>NC_140955.1:80042586-80680086 GCF_014529385.1 Adiantum capillus-veneris | reverse complement strand
CGTGCGTTTGCAGCGTTCTTCAAAAACCCCTCTGTTGAAATGCTAACATGAATAGATTGACCCCTATGTTGAAATGCTAACATGACTAGATTGACCCCTCTTTTTTATGAATTAACAATATTTTTTCCAAAATAGAAAACCCACCTCTCCTATTGAATTCACATGGTATATTAACATGATTATACAGTGGAGCCCCCAAGACCCGATTCAACGATGATGTGAGAGGACCCTCTCGCTCATCTTGCAACTTAATGAGAAAAGCTTTGGCCACTTGTATCGCCATAAAGTTCCTCTCACAGACCCAATACACCAAATTGTCTAAGCTTCCTTAAGCTTGATAAATAAATAGCTCTATTTGGGTTGTACAAATGGGCTTGTTGGTCAAGAAAAGAGCAGTGGCTGATAGAATGGCAATCTGGTGATGTTAACCTGCAATAAAAGAGGAGTCCATAGAGTTTTAGATTGTGATATAAGACATGCTTATTACAGTAAATGTTTATGGTCCACATTAAGGTTTCTCTAGAATATCTAACCACTTTACAATCGAAACAGGGTTTGATTTTTGAAGTATGCTTTAAGCTCTATGCCTTCCCATGAGGAGGATAGTAACTTTGCTAGAACATTGGCAATTGCAACTGAAAATTGAGATTGGATACAAGAGTTGAAGCAACCAAGACCTGTACGAAGTGCATCCATGCACAAGATATCAACACCACACACTCGTACATACAATGGGGTGCAATCAAGTAATGTTGTGGACGGCTAGTCGACCGCCGCCGCTGGCTCTTGATTGTTACATCATGTCTTGTGAATCCATCTAACTAATGGTACCAATTCTACCCTGACATGTGCAGGTAGATTGCCCAAGGGTCCATGACACCTTCCAATAGAAGCTAGACAAACACTTTGTACTGTTATCTTATATATTGAGAACCCCATCTCTGCTGGCTGTGGCATATAATTAGCACTGCCTTCGAAATCAACACCGTTTCATGGAGCGGTTGCGCAAGAGCGACAGGGTGTGCGCATGATTATCTGTGTCGCCATGAGCTGATTGCTTGGCAGAGGGGCTCATGGTTATGCTCACTCTTGAATTGTTTCTTTTGAGGCCCACAACACCAACATACTACATTTTCGTGTTGACCTCCATTATTGTGCTGCACATTTCAACGGACTCTTGGACTCCCACTGCCTCAAAAGTTTTCTCAACCACCACCTGTGTTCTGACCATGATTGTTGTTCTGCTATTGTGCTTGGTGGTTGCCTCTTCCTTGGACTCGTCCATGACCTGTATTGCATCCTCTTCCTCTTCTTCTGTTGTTGAAAAGGGCCTGCGTAGAGGACTTTTCCTCAAGTTCCTTCTCTTTCACAATCAAGAAGGACACCAAATATGTAAACAAGGGAATATTCTCTCAAATATACATTCCAATTTTGAACTGTTTGTACTCATGACCCAAACCACGTAGACAGACTTCTACTCTATCATCATCATTGACTGTAACACCAAACGATGCAAGTGACTCACATATGTTCTTTATCTTCAACGAATAGTCATTGATGGACATGGTTTTCTTCTTTATAGTATTCAGCTAAGTCTTCAACTGCAGCTTCCTTGCTTTTGTGCTGGTCACATCCACCAATGACAGCAAAGTGTCCCAAGCCTCCTTCGGAGATTGAGCATCCTGTTTATGCCCAATCATAGTGTCTTGTACACTGAAAGAAAGCCAATACATGACCTTCCGAGCTCCCTGCTTCCAATCTTTAAATGTCTTAATTTGTGCAGCAGTCGCACCTTCTTTTGGCACTAGTGGTGCTACCTCATGCTCTCCATCAATGTAGTCCTAATAACCTTTGCCCATAAGGAAATTGGTCATTTTGAACTTCTAAGCATGGAAGTTTTTCTTGTCGAGATTCTCATTGACAACCTGATTAAGCCTATCATTGTTAGACGACATGTTTCCAATCCTTCGCATAGTCTTCAAGCAACCTGCTAAAAATAGTCGGTTATCACCTGTAACCACAATCTGCATACATATACATGTTTCATTGTACTAAATAGTGTCTGTGCACACTATCGTATCCAAATCAAAGATTTTTGCACCACCTATACATAGATATGCAGAATCCCAAACCTTAGTGTTTCTGCATGCGACACACTCTAACTCCAAAACGAGGCTTAAAACATGCTCGAAATGGAAATTTGGCTGCACACTTGGAGTCGAAAGAACTAAATAGAATCCTGAGACACACACTCTCCAAGTGGAATCACTTGAATCGGAGGTTGTTGACGATGGCTCCTGGGAATACCAAAGCCGCTTCCTAGACTACTGCTGCTTGCTACTCCAAGCTCCTCAAACACAACCAGGCTTTGATGCATGCCAAGATATAGAGAAGGAGAGAACTTGAGCTCTTGCAAGCGCGCACACACACACACACACACACACACACACACACACACACACACACACACACACACACACACACACAAAGATGGTGGCAAAAGATTGTGCTTCTTCTTCTTCCCAAACTCAAGATAAGTGGTATACAAAAACATAAGGGAAAATACAACATAAAAGGGAAACTAGTATAACGGTCTAGTATGAACCGCTAGTGAGTGAGGTGAGTAGGTAGGTGTGCCATCACTCCAGTAGATAGACCAACTCGGTGTACTCTAGCTGTAGTATCATTGGCAAAGATATGCATATCCACCCCAAGGCACGCGAATGATGATGACTGTCGGTGATAGTCATCCAGGAGTCGTACATGTTGAGCTTGACATCTCAACAAATTATAAAGCATGTATCGCTCTGATTGGAGTTTGCTTACCACAAGGTAATGCATGTTTACGACTTGGTTTAGTCTCTCCATGTGTAAGTCTAGTTCTCAACCTTGAACACTAGTTATTGTGGGGTTATTTACTGATGCAATAAGATAACAAGTCAAGGACTGATAATTTGCTGATGAGTTATGTCAGCCAATTACTTTTATGGAAAGTGAAAACATGTGCTCTTTTTGATACATCTTAGTTGTGATAACTCATTTAGCATACTCAAGTGAGTTCCAAATGGAGTCTACACGCTATGTTGAATATAGGCCAATTACACAAGACAACTACAAAAGGAAAACAATGTGGAAAATCAAGATGTTATTCTTGATTTCATTGAACCTCCTATTGAATAGTGTTTTGGTAAAACAAACAATTAGATCCATGAAGGATGCCATTATGTAAAACATTAGTGTTCTTTATGACGTTATCATCATTTTTGTTTTTGAGGATGAAAACGCTTCTCCAAGGGGGGAGTAATGTAAGGCCAAGGGTCGAAGCACGAACCGAGGCCAAGGGTCGAAGGGTCGACTGCTAGGTGTGGAAAGGGTTTTCTAAATAAGGATAACAAGGGCCTATATAAAGGTAGGCAGGGCAGATGAAATCTCCCGGTAGCTCCCTAGGCTTTACAAAAATCTCCATGTAGTATAGAAAAAGCCAAACTTATTGACTTTTCAAGTACCTCAAGATACTTTTTGATGCACCATATTTGTCTCTCTAAAAATCCTTTCTATCCCTTTCTTTTTTACCTCTTTAGTAAAGCATGGAACTCTTGGGAGCAATCATGGACCATTGGATAAATCATGTCAATAGGTGCCACGCCGTCATATAATTATGGCAAACATTTCTCCTTCCTATTTCTTGTGAGAGAGGCATTAAGTAAGCATCATCTATATGAGAGACAAATGACACATATTTACCTAATTCTATAAAGGGCACTTTTCCTCCTCCTATGTCATCATGACCTTCACCTTGTTTCAAAACTGCAGAGGCTTTTTTTTTTTGTCAAAACATTGGGAAATACATAAGAGAGAACAAAAAAGAGTACAAAGACCACAAGGGATACAAGGTGGCATATGGGACTTGGATCAGAGCATAATATGTGTGTGTGTGTGTGTGTGTGTTGTTTGGGGGGGGGGGGGCGGGGAGATCTAGAAACCCGGCTAGATTTTGAACTTGCCTTGAAGAAAACTAGGAAATTCATACATGTTTTAGTGTAATTACCTGCAAATACTTTAAAAAATTTGACCTAAAATTCGGGATAATTTCAAGTTTGCCCTTATTTTCTTCGGTTTAGGAAAAATGTATTTTTTGAGCCTAGGTGTGTGTGTGTGACACACACACACACACACACACACACACACACACACACAGAGCTTGAATGGGTTCTAAGCAGAGCATCTCCAATATATGGTGAAACAAGGTGTGATTTTTGAAGTATGCTTTAAGCTCTATGCCTTCCAATGAAAAGGGGTAGTAGCTTTGTTAGAACATTAGAAGAGGTAGACCTGATGCAATTGAAAATTGAGATTGGATACAAGAGTTGAACCAACCATGCATACACAGGATATACACACCGCACACTCGTACATACAATGGGGTGCAATCAAATAATGTCATTGACAGCTAGCGGTGGTCACCAATCGCTTCATCGTGTCTTGTGACTCCACCTAACTCATGGTACCAATTCTACCTTGACATTTGCAGGTAGATTGCCCAAGGGTCCATGACACCTTCCAAAAGAAGCGAGACATTTTCTAATAGAACCCCATCTCCTGGCTATGGCATATAATTAGCATTGCCTTTGAAATCAACATAAAGAGGGAAGCTGGGGAAATCAAAGTCCTCGGAGCTATCGGGGGCTCTCGCTTTTGCTGAATGAGGGAACACTGAAAGATGCCATATTCGAGAATCTAGAGCTAGATCTGTGCAGAGGACGGGATCCGCTGACACCACTTCCAGTAGTAGCGATGTCGAATAGGTCGAAGAAGCTCGAGGTGCGTTTTACGGAGCGGTTGCGCAAGAGCGACGGAGTGTGCACATGATTATCTGTGTTGCCATGAGCTGATTGCTTGGCAGAGGGGCTCATGGTCATGATCACTCTTGGATTGCTTCTTTTGAGGCAAGGGCTGCTGGTATGAATGATGTGAAGCTAGCACTTGCAATTGCGGTGATAGGGTCTCTGGCTGATGTCAGAGCTACCAGCTAGTCAAGATCTTCCACACCCATCGAAGGCGTCGCAATTCCAGAGGCCTCCATTCATGTCACACAAAAAACTCATTTTTAGTCTCTACAAATTACTATGGTGTTGCCTTGTGTGACAAAGATGAAGGGTTGCTTGAAGGTCACTTGCAATTTTGGTTGGATGCATGGAAAATGTTTATATAGGCAATCATTCTTCTTTGCTACAAGAGGACAAGAGCACATAGTGTTTCTCTATAATAATGAGACAAGGCCCCCATAACCTTTGTAAAGGACAAGCTCACTAGAAGCTAAGAGAGAGACATGCATAAGCCATATCAAGCCCAACGCTTGAGGACTAAGGAGCTTAGATAGAGACAAACTGTCTCTCCATAGCAAATTGCACTGCTAGCAAAGCCGAGAAAGAGAAAAGACCTTACAACCAACACACTCGCTTACATATGTGATGTGAGTCGTGACCCATGCTTCACTCCAAGAACGTGGGACAAATGAGAGAAAGGGTCTACTTTGTCAACTTTGCATTGTTAAGAAAAAGTCATCCATACACCAGAATTGGGACAAAAAGAATTTGAATCCATGAAAAACTTGCTTGCGACATTCATTTTGGATGGGTTAAGAGAAAGTAATCATCTACCTTGCTCGATGAGCTGAATTTGAAAATTGGGGCATTGCAGTTCTATGTAAGAAATGTAGAATAAAATAGGATCTTATAGCAAGGAAAATAGAGAGATACGATGCAAAGTAGATTGGTGATAAATCAAATTTAGATTTACACTAGTACAAAGTGATGGCGTCATCCACCCATGTGCTCTCAAGGTAGAGCTTATATGGCGATATAGACAACTGAAGCCAATAGAGGCAGGAATACAAGGGGTTAGTTAACCTTCCATATGGATGCCATGGTTCATGGTGATGGCCTCCTTATATAGCGCTACGGGTGGGTGGTAGAGAAGTGTGTGTATGTGTGTGTGTGTGTGATCTTCCATGTCAGACAACAGCACAACCAAACCGTTTTAAGCCAAGATAGAATTCTCATGTGCATCCATATAGTCAAGAAAACAGAATTTGTTAGACTTCTCTAGGTATGGTGTCAAAAGGTGACCTATTAGTTCTTATCCATGTCCAACATAAAAATTATTAACCTAGCTACAATCCTAAATAGTAAAAAGTACAAGCAAAGCAAAGTAATTCTCACTTTATTTGAATTAGTGTCCAGTCATAACAAGAACCTAAAAAGAGGTAGCCAAATTTCTTTATCAATGAGTACAACATTGTCCAATCATTCTTAAGCAAGACACAACTTTGTAAACAGAAATTCATATAGCTAGAATTTTTTTCCAGAAGCCAGAATCCAACATGCAAGATTATCCAAAACTAAGACTAGATTTTATCTTTCCAGAACCACAAGCAAGCGGTTAATGCAGCTTCCAAATGTATCCTACCAACATTAGTAACCACATCAATGAAATGCCTGCGAATATACGCCAAAGTACAATGTAAGTAAATGATATCCCTCGAGGATTCATGTTACTAAACAGAGAAGTATTCTCTCAGACTTCCAAAATTAGTCGGAATCACCAATAGGTGAAAACATAAGTGCAACTCAAACCAACCCAGCAAGTGTATCCATAAGTGCAACCCAGTAGCCAGTCAACCCATTAGGTGAAAACACAAAGTGTAACCCAATAGCTGGTCAAACCATAAATCCAAGATAGCAAGAAGCCAAACCAAATCAACATTTTTTTTGTGTCAGACACTAGTATCAAGTTAGTGAAATTAGGAGTCAACATTAGAGGTAATTGATAGGGAAATCTTGAGGAAAATCCTTTTTCTAATCCAAACCAATCAAGGTATCCCTATAAACATCACCAAGTTCATCACCATAAGTAGAGAAAAGATCATATAACAGACCCAACCCCGAATAACAACAAATCATTGAAATAAGTAGTAGGCCAGCCAAAGGGAGGAACCACCCAATAAAATCAACAACATCCAATCATAGTCAGAAGAGGATGACCGCAAGCCCGACTAATTCATCAAAATGAAGAGATACAACATTACCAAGAAGGTGTAAGATCGGAGGACTTGCCATAAATCAAGGCAACATCAGCAAAACTAGGTAACCGTAAGTAATTTGCCCCAAGTTAGTAATTAAGTTGAGATCATCACTTCGCCAAAAAAGCCAGCAAGAGCCAGTCAAAGCCAGCATAAGGCCAGCATCCCCAGGGCCAAGCAGACAATGAATAGTAAGAGCAATCATACCAGTGGGTGCATACGCGACTGAGAATAATTAGTAAAAAATAAATTACTGTGCAAGAATCTACCAGATTATTCACCAGATGTAACCATAACAACATAAAACTTAACGTATGTACTCACAACAACAGGAAATTTCAATAGCAGGTATGGAAAAGAGTACCCAAGTGCCATCAATCCTTACACATTGGATCAACATAAACAATAATAAGGCAAGAACCATTCATGAGAAACCATTCCCCAAGGACCAACAAAAACTAATGTGTTACTGATCATTATAATTGGTTAAAATCTGCATAATATGAAAACACCAACAAATAGACTAGAAATTGAATCACCATACGACATCCCGTTATCAAGAAGGTAACTAGGATCAACAAGGCATAAGAGCCATATGAAAGTATCATCTAGAAATAAAACTAGCCAGTCAGCCAGGTAAGGACAACTCTCCCAGAAAAAAATATGAATTTGGAAAACATGATTCATTGTGGTTTAATAGAGGGGAAATCTATATTAATTATGTTTAAGTAAGCAGAGCACAGATCATCAAAACCTCATTATGTGGATGTGACCTTGGGGCAAGTCTTTTATTACGACAAAGTAGAAAGCCAGAGCATCAGACATACAAAGCTAGATAACATGCCTAGTTTTGCTAGCCAAGAAAACATTAAGGGAGGATAATTAGCATAATATCTTTAGTATTCAGTATAGAATAGAAAGTCATAATGCCAAACCGATAAAAGCAAAAAATCTTAAACTCAAAGAGCTGGTCTTTATGCCAAAGAGCCAGTCAAGACTCCCTGGAAACGTAGACATCCTAGACTAGTCCCAATTTCTTGAAACCCATAACCAAATAGTTAAGCCTCGTTAGCTCAAGTCATATACCCATCCAGCTCTAAAACACCATAAACCAGTGTTTATAGAAAAAAGCCTCAGTATGCCATCAACAATAGACCCAAAGTCAAGTACCAAAAATTACAAGACCCATCCAGCTCTAAAACACCATAAACCAGTGTTTTTTAGAGACGAGAGCTCTTTAATCATCATTTTTTGAGAAAGATCAAGCCAATCTTTGAATTCAAAGACCACTTTATACGAACCCGACCTCATTTTTTAGTAGACCCCGTATAAAAGTTCTCAAGTTGCAAACATATAACTGCCAGTGGGTCTTTTTTTAACAAACCACCCAAAAAGAACCATCTAGATAGATTGCCTTACTTCACCTAATCAAAATTCCTTTTTATCCCATTTGCACCAGTCCGAGCAAGTCAGGAATGTCAGCTAGATCAATATGTATCATAAGAGTCTGCTAAGATTCATCAAAATCCATAGTCTAAAAGAACCAGTTTGGAACCAGTAGCATTTAAGAAAGCCAAAATATAGGTCAACAATATACTTCAAAAATCCATAAATCCTTAGTCAACAAGGTTTTATCGCAACCCAAAACTTCCACAGAAGCTCCGCGTATACCCCCTTGTAAGATTTTAAAAGAACCTAGTGTAAGTTTCTAAGCTTGGCAAGGAGTCACAACCCTTCAAGCTATTTCAATTAAGTGATTTAGGTAGACAAAAATCTTAGTATAAGAAATAAAAAAAATGAAAGTTCAAACGACCTGTGATGTCGAGGTTTTTTCCACTAGCTCCATTACTCCAGCCAGTCCAATAGAAACATTTCTCAAGGACACTCCCTTTTCTTTTGAAACACTCTCAAAAATTGAAGCCAACTCTAAGTGAGGGGAGTAGAACACCTCACCTTTTTATACTGGGTTTAAAGCACCAGGGAGAGTCCTGTATTGCTCGCATTAAGGTGAAAGCCATGCGGATCAAAATTTGATGTACCCCCTGCAAACATTATGCATCCCAATAGATGTCACATTTAATGGTCTAAAAACTTATGTGTAGCGGAAATTAGCATGAACATAGTGGGCATTTCATTAGAATAGATTCCTAATGAGAATTACAAGAGTGCTTGGGCGGAGAGAGCAACAAAAAGCATAACACCTAGTTAGATAGCATCGACAATACTTTCAAAAGAGAGAGAAATTAAGCTAATGACAACAGTTGAGGACCGGATTTGCATGGAGCCGGTCCCCCCTCCAAAAGGCTTTGTATTATGGTTTCTCCCATCAAGAGAGACATTGTACAATACAATTCTTTGTGTTCCTTCAAGACTAGCTAGTGCAATGAAGATGAAAGCTTCATGCACTAAGCAAAACACTTAGCAAACACAACTTGAATTATCCCCGTTCTCAGACCCAAGACCTCACACACCTTCGAAGATGGTGAGAGCTAGCAGGGTATGAGAGTAGATTGAGAGGAAGAAGGAGTATCTTACGAGAAAGATGTACATCTCCTCACATAATCACTCATATTAGCATAGATTAGCTTAGTAATTAGCTTGGTAGAGGAGATGAGCATGCATTGAAGCTTGGCTCTTGGTTGGATTTGCATCCACATGCCAAGAGAGTGTTGATGTAAGCTTCTATCTCACAAGCTTGGAGTAGGTGATGAGTTCTCCATTAAAGCTTGGGAAGAGATAGTCTTCTCTTTCTTCACACATGAGCTTGTGTGAGTGTGTGTGTGATAATGTCTTGCAAAAATCAGCCCCCTCTCTCTCTTGGGAGAGCCCCCTTGCTATTTGCTCTTGCTCCAGCCTCATTGTCCCTCCCCAAGTCAAGCCAATCACAATTAAGCAGCATAAGTGATAGCCTTTTGACGTGTGTCCCCCTTTCCCATTTTGTGAGAGCTTTAAGTAATTAAATAATTAAACTAAACTCTCATTGGACCCCTTTGCCTCCTGGCCAATAGGAATCAGGCAAGCCATTGGGATCCTGAATGCTCATTGGACCCCTTGGGAGACTGTCCAATAGTCTTCTAGGATACTTATTTCTCATTGGTTCTTTTATTAAGTGTTTTTAAATTAAGTAAACTAGATTTACTCTAGCCTAATTCTCATTGGTCCACCTCCAAGGCCATCCAATAGGAATTGGGCACACCTTGTGGGCATCTGGGCTAGGGAGCTGACATGTGTCCCTAATTCCCTTTGTGTAAAGGGAGCCTATGTGTGTGTGTGACTTTCTCTCTCATCCCCTAGAAGAAGGGCTCGCCCTCTCCCATGTAGGGACATGCAAAGACTTTTTAGTCACACACAAAGCATCCAATTTCCCCTAGGGTTGACCTTTGGACACAACCTTTGAATTTTGGAACCTTAGCATTTTGGAAGTCTTAATGGGCTGAACATTAGGGTCTTTTTAGCCCATTGTTGCACATGGCTCTGTTGCAGATGGCCCCCCCTTCGGATCCCTATTTTCCCTCCTTTGGATCCCTACTGTGGTTTGTGTGCTAGCTTAACCAATATTCTAGCTTTTTCTCCCCTGGCACTTCCCCACATTAAATGATCAGTTTAATATGAGAAAATCATTTAGGAGAATTAGATATTGATTATTATGACATTACCTCTCTCTTGAAATCATAGTCGTCCCCGACTATGGTGTAGAGAAGATAAAGCATATTGATGAGTCCTTTTCTTAGCGGGTAGAGGATCCCTATGTTACCCTACGACATCATTCCACAATGGATGACTAGTCCATTTGGCGCTTGAGAGCCTGAGGCTGCCGCAAGCATGTCTGCACATTAGTCCTATCAGTCTTCCATAATAGAGTGACAAGCTCTACTTGGTGTTTGGGAGACGTCGTCTCCACAAACTTGATCTAAGCATGCATACTACTTCATTTTTGTGCACAATAAAGAAAAAGAAAGTCTTATAAGACAAAAACTTTGTTCATTTTTAACATTTTGTACAGTTGCTTACTCATTGGGAAGCATTGTAAGCATTGACAAGGTTTAGGTTATCTTTTAATTGTATGCCTTGCATCCATCTAGCATCTTCAAAAGGATAATTCTTAAACTTAATAAGATATCGTCGGATAGTCTTACCTCCTCTTAATACCTTGTCTTCATGTCGGAGAATGGACTCGGGCAGCAGCACCTCCTCTTGGTCCTCGATCTCCGGTGGGTCTTCAATAGTTGGTTCTTGAGGTGGCTCTCCTTTGTAAGGCTTTAATAGGCTCACATGGAAAGCATTGTGTATGAGCCAATGATTGGGCAACTTGAGTTGATAGGCCATCTCATTGATTGGCCTAAGAATCTGGAAGGGACCATAGTACCTTTTTGCTAGTTTAGCATAGTACTTTTGGTGGCCTGTAGGATTCTTGCCCGTCATGTGCCTTAATCGAGCCTTGGGAAACTTTAACAAGACCCAATCGTTTTCTTTAAAGGCTTGGGCTCTTTTGTGCTTGTCAGCAGCAGCCTTTTGCCTTTGCTGTGAGATAGAGATATCATCCTTAATCTTTTGAAAATATTCTTGTAGGTCTCGGCTATACTCATCTGTAGCGAAGATCTTCCCATGTACCTTAAGTAGCAAGGGACTTTTTGATCTTCCCTCAATTACCTCGAAAGGTGCTTTTCCCGTGGAAGTATGTACAGTGTTATTGTAAGCATACTCCACTAAGGGTAAGTACTTCTCCCATTGGGATCTTTGATCTACTTCCGTTACATAGGCTTTTAGTAGATCGAGAATTGTTAGGTTAGCTATTTCACTTTGGCCATCCGTTTGTGGATGATAGGCCGAAGAGAAGTTCAGCCTTGTTCCTAAATTCTCAAAGAGACCCTTCCAGAAATTACTGGTCATTCTAGGATCTCTATCCGACACTATGGACATTGGCAAGCCATGGTACTTGAAAATTTGTGAAATGAAGAGCGTTGCCATTTGATGGGCTTTGATAGTCTTTTTGACAGGTATAAAATGAGCTTGTTTACTGAACCTGTCTACTATCGTCCATATTCCCGTATTCCCATGGATAGACTTAGGCAATCCATGGATATGCTCTCCCATGGTGAATTAGGGATCGGCAAGGGTTGAAGCAATCCAAGTTGCTTCCCTCTATCAAATTTTGTCTTTTGGCATACCACACATTTAGAAACATACTCTTGTATGTTCACTTTCATGGTAGGCCAATAGAAATATGTTTCAATTCCCTTTAAGGTAGACTGAATCCCTCTATGCCCCGCATAAGGTGGAGCGTGAGATTCATACATTACTTTCTCACGTAGTGAGTTAGTAACGCATAGTCTATTGCCATAGAGAAGATAACCATCTTGTAAGGTAAATGGTTCTTCTTTCTTCCCTAATGCAAGGGCGGAAATCACATCTCTAAAATCGGGATCAATAGCGTACTCATCTATCATTGAAGATAGATCATTGTGAGTTGCTATGGAAACCGCATTCACTCTCGGCCGTCTTGAGAGTGTATCAGCTACTTGATTATGCTTGCCAGCAACGTGAGCAATATGAAAATGAAATTGTGAAAGGAAATTTTCCCACCTCATTTGTTTGTAGGAGAGCTTGGTCTGCGTCATGAAGTACTTAAGACTTTGGTGATCCGTTCGCAGAATGAAAGGAGTCCCCAATAAATAGTGCTTCCATGAGTCTAAGGCATGTAGAACTACAAGGAGTTCCTTTTCGTATATGCCTAGAGCTTGCTCAACAGGGTCGAGCCTTTGACTCTCATACCCTATGGCATGCCCTTCTTGGAGCAAAACAGCTCCAAGGCAATCACCACAAGCATCACATTGGACCGCAAATGGTTTTGAGAGATCCGGTAGTGTAAGCACAGGTTCTTTGAAAGCATTGTTCTCCTTAGCAGACCATGTATACCTAACACTTTTCTTTGTTAGGTTATGTAATGGTCCCGCAATTTGTGAGAACTTTTCTATAAAGCGTCTATAGTATGCACACATACCTATAAAGCTTCTTAGTTCATGAAGATTCCTTGGTTTAGGCCATCCTTTTATTACCTCTAACTTAGATGGATCCATTTGGGTGCCATCTTGAGAGATAATATGACCTAAATACTGAATCTCTTGCAAGAAAAATTCACTTTTCTTTCGATTAACATAAAGTTTATTCTCTCTTAAAACTTGAAATATTACCTGGAGGTGTTGCTTGTGTTCCTCCAATGAATTAGAGTAGATGATAATATCATCAAAGAACACTTCAGTGAAGGTTCGATGAGGCCGGAACAGCTTCTCCATCAAGTGGTTGAATGTGGCTGGTGCATTGGTCAAGCCAAAAGGCATGACAATGTATTCGTAAAGACCAAATGTGGTGCGAAATGCGGTCTTTACAATATCTTGATCAACTATCCTTATCTGATGATAGCCACTTTTTAGGTCAATCCTATTGAAGTAGGTTGATCCTTGTAGCTTATCAAATAGGTCTTCTACCCATGGAACGGGAAACCTATTCTTGATAGTGATCCTATTTAGTGCTCTATAGTCGACACACATACGATATGTGCCATCTTTCTTTTTCACTAATAGCACTGGTGAGCAAAATGTAGATGAGCTAGGCCTAACCATGCCTTTCTCAACCAACTCATGCACTTGCCGCATAATCTCCTCTTGTTGAGCTTGAGAAACTCTATAAGGAGGTTTGTTAGGCGGTGAAATTCTTGGAAGAAGTTCAATTGCATGGTCATCATTACCTCGTTTAGGAGGTAGCTCACAAGGGATGTTGTCAATAAAAACATCTTGAAACCCCTTGAGAAAATTGGATAACTCTAATTCCTTTTGGTTTCTTTTATTTTATTTTGCTAAAGAATTAGGTTCATTTTGAGAATCTTTAACAAAAATCATGTACACGGAAATAGAGCTCTTTATTGACTTGTTGAAAGCTGGTGTATGTACAATGGGGATAGTGTTACCCATTTCCTTAGCATCTATATACATGTCTTTTTCCCTGAACTTAAAGGAGATTCTCCTTTCAAGAAATTTAACATCGGCAGCCAGGTGGTCAAATCATGGTGCCCCTAGGATTACATCCTCATGCTTGAGAGGAGAGATAAAGAAGTCCTATTTGTCCACATAGCCTTGGACATGAAGCCTCAATTTCCCAATTAAGGGAGTGACTGCCCTTGCCCCTTGAAGGCACTGTCTGCGGGTAGGACATCTCCCATCTCGTAGGATTGTATGCCTAGCTTGGTGGCTAACTCCATAGATATAAAATTGTGAGTAGAACCAGGCTCAAAGAGAATAAAAGCATCATGTTCTCTTACCTTTCCCCATGCATGGCATAGAGGATTTGAACCAAGGAAGCTCTAGGAGGATCTTGGCGGTTGTTCTTTTGGGGACAAGCGCGGTACGGATGCCCTTGTTTGCCGCACTTGAAACACCGGTTATCCTTACGATAACGCTCAAGCTCTTCAGGAGAGAGTTTATTCTTACCTTTGTAAACTCCCTTCTCTTTAGCTTTGTTGGAGTTTCCCTTAGGAGACTTTTGGACATTGTCCTTCCCCTTAGGCTCATTGGAACCCTTGTTTTCGGGGGGCTTATTATTTCTTTTAGCCCCTGTTTGGAAATTGATTCGAGAGGCCACCATAGTATGGTGTATTACCGCCGATATGGTACGTGGCATTTGGGAGTTGACATACTCCGCCATTTCTTTGGTTAAGCCCGCACAAAATTGTTGCTTTTGCTCTCCAAAATCCAACTTTTTGAAGATAGTGTCTTTGAGTTGTAGGTCCCAAAACTTGTCTACATATTTATGGATGGATTCATTGGGAGAGAGCTTTAAGCTTCGCCATTCGGTGAGTACCTTGTCTTTGGCATCGGTGGACAAAAACTGCTTCATAATGGAAGCTCTTAAAGCTTTCCATGTTCGTGGAGCTTCACCATTGGCTCGTAGGCTAGACCACCATTGCCTGGCGGACTTTTGAAAGTGCATAGCTACATGGCGTAGCTTAGAGGACTCCGTGAAGCCCTCATCTCCAAACGCCGCATCGAATTGCTGGATAAAGGCCAAGACTTTGTCCGTAGCAACAAAGGTGCCATCATAGGTAAGGAAAGAGATGCTCTTCCCTCCCTCTTTGAATTTCTTCAGCTTGGACGACCTCTTCCATGCGGCATAGGATTTCCTATGGCCTCTTCTTTTTGATGGTTCAAAGGTTGCACCATCACTTTCTTCAGAAGGTGAAGAATTTGAAGAAGGTGGAGAAGAGGGTGACCTCTTTCTCGCCTTTTTCTTGTCTTGATCTTTGTCGTCTTCACCATAACTTTCATAAGAGGAAGAGGATGGAGAAGAGGATGTCCTCTTTCTCGCCTTTTTCTTCTCTTGCTTTTTATCATCCCTCTTTGAATTATGGCGTGGAGAAGAGTATGATGGTCTTCTCCGATTTGGTGGTGATGGAGAGAGTTTAGCCCGCCGTCTTCGTGGAGCCATCTCCGCCGAGGTAGCGGGAGACTTGCTTCTTTCTCGTTCCTTCGGTGGAGGCTCTTGAGTTCTCCTTTAGGAAGGAGATGCATCATCAAGAAGTAAATTCTTGAGCCCTTCGTATGGATTCTCTTCTTCTTCCCGAATCGGAGAGAGACCTCTTTTGGTAGTCTCACAAGGAGGCTTCCTAGGTGTTCTCTCGTCATGGTGATGAGCTTGGAGAATCCCGTGAGCACGAAGCTGCCGTTGCACTTCACTTTGGAGAGATGGATTGCCCATGGCTTGTTGAAGTCTAGTAACAAGATAGTTAACAAGCATTGAAGCATCATTAGTAGCTTGCTCATGAGCAAAATCAAAGTTATCAACATTAATTTCACTCTCTTTACTATTGTCAGCCATTCTAACAACTTTTAGGTGTAAACTTTTTAGGTGTACTTTGGCACTTCAAGCCCTAGTTGCTACTCCTCTTTACCCCTTTAGAAAAAGCACTCAAGCTACTATACCCGCGGCTCGAATACCATTAATTGCAAGGAATAGAAGAGAGGGTCTTTCAACACCAAAACAACACCGGCTCCTGTCAAGCTTCTAATAGCTCAATAGTGGTTAAGCCGTAGGCAAGCCCCGTAGGACTCCACTATTAAGACCATAGCTCTCGACGGTGATGCCCTGTTAACTGCACAAAGGTAGGCGCACTGCAAGGCTGAAAAATCCCTATTCTACTTACTCACAGGCAATTAATAATACCAACCATTTGTAGCTAGCTTGAGGACCTCCCTTCTTGAGCAAGAAAAGAGAAACCTTGAGCTCTGATACCAATGTAACATTTAATGGTCTAAAAACTTATGTGTAGCGGAAATTAGCATGAGCATAGTGGGCATTTCATTAGAATAGATTCCTAATGAGAATTACAAGAGTGCTTGGGTCGAGAGAGCAACAAAAAGCATAACACCTAGTTAGATAGCATCGAAAATACTTTCAAAAGAGAGAGAAATTAAGCTAATGACAACAGTTGAGGACCGGATTTGCATGGAGCCGGTCCCCCCTCCAAAAGGCTTTGTATTATGGTTTCTCCCATCAAGAGAGACATTGTACAATACAATTCCTTGTGTTCCTTCAAGACTAGCTAGTGCAATGAAGATGGAAGCTTCATGCACTAAGCAAAACACTTAGCAAACACAACTTGAATTATCTCCGTTCTCAGACCCAAGACCTCACACACCTTCGAAGATGGTGAGAGCTAGCAGGGTATGAGAGTAGATTGAGAGGAAGAAGGAGTATCTTACGAAAAAGATGTACATCTCCTCACATAATCACTCATATTAGCATAGATTAGCTTAGTAATTATCTTGGTAGAGGAGATGAGCATGCATTGAAGCTTGGCTCTTGGTTGGATTTGCATCCACATGCCAAGAGAGTGTTGATGTAGGCTTCTATCTCACAAGCTTGGAGTAGGTGATGAGTTCTCCATTAAAGCTTGGGAAGAGATAGTCTTCTCTTTCTTCACACATGAGCTTGTGTGAGTGTGTGTGTGTGTGATAATGTCTTGCAAAAATCCGCCCCCTCTGTCTCTTGGGAGAGCCCCCTTGCTATTTGCTCTTGCTCCAGCCTCATTGTCCCTCCCCAAGTCAAGCCAATCACAATTAAGCAGCATAAGTGATAGCCTTTTGACGTGTGTCCCCCTTTCCCATTTTGTGAGAGCTTTAAGTAATTAAATAATTAAGCTAAACTCTCATTGGACCCCTTTGCCTCCTGGCCAATAGGAATCAGGCAAGCCATTGGGCTCCTGAATGCTCATTGGACCCCTTGGGAGACTGTCCAATAGTCTTCTAGGATACTTATTTCTCATTGGTTCTTTTATTAAGTGTTTTTAAATTAATTAAACTAGATTTACTCTAGCCTAATTCTCATTGGTCCACCTCCAAGGCCATCCAATAGGAATTGGGCACACCTTGTGGGCATCTGGCCTAGGGAGCTGACATGTGTCCCTAATTCCCTTTGTGTAAAGGGAGCCTGTGTGTGTGTGTGTGACTTTCTCTCTCATCCCCTAGAAGAAGGGCTTGCCCCCTCCCATGTAGGGACATGCAAAGACTTTTTAGTCACACACAAAGCATCCAATTTCCCCTAGGGTTGACCTTTGGACACAACCTTTGAATTTTGGAACCTTAGCATTTTGGAAGTCTTAATGGGCTGAACATTAGGGTCTTTTTAGCCCATTGTTGCACATGGCTCTTTTGCAGATGGCCCCCCCTTCGGATCCCTATTTTCCCTCCTTTGGATCCCTACTGTGGCCGGTCTGCTAGCTTAACCAATATTCTAGCTTTTTCTCCCTTGGCACTTCCCCACATTAAATGATCAGTTTAATATGAGAAAATCATTTAGGAGAATTAGGTATTGATTATTTTGAGAATAGAAGCATAGCATATAGATATTAAATGAGGGAGAAAATATCCTACGGCTCAAATATAATCACCATAACATCCACTCATCTCCCAAATGAGACCATATGATTGTTTGTATAGGTACACAACGCATCCATAGGTGCATCTCATCCCATTATAATGCCGTGGGCAGAGCAGGAGTCAGAGATAGCACAATGAGGGAATCCGGTCACACTCAAATGCTAGAGGTGGTAGTGGACACGATCATTTACAGGAGGGTAGGTAAGGAGCACCTTAACACTAGAATGGTAGACACTTTTATGTCCTTGGACACCTTTGTGTCCTGTTAAGTGACCATTTTGCTTGAATTATTTGAAGAGTATGAAAAGGAATTTCTAGGTGCTATATATCCACAAAGTTGCCTTACGAGCTGAAAAAAACTTAGCATTTTTTTTTGAGTATCGATCTCACCATTAACCTTACTCTTGCACAACATTTTTGAACCTAAAATGTGTGAAAAAACGGGTCCTGTTTTTGGTTTTTTATCAATTTTTGGCAACTATACCACTCTAAACTTCATGTTTGTGAGGTTTAGATGGCTAGAGGTTAGGCCTTCATAGTTCTCAACATGTTTGGATGCTTGTAGGGAGAGCTAAGTGTTAAAATTCGAAGTTATGACCAATTTACAAGAATTGTATAATCCTGTTTTTTGGCCAAAATTAGCACTTTTATGATTTTTTTGGTGGCTTTCTTGATATCCAAATTCAATTTTGATTGTGTAAGTGTAATGTATAACATAAATCTAATCTTCCTTGAGTTTTGGGGGACCTAATATGCTATATAGCATAGTATATGATGATGGTTGAGTTTTTTGATTGCTGAAGAATACGATACATTTTAGAGTAGCAAGTATAACTTTCTCAATATTGCTAGTTTCTTAGGCCAATTGTGTGTATTGTGTAGGTAGTGACCATATCTAATCATAGACTACAAACTTGGCTAGATATTGAGTAGTTTCTATGGGTTTCTAGAAGTCATAATGCTAAACCCAGTTTTTTCATGTTTGCTGTATTTAGCACTTTATCATTGCCCCCAAGGTTCCAATTGTAAGAGATCCATTATCCTTTTGACATGCTCCATGGCTCCTTTTGAATCCACAGGCCCAAAGGGAACTAAGAAAACATGTATATAGTATCTGTATTGAGCGTGACTATAGAAACTTTGATGATAGGTCCGTAGAATGGCAAAAATGCAACTTTTTTGTACCTATTTTTTTTGCCCAAAAAAAAATTAGTGAGGTAAAAGCAACCATATGTTTTGGTCACCAACCCATTGACTCAGTTAACGGGGCATTTTATCTCATGTCCTACAAAAATCTCCACTCTTATTTATATGCAATCAACCGTAAGAAATTGCTGTTTTGGGCAAAATGCACTGGTCCATCAAATTTTGAGGCTTGTAGTGACCAAGGGATGAGAAAAATTACAAGTTTCTCATTTTTTCCATATGTAGTAGTTATTGAACTATAAGCTCATGAAAGGATTTTTCAAAATGAGTGGATCTACTATGGTTTTGAAATTTTTTCCCAAAACCCTGAAAGGACACTTTTATGTCCTGGTAGGTTACCATTCTAGTGTTAACCCCAACCCAAGTAGTTACCACACTTTACCATTAGATAAGCACGGTGAGGAGAAGATCCACCAAGTGTTCCAAGCCTAAGGATGCTACCTGCAAGTCTATTAACTTCCAAGATAGGATATCAGCCTGAATACCAACTAAGAGTGTAGAGGTGGGCCACAAAAAGTCGCTTAATGTGCAAAGGCCGGTCCAATTTACAAGGCATCCCACAAAACACCCAAAGAAGTAAGCAACCATAGACTATTTAGTCAGTTGTCTCCTCCTACAAAGCTCAATCCAATAGAGACAATATTTTCACAACAAATTATAACTAAAATAGGTACAAGTTTAAGTGAGGGACCAAACCGCCTTGATAAACGATGCTAGAGATAGCATTAAGTGAAGTTCATCCTTTTAGTGAGGTGATGTCTGGCCATAAGTCAACCAGGAGTAAGTGTGTGTGTGTGCGTGTGTATGTGAGTGTGTGTGTGTGTGTGTGTGTGTGTGTGTGTGTGGCATGTGTGGTATTGACTATGCCAACCCACCATATGCGGCCACTGGGCCCCCTGACCACCGCCCACATCGACTATCGGCCATCGGTCATAGTGTTAATGGCATGTACATATGGAATAGTATCGTAGGGATTATTCTCGGAATATTTCCTGAATTTTTTCTCTGGGATTTCTTAACGTGATTCGAACTTCAAGGTTGGACTCTGGATTTGCTCCATACCATCCACAATCACAATTGAGAGTGCCCACACTTTTTGGTTGCATTATTTACATTCTAAAAATCCCAAACACATTCCCTAGAGGCATCAATGGGCAAGCTGAAATCTATGAAATATATGTGCACTATTGGCTTCTCATGATATGGGGGCCATAAAAATTGTGCAACATACATTATGGTGGGAAAAACTGATAGCTGGACATTGTAGGTATACTAACACCCCCCCTCAATAAACACCCAAAGATGTATTATGTTAGCCATGCATCAACTTTGAGTCAAT
The DNA here is from genome assembly GCF_014529385.1 of Adiantum capillus-veneris. Taxonomy (NCBI): domain Eukaryota; kingdom Viridiplantae; phylum Streptophyta; class Polypodiopsida; order Polypodiales; family Pteridaceae; genus Adiantum; species Adiantum capillus-veneris. The sequence goes on along the minus strand of NC_140955.1, from coordinate 80,659,532 downwards.
GAAGGTATCAAAGTAATTATTACCCGAGAAATTTGGTGAGGATATTTTCACAATTATCTTCATTAGGAAAATACTCTCGCTCCACAATCGCATCCTCAATAAGCACTTGAACATGATGATGTTGAACCTTGATATACTTTGTGTGTACATAGAAGATAGAATTCTTGGAAATTGCTACACAAAATTGTGGTTGTTGCTGAATGAACAGGGACAGCTAAGTCCATCAGAACTCTCCTGAGCCAAATTTCTTCACAAGATGCAAAAGTAGCCTTATACTTTATTTATGTTGAAGAAAGAGCGACGGTTGACTGATTCTTGCTAATCTAAGAGAACACTCTAAAAAAAAGTGAGAAACAATATCCAAAAAAATGACTTTCTAGAATCACAATCTCCTACCCAATAAGAGTCACAATATCCACTTAGGATATTTATACCAATGCCATAGAACATTCCATGGCCTAAAGTACCTTTAGAATTCGCATGCCCACCTTCCAATGAGATTCTCTAAGCTAGTTGGAAAACCTTCTCAAAACACCAACTCCAAAACAAGTGTCATAAGAAAATCAAACTTCAAACATGCTTCCTATACTTCTTGATGTCAACTAAGGGAGACGAATCCTTCATGGAGAGTTTCACATTCACCTCCATTGGAGTGCTCAAAAGTTTACAATCCATCATCCCAAATTCTTTAGAATTTCTATTGCATACTTTTGTTGAGAGATGAAGATGCCCTTTGTGGATTGCCAAGCCTCAATCCCCAAAAAATAATGTAAAAGTCCCAAGTCTATCACTTCAAACTTGGAGCTCAAACTCTTTCGAGTTTGTTGAATGAGCTATTTATTATCACAATCATCTACATATAAAACAAAAATGACCTGCTATTCATTCTCTTTTAGTACATAAATTTTTTCATCAAAAGCAGTTCTTTTAAAGCTAAGATTTTTGAAAAACCTATCTATCCTGACATACCATTCTCTTGGTGATTACTTTAGGCTATATAAAACATTTTTCAACTTGCAAACCTTTCCTTTTAAATGGGGCAACTCAAAACCCTAGTGGTTACTCTATATAAATCTCCTCCTTGAGAAGTCCATTCAAAACGATAGATACTACATCCATTTGGAAAACAACCCAATAAAAAATAGCAACAAGAGCAAGGATAAGGAGAGTACTGGTTATTAGAGGTGTAGGAACAAAGGTTTCACTCACATCAAGCCCTTCAATTTGTGAAAAAACTTGTGCTACTAACCTTTCTTTATACTTTTTCAATGAGCCATCATCTTTGTGTTTGTCTTTCTAAACACATTTGGTTCCAGTGACCTTCTTCTTTGGTGGACAATTCACTATCTCCCATGTGTCATCCTTATTATGATATCATACTCTGGCTCCATTGTTTCTTTCCACTTTGGATTAGCCAAGGCCTCTTCAACAGAGACTGGTTCTTTTATAGAGCCCATAATTTTAGTCATTAGAGCTATGTTGATGATGTGTTTGGAGGCCTTTTTTTGCTCCTCTATTCTCTTTGACCTTTGCAAACCATCATCTTCTTCACAAAGATTGTGAACATGAGGATTTCAATCATCAAAGAGTTGTTCATTCCACTTTGTTAGTGGGTTCTCCTATGATGCTATAACAAGTTGGGTAGTTTTGTTTGAGTTGTCATCATTGGACAACTCCTCCTCCTCAAATTTTTTTGACTTTGATATGACACAAGTTGGGTTATTTCTTCATTTGATGAGTTGTTTTCTTTACTAAATGTGACCCTTCTTCAAATACCACTTCATGACTAGTGAATATCATCTTTGCCTTTGGATCGTAGGGTTTATATGCTTTAGACTCTTCACTACATCCTAAAAAGAAACACTTCTTACTTTTGGCTTCTAACTTTGTTCTTTTGGAATGAGGAACATGTGCATAACAGAAACACCCAAAAGTTTTGAAATGCAAGACCAAAAGTTACTTACCAGAATAGGCTTCTTTAGTTGTTTTTCCTTTCAAAGCATTTGTGTATCTTTGATTAAGGATGTAAACTGCTATATTTATCCTTCAGCCCAAAAGGAATCTAACGTATCTTTGTCTTTGATCATGCATCATGCCATCTTTACCACAATCCAATTGCGAAATTCCACAACTCCATTCTATTGTAGTGTGTAAGCAACAGTATGGTGACACTTGATTCCATGCTTGTTGTAGTAGTTATTGAATTCATTTGAAACAAATTCTCCTCGTCTATTTGTGCGAAGTTTCTTGACCTTCTTTCTTGTTTCATTTTGTACAAGCTTGTGCCACACTTTAAATTTTTCAAAAGCTTCACACGTGTCATGAATAAAATACACCCGCATCTTTCTACTAAAGTCGTCAACTAACAATAAAAAATAGAAAGATCCACCCAAAGTAGAAGTAAAAAAAATTCTGCAAAGATCTCCATGTACCAACTCTAGAGGAAATTGAGCACAATTATTACTCTTATGCAAATGACTTCCTTTGTTGCTTGCCCATCATGCAAGCCTCACATACTTCATTCATATCTAGGATTTGAGGCATGTGTGAAACCATCCCAGATCTTTGCATCTCTTTTAGCACAAGAATACTTAGATGACCAAATCTCTCATGCCATAAGTGACTTGTATCTTTTTTGTAGTTATCTAAGTGTAGAAAGCTTGTAAAGATTGTTACTCCCTTCCCACTATATTACCTTGAAAATCCAAGATTTTTTCTCGGGGAGGGGGGGGGGGGGATCACTTAATAATCATGTGACTATCATGTGAGTGTAGCAAAAGGGATTATTAAATTTCAACTATTTTCACATTGGATACCATAAATTAAAATTGGGCAAAAAAATTACTGATTGAATTGGTGTATTTTATTTGTCAAAAATTCACAAATAAGGAGTTCAAAAAATATTCATTGAACGCATGTGATATACACAACTTATACATAGTGAATCCCCGAAGGATTTCTGCTCCAGCTTGCTAGAAACAAACTTAAAGACCATGGTTAGTGATTGCAGCAATTGAGAGAAGATTCTTCTTGATTTGTAACACATTGTTGTGCAGTAGTACGTACATAATGGGAGGGTGATGAGCACCACGGTACATATATTAAGATGCATGGGAACATTCTTCATAATGTACATATGCATGTATAATATATAAAGTTAAATTATATACCTCATCTAATAAATTATTTTGAGAGTTATTTTTTTTACTTCACCTTATTTTCTTTATGACATTTAATCCTTATGCATATTTCTTATGAGCCCATAGCAACATAAGCCAATGAGCTAGCTTGTTTTTTTTCTACAATGCATCATTAAATTCATATCAATCCTCATAGTAGCTTTAGTCAAAGGATGCATGGCATGCTTACATCCACCATGATGTGCTTGGAAAAAAATGACAACTTAGGCAAGCCTAAGACTTCTAGAGCTAGAAGCATCTACAAGAAAGAGCAAGTGGCAAGATAAAGACTTCTAGCAGGACAAGTGGCGAGAAGAAGACTTCTAAAAAGACAAGTGTCATCACCAACAAGGAGATATCTTAAGACCAAAATATTGGGGAAGCAAATAGACAAGTGTCACTCAAACTCTTTCACACAGTTGATACTTGGGAAACAAATGGCTAAACACTTGTCTGAATGCTACTAAATATCTTCTCCTTAAGGAAGCAACTTTACCTATAAATATGACCCTTCTTCTCTCACTTGGAGATCACATTTTCACTCTATCAAGACAAGCCCTAATCTCTTTAAGAAAAATCCACTCTATCAAGCCAATCCCTAATCTCTCAACAACATTTCCACGCTACCACGCTAAGCCCTAATCTCCCAATCACATTTTCACTTTACTAAACCAAACCCTTGTAATAGAAATGGACTATGAAGATTGAAAATAGCCGAATTAAGAAAATTGTAGTGAGCATTTTTATGAGAATACTTTGAGAAAATAGAGGGTGAACTTGATTAGAGGTAGCAACATAACCATTATAATTAATTAACTTGGATGAGCAATACTTTGAAAGAGAGAGAATTATAGAACGTGACACTAGTTGAGGACCGGATTTATGTGGAGCCGGTCCCTCCTACAAAAGACTTTTGTATTATAATTTCTCCCATAAAGAGAGACTTGATACAATACAGGCTTTGTGTTCCTTGAGACCTTGATGGTGCAATGAAGATAGAGAGCTTCATGCACCTCAATTATGCCCATAACTTAGCTAAATGAAAGCATTAACTTGTGCCCGTCCTCAATCCCAAAACCTCAAACACCTTCAAAGGTGGAGAGAGTTAGCAAGGAATGAGGGTAGGGAAGAGGAAGAAGAAACATTCTTACGAGAAAGAAATAGTTACTCACTTATCACCACTCTCGTTTCTTAGCATAGCATAATAGCATATTATTGATGATGTATAAGATGGAAAGCTTAAGCATTGAAGCATGGCTCTTGGTTGGATTTGCATTCCATAGCCAAGAGTGTTGGTGTAGGCTCTCAACTTCTCAACAAGCTTGGAGAAGGAGATGAAGTTCTTGCACTTAGCACTTCACACAATGAGAGTGTGTGTGAGTGTGTGGGAGAGAGTATACCCCTCAAACTAGCCCCAAATTTCTTGGGTTGACCCCCTCTTTTTCCCTTTATTGAAGCTCATTGGCTGTCCCAAGCCTAGCAATCACAAGCCTTGGTCACAAGTAGCAATAGAGGTAGTCCTTGGATAGGTGTCCTCCTTTTCTTTTTGAGAGAGAGGACTTGATCAATGTTTAAAAAATAATTTAATTAGCTAAATTCTCATTGGACCTCTCTAAGGGTCAACCAATAGGCTTTAGGCACACCATGAGGGAAACCTATCTAGGGGCTGGACATGTGTCCCTTTTGCCTCTTTGAGCAAGGGATGCCCTTTGGGTGAGGGAGTACTCACTCAACCCCACCCCCTACTCTAATGGCTTGCCCCCTCCTTTGTAGGAATTGGTTTGACTTCCAAGCCCTCAAGCACCTTGGCCCCCAACATGCTTAAGCACCTCAAGCACATTAGTCACAAGCATGGGATTAGTAAGAGTATGGGCTCTCTCTCTCTCTCTCTCTCTCTCTCTCTCTCTCTCTCTCTCTCTCTCTCTCTCTCTCTCTCTCTCTCTCTCTCATCCCCATAGCCTCAAGGGCTTGCCCCCTGCTTGTAGGGATTGGATTTGACCTTTCAAGCACATTCCTAGCTTAAGCATGCACCTTAGCTATCAAGCATCTCATACACTTTAAACATCAAGTACCTCCAGCATAGGCCTAGCTTAACCTAAGGTTTAAGGGCTTTTCACACTAACCTTTGGAGGTCCTTAATGAAGCTAACCCTAAGGTCTTTCAAGATCCATCATGAAAACATTGTTCTTCAGTAGAACATCTCCTTGTGAGCCCTTGCTGAGATGGAACCATCTCCTTTTGGCCCCATGTTCAGCTTGGCCTAAAAACACATATCTATATTCTAGCTATTGTTTCCCTTTTACTTTAACATGATAAAATCATTTGGGTAAAGATAGATATTATATTTTATGACATTACCTCTCCCTTGAAACCATAGTCGTCCTTGACTATGAGGTAGAGAAGATAAAGTCGTAGTCATTAGTCCATTAAAATAGAGGGTAGAGGATCCCTTTATACCGTACGACATCATTCCAGAATGGATGACGAGTCCATTTGGTGCTTAGGAGACATAGCTGCCGTAGGAATGCCTACTCTTTAGTCCATATCATAGTTCCAAAGTAGAGTGACAATTTCTACATGGTATTTGAGAGACGTTGTCAAAACGAGAGACGTTGTCAAAACAAGCATGCTTCTAAGAATGCACTACTTAAATTTGTGCACAACAAAAAGAGAATTAATCTTATAAGAAAAAATCATTATTCATTTAAAATCATTTTACATTTCTTTACCCTAATGTAGCATTGTAAACATTGACAAGGTTCATAATATCCTTAAGCTGTGTTCCCTTGCATCCATCTAGAATCTTTAAAAGGATAATTTTTGAACTTAATAAGATATCATCGGATAATCTTAGCATGACGTAGACCTTGTCCTCATGCTGAAGGATAGCTTTGGGTTGTAGCACCTCTTCTTGATCTTTGATCTCTGGAGGGTCTTCAATAATTGGTTTGCTTGGTGGCTCTCCTTTGTAGGGCTTAAGCAGGCTCACATGAAAAGCATTGTGTATGAGCCAATGGTTGGGAAACTTGAGTTGATGAGCCATTTCATTGATTGGCTTCAAGATTTGAATATGACCATAGTATCTTTTTGCTTGTTGAGCATAAATCTTTTGATGGCTCGTAGAATTTTTGCCCGTCGTTTGCCTCAATCAAGCCTTGGGAAACTTGAGGAAGACCCAATCATTTTCTTTAAATGTTAAGGACCTTCTGTGCTTAATAGCATCAGCTTTATGCCTTTGTTGAGAGATGGATCTTTCTACCCACTCCATCTCTAAAACACCCGAACATCTCTCTCTCCTCCTCTTCTCATGCTAAGGCATCTTTTTGTAAAGTAGACAGCCACACATTATTCTACCTCTATAACATCTCCTTCTAGATTTGCAACCTCTTCCTCCATAGCTACAACTTCTCCTTCTAAACCTGCAACGTCTTGCTCCATAGCTACAACATCTCCTTGTAAACCTGCAACCTCTTTCTCCATAGCTCCAACATCTTCTCTTCTAGCTACATCATCTCCTTGTAAACCTGCAACCACTTCCTCCATTCCTACAACATCTCCTTCTAGATCTGCAACCTCTTTCTCCTAGCTCCAACATTTTCTTCCAGATTTGCAACCTCTTTCTCCATAGATTCAACATCTTCTCTTCTATATTTGAAACTTCTTTCTCCATAGCTCCAACATATCATTCTAGATTGCAGCTTCTATCTCCATAGCTCCAACTTCTAGGTTCCCAGTCCACTCTTGCTCTCTTCCCAAGCTTGCATCTTTCTTTTGAGTTCCATAACCTCTTTCTTGATGTGCAACATCAACTTTCCTTCTCTAGCTCCCTATCCATTTTCAAAAACCTTTTCATGGTTGCTGCAATATCTCCTTCCTTACTTTGTGTGTGTGTGTGAACTATACACTATGCAAGTAATTTATAGCAGAAGTGTACATGCTCATAGCTACCCGTCAAAGGACTATAATGGAACATAGATCTACTATACATGGTGCCAATGTAGCAGAATGCAAGGGGTGTATGTAATGCTTATGAAGGGTCACAAATTTTCAATGTTGTCAAAGGATCCTAAGGTAAGTGCAAGTTCGTGCAAAGCATGTGTGGTTTGTGTATTTTTTCCATGAATGACTTATTGGAGCTTTTTCTTCTTTGAACTTAGAAGTATTCTTTAAAAATTGGTACTAGTGCATCCAAAAGATTTGTTTGTAAGCTGGTGGTCAATGGTTAGAAAACTTGACTCCAATGCATTTCAGCAATGCAGGCCACAATATGGATCGGCCCAAATATAACAATGTTCAAATACTTGCTCTTGATAGAGGTAAAGTTTTGAATGTTTTATATTGAAATCAAATTCAGGTATGGATTAAAGAAACTCACATTGTATTTAACTTCTGATATTATAGATCTATGTGGTCATGTTTTATCTGCCAAAGACATATTGCAGAAGTTAATAACGTAGAGTTTCATGCCAGCAATATTTGAATAGTCGAGCCCTAGGGAGGTATAACCAGTCACTTTGTGGCTCAATTACAAACCAAGAACCAACCACGCCAAGATGGTCATTCAGGTTTGGAACCAAATCTCAACTACCAAGAATCGATTGAAAGTGTCTGCTAAACTTATCCAGAAGGTGGAGCAATAGAGCGGTAGAGAGAGAGAGAGAGAGAGAGAGAGAGAGAGAGAGAGAGAGAGAGAGAGAGAGAGAGAGAGAGAGAGAGAGAGAGAGAGAGAGTAGCTTTGCTCTCATGTACGGAGCACCTAAGTACACAACTCATATGTGAAGCCAGTGGGCTCATGTAATTGATTAATGAAATACAATCTTTACCATCTTATTGTGTCATCTCTTTACTTGCAGGTGAACTTTGTCATTGTTTTGAAGTTACTTTATGTTGTCATTCATGTTAATTGTGTGCACTTGTCTTGAAATACTATTGTTTCTCTCATTTTCTAGGCTCACAAAAAATTGTGTCAAGAACCAGGTTAGCTAAGAATGTTTTTAGTTGACACGTTCTTATACATGATTGGATATCAATAGTGGCTGGTGAAAGGATGGTCACAAGGCATCATAAAACAAAGGGAAGCTCGTTATTCGTATTTCTAAATAAAGGACATCTAAATCTAAAATGTAACATGAAACATATAGTTGCTAATAGTGCAATCAATATTTATAGAAATTAGGAAGAGAATGGGACATAGGAGGGCCTCTTATTTGGAATTTTAAGTAAGTACTTAAAACTAAATGAATCTTCGACCAAATGCTAGAACGGTGGACATTACGACATATGCACAAAAGTTCTTTGGATCAAGTTAGTGGCTTAGACCACGCAGGTCATGGTAGATTTTGATAATATGACCATAACTTCTGTATACAATATGAATTATTCATGGAAGTATAGTTTTAATATGTTAAAAACATGATAAGACTTATATTTGATTACAAAGGATCCAAAAAAGAAATTTAAAAAAAAAAAGGTTATGCAATAAGTTGTTGAGTTTAAATCAGTATAGAATTCCATCAATCTTTATTGAGATATTGTAGAAGCTTCACAACTATATTACATACCTAAAATTCTTGCAATTTGACAAATTATTATGTTACATGGACATGGAAATGTGTTAAGTATGGAGCTTGATTTACCCTTGTAATTTTTATTTTAGAAAAACACATTTTTTAAGACCCCCATAATGAGGAGAAGCCATCCTACATGAGAAAAATCACTCGCTGAAAAACCGAAATTCAACCACGCTAGAATATTCCCTTTTACTAAAATTCAACCATGCTAGAATATTCCCTTTTACTAAAGTATATTGACCGAATTGTGCCCAAAAAACTGGAGTTTTCCATGCAAGACCATGTTTCGAGGACAGATTATGGACAAATCACGCATCTTTTGCACCAAAGAACCACGTCAAGGGGTGTTTTGGGATCGGAGGGGTCTGGACCGAGCTCCGTGTGCCATGGCGCACAAACACCCTGTTTGACCAAGTTCTTTGGTGCAAAAGATGCCTGATTTGGCCATAATCTGCCCTCGGAACATGGCCTCACATGGAAAACTTCAATTTTTCGGCCCAAAAATGAGGCATGTAACTTGATCATGGTGCAAACAAAACCCATACTTTGATGGACCCAATAAATCCCAAACTCAACACATTTCTTATGAATCTTTTTCCAAGTGACCCCACTTTCTCAAGTAAGTAGACTTCTTACAAAGAGGGTATGCAAGATCAGACCCTTAGTGACCATGCCAAAGAAAGGTTAAAAGAGGAAGAAGACTACAACTCAAAACACAGAGAAACAAAGAGTCCTATAGAGTGAAGAAAAAAGTACAAGAACGATGTCCTTGCATGGAAACAACAATCACCTTCGCATTCACCACCAATGAATAAGAATAATAGGAAATGGAGAGCCATCATAGTGGCTTTGCATGATATACAAAAATATTAAAAGAGCATGAATCCTATAATTTTAAAAGCTCCATACTAAAGGTTGGAGTGTGAAATAATTAAGAATTTTGCTTATACTAACCGAAGTCCAATAGTCTTTAAAGATGTTGTTGACAAAAAAAAATTAATGACCCTTTATCACCATTGCATGCAAAGTGAGTAGATGGAAGTTTAGAACGTCCTTTATTACCTCATCTCCATTTAGTACTTAATTTATGTTGTCCGTTAGGTTAGAGTCATGTAGGAGCACAAGCTTCATTGAGGCCTCTTCATGCTCACTTATATCTTCAACCTCCCTAGCTCTCCTCATGCTTTTTCCATTGTTCTATTCCTCTGAGTGTCCTTCAGCACTAGCAAAGCTAGGCCCATGTCCCAATTAAGAAATTGGATACCTATACACCCCATGACCAAGTCGATGAGGCCATTGTGATCATCTACCCTGTAATCCCTCTTAGCAAGCCCTTTGAAAAATTTCAATAGGAAATATGAAAAATTCTTGTCAGCTTTGTACATATGCGTTAGAAAATCAATCGACAATCATATGGTGTAAGTCCTTTAAAACGATTTCATATTCACACATGTGTGCTTCCATGTAGTACTAGGAATTCACTTAATTACTAAAAATTGAGGTTTAAATTGATTTTTTGTGGAGAAGATAAATAGAGAACTAAACTTATGCACTTGCACACAATAATACAACTCTAGTATGCCATTTTCTAAAACTTAATTACTTTTAACGTTGAAATCTCAGAACTCATAAAAAACATGAAATACCAAAATAATCACACCTATAAATTGAATGAAATATTAAAAGAGCTTAAATTAAACTTTACAATCAATAGTTATGCACAGAGTTGGGATGCAAAACAAAATTTTCATTAAGCTAAGGCCATGTGGAAGAGCTTGTACAATGATACATCGTAGGAATGAGATGTCCCTACAAGTAACACCGTTATCTTTTCTAGATCTTACAATTTTTCTATTCACACAAAAAGAATACTATTCAAGGATTGATGTACTTGCAAAGATTTCTAATGTGCCAGTCATCATTGCCACAATCTCTTGAAAAACAATATTGGAGTTGATCGCCTCCCATACTCCCATTGTTTTCTCCCATATTATGTATGGAAAATTCATTGACAAGCCTTGCTTTGCAATATGGTATTTGCATACCAAGTTTCACCAACAATAGAGCATTTGATGTGACATAAGCGTGGCCATAGAAGAATCTCTTGTGAGGGAAGCTCTCAAGATGAACACTTTGCATATAAAAACTTAGCAAGTTCCACATGGATAGCTTCAAAGCCGCTTGTAAAAGATTCCATTGACTCCCACTTTGCAAAAATATAGGAAAGGAAAAGACACCAAATTATGCATATATTGAAGCAACCTAAGAGGTAAAAGCATAAATGGTACGATCCAAAACATTTAAATAGAAGCAGAACATGTACAATTTGCAAGAAACCTAAGTTAAGGCAAAGACATATCAAGCACTAACAAAGAAGTTATTACACATGTTGTACTTTTGTTAGATGCTTGCCATCTTCAGTTTTCTTGAAACCCATGATATTTCCCTTCCAATGATGTGTCTGAAAAGCCATATGTTTGCTTGATACCATTGTAAACTGCATGAACTTAGCTGCATTTTCACCCACATAAATAATATGTAGTCATGATAGAAAGCAAAGAACCACTACCTTCTTGCACATTACTGCAACTAATTGAGTCAATAAAACTCTCATGTTAACAAGAACCTAAAGAAGCCATGAAAGCAATGCAACACATGATGTGACAAAAATGAAGATTAGTTCATATACACAAATTTTAGTAGTGTGGCATAATGAGAATGCTAAGATGTATACAAAGACAGACAATGACACAGATCTCTACATGCAAGATGCAAACAAAAACCAGTATGGTGAGTGAGCAAAGATACAAGAACATTGGAAATAGGAATGAAGGTCACTATTCTTACCAACACATATGGTGAAGAAGCCTACTAATCTTACCCAGCACTGCTCCTATGCCAAATTTCCAAAATAATGTGAAAGAGTGAGGGGAGATCATTTTGGATCTAGATGAGGAACAAGGACCGAGGAAGGTGTTGATGAAGAGACTTAAAAAGCAGCTACTACTTCAGATCTATACCTTCATGTAGAGGTTTTAAGGTGAGGTTGAGTGATTAACCTCACCTTTACATGTAGATGAGGAAGAAGGACCAAAGAAGGCGTCAATGAAGATAAGAAGTAGTCGTGTTGCATATCTATAGCTTTCCATAGAAGTGTGAAGGTGAGATTGAGTGATCAATGGAGAAGGGAGGTGTTGATAAAGATACCGTAGAAGTGATGTAGATCTATAGCTTTTTGTAGATGTGTGAAGGTGAGGCTGAGTGATCAATGGAGAAGGGAGGTGTTGGGGGTCCCATCGTTGCAGTAGCTCCAATGACAACAAAATTATCAATCCAGAGGGATGAGCTACCCGGTCAGGGCATGGAAACACTCACACGGTTAGTGAGCTAATCGTGGAAACACAAATGGTTAGCTCTACGAGGTAAGCTTCTTGGCCTATGGAGGAGCGAAGCCGCAATGAAGGGCAATCTCCATATCCACCTCTCTTCACCTCTAATCAACTCAATCACACACACTACGATTGCAAGATGCACACAACACTAATCCTATGATGCAACACACTATCTATCGAGCACCACACTCCAATCAAACCTACATGCACACACAAGAAAAAGAGGGCAATCACACAAGATTAGAGAGGGATTAACCACTAATTAGTTAAGATCTAGTTAATCTAAGCATCATAGGCAATCATAAGAAGTAAGAGAGAGGCATATTGAGAGAGAATGAATCATTGATTAGTGTTAATCAAGTCTCATGAGCAAGGAGAAGCTCAAGGACTCCATAGCCACACACCTCAAGAGCTCTCACCAAAGAGTGCTCTCAACAAATGACTTGAGAACCCTAATTTCTTTTACACACTGCCTTATATACCTAGGTTAAAAATATGCAATGTTCGGGCGCCCAAGGCCTTTAGGGCTCACCACTTACTAAATCTGCAACCTACACACAGTAAGTGACCTATCCTTTACAACTTGGAACTCCCATTGAGCCTGTAACACATTAAAATATTATGATGGCTTGAAATAACACGAGAATTTACAATACGTGACCATTTTGGGAAAACGTGAAAAATGGGTAACTCCAATATTCACTACTTCTTTGCATTGGTCCTCGATGTGCATTCGTACGTATTCGATCTTTAGCAGCTTCTGTTGACGTTGACTCAGTTAACATTCCCCCCTTCCCATTTTAGTGCCCGTCCTCGGGCACTGTTGAAAGGTGTCCATGGAGGCTGTGGAAGGTTTTTATTGATTGTTGATGGGTTGATTGTCTTCATTGGTCGGTGAATTTGTTGATGAGGTTCACTTTGCTGCAGCATCTTCATTGGTCCAAATATGTCTGATGTGATAGATGATGTTGCATTTGTTCGTTGTAATAGCATAATGATGAGGCTGTTTTTTATTTATGAAAAGTATGTACAAGGGAAGTAGAATGATGAGGTTCTAAATTAGGGTCTGATACCTGGATGACCAAAGGGAAAAAACCCAGTGGGAAAAAAGTGCCTTTGGGATAAGCGCATTATTGGAGTACTTATTAGCATGGGAAATATTAATAGAGTACTCAAGGGATTATTAGCTGATAGATATGGAATTAGAAAGATAGCAAATATAAGAGGGTAGCATGATGGAACATTGGTTTTGCCTGTTGTAGTCCATTCAAGGTGCATAGGTGGAAGCAAAAAAGAGTGTCTAATGCATATGTCCGATGATGGGACATCCTATTTATGCATACACAAAAATGCATGGAAAACAATTTGCTGTGCAATAAAAATATTGAGGGGTTATTCAGAAAGATGGTGTAGCTATAAAAGCATATGACATGGCTTTGCAAGCTAGCACCCCTTTAAGAATGGTTTTCGCTGGCGAGGGTATGTGCTCTCATCTTACTGTGCACTGTGCGTGAGTGTTGGACTCTACGACACTCCATCAGTTGTAACTTAATAGACTTCGACTCTCATGCTCATCTCATCCAGCATGAGCAACACGACTTTGATATACTCAACTCTTCCAGCTTGAGCGTAAGCCTAATAACTATGTCTCTTAGCACAGAGTTTAATATGACTTGAAGCTTTGGGACTAATGCTTTGCTCATTTTATGGCTCAGCAGCCCGACTCTGACTATGCCAAAGAGTGTTTTTTGCACCGTGGCGACTTGACTTTTCACATTATTGTGCTTACTACAAACATTTCTTCAGGTAAAATTAAGCTTCAATTCTCAAAAAGAGGATTAGTGAAGGACCAAGTTGGCATCAAAGGTTTCTTTTGCCATACCTGTTTTATCTTCTTCGAATCTGCATTCTCATTAGTTGGGTTGTCCTTCTCTGACTGTGAAGACTCCATTATCTGTTTGATTCTCCAAGTAGGCTTGTTGATAGGAGTCTTTGATGTTGTTGTAGGCCTTTGTTGGCTGTCGGCATTTGACTTTTGACTAGGAGCATTGGAAGACTTAGTAATCCAAATATCTTGATGGCCATTGTATCTCCATTGTTGACTTCGCTTCGCTCTAGGTCTTGTTGATTTCTTGAGATCTTCATGCAGGTTTGGTGTAGTTGCCACTAGCTTTCGGTTGACTAGTAGCCAAATCTTTGTATAACCTGTATAGAATCCTTGTTTAAGAGGAAGATTATTTGAGATCCATCTTTGTTTTGTAGGGCCTCTTGAGAGTTGTGGTTGACTTTAGCATCTTTCGATGTTGTTCTGTTGTATACCTGCTTGTTTAAGAGGAAGATTATTTGAGATCCATCTTTGTTTTGTAGGGCCTCTTGAGAGTTGTGGTTGACTTTAGCATCTTTCGATGTTGTTCTGTTGTATACCTGCTTCTTAGGTATCCTAGGATATTGTCGATGTTGATACCTTGTGGGCCTTCTTTCTTGGGAGGGACTTGATAATACTTCATATGCCCTAACCTGTGGTTTTTGTACCCATATCTTTCTGTTACCTCCATAGTACTCATGTTCCTTTAAGCTCCAATGTGATGCTATCCATCCCATGTGTTTGTCTTTCTGTGTTGATTTCTTGTCTTTAATCCAAACTGGATCATTGACTTTGACTAAACTGCTCAGAACAAACACTTTCTTGAATTTCCTTTGCTTTTTTGAGTACTTTGGCTGATATACCTTTGCTTTTCTGGGTGTCCCCTTTGAGGTTTTCGTTGGGTCAGCAATTGACTTGAAATTTTGAAAGCTTGACTTGCTTGAAGAAGCTGATCCATGTGGGTTCTTTGATGTAGAGGTATATGATGCCACACCTTTTATGCTAACCGGAGGAGATTCCACTGTAGCTTTACCTTTGTCTGCAATTTTGATCTTCGTTCCTTCTAGCTTTGGTGGCATTTGCTGCTCAAAAGCTATCGTGATTGCTCTTTGCTCTGTTTGATCTGCACTTGCTATTGCCTGATTTGCGTTAAGCTCTTCTGAAGTGCTGATTGATGGAGATGAATCATCTTCAATAAGCTTTTCTTTGGCATCGATCTCCATTCTAAGTGTGCTTGAGGACCTCGTGCTGTCGTCCGTGGGTGACCAGTCTTGGTCTTCATTCTTTTTTGTCTCTAAAGACTGCATCATGTTTACATTTTGTATCTCTAACATCTTCTAGGCCATTGCCATTCCCATTATGACATCGTCTGGCATATCTTTTGCTGTGATCACATAGAATTGAGCTATGATGATCAGTGAACTTACTTCAATGGTGGTGGAGATGATTCCCCAGCATTCTGCTTGTTTGTCTTCTAATATGCTCACAAATTCAGGAGCATCTTCCAGCTGTGGTTAGCCACATCTTTTCCAAGTGCAAAAAGACATAAGGTTCTTGTCTAACTGAAAATCTAGCTTTATCTCTCTTGACAAATTTTCTTCGTGTTCACCAATGATGTTGCACTTGATCATCTTAGGATTTGTGTTTGAATTGAATTCTTTTGTTGTGGCAGCGTCCTTTGGTTGAACTTTATTTGCATTTTCTTTGGTTTGACCACCTGCTTCCGTTGATGTTGACTCCATTGGTTGTAATATTGCACTTTTTTGCAATTGTTGAGCATTGTCCTCCTGCATCTGAGTAACCCTTTATATTAAAATATCCATTGTACTGTTTGGTATAATCTGTCTCTTCAGAGGAGATTTTGGTTGTGACCTTTGTGCAGCTTTTTGGGCTTTAGGTTCTATTGACTTTGACTTTTGTGCCACCTGTTCTGGCAGGTTGAGGCTTTGCACCATCTTTAGATAGTCTTTCTTACCATCCATAGGGGTTTGTACAAGGTCATGACCTTTATGATATTCGTTACCTTGTGCATCTTGATATGAATAAGTGAGCTTGATCACATGTAACTGTTTGAAAACTATTGGATTTGTTGACTTTTGACCCTGACTTGTGGAGATCAGTTGAAACTTTTGTCCCTGATAATCTTCATATAAGCATTTGTCTTCAGATTCTGATGGAATCTGGGTCAATTGGAAACTTCCAACAACCATATGATCTTTCAATGGTTTCTGGCTTGAAGGGGTCTGTTGGCTAGAAGATCTAGGGCTTCTAACTGGTGTAGCATATCCTGGTACATAAGCTGAGCTTGATGGATTCGAAGCTCCCCCCTTCCTAGGGTGATCACTTTAGCCTGCCTCATTGTAAGAGTTCAAAATTGTTTGGCTTTGATTTAGTCTCACCTTTTGGGACTGTGAAGGTACACTCTGGGTAGCATTATTGGCATTTGGCATCTGTAACCCTTCTACATAGTTTCCTATTATTCTTCGTGAAACATGACAAACTATTCCCCCAGTGAAGCTGTAGATAGCATTATCTTTGCCCTGATATTGTCTATCCCATGGGTCTCCTATGATATAAGCTTATGTGGTTTCAGGACCCAATGCATTATAGATGCTAGACTCCCGTCTATATCTACGACTGTTTTGGTCAAAGTATATGTTCGTTTGGTCACAACATCGAAGCTTGATTTTTTATGGAGGAGAGTTTGGCTCTGAACAGATTTTTGGATTCACTCGGGTAATATCCTTTAGATCTAGAGAGGATGGGCTATAATAGATTCTTTCTTTTGAAATGAACCATCCTTTCTGATCTATCATTGGACGCACTTCTATGAGCTGGTATGTGGGTCATTCAAACACTGGTTGATCCTTTTTGTACAGGTTTCCTTTTTGGTCTACATAGTGTGCATATGAATGATGTGTACCATACAAAGCTAAAATCATTCTGTCTGATGTGTCCCTTAGACTCGTGAATGATTGCACACTTGTGTCAGTGGATGCAAAATCATTTGCAAATTTAACATTCTTTTCAAATTTTGGTGATATCTCGACACCTTTACTAAATTCATGCAAGAATTTGTTGTTCAAAGAATCAATTTTAAGCTTTTCAGGTGCTTGTGCATCTTTATGCTCATTTTGAACTTGCAGTGTTTTTACTAGTGCTTCTAATGTTAATGCAGAATCATCTGATTGCATCAAAAGTGACAAGTTAAGTGCACTTACATCGAGATTTGCATTTCCAATTTGCTATGTACCTTGCTTGTTGGTAGTTGATGTATCCCTGTTCTCTGGATTTCTTGAACAATCTTCAGCAAAATGTCCACCTTTTCGTCCACAATCTGAGCAATACGCCATGACTAGTGGTGTTTCGCTTGGTTTTGTCATGTCAGTCTCTTGTTGAGAAGCTTCAACTTCTGTGCTTGCCAAATTGTCGGCATCTTCTTTTAGAACACTGAGCATCAAGCTATAGACTGCTCGATCTTGACCTTGGTACTGTTTTTGGCTTGATTCTCCAATTAGACTAGCTTCAATTGGTTGATCTATTGGATCTTCCATCATTGGCTCTCGACTGTAGATTTGACCACTGTAATCCATGTACAATGACCCTGATTGTATATGCACTAAATGTATGCTTTGCGGACTTGTGCAAATCTCTGGATAAACACTTGGGTTGACTTTTTGAACTTCTATCTGCACCTCATCTTTGAGCTTGCAATACCTGGCTCCACTGAAGTCTGTGAACATCTAGGAGTTCTCTGAATCTGGCTTTACTCTGATCAACAGGATCTTGGATCCTGTGCTGCTTTTACTGCTCATTAGATATCTATGGCCTTCTTAATCTGTGTACAAGACTTTGTCTCCATTGTAGCCATATATCTGCAAAATTTGGTATGTTGCAGTTGTGCATGTGTTGCCACTGCTATTAGCATGCTTTGTTGTACTTGAACTCTCGGCTCGATTTGAGTCCATGTTGGCTCAATCTATAAAAACTGTCAATTGGCAGATTTTGGTATTGATTAGCAGAATTTTTGTTGCTCATTCTAGCCTAATTTGCATTCGTATGCGAGTTGTGCCTGTTCGTGGAAGCTCAATTGCAATGCAATTGCTTGCATGCACAATTTGAAAATCTGCCTCCCGCTCCACTGCTTCGAGTTGGTCGATTTGCTTGCTTTTCTGGATGATCTGATCCGCTTTGCGGTGTGCTCCATTTGTTGTATTTTCTTGATGTGTGGCACGCTTTTCGTTGCTCTTCAACTTGTTCGCTTTTGTGCGTTTTGCTCGGCGTGTGATTTTTTTTATTTTCTCGGTTTTTCCGCCTTTTTCTGGCTCTTTAGCTTTTGCTGGCTTGTTCTGACTTTTTTTGTCTTTTTTTGGCACTTCCGGTGAGTTCCTTTTTATATTTCCTAATCATTTGTGAAATTTGGAATTTTTTATTTTTTGGTATTTTTAATGATTTTTTACGACTTTTTTAGGAAAGTTTAAATTTTTTATGAATTTTTCGTAAATTTTTTTATTTTAATTTGTGATTTTTGGAAGATTTCATGATTTTTACGGTTTTTTGGGATTTTTTCTGATCAATTTTAGATTTTTTTATGAATTTTTGAGTTTTTACAAAAATTTTGTGTTTTAGGGATTTATCTGTGTCAGGTTTTTATTTTTTCATGATTTATTTACGAATTTTTAGATTTTTCAATGGTTTTTGTATGTGGTTTGTTTTTATTTTTCTATGAGTTATTTATTTTTTTAAAGAATTTTTGAAAATTTTAAACTCTTTTTTAATTTCTATGAGTTTTTTTCTTTTTATTCTTTTTGTGAATTTTTATTTGGATTTTGTATTTATTACATGATACACTGTTGAGGTTAGTGATATAACATAATTTACAGGAACTTGAAAAATAGTGAGTTACACTCGTTTACAATGAGAAGACCATTGCCAAATTTGAAACTTACGAGTACTGGTAAATGTAACTACTCAAGCTCATAATGTGATATTTTTTCCAAAACAAGGCTAGCTTTGCTATAAATACTTTCCAAAACAAGGCTAACTTTCCTAACTTCCCCAAACCATTTTTTTTTTCAAAATAAGCTTTTTCCAAATAAACTTTCTTCTACAATCACCCTGTAGTGAGATGACCAGCAACAAATTTGGCACTTTACAAACCAAATTTGGTAGATTCCAATGCTAGTATCGCTAACTTTCCTAACTTCTCCAACCCATTTTTTTTTCAAAATAAGCTTTTTCCAAATAAACTTTCTTCTACAATCACCGTGTAGTGAGATGACCAGCAGCAAATTTGGTACTTTACAAACCAAATTTGGTAGATTCCAATGCTAGTATCAAAAGCACCAAATTTTGTACTGGTATACCTAACTTCTCAGACCCATAATATTGTTTTTTCCCAAAATAAGCTATCTTCAACAATCACCCTGTAGTGAGATGAACATCCAATTCGCTACTTTACAGTACCAAATATGGTAGTTTCCAATGCCAGTATCACAAGCATCAAATTTTGTAATGGTATTTCTAATTTCCCCAGCCCATAAGGTTTTTTTTTTCCAAAGTAAGATATCTTCAATAATCACCCTGTAGTGAGATGAACAACACCCAATTTGGTACTTTACAATACCAAATTTGGTAGTTGCCAATTCCCTTATCACAAGTACCAAATTTTGTACCCGTGTACCAAACTTCCCTAGTCCATAATATTGTTCTTTTCCAAAATAAGCTTTCTTCTACAATCACCCTATAGTAAGATGAGCAACACCAAATTTGGTACTTTACAGTACCCAATTTACCCGTACCAAAGCCTAAAAGTTGTTAGTCCTATTACCAAAGGCTTCAAATTTGATATTGGTAATTATAATTTCTAGAGCCCACAATGTTAAGTTTTTCCCAAAAAAGCCTCTGCTATAAAGCTTTTACAATGGAGCTTCCATGAGCTACAATCACCCTAGAATGAGAAGACAAATACCAAATTTGGTACATACCAATACCAAATCCAAAGATCAAGACAAAATGACCACAGAAGCATACTATAAGAAAAATGACTAAATGGACATTAGTGGATTTTAATTTTCACATAAAGAAGAATACATAGTAGACTGGACCAAGAAAATTTCTTTTTTTGTTCCACAAATCATGGGTTGATAGGGGGGTCAAAGCAATAAGCATATCCCTCTCACTGAATGCAATAATCAGCAATGAGAGGGTTGAGGTCATCTTCTACATCAAAGAGGGGGTGTTGATGGCTATATGTTGTTGGGAGTGAGAAGAAATCCAGCCCTCCAACCAGGGCTTGACCAAATTTGTGAAGTACAAGGGGTAGTAGGGATCAAGGTAAGAAGGATCATATGACGACCAAATGGCTAGACAATTCTTGTAGTCATTTTAAAGAGACTTGTATCCACATTCATCTGCAAGTATGGTAGTGTTGGCATTATACAATGGGTGTTTTGCCCACATTGATCTCAACAACTGCAGGAAGATAGGCTTATCACCAACATACTCTGGCACAGTTGGGACATCAAGGATGTTGGGTAGCCACATCTCACAATCTTCTTGGCTGAATACATCTATAAGAGTACAATAAAGTTAAGCATAATTAATGACAGTACACACTGGTAATCATCATGTGTCAAGAAGAGGGCGACGAGACATATACCTTTGACCACTCGTTTACTACGATAGTATGATAGGCATGTTCCCAAAAAGTGCATTATATTTTCTCTTCTACAACAGGACCATATGATAATATCTGCTTGGCTAGAAAACTTTACAAGCACATCCTCTGCATCCAATCTAACTGCACACCATAACTCTCAACCCAGATGATATACAAATGGTCTCACCTCCACTAGGAGGTGCAAAAATTGCATCTTTGGTGTTTGTTTGTAGCTCTTTAAGAGCACACCATTCACATCAAAACAATCAGCCACATGCCTAAAGCCATAACATCTTTTGGCATCTCTGTGTCAACTAATTTTTCCTTTAGCCACCACAGATCAATTTCTACAGTGCCAATAATAGTTTGAGTCAATCAGCACACAATGAAGATCCTACAACAACTTACTTACAGGGTCAAGTCAAAGATCAAAAGGTCAAAGTCTACCACAAGAGAGCACAATATAAGAAGGAAAATGTAACCTGTACTTAAAACATATCGTAATAGATGGAGACCAAAATATAATCTCAGTGCATTACATCAAGACACAAACTGTCAATTACAAGGGTAGGCATAAGCTAAAGTTTGCAAGCACGGGACTTGTTGGCACATCCACGGACTCGCTTTTTCCTACTGCAGACAACAAGTCCGACAAGGTGAAATCACCTGGAGATATCAGCATCACGTCGGTCACCTTCTCCAGATTAGTAGCATCGATGTCCACATCAATTGGACCAATCACCTTATCTTGAAATTTTCCCTTGTTTACATCTTTCTCAATAGTCCCACCTTTATCACCATCCTCACTATTGTCCGCTTTCTTAACACAATTATCCTCTCCCTTTCCATTCTCTTCAACATCACCCTAAGCCACGGCCTCAACTGCAGTTAGCAGCACCTCGTCAATTGTAGAGGGTTCATCAAACTTGGGTTTCTCGTCCTGTGGCTTTGATGTCCGGTACAGAGGCCTCAATAGTATCCACCCCTTGGATTTCATCCGTTTTGTACAAATCCTACCCCTCACTTTCTACTTCCTCCAACCAGATTACAAGTCCACGAGGATGTCTTGAACCCGTTCCATACTGGCAAGGTCCTCCAAATCCTTAGCAGAAACCTTTGTTGGTCAAGGTCCACCATTCTTCACACCCATCGTGTATTTTCCTTGCACATCTTGTCTTGCAGGTGTCACATCTTCCTCATCCACACAATCACAAATGACTCACTCAATCAACATTGTAATCCAAAATTAGAAAGACTCAACATATTGAAAACAGTGTCAACTTACCCTTTACAGTATAATGCTCACAGATATACGCTTTTTCCACTACAGGAATTACCATTCCACACCCCTCTTTCACACATGTGCCACTAGTGTGCAAAAGTGCACTGAAGCAAAGAGGGTGGTATTGATGTCTGCACTCTAACATGAAGCTGCCCAGAATATACTCCACCTCTAGATACTCCTCGCATGCAACACACGTGCCAAATGCATGGATTGTTTTGTCAATATCTATAAAGGGTGGCCTTGGAAAGAGGGTGAACCTCTTTCCTTGCTTCACTTCCTTGAGCATCCCATTCACAAATTGGCAATGGACCTATCCCTCCTTATAGGAGGCCTCCTGTTAAGTATGGAGCCTGATTTACCTTGTAATATTTTGTGGTAAAAGCGCAAATTTGTAAGGCCCCCATTATGAGGAGAAGCCATTGTGCGTGAAGGAAAATCACTCACAGGAAACCAAAATTTTCATGGCCAAGAATTAGGGGCAACTTTAGGGGCCTCGGGGGCGGAAGCCCCCGAGACTTTTTTTTTCCTTCGCTAGAATATTATGGCCGGAAAGTGGTCGGAAAATGACCTATCGGCTGGCCGGTTGGCCAGTGGCCGATAGTCAATGGCCGGTGGTCGGAAGTCAATGGCCGGTGGGGCCGGTGGCCGAATTCAAAAGCGGTTTTGTCTACACAAGGCGGCCACACATGGGCGGATTGGAGGGTCTGATTTTGACTTATTCACACAAGGGCGGTTACAAATGGCTGCCTCTCATAAGAGAGGGCATCCCTTTTGGCCTATAAAAGGAGGCCATTTCTACACACATTTTATGGTGTGAAGTTGATGCAACAAGGTGAGTGTGAGGTGGTGAGAGTGAAGCAAGGCGGGAGCTCCATTAAGGGTATAATCCCTTTGTAAACTACTTCTTGTTTTGAAGTACTAAAGCCATTGAGTGGCTACTTTCCCGTGGACGTTTTCTCGTGGACGTAGCCCACATTGGGTGAACCACGTATATCGTGTGTACTCTCTCTCTCTCTCTCTACTCTATAATCTCGTGTATGTAAAGTTGTCTCTCTCCATTAAGTAATCTACTCAATTATCTATTTAGCTACGTCTTATTACCTAACACCTCCAACTTGTCATGCTGTGTCTGTTACACAACAAATTAAGAAAAATAATTAATCTCACAGAACACGCCATGCGCTAGACATTGCACACAAAATATCAGTCATTACACTAGCAATACCCCATGCAGATTTGAACTTGCTACCTAGATTCACAACCACTAAGACTACCAAGCAAAGTATCAAGGCTGTAACTAGGCACTATGTTTGAGGACACATCGAACGGGCGCCCAACTGGTCGAACACATAGCCGGATACCACATTTGTACTCTATTAGTTTTTAGAGCTAGTCTGGTAATACTCTGTGTAAATCCTAATTCCAAGGTAGCAAGTCAATTTCCTGAGTTGTAATGTTGTCATGATAGTTGTAAAAGTCCATGTGAACTAGCCACTGGCCATTTAGAAAGCCCTAGGTATAAAGGTCAATAAATTTAATGTGAAAGGAGGCTTATCTTTAGAGAAGAAAAGAGCTCTGTTGTACGTACGCTCGAGCTACGATTCTGATCCACCTTGTAATCCATTGTAGCTAATGATTGGGTAGTTTGTTTTCAGTTTTGAAACTTGCATTCTGTTCCTCTCTCTTTGCTTTTTCATTCAAGTGTAAGCATTGTCAGTTTTTCTATGGTTCATGACTACCTGTCTGTGAGCCTTAATTACATATTTGAGTGCTTAAATCATTATTTTTAGTCTCTTGTATATCACGCTGCTTGTGCTTCATCACGTGCAGCCTCTCCAATCGGTCAGTATGCTCCATTTTGACCTTGTCACATACCTCTCTCGTACACACACTCCTGATTTTTGACTAAGTATTTTCTACATCCAAACATTTATTTATCACCATTTCATACTGGCTACCTAGAGGGCATCTGATTTTTTCTACCCTAGGTCATCTATGTCTACGTCATAGCCGCACTTATGCTAGGTGGTGCCCCGCTCTAATTATAGGATTACTCCTACCTTGAGATGATGCTTGGGGATGTTCAGGCTATGTGTGGTGTAGAGGCCACCCCATATGGCATGTCATTTTTGGCTATCAATGCATCCAATTTACTATCACGTAATGTATGCACCAGCCATTTTGGAATACCTCTAACCTGCTCATTTTCAGCCCTTTCTTCATCAAGTACATAATGTACATATGCATTAGTAATACGCCGACCTGTAACATTTTCGAAAACCTCCATAGGCTGTACTTTTTCTCATTGGAATTTACATTCAAACTTCCACCACTAAAAAGAGGCAACAAAGTGTCATAAATGTCTTGTGAGCTTACATTATTGTCTCTAGTACATGAGAACAAGGGTTGAACAGAATCTTCCACAAACACTACATCTCGTGAAACCAAAATACGCTTTGTTTTCACATGATACAACCTGTAACCTTTGCTTTCAGCACTATAGCTAACAAAATTACATTTGACATCCTTATCATCCAATTTTTTGCGTTGTGTTTGTGGCACCAAAGCATATGCCAAACAACCAAAAACACGCATGTACTCAATAAAAGGATTTCTATAATGCCATGCTTCATATGGAGTAATATACTGCAAAGATTTTTTAGGACACCTGTTAAGTAGATAAGTGGCACACATGATGGCCTCAAGCCAAAAAGAATGCAGCAAAGCTTGACTTTTGACCATTCATGTGTCATTTTCGTAAGTGACTTGTTTTTCCTCTCAGCAACACCATTTTTCTCAGGTGTATAAGGCACTGTACATTGGTGTTTTATCCCACAACTAGCCGGATATGCATTAGTTTCATGGGATATAAACTCCCCCCCTCGATCAAAACGGAGGGTGCCACATTTTGATACATTTTCAGCCATAGCCAAAAATTGTTTGAAGAACATAAAAACTTCAGACTTCTCTTTAAGTGGAAATACCCATACATGCATGGAGTAATCAACAATGAAAGTCACGAAGTAAAGATAATTTCCCAAGGATGGAGTTTGCATGGGCACACAAACATGACTATGTACAAGCTGTAAGCTACATGTGGCCCTAACTGAACCATCCTTTGGAAACTTAGAACACTGTATTTTACCCAAAATACAATGTATTTTACCCAAAATACAACCTTCACAAACATGTTTGACAGGTGCTTCAAGACGCGGCAAAGAAGCAACCATATCAGATTTCTACAAATGCAAACTGGTAAAATTCAGATGCCCAAAACATGCATGCCACAGTTTTGCATCTAAAATAGCCCTTGAATCTGCAATTGTATTTGCAAAATTATGTCCACACTTGTCATACAAACTGAACTTATATAGCCCACAACACAAAAGGTTAGATGCAACAATTTCATCACCAAAACTGAGATCATGAACTGTACATCTGTCATCCACAAATTTGACTACAAGTCCAAGTCTAGCAAGTGCAGATACAGACAAAATGTTCTTCTTGATCCCAGGTACTTACAGTGCATCAAAAAGTGTGAAAGAACTACCATTTGCAGCAATAAGCACAATTTTTTCAACTCCCTCAATCGGATAAGAGGCATTGTTGGCACAAGTGACTGAATTCCCATGAGGGACAAACTTGAGAGAGGTGAACAATTCATGATGTGAGGCAATGTGCTTTGTAGCACCACTGTTGAAATACCACACATGTGAATCTGCAGCAATTGACATGCATGCAACATGGACAGCAGGATTGTAAGTGCACTCTACACTAAAAGCCCATTCTGCATCAACATCAGCATCATAGTCTCCTTTCATAGAAGACTCAACAATGGCTGCATTTGTCGTGGAACCAGCATTTGTAGTGGAACCACCCTCTTTCTTCTTAGCCTCTTTGGACTTCAACTTAGGACACTGCTTGATCAAGTGATCATTAGCTTTACAATAATGGCAACGCATCTTCTTTTTGCCCTTATCACACCAAAGTTTCTAGATGAATTGCTACCGGCAAAAGCATCAAGAACAAGTGATTTTCCACTCGCAGAAGAACCATAAGAAGTGGCTGCATTGATGTTACCACCCTTTCTTTGAGAAGCAATAAAAGCCTGTTCAACTACATGCTCTCTAGTCTTGTTTTTTTTAGAAAGTGACTCTTGCAACAACAATGTGCATAATGCATCAAACTTGACATCCCAATTCACTCAAATTAGGCACAAAATGTAGGTGACTTGATTTACACACCTAATTTTAGAAAGTGATTAGCACACATTGGAGTAACATTATGCAATCAAGAATTCAATTGAGAAAGCTAGTGCACTTACATTATCAACGCATTCCAAGCTATTCCTTGCTCCATGTGAAAATTCCACCTGGCACATGCATGTGTTGCTCTCCAATTTTGGCCCAAAATTAGCATGGAATTAGTACAACTAGCATTGAAATGAAGCAAAATTAGTAATTATCAAACACTCAAATCATCAAATTATGCACAATTAAATTGATTAGAGTGATGATTCCACCTCTTATAAGGGGATTAATCATATATTACACATCAAATGTTAGTGGTTATGTTAGTGAAATTAGTAAAAGTTAGCATGGAATTAGTACAATTAGCATGGAAATGAAGCAAAATTAGTAATGGTTAGTGAGAATTTAGTGAAATTGGAAGTGGAATTGGGGGTTTGGGATATTCATTACTAGAAAATTATCTTTAGTTAGTAAAAATTAGCATGGAATTAGTACAATCAGCATGGAAATGAAGCAAAATTAGTAATGGTTAGTGAGAAGTTAGTGAAATTGGAGGTGGAATTGGGGGTTTGGGGTATTCATTACTAAAAAATTATCTTTAATCACTTACACACACAATCAAATTAAACCAAAATTGAGTTACACACACTCAAAACCAATGAAATTAGTAGTGAAAATTACTCTAGTCTAAACATCCTCTACTCACTAGCTTACGTTATAATTCCTTGATAGCGGTGCCAAATGTTGGGAGGTGTTGTAGCAATGGCCTAATTACAACCCACACAAAATTATCAACCCGTGGATCGAGAAACCGGGATATCGCTTGAAGGCATGAGTGTCATAGGATGCATCGAAATAGAGGATTCAAGGGATCCTTCTACCCATCATAGACAGAATCCATGGAAATCAACCACACCTTCTACTTACTAATCACTTGCACACAATCATGTGATTGAAATTAACCTCTCATCTCAATCAATATAATAAAAAATCCTTATCACAGAACTGCATAAGCATGCAATTAACATACCTACTTCGCATTAGTGTGGGCATTCCGGTCCATTCCCTCAATGTGACTACACACACTAACCATACACCTTGTGGAGAGAGAGAAAGAGAAGGAAGGCATAGCCCTCACACACCATGGCCAATGGTGTGGATAGAAGAGATTAACTAAAAAAAGGGATTAGAGATCTAACATCACACTAATACAATCTCACTTCACATAATCAAAACAAAGAAGAATAATAAGAAAGAAAGTGCAATTGATTATTAGAAAAAGGGATTAGAGATCTAACATCACACTAATATAATTTCACTTCACATAATCAAAACAAAGAAGAATAATAAGAAAGAAAGTGCACTTGATTATTAGAAATCAAGAGCTACATGGGCATGGAAAGCCCATGAGCCTCATGACCATCCACCCTACAAAGAAGAGATCTCACCCAAGAATAACTTCTCAATTAGCATAGGGCTCTTTTATAGTTTTGGGCTTCAAACCCTTCAACTATGGGATAAAGTTGAGCCCTTTAGCTTAGACTTATACAATTTGGAACTCCTAAATGAGCCCAAGGCCTTATACAATGAATAGGAAATATTATGCACAATAGCACATCCCTAGCTTGGTTCATAATTGGTGTAGGATGTGGTAGCCGCTGCTAACAATTCCCCCCTCCTTAAATTCAATTTGTTAGCCAACTTTTTTGGAGAGCTAGAAATGTAAAATTTTCCTTTCAAGAGCCACTTCAAATTCATTCAAAATGACATTACTTCTAGCTCATAGCTTGATCTAAATTGCACATTTCATTTGAGCCAGAAATTAATCAACTTTTTATCATGCATAAGACATTGTAAAAATTACATTTTCTTTCTCATTTTTTGATGTGTATGCATAAATTTTCTACTAAAGAGCATCATGTGCATAACCAAAGGCAATTTTGTTCCCTAGGGTTTTTTCCCTTTGGTATATTTGGGTATTTGAGACCCTAAGCTTTAGGATTTCAATAATGATTTTTGTGTATTTTTCTTGGTTTTCAATAGATAGATTTTGGAGCTTATGCTTCAAGAAACTTGGCTTGCAAATAAAAGGAATCAAGAGGCTTCTTCAAAAGAGTGAATGGTCTGCTCAAGGATGCTCAAAAGAGCTTGAATAGGTGAAATCCTTCCATGATATTGCTCTTTTGTTTATCTCTCCATCCTCTATGCTTGGATTAAGTGATTTTGCTTCTAAGCTATGGTCCTTTCATTTTCAAAGGCTAGGCATACTAAAGTTTCAACACTTTGCTTTATGAATATTAACCTCATTAGAAATTTGGTTTTATGTGTGCTAACAATAGGTAATTGGCCTTGACCTTAGGTTAATATACGATCATTTCTTGTTAGTCCTAGACTCTTCGTGATTGACTTAATACTCCACTCATTTCTAGCATGACCTAGCGTTATGATTAGGCTTTAGTCTCTTAGTCCATATGCCATAAGCACTCTAATTATGGAAGAAATAAACAATGTAAAAAATTAAACAATGAAGCAAAAAAGGTGTCCAAAAAGAGTGGCACAAATGCTACTAGACACATGAAAAGGAAATTTCTACTTTATGTTGTGTCTATGTAAGGCCTAGTGCCTTATTGGCACTTGGAGGGCGAGGAGAACCACCTTGACTCACTTGGTCAAGGCCCTAAACCGATGCCCTAGGCAAATAGGGGTTAGCCGTCGCCTTTGTAGGCTAGTAGATTCTTTGAACACCTCCTTGAGGGTTCAAGGAGCCGAGAGTCATAGCTAGAATTTCCTTAAGGTGGTAGCCTTGTGATGTGTTTTACTTTTTTCGATAAAAAGTCTAAAAACAAATCTTTCATGGGCTTCAAAAAGCTATGACAATGTACTAATATATTAGGAGAATCTTTGTGGACATATACATGATAGACTTGTAGGCTTTATTAAGATTGGTCATATATTTTTTAGGCTAGTAAGTTTATGAACTTGCATTAGCCTAGATTCTTAATAGATTGCTTGTGTTTCATGCATAAAAATGAAATTTCAAGTGGTTTAATCTTCATGATAGTTTATGTGTTTTTTTTGTTCTATGTTGTTTAAATTTTGACTATGATTGATTCATCTTTTAGAAGCAAAAATTCACTTTGCATAATTGTTGACTAGTTTGTGTATTTGGCTATTTTGACCAACTTTTTTCACTTTTTTGACATAGTGTCTTTTGGGAAAGTTGTTCCACTAGTTATCAAGGATTTACTTGTCAAATATCATCCCAAAATGTCAAAAGGTACATGGATCGCGATCCATGTTTGACAACATTTTTTCATGAATTTTGTTCTGCAAGTCTTCTATGCCCTGTAGAAGCCAAATCTCACCCCTTTTTAAATTTGGATCTCAAAAAGTTTTAAAAATCCTAAATTTTGTTTCTACACTGCTTGTGTTGTAGTTTTGGCCCTAACAACCAATTCTAATGTGATTTTGGATTTTTCTTTCAAGAAAACTTGATCAAAGTAATTTCCCACTGATGCACAATGTCACTGATCACTTTTCACCAAAAATGGTCTCTAGGGTACATGGATTGCGATCCATGTTCCTCCACAGAATCTGGCCAAACTTTCTAGATTGCTTCTAGAGAGTATGTTGATGTCCTATATCCATAAATTTTTGAATTTGGATCACTTTTGAGGTCTCTACCATCAATTTTTCACAATTTCATTGTTTTGGTCGTTTTTGCCAAAATATGGTTTCGTCCTTTTTTCCCTCAATATTTTAGCCCAAATTTGATGGTGGTAGTTTCTACTTATCCTACTCTTAAGTACTTAAATGGAACATAAGACAAAAACATACAGAGTGGTACAAAATAAAGTTGAAAAAGAAAATGGAGCAACACTCTAAAAGCATAGAGAAAATCAAAGAATGAAATGCTTTTGGCTATCTCACTCACAACCCTCTTTACCTCTTGAGAATAGATCTAGCAAGTCCTCTACTTCTAGACTCTATCAAGCACTAAACCACGTGTCTATCTACTTCACTACTAAGCTCTAAATGGAATGAAAGGAAAATCTTAGAAAAAGAACGCTCTAAATATGCACTAGGTCACTCATCATCTAAGGATCATATCCTCGATAAAGGCGCCAATGTTAGTGGGACGCCGCGAGACGGACGTCTGCAACATAGCTTTTTGGTACCAACATAATGTCAATACTCAAGGAAGTGACTTGGATGGGGCACAAAGACTCTTTGAGATCGTCAATCTCAAGAAGTGAACCTTAACAAGCAAACACACCACCTCTACAAGAAAACCAACACTTAAAGATCAGGGAAATCCGCCTATGTCTTTTCTCACAACTCTAGGTCATCACGCCATTTTGGCACTTGAACAGACTCGAAATGCAACGAAACTCTAGGAGGAGGTCTAAGACACATAGGGCACTATCCTACCAAGTCTGGTCACAATCCAACAGGTACCAAAATCATGATCCATCATGAAAAAGGTCCCAAAAACTATAACAAATCAGTCCAAAAAGGTCGCCCTATGAGGCCTCTTTATATAGGATTGAGAGGTGATCCTTACCTAATGGTCCTTGCAAATATCCATCAGTCATCACTGTAGAGAGTCTAGATGCCTCTCTAGTAAGAGAGATAGAGAGAGAGAGAGGAGGTAAGAGTGGGGTGGGGAGAGTTTTTTTACAATCCACTAGCTACTGGCTAGGTTATTCGGTAAGAGTGGAGTTTGGGGCATTTACAACGGGTTTTGTTGATGGTTCGGGTGGCCGGTGTGAGGTTTAATGCTGCGAGAATTGGTCTTTTTCTACATTGTCGTGATGTGACATGTACATAGTGGGAACACATGCTACAAGAGTTATCTTGTAACTTTTTAGATACATAATTATATTTCCTATAATGTACATATGCATGTTTAAGTATAATAATATGCTTTCTATCCCATTCTATTACTTATCTCAAAGGTAACCTATTCTTACTTTACCATCAGAAAATACTATGGAAAAAGCGTCAATAGCTCCACCTCTTTAACTTGGGGCAAAAAAACATTGATTCTTTATTTCTACTATCTCATTATCATCTCACACCCTAGCTAGATCCTATATCTAGGGTAAATTCCAGTATATATATATTCTATGTATTTTTCATATCTTTCTTATATTTCTTTTTAAATAGCTACTAGGAGGGATTCAAATCCTAGTGGGACACTAGGTGGCATGATTTCAAAGATACACTTATTTTAATGCATTATTGCAAGCATGATTAAAAAACTTTGTCAAGGAGAAATGTCATGCTTTCATATGGCATGAGGTGTCCATTGGAATCAAATAAAAGTCTAGGCTAAGGGGACCACAAGAAGACTTTTGCTGCCAAAACTATACCCTATTTTGATGATTTTTTTACACAAGGTTCCAATCCGAATTGGAAAAAGTATATAAAATGGGAGTCGTAGCTAATGAACTGATATGCCCATATTTGTACTTTTTTATTTGGAGCCACGATTGAGGAGATATGATCAAAATACTGGACCCCAATCTGCCCACATCATGCAGGGAGAGCTCATTTCCAACTTTTCCAATTTCTGTTCACACTGGCTCTTCTCTTCTTGTGTAAACCCTTGGGGGTTCCCTTCACCTATAAAAGGGGACCTCTTCTTCCTTGAAAACCATGTAAGCATTCAAGCCATTGATGAGAGGAATTCATGGGGGAGTGAATAGGAATGCTTAATTATACTTAGCCATTAACATAAGCCTAAGTGTACACTTTCTCCTAGAGGAAGACTAGCCATTCTTGTAATCTATCCTTGAAAGATCAACTTCAATCGAAGAAGGTCTTGGATTTGGTGTATCAATGAAAGTTGAATTCTTCCCTCTTCTTCTCTCTCCATCAAAAATGGTGCCGAAGGGTTTGACAAGTAAGATGTGTTCTACATTGGTATTTTGTTGATTTCTTGTTGTTTTCTTTTTCATCTCTAATCCAAAAAATATATATCTAATCTCATCTCTTTAACCAAACCTATCTCTCTCACTCTTAAAAAACCATTCTCTCTATAAATTTCAGGTTCTCCTTGCTATAGGTACATCCCTCTCTCTCTGCAGTATCCTTATTGCCTATACGGGCAAGAATAGGGCTAGGGAGGGAAACTTCTCATCTCTTCACTTCTCTCATATCTGCATTTCTCACATACTATCCTAGATGAGTAATCCACGTGATGAGAATTTCTATCGCCTCCACTATGTGCGATCTATTAGAATTAACGTATGGATTAGCCGTAAAATACACTTTCAACAACATATAGTGTTTCTCTTTGGCCTAGAAAGGCTCAATGAAATACTTCTTTCACCGGATCCCATCATACTACCTCTCATAGACTATAAATTTTCTTTTGATGTAAGTGTAGTTATCTTGCTATGAACCAAGAGGATTTGTATACACAATTAATACCCATCACTAGACAAAACATATATATTATGGTAAGCACAAAACTACAATTCCAAAGAACAATTCGTAGCCTATTGGGTCGGTAAAGATTGAACGTCATTAACTCATCTATTAACCCTTTGATATTACCCTTGATACGATATGACCATAGCCTTGATGTTTCCATTTTTGTGTTGTTTTGATATTCTCTTTTGTGTTCTTTCTTTGTGTGTGTGAGTACAAGAGAGAATGAATGAAGCTTTTTTATATTGCACTTCCTTCCAAACCCTATACTTCATGGAATCTATGGTTTAACTCCTTCATATAGTTTTTGGAGCTCTCTCAAAAACTCTCACAGCCGAAAGCCCGGTGCTTTCCTGGCGAGACCGCAAATTTTTCGATATATTTTTGGTGAAACCCGACGCGAATATGCCAAGGTGAGAGTTTTTGGGTAACCATGGGTGATCATGTTGAGCATCAGGGTATGCATTTTGACCCAGCAACAATTCAAATGTTTCAAGCATTTGCAATGTTCATGCAACAATAACATGCACTCAAAGAAGGGAGATTCCAGCAACCAAAGCCATACAAGGAGTTGTCAATAGAATGGATCAGTTCAATGGAAAAGATGTAACCAGGTATCTGCGCGAGTATATGAAGGAGATGGAGCTGCATCACGTGTCAGAAGGTGAGATGATTCAAAGCTTTGAGCTAGTTGTTGCTCCAAAAATTAGGGAACATGCTAGGGGAATTAAAGATGGGCATGGGAGAAACTGGGAAGAACTCAAAGTAGCTTTGAAGGAGGAATATTTCGTGGGAGGACTCTGAGAGAGTAACCAAAAGGACATTGTTAGAATGGGTAGTCAAGCTAAAGCAAGGACTATCAATAACAGAGCTACTTAGGAAATTTGAGCGCCGTTATGCACAACTCACCAGGACAAAAAGGGCCACACTAGATGCAGAGAAGATAGATCTTTTCTTACAAGTTGCAGGTAAAGAGTTTCAAGAAAATTTGGAGCTTCTTCTTGAAGATAAAGATGCTGAGCAAGGACTAAAGACCAATTGGAATGAGGTTGAAGGTGTTGTCTCACTGCTTGCTAAACAACAAACAAGAAGGGACAAGATGGTAGTAAACACTACGAGTCCTTCAACCTCAACTTCTGCCAAAATGGTAAAGCCTACTTTTATCGCTCCTAAGTTTGATGAGTCCATGCTAGATGAGATTGTGAAGGGAATGTGTGACTTGAAGGTGAAGCTTGTAAAGCTTGAAGAAAAAGGACAATCATCAGGGCCACTTCCTAGGCAAAGGCAACAACCCAAAGAAGAGTCTGTTAATAGATGTATTTTGTGTGATAGTACAGATCATGTAAGAAGAGATTGTGATGATTTTAGTGATGCTTTGTAAAAAGATGTTGTCTTTTTTAAGGATGGTAAAATACATTTAAGAGAGACAGGTCTACCCTTGAGAACTAACTTTGGGAAGGGGGGAATACAAACCTTAGTTGAAGATATGGCAACTAACCATGCCACCTCTTCAGTTGAGGCAGCTACTTATGGAGTAAAAATTGAGCATCTTAGTGATAAAGAGGTGAGTGACCATCATGGTCAAATTTGGCCAAATGTCATGCAATTAGCTAAAAAGGGAAAGCTTTCAAAAGAGATTCTACATGAAGCAGGAGATTGCATACGTCTAGAATTAGGATAGAATGATCCAACGGACTCATTGTCAGTGCATGCCTACATTACAAAATGCCAACAAAATGAGGCTATTGTAGAAGAGAAGCGCAGACGTGAAAATGTTGATGAAGGACCATCAAAAAGAGCTTCTAGAAGTGGGGGAAGAAGCGACTCAATGCCTTCTCAAACACCCTTGACACAAGGAGCATCTCCACCTGAAGTACTCATGGAGGAGTCTACAACAAGAAAGAAGAAAGAGCCAACAAAAGGTAAGACAAAAGGCCCAGCTTATAAACTACAATCTGATATTGAGGTTGCTATAGATTTAAAGAAAGTTTTGGAGGAAAGGATTGATTTCACTCTGGGAGAAGTCCTTGGCATTGCAAAGCATGAATCCTATGAGGAGATCATTGACATCATCAAGAGAAAGAGGAAAACTCTTGTTGAGGTTGCTTGTCCACAGGTTGATGGAGAAACATTGAAGACACAAGGGATGCAGTTGCAAAATAAGGAGGATGATGGAGCTGTGGTAGGATGCTACCAATCTAGTGGGAGAGTGAAGCAAGTGCATTTCTCAAATGATGATGAAGAAGTTAAAGCTATTCCTAGGAGCTATTATTCACGAAGTCATTGGGCAAGGGCTACTATAGAAACTTTGGTCAAGGTAGGTGATCTTGAAGAGCCATTTGTTGCCTTGATTGACCATGGTTCAAAAGTAAACATAATGTCAAAGAGTCTCTACAACAAGTGCAAATGGCCGATAAACACAGATCATGGTTGGATGGTAAAAGTGGCAAACAATTCATCAGGTGAATTGTATGCAGCATGTCCACGTGTGAAGGTGACAATAGGTGATGTAAAGATTGACCAAAACTTCTTTGTACAGGATACATCTTCATATCATCTCATCCTTGGACAGCCCTACATCGTGGGAGTTCAAACGAAAACAAAGGTAATGGACAATGGTTCAGCATATGATAGGATACACAGCAAAGATGGTAAACGTGCTGTCTAATTTCTCACAGTTTGTGTAAACCATGAAAGAAATCGTGACAACCTCAGAGATCGTCCTCTACCAAAGGTGAGAAAAGAGTTTCATGACCATAGAAAAATGATGGGTTTTGGCCAAGTACCATTGGAAAGCGGGATTGCAGTGGTACAAAAAAAAAAGGGGTCTCGCCTTATCCAAAAATAGGTGAAACTTTCTCAACGGGCTCCTTGGTAACAAGGAATGGATCAGTATGTTTTACAAAACTTGAAGATTTGAAGAGATGTGAGAGGCAATATGTACATAATGTACAAATGGGCATGAAAGAGAGTGGGTTGCTAGAGCCTACTGAAAATGTTTTGGGTTTGTGTGAACAAGTTTCTTTTGTAGATACTATGGGTGAGCTTGATGCTATAATGGGGTCTAGTTTGCATCTTGAAAATGAAATTGTGGAAGTTTTCTCTATGGAAATGTATCAAGTAATAGAATCCTTTAAAGAAAACCAAACAGTTGACCCAGAAGTCCATGTTGAAACTAAATACAAGAGTGTAGCAAAGAAGGTGAAACCAGTAGCTTCACCCTTACCACCCAACAATAGGGAAAAGATTGAGCAAGCTTCTTTGCAACCAAGTTTAAGGAATCCTAAAAAGATTGGGCATATCTTCACAAAGGAGTCTTTTCAAGAGTTGCAAATTGGTTGTGAGGAGTTTCTAACACAGGGGGAGACAAAGTGCTTCAAAGGAATGCTTTCAAAGCATGGTAAGGCTTTTGCATTTGAGCCACATGAGATAGGATGTGTTGATATTTCTATTGTAGCTCCTATGGTAATTTTCACAATACCTCATGTGCCTTGAAATTTGCGGCCTATTCCGGTTCCAAAGGCACATTTGCCAAAGTTAGTAGAGCTACTGAATGAGAAAATCAAAATGGGAATTTGGGAGCCTTCTTGTGCTCCATACTCAAACAGGTGGTTCACAGTTCCAAAGAAGAATAGAGCTCTACGCTTCATCCAAGATATGCAACCAGTGAACAAAGTGACAATTAGGAATGTAGGTACATGATTGATTGTGGATGAGTTTGCAGAGGTGTTTGCAGGGAGGGCAATCTACTCGATGGGGGATTTCTACTCAGGGTATGATCAATTTCACCTTGCAATCGAAAGTTTGACAACCATGAGGACACTGTTGGGTTTGGTAAGGATGTGTACCTTGCCACAGGGAGCAACCAACTTGTTTGCACATATGATGAATGGGATGAATAAGGTCTTACGTGACTTTATTCCTCAAATTACAATGCCTTTCATTGATGATTTGCCTATCAAAGGATGCGAAGAAAGTGAGAAAGATGAAGCTTTAGATCTCAGGGGATGTTGCAGGTTTATGATAAATCACATAAATGATTGTGATAAGATTCTATCTAGGTTGGAGGAAGTGAATATTACTTTGTCAGGGAAAAAGTCTATGTTTGGTGTCAATGAAGTGCTCATTGTGGGGCACATGTGTGGATCATATGGTAGGAAACTTTTTCCAACAAAGGTAGATGCGATCCAAAGAATGAAAGAAACGTGCACTAGCATCACTGAGGTTAGAAGCTTCCTGGGAGCATGTGTCTTTTATGCTATTTGGATTCCACATTATGCACATGTAGTTGATCCACTTTATCAATTTCTTAGAACGAATCAAAAGTTTAAATGGACAGAAGCACATGTAAAAGCCATGAGAAAGCTAAAGGAGTTGCTTCAGTCTCACCAATTTTGAGAAAGGTAGACTATGAGTGTCAAAGGTCAGTAATTGTGACAGTAGACACCAATCCTACAGGGATTGGATGGGCAATAGGGCAAGATGACAAAGAAGGACACAGGTATCATTGGTAAGATTTGGAGCGAAGGTACTAAGTGCTTGCCAAAGAAACTATCCAATGATAAAGAGAGAGTTATGGGGTATGGTTATAGCCTTGAAAAATGGGAAAGAGTACCTAATTGGTGCAGGTGTGGTTGTAGAAACAGATTTTCTACCACTTCTTGGGATGATTACAAGTTGTTCAACGCCAGACATTGCTATGTTGCGGGATTTCATACATTAATTCCTTAAATCCCGAGTTTAAGCACATTGCAGGTAAAGACAATATAGTGGCATATATGCTATCAACGGAAAGGTATGAAGATGAGTCACCTATGATTGACGAGGGAGATGATGTGGACACAAAGTTCTATTCCATCTCTCATGTCAGGTAACAATGTCTCCATGACTAATCCACTTGAATTGTTCTTGAAAGATCTTTATGAAGGTGATTGGCTTCTTATTGGAAGCTACTTGAGTACTCTAACAAAACAGGATGATTGGCTGAACAAGAATTCAAGAGGATACACAGGAAAGCATATGGGTACTTTTTTAGGGATGGTTACTTGTGGAAGCATTCTAAACAAAGGGGTGCTACACCACAACGGGTTATATGTAAAAAAGAGACTCAAGTAAAGCTCATGCAAGAGTTTCATGAGAGTCTATGGGCTGGACATAGGGGTGTGTGGGCGACCTTCTCCAAGTTGAAAGAAAAATACTCGTGGTAGGGTATGTATAAAGATGTATCTCAGTTTGTAGAGTCATGTGTAACTTGTCAAATGTATTCAAATGTTCGACATCGTGATGGATTGCACCCTACATATCCACTAGCCATGCACTATAAATGGGTTGTGGATCTAGTCACAATGCCTCTAGGACATGCTAGAAGATGAGATACTTGGTTCTTTCACGAGAGGACCTAACTAACCAGGTTGAAGGAAGAGCATTAAGAGCTAAAACCACAGAAGTTGTGTGCAAATTCCTTCTTGGTGATTTGCCGTTATGGTTGTGTGGGAAAGATCGTTGCAAACAGAGGTGAACTGGATGCCGAAGAAGCAAGGGAGTTCTTTTCAAGATTAGGAATCAAGCTTTCTCTTACTACAGCTTACAACCCTGAAGGCAATGGAAAGAGTGAAAGAGGGCATCCTCCTGTCAGCAAAGCTTTGGCCAAGGCTTGCGAAGGAAGAGTTGGTGAGTGGCCAAAATTGTTACCATATGCTTTATGGGCTGATTGTACAACACATAGCTCAGTAACTCGCTACATGCCTACGGAGCTAATGTATGGTCAAAAACTAGTGATGCCGATTGAAGATACAATTCCCACATGGAATGTACTACCTTGGCAAGAGGGGCTTAGCAGGGAAGGTCTCCTTGCATTATGCATAAGGTAACTAGAGAGAAGACCTAGAGACATTGAGGCTACAAAAGTACGACTAAAAAATGCAAGGCTAAAAAACAAGGACTACTTGGATAAGCGACATCGGCTCAGGAGCAAAGCAATTGACAAAGGTGACTGGGTTTTAGTATATGATAGTAGCCTTGATAACCAGCACACAGTCATGCGTAAGTTCTCAAAAAGATGGTTTGGACCGTATGTTGTAAAAAATTTACATGAAAATGCTACTTACAGCTTGTCTGAACTAGATGGTACAATAGTAAAGATTCCCATTGCACGAAAACGGATGAAAATGTTTAAGAGAGGATGAGACAATGATCCAGAAGATGTTGATGAGGAGAAAGAACAAAACACAGGTGAAGATCAAAGTGAAGATGAAGCTTTGGAATCATCCAGCAGTGAAGAAGAAAGCAAGGAGATTTACAAGACGGCTAATCTTACAAAGAGACATGTGGCACATACCGGAGGATGTGCAGGTTTAGAGGGGGTGGATGTCGTGTTGTGACATGTACATAGTAGAAACACATGCTACAAGAGTCATCTTGTAACTTTTTCGATACATAATTATATTTCCTATAATGTACATATGCATGTTTAAGTATAATAATATGCTTACTATCCCATCCTATTACTTATCTCAAGGGTAACCTATTCTTACTTTACCATCAGAAAATACTATGGGAAAAACGTCAATAGCTCCGCCTCTTTAACTTGGGGCAAAAAAGCATTGATTCTTTATTTCTACTATCTCATTATCATCTCACACCCTAGCTAGATCCTATATCTAGGGTAAATTCCAATATATATATATTCTATGTATTTTTCATATCTTTCTTATATTTCTTTTTAAATAGCTACTAGGAGGGAATCAAATCCTAGTGGAACACTAGGTGGCATGATTTCAAAGATACATTTATTTTAATGCATTATTGAAAGCATGATTACAAAACTTTATCAAGGAGCAATGTCATGCTTTCATATGGCATGAGGTGTCCATTGGAATCAAATAAAAGTCTAGGCTAAGGGGACCACAAGAAGACTTTTGCTGCCAAAACTGTACCCTATTTTGATGATTTTTTTACACAAGGTTCCAATCCGAATTGGAAAAAGTATATAAAATGGGAGTCGTAGCTAATGAGCTGATATGCCCATATTTTTACTTTTTTATTTGGAGCCACGGTTGAGGAGATATGATCAAAATACTGGACCCCAGTCTGCCCACATCATGCAAGGATAGCTCATTTCCAACTTTTCCAATTTCTGTTCACGCTAGCTCTTCTCTTCTTGTGTAAACCCTTGGGGGTCCCCTTCACCTACAAAAGGGGACCTCTTCTTCCTTGAAAACCATGAAAGCATTCAAGCCATTGATGAGAGGAATTCATGAGGGAGATGCTTAATTGTACTTAGCCATTAACATAAGCCTAAGCCTACACTTTCTCTTAGAGGAAGACTAGCCATTCTTGTAAGCTATCCTTGGAAGATCAACTTCAATCGAAGAAGGTCTTGGATTTGGTGTATCAATGAAAGTTGAATTCTTCCCTCTTCTTCTCTCTCCATCAAAAATGGTGCCGAAGGGTTTGACAAGTAAGATGTGTTCTACATTGATATTTTGTTGACTTCTTGTTGTTTTCTTTTCCATCTCTAATCCAAAAAATATATATCTAATCTCATCTCTTTAACCAAACCTATCTCTCTCACTCTTAAAAAATCATTCTCTCTATAAATTTCAGGTTCTCCTTGCTACATGTACATCTCTCCCCGCAGTATCCTTATTGCCTACGGGCAAGAATAGTGCTTGGGAGGGAAACTTCTCATCTCTTCACTTCTCTCATATCTACATTTCTCACATACTATCTTAGATGAAT
This sequence comes from Adiantum capillus-veneris, assembly GCF_014529385.1. Taxonomy (NCBI): domain Eukaryota; kingdom Viridiplantae; phylum Streptophyta; class Polypodiopsida; order Polypodiales; family Pteridaceae; genus Adiantum; species Adiantum capillus-veneris. The sequence continues at coordinate 80,619,153 of NC_140955.1, read as the reverse complement.
AATCCACATGATGAGAATTTCTATCGCTTCCACTTTGTGCGATCTATTAGAATTAGCATATGGATTAGCCATAAAATACACTTTCAACAACGTATAGTGTTTCTCTTTGGCCCAGAAAGTCTCAATGAAATACTTCTTTCACCGGATCCCATCATGCTACCTCTCATAGACTATAACTTTTCTTTTGATGTAAGTGTAGTTATCTTGCTATGAACCAAGAGGATTTGTATACACAATTAATCCCCATCACTAGACAAAAAATATATATTATGGTAAGCACAAAACTACAATTCCAAAGAACAATTCGTAGCCTGTTTGGTCGCTAAAGATTGAACGTCATTAACTCATCTATTAAACCTTTCATATTACCCATGATATGACATGACCATAGCCTTGATGTTTTCATTTTTGTGTTGTTTTGATATTCTCTTTTGTGTTCTTTCTTTGTGTGTGTGAGTACAAGAGAGAAAGAATGAAGCTTCTTTGATTGCACTTTCTTCCAAACCCTATACTTCATGTCATCTATGGTTTAACTCCTTCGTATAGTTTTTGAAGTTCTCTCACAAACTCTCACAGCCAAAATCGCGGTGCTTTCCGGGCAAGACCGTAAATTTCTCGACAACGTGATGCCCAGATGCTATGTGTCACTTCCTTTCGGTGCCGGCCGGGGTGCGCCTTCGACGTCTTTCCTTGATTTGGAGTCGGCTTTGCGTCAGTTGTCCGTCTTTGTTGATGGTGTTGATGTCGTACTTTTTTCTTTTTTTGTGTGTAGGATGTGTATGTGCTTGTTCGAATGTGTGCGTGCGCGTATATGTGCTCGTGAGTGTATATGTGCATTTATATTTGCTTTTGGTTCGTAAGTGCGTGTGCGTGTGCATGTGTGTGTGTGTGTAATGCGTGAGTGGTGAGATGACTTGTGAATGTGTGTGCGTATGTATATGGTTGTGGGTGTGTACGTGTGTGTCTGTGGGTGGGAACGTCGATAGAGAGGGAGTAATATTATTATGTATGTTTATATTTAATTTTTATGATTTCTCACCGCGCAGGGAACAAGAGTGAGAGAGATGAAAATGAGAGGGAGCAAGGGTGCCAGTGAGAGAGGGGAGGTGAAGAGTGTGTGAGGTGTGTGTGTGTGTGTGTGTGTGTGAGAGAGAGAGAGAGAGAGAGAGAGAGAGACAGAGAGAGAGAGAGAGAGAGAGAGAGAGAGAGAGAGAGAGAGAGATGAAATTCGTTGCTGCATGTGCCTTCGGGCTTGGGAGAGAGACAAAGAGAGTGGGAGTCAGATTGGGGGGGGGGGATTGAGGGATGGTGTGGGGTGTGAATAAGTGACACACAGAGAGGATTTTGTACTGCATGCCTTCGGGCCAACAGAGGGTGAGAGAGAGAGAGAGAGAGAGAGAGAGAGAGAGAGAGAGAGAGAGAGAGAGAGAGAGAGAGAGAGAGAGAGAGAGAGAGAGAGAGAGAGAGAGAGAGAGAGAGAGAGAGAGAGAGAGAAAGAGCGTGGCCTCGGGCTGCTTGGCCAACAGAGAGCGAGGGGGGGGGGGGTTGGCTAAGGGAGTAGTGGGCCAAGGTGATGGATGAGGGTGGGGTAAGGAGAGGAGAATGAGGGGTGTGTGTGTGTGAGAGAGAGAGAGTGACTTATTGTATTGCGCCCTATGGGCTTGAACGAGGGGGAGAGAGAGAGAGAGAGAGAGAGAGAGAGAGAGAGAGAGAGAGAGAGAGAGAGAGAGAGAGAGAGAGAGAGAGAGAGAGACCAAGTCCAAGGGAAAATAAAGTTTTGAGAGAAAGAGAAGGTAAGGGGTGGAGAGAGAGAGAGAGAGAGAGAGAGAGAGAGAGAGGGAGAGAGAGGGTGATGGAGAGAGGGAGAGAGAGAAAGTGGATGAGCGGAAGGAAAAAAAAGGAATGGCCCGTAACCTGAGGGAGAATCCATAGGGGAAGAGAGGGGCTTGGTGAAGACGAGGGAGTGTGGATGAGAGGGGAGAGGAATAGGGTGGCTTGGTGGCTCGCCAGAGGGAGAGAGAGAGTGTGATATTTTATGCGCCCTGCGGGGCTTGGTGGAAGAGAGAGAGGGAAAATAAAAGATGAGAGCAAGTGTGTGGTGCCAAAAGGAGACATGGCGGCCTACTTCACGCGCGAGAGTTGGTGGCGGCAATAATAATACAAAAAAAAAAAAATTACCTTCGGCTCCCCAAATGGGTTGATTCATGCAGCCTTGGTTTCAAAAATCGACCAACTTCGGTTTCTTTGGCTGGGCTAGAGGGAGGTGCGGTTAAAACCATATCATTAGCCCTCCCCCTAAGGTTAGAGGCATTTATGCCTCTAACTTATTTGTTTGATCATTGTCATTGGAGGTGAAGGCTAATGGTGTGTCCTTATCAGGAATGTTGATAGGTGGAGTCTGTTCAAATTATAGAAAATAAGGTTTGAGCCGCCAACCATCAGCTTCCATAAGCTGATAACTCCCATTGGCATACTTTTTTTGATGATGAAAGGGCCTTCCCATGGAGGAGTAGGAGCTTCTTATCTTTGCGTGTGTCAAAGCGATTGTCATAGCGGAGCACCAACATGCCCTTCTTTAAATATTTGCGCCAAAGATGTTGAATGAAACTAAGTCATTTGTGTTCTGTCTATGCCGCATAATAACTGATTGCTTCTTCTCTATCAAGCTGTAGTCGTTCCAAGTCAAGGATGTGATCTCTCAAATGCATGTTGGGTCGTTGAAGCTGGCTTTCCATCACTCTAAGACTTGCTAGTTGTACCTCAATAGGTAAGATTGCCTCCTTGCCAAATACGAAATGATATGGGGTGAACCCCAAAGATGTACCAAATGAGGTTCTGTAGGCCTACAAAGCTGGAAGTAGATATCTATCCCAATCCCCAAGATGATTGTTAACCTGCTTGGTGATAATTTTACAAACCATTCCATTCACTTTTTCAACTAGGCCATTACATTGAGGGTAATATGGTGAGGAGTGCCTCCTTGTAATGCCTAGTTGTTGCATTAATTATCCTACCAAGTCTGCTCTAAAACATGGCCCTCTATCAGAGATAATTTCTAATGGTGTGCCAAACCTGCAATATATGTGCTCGTAGAAAAACTTAGCTTCCTCTATAGTTGTGATCCTAGTTGTGGCTGTGGATTCTGCCCATCTAGTCATATAGTCGACTCCCATGATGATTTAGAACTTCCCTGAGTTGGCCCTAGGCAATGGTCCTATGGCACCTATACCCCATTTTTCAAATAGTCTGTATGAAAGGATAAGTGTATGTGGTTCAGGCATGAGTGACCTGGTGCCATCCTTTTGACACAATTACATGTCTTACACCAATGGTGTACGTCATGCTTGAGGCTAGGCCATACAAAACCAACCTACAAGATTTTTCTACTTCTTATATCTAGGGCAAAGTGACCACCACAAACACCATCATGACAACTGGAAATTACTCCCACAATCTCATTAGAGAGAGGGACCTTCCTGAGTATTTGGTCCTTACCCTTACAATACAAACCATCATTGATAAGCGGATACCATGTGGGCTTCTTGGTAAGCCATTGTTTCTGTTCTTTTGTTAAAGTTGGTGGACATTGCCTTGTTTCCAAAAAATGCATGATGTCGGGTAAGGCGTCACTTCCTTGAAATAGAGGGAGCTTTAGCTTTATAGCCCCAACCATCACTTCCTGCAGTACCTCGCTTGTTAAGGCATCAACTTCACGGCTTGGAGCCCTTGGGATGTGGTGTAGTTGAACTGCTTCAAACTTACCCAACTAAGTTTTTACACAACTTAAGTGAGACCTCAAGCTAGGATTCTTACATGTACATACCCCATTTACTTGCCTTACCAAAATTAGACCATCCCCAAATACATTAAGGCACTTTACCCCTTGCTAGTGCTGCATACTCAGCTTCATTGTTAGAATGTGATTACAACAAATGGCCAAGCAAAAATACCTTAATACCTTTGTCATCAAAGACCACTATGCATGCAGTTGCTTTGTCAGATGCTAGCTTGTAGGCTCCATCAAAGTAGAGAGAGTGTGCTCTTTCTACCATTGGTGGCTCTGTAAGTAGCTAAACTCCTTCTTCTTTTTATTGATTTACCTTCTTCTCAAAGTTTTGGTAGGTCATGAGTCCCCCCAAGCTTGCCCTTGTCGTGCTTTCTACCTGTACCGTGTAGTCAAACTCTTGCAGACGAACTATCCATTTAGAAATCCTAGCAAAAACCTCAATGTGTTGTATCACATAGGGAAACATCTCATCGATGGTTAAACTCACAAATTGCCTAGGCAGAAAATATGACCTAAACTTTGTAGTTGCATATCTAAGAGCTAGTACTAGGTGTTCCACATGGGTGAAACCTTTCTCTGCTGCTGTCATCATTCGACTGGAGAAGTAGATTGGCCTCATGAAAGATGTTGCTTTATCCTTCTTGAGTAGCATAGCCCCCAAGGAGTCATCACCCACACTTGAGGTGGCATAAAATTTTTCATCCCACTTGAGTGGTGAGATAGTTGGTAGGGTGGCTAAGACCTCCTTTACCTTGTTGTAGGGATGTTCGCTCTCCTCGTCCCATGTGAAAGCTGATCGTTGTGTGATTTGTTGTAGTGGTAGAACAAGTTGTAGTAGTAGATGTATGAATCTACTCAAGTACCTCACCTTTTGTAGAAAAGAGACCAGTTGACGTGTGGTTGTTGGTGAAGGTAGGGCTATGAGTGTAGACACCATACTTGGATTGGTGTTGATACCTTTCACTGAAATTTCATGGCCTAAATTAATGACTCTACTTTCCCCAATGTGACACTTGTCTACATTAATTGCCCACCTAGGCTTTGCAACCTTGCCAAACCCTTAGTTATCTTTTCTAAGTGTGAAATGCGAGGACTATATATACAAAAATCATCAATTAACACTCTTATGAATGCTCCAAAGAACGGTTGAAAGGCATATGTGACATATCATTGGAATTTGGCTGGTGCATTTGTGAGACCAAATGGCATAACCTTGTATGCAAAACAACCCCATGGCATAATGAAAGTGGTTTTTAGCTGATCTTCCAAGGCTATGCATATTTGAAAATACCCGGAATAACCATCACATACAGTGTAGCATTCAAAACCAGCCACTTCATTCACAATTTAATCCAAGAAAGGGAGAGGGAAGTAGTCTCTCTTTGTAGCTGCATTTAGTGGTTTATAGTCGACACAGACCCTCCACTTACCATTCTTCTTAGGCGTCACTACTACGGGTGACACCCACTCTAAGTTTTTCACAGGATAGATGAAGCTTGCTTCTAGTAGCTTCCTTACCTCAGCAAGGAGTGCCTTTTCTTGTATGACCCCCAACCATCGTAGCTTTTGCACAACTATTTTTACCCCTTCTTTCAACTTCATACAATGTTCCACTACTGTAATACCTGTGATTCTTTCATATTTGTCAATGAAAATGTCAGAGAATCCCATCAACATTTGAAAAAACTTATCTCTCTCTTCAATTGTTAGCTCCATAGACAACATACTCTTCAACCTACTTTCTCCCAGGCCAGGTGATTTACTTTTCTCTTCGTTGCTTTGCCCTTTTGGTGACGGTTCGCCAGTTGTGCTTACCCTTTGTAGATCCTTCATGATGATACCCATCATCAAAAATGCAAGGTTGAAAAACAAGGACTACTTTGATAAGCGACATCGACTCAGGAGCAAAGCAATTGACAAAGGTGATTGGGTTTTAGTGTATGATAGTAGCCTTGATAACCAGCACACAGTCATGCGTAAGTTCTCAAAAAGATGGTTTGGACCATATGTTGTAAAGCATGTGCATGAAAATTCTACTTATAGCTTTTTTGAACTCGATGGTACAGAAGTAAAGATTCCCATTGGAGGAAAAAGGATTAAAAGTTTTAAGAGAAGAGGAGACAGTGATCTAGAAGATGTTGACGAGGAAGAAGAGCAAAACATAGGTCAAGATCAAAGTGAACATGAAGCTCTGGAATCATCCAGTGAAGAAGAAAGCAAGGAAGATGTACAAGAGGTCTGATCTTACAAAGAGACAATGTGGCACATATCGGAGGATGTGCAGGTTTAGAGGGGGTGGATGTCGTGCTGTGGCACGTATATAGTGGGAACATGCATTAAATGATTTATCTTGTGACTTTTTGATGCATAAGTATACTTCATATAATACTCATATGCATAAGTAAAAGATTTCTACCATACCTTAGTATTTACCTTTGAAGTAATATAAATGTACATTACTATTAGGAAGTACTGCAAGCAAGTATCAAAATGATTGTGCCTCTTTTGTCATGGGGAAAAGCATTTGTATATTTCTTCTAATATCTCAGCTATACCCTACCATATATAAATTATTTTCTTCTTTTCACATTTATCTAATAATATAACCCTTCAATAATGCATACCTTCTTGGATACATACAAGAGGGAAGGGCCTACTAGAAGACTTTATGAAAAGGAAGATCCAAAGCTTCTTGGACCATCCCAGTTTGAAAATTATGACCTAAGGGCGTGGAGAAAAGGCCAAAACCAAGTCAAGCTCTTTTAGTAGGCTAATTTTACCTTTTGAAGCATGTCAATCCGAGTTACAGGTCAAAAGTTACAGGGAAACCAATGAAAAACCCTCTCACAACAACTACACTGCAAGAAGAGATGGTAAACAAGTGAATCAAGTGAAAAGAGTTAATCTTGGTCTTTTTTCATAAAATAATATATTTTGAAGATAAAATACATAAGCATGTAAATGTGACACCTCAAAGATGCCTTGAAGGACAAGACACACAAGTTGGGACCCCCTACTAGAGCCACACAGAAGATGCCTAGGTGGGGCCCATATACATCATGCACCCACATGGAGCCTCAACGACCAAAAATGATGAATTTCATGATATTTTGAGTCCTAATATAGCCCATTTTAATAAATATCCAAAGAACATTTGATTTGGGCTAACTCTTTAGCCTAATCAAGTGATTATGTAAAACATGGCTCCCTCACCTATAAAAAGGGCAACCTTCTCTTCATTGGGGAAGTTATGAGTGAGTGAGAATAGCTCAATTCCATAGTGTCACACTCATCTTAGTGCCAAATTTTCTCTTGAAGAAAGGCTGAAGTCTTGCCTCATCTTCTCTCTCCATTAAGGTGGTGGCGATTGCTCTCATGTAAGATATATGTTGCTAGTTTTCTTTCATTTGCATATCTAGTCCAATACTTGTCTTTAACTCCTTCTCTATCTCTCATTATTTATCTTTAATACCACCACCACACTTAGATCTATCTCTAATTCTATCTTTACTCCTCCTTTTATCTCTCTTGTTGTGTCCTAATCGTTTCATTGGGAGGTATTCAAGCAGCAATCTTGTCAATGTAACGGGCACAACCTTCTTGCGGGAAACAATTATGTGCACAAGGTTAGTAACCATATCATCATCTTTCACAAGCACGTCTCTCTTTTAAGGTTCTCATTCTCTTCTACAAACTCTAGAATGTCCTTGCTACAGGTACTTCCCTCCCCGCAGTATCCTTATTGCCTAAGGGCAACAATAGGGCTTGGGAGAGAAACTCTCTTCTTCTTCTCCTTTCACTTCTTTCACACCTTTATCTTTGAACGTACTAAGTATATCATCGATGAATAACCATAATCCACATAGAGGCGATTTCTTTCATTTCCATTATGTGCAATCTATTAGGGTCAACATTTGGATTAGTCGAAAGATTCACTTTCAACAACGCATAGTGTTTCTATTTGGTCCTGAAAGGCTCAACGAAATACTTCTCTCACCAAATCGCATCATACTACCTATTATAGACTATAACTTCTCTTTTGATGTGAGTGTGGTTATTTTATTATGAATCAAGAGGATTTGTACTCACAACTAATCCCCATCGCTAGACAAAACATATACATTATAGTAAGCACAAAGCTACAGTTCCAAAGAGCAATCCGTAGCTTATTTGGACAACAAAGATTAAATATCATTAACTCATCCATTAATCCTTTTATCCTACCCATGATACGATATGATCGTAATCTCGATGTTTTCATTTTTGTTTTATTCTGACTATCTTTCATGAGTTCTCTCCATCACGTATGTGTTTGTAAGGAAAAGTGAGCGGCTTCTTTGGCTACATTTCTTCTTTAGCCCTAGAAGCTATGTTATCTACATCTTAGCTCTTTCTCATAACCCTTGAGCTTCCTCACAAACTCTCACAGCAAGAGGCCCGGTGCCTTCCTAGCAAGACCGCCTACTTCTTGACACCGCATAGCCTAAGATTGTCGTCTTTTGCTATGTAGAGGTAGCTTGAAAGTAAGAGTACTTGTTGAGTGCCTTTACGGTTGTAGGTTTGTAGAAATAGATTAGGATTTTGAGGATGATTAGTAGACAAGACAAGACTTAAGTTCAATGCTCAGAGAACCATAAAAGACAAAAAAACAAGTGTTTGTGAAAACTTTCCACAACCCCATTGCATGAGAATCTAGGAGTAAGGTAAGTAATGGGGTTTGTGGACACTTTCCACAACCCCATTGCATGAGAATCTAGGAGTAAGGTAAGTAATGGGGTTTGTGGAATCTTTCCACAATCCCATTGCATGAGAATCTAGGAGTAAGGTAAGTAGGATCCGAGGTGGATTTTAGAACATTGCTCTCTCTGAAAGAATCATTGTGAGTTGTTATTGGAAGTTGTAGAATTTCAGGTCTACAGCTAGAAATAGCACGAAAAGACTCGAAACCACTCAATCCAACTAGAGAGTAAGCATAAAAGTTATATGAACCAATGGGTAAGCTCAAGGACACTTCGAGGTAAAAATTTCAAGAGTTGATTAAAACTCAGATTATTTACTTTTCCTTGACATTTTAGGCCAAAGTAAGTTTTGGCTTAATTCATAGGCTTAATATAGCTCATAAAAAGACTGTCCATTGAAAATTTGCAAAAATTGGTTCATTTCAAGCCTGAAGTTAATAATTGTGATTATTAACGTCTAGCTCAGATTTGACCAAGGTTCATACCATTGACTCATTGCATGTGTACAAACAAGGTTTGTAAAGGCACAAAAGATTTGGACCACCAAACTGACAAAAAATTGGGTAAAAACTAAAGTTTGTACTGACTTTCTGAATCTTGAGTGTAAATTTGGAAAAAAATTGTCCAAAATTGTTGAAATTTGATTCATATGCTTATATTGATGTGATAAACATGTGTACATGCTTAGTTGACCAAAAAGATGCAAAAAATTGTCAGTTGTAAATAATCGCGATTATTTATATCTACCCCATATTTCAACTTTTTTGACTAAGTCAGTATATCAGTAGTTTTACCATGTTGTAATAAGTCCACAAACCAAATTTAGTCAGGTTTGGATCACTCGATTGAAATTTGGATCACTGGATTAAAAATTATCACCAAATTTGCAAAGTTAGTCTGACGGATAGAGAGTTGATGACCATTTGACCTAAAATTCTCCAAACTTGATGAAACTTGGCTAGTGATCTTAACTTGAGGTGCTTAATAGATTTGTGTCAAAGTTGGGACAAGAATTTACAAAAAAATAGCTGGAGTAAATAATCGCAATTATATACATCTCCTTGAAAATTTGAAAATTTTACAAATTTGAGCATACCACAAGGTCAAGCATATCAAGTAGACCCCATAAATAAATTTTGGTGAAATTTTATGACAAAAGTGAAACTTAAGCCAGATTCTTGAAATCAGAGTCTGCGGATACAAAATAATTGATAAACTTGATCAAGTTTTGTTCAAACTTGTTGAAACTCGTCCAGGGACTTTAACAGGTTGTATGCTTGCCAAACCAAGCCAAAAAGTATAAAAAACTAGCAAAAGTAAATAATTGCAGTTATTACTACTGCTATCCAGAGACATCAGCTTTGGCTTTTGAACTTGTAAAGTGTTAGACCAGCATAATACAAAGCCACCGGGCAATTTTGGGTTCAATCGGATCCAAATTGGTACATGTTCACTAAGTTTCCAGGTTGCAAATCAATCCTTTGATTTTTGCTAAAGTCGAATCTGAAAGTCAATTGCTAACTCCCATAGCTCGATTTGAAGTGATACACATAGACCAGTCACAAGAGTTAGCAAAACCTCTACTATCGTTATAGAAGAATAGCTAACTTGATCAAATTTGTACATGAATAAGGTTACAGACGAGGAATCGGCAATTCAGCAAAGGTTGAAATCAAGTCAAGTGAAAATTGATGACAAGTCAATCCAAAGGGAAGTACTCTATCTAGGGCTTCACCAGTCTTTATGAACCTTAGATCTGGTGGTGTACTAAGAAATTAGGGCATACTCAGAGAAACCTCCAGTAGAGTATCCACCAAAGAAAGCGTGAATCAAGGCAATTCCTTGCACACAATCCTTGAAGAAGTCTCAGACTCCTTTTCAGATTCAACATCTGAAATGTCTTCTTACTCGACTCACTCGAAAACCGGAACGACAATTCGCTATAAGTATATACTCTCTTTTTATAAGACTAACCGCCATGGAGCTCAGGTTTACTTGGACCCTAACGAGGAGTATGCTATTCGCATTGATGACCATGATATTGAGTTCAAAGAAGAGATTAGGACAAACAAACAAGGAAAACTGTACCTGGACAAAAACGAAACTTAGTATGTACAAGTCGAAAACCCTAATGTGATAAATGGGGGTTAGAAGTAAACACCAAAATCCCAAATATGTCAGCAAAAGAAGGACCACCAACTTTAGAATTCGAGGGATACAATTAAGTAGATTTGAAGCCTTTGAAATGGCTTAGTACGGATAATCCTAGGATCGGAGTCTATTGTTGGGAGGATAGAAACGTAAAAGATCTTCTATGGACTTCGCATGCTAGATCAGGACAACTAAGATCATCTATATCTTCAAGATCAAAGATAAGGGATCAGCAGACCTACCAACCTACCTGTTTAGGGATTTTTATAACAACAACTTTGTTATGATGACTCCTGAGGAGGTAGAACAAACCAACTACCAAGGGTATTCCACAAGGGATTGGATATTGGTACAAGGACCAAAAACAATTCCAAGAGATGAACACCGTAAGAGATCATCTGAGAGTAATGTTAAGAAACTAGAAACCACCTCATCACGTAGAAAACCGGGTGACACTAGGCCAGTCAAGGCCTACATGAGTCACTATTTCCAATAGACTAGTTTGAAGGACTTGGAACAGGACGAACTCCCAGGAGACCGGGAGTTGAACCAAACAGATGTGTTAGACCAGTTGATTTTCAAAAATGGGTCAAAAAATATAATGGATCATGGGATCCATACGACCACTTAGCAAGCTTTAAGCAAATGCTAAGAGCAGAACATATATTCGATTTTGATACTCAATTCGAGGGGTTTGGAATGACTGTAGAAGAAAAAGCATTGACATGGTTCCAAAACATTCCACCAAGATCAATCATGGAACTAAACACATTAGCTCAAGGATTTGTAGCTGCTTGTTCCAAAACAGGGATCAAACATAATACGGTAGCTCAAATCTACATCTTTAAATAGAAACATGGTGAGTCTATTAGAGATTGTGCAACTCAAATGAAACAATACATTGCTAGATGCCCAGGGCTAGAGATACCTGCAAAAGAACGAGTAGTATCTTTGTTTCTAGAGGGACTGCTAAACAAAGAAGTCCATGCTATACTCTATAGTAAAAACCATACAACCCTAGAAGAGTGTGTGTTAGATGCTATTGCCTTAGGAGACAATTGTGATATTTTTAACGAAGAAGATGTCCCTAAGGATAACCAAAGAGAGAAAAAAACATCCACTAAACCAGCACAAGTGGGAACGGTTGCTGCAGCACCACTTTCAGCCATAGAAGGTATGCTCAAAAGGATGAACGACATGATGAACAACATGCAAAAAGCACCTATGAGGGGACTAGGACAAGGGATACCTCAACATGGAAAACCAATTAGGCCACAAAAATGGTGTGCAATTGAGGGTAAATGGACCAATCATGAGACCCACAAGTGCTACTTCCGACCAAAGTATGATGGGAATGTTCAGTACGTGCCTATGAGGCCACACAGACAACCCATGTACAGATATCATCCTAATATGGCCCAAGCTCAAAGACCACCAATGGGTATGGAAAGATCTCAACCTGTGTTGGGTCAACAACCTCCATACCCAGGACATAATGCAGTGCTTGTAAAGTACATGCACTCCAAAGGAGTCATAGATGAACAAGCATTAGTGCCTGTTACACCCTATGCGAAGCGTAGTCCATCTACAGTAATGGTAGAAGTATATTGGTATAATTCACATCAACCAACAATAGAGAACACCGTGAATTATGCTCCACTAGAGCTTGCACCAATGTATTATGTAGCTAATCAAGGTGTCAGACCTCCCATGGTAAGACCCATGATTAAGCCAAGAATGGGAAACTGTCACAACTGTGGTGCAGATGATCATTGGAAAAATGAATGTCCAGAGCTTGACAGAAACCTCAAGCCAATTGAAGCCTATTGCATACAATGTTGCAAAAAAGGAGGACCTTTTTGGAAGATTGTCCTAAAAATCCTTTAAACAAGGATAAAACAGTAGTAAACATAGTCCAAGTAACACCTAGTAGCTCATCAGAGAGTGAACCAATTGTTCCAATCAAGGTAATCACTAGAGCCTAGGCCAAGAAAAAGAAACACAACTCCTCTGATGATTCGGAAAATATGAAAGTCTCCTCTCAAAGAATCCAAAGAAGCAGAAGCAAAAGATATGAGATGAGAAAACAAAAACAACGGATTGAAATCGAGGAGAAAGCAAAAAAGCTATTCCAGGAACAGGTGAAAGAAACTGGAAGTGAAATCAAGGAAACAACCATGAAATCTAGAGGATCCATTTTCGTTGATAAAATTTTTGAGTCTATTAATGCAGTCTCGAAAGCCTACCAAGCAGGACTTAAAATAGGCCAAAACATGGAAAACAAATGGAAAAACTATCCTTCTCCAGACATGGAAGCAACTAAGCTAGAAGCTTATCAAAATTTGGTAAGAATCACGCAAACAATGCTGGCAAAACAAACACCCAAGCTTGAAAGTATCGGAAAACTTGAAGAGCTTATGGTAAGAGACACTAAAGAAAAACCTTGAAGTGGTGGCAAAACCCCACCTTGAAACAAAAGAACCAGAACTTATAGTGCCAGACAGCGAAGATTCCTTAGACGGAATTCCATTCGTAGAGGAAGACTAGCCAAGAAACTTATGGGAAAAAGTTAGAGAGATCAATAATGGGAGCCTAACTCTAAAGTCATCTCCTATAGAGGAAGTTTGGTTGGATAACCTACCTTTTGATATGAATATGGATGTACAATCCTTGTATGGGGATTACGGATCTGAAGCTTCAGGAATGTCAAAACTATTGACCTTGAAAACATTACCCTCTTACTTGGGAGATAACGAAGATGAATCCATAGTGTGTAAGACCACTCAAGTAAAAAGAGCCGAACAGACCCTAGAAGTAGACAACATTCATTCAATCATGTCTACACCCATCCAATGCACTCTTACCTTGGGAGAATTGTTAAAACCTAGACCATATTTATGGAATGATCTACAAAAAACCCTAGATAAGGTGGGGATAACATGGCTAGTCTCAAAAAATTTGGGAAAATTGAAAAACAAAATGGACAACAAAGAGATTCAAATTGTTCCAATGAACAAATTCGGAGAATATTACGAAGGGGAAGAAGGAAACACCACCCTTATAAGTGAAATATAATAACATTGAAACCATGGCAATACTGGATAGTGGAACAGCATAGCCATAGCTACGAAAGCAGTATGGGAATCCTGGGGACAACCAGCCATTAGACAAACTCAAATGAAATTGCAATTCGCTAATGGACACATTCGTTGATGGACACATTGAGAGACCATTGGGGCTACTTGAAAAAGTGATAGTCAATTCCTGTGGAATTGAATATCAACACACTTTAGCCATAGTAGACTTTGGGAAAAAGCTCAATTACAAATCATATTGGGAAAACCTTTCATGCGACAGGTACAACTTATCCAAGATTGGGGAAACAATTATATGTACTTGAAGCAAGTGAGATCTATAAAAAGGGTAAATCTAAAAGATCACATTTATAGAGATGTCTTAAAAACACCCGTACAAGAGTTCGATTCAGTCTCTTCAGCTGAAACTAAGCTTCCATTCCGGTTAAACGAAGACACTTCTATTTGGATGTGCGGAGCTTCAGAAAACGAAATCTTAAAATGAGAAGAATGTATCTTAGAAAGGGATTGCACAGACAAAGCCTATGTACCTGAACCCTTTCTAGAGCACTTGTTTGAGCCATTTGAGTGGACTCAAATTTTAGCGATAATGGATGTATATGTTAATAAGTCTATGCCTATTCAATTTTGCAATGAGGATGGCTACGACATGATTCCCATCCAAATGATTTCAACCCTCAACATTGAAGATGAAGATGAGGAACCCAAGGACTTGATGAAATCTCAACAAATCTTTTCAGCCCTCTACTACGATGCAACAGATGAGTTGGATAAACACTCAACTACCTCAAAAGATTTGGGGTTCAGAAAAAGAACATGTGAGAGCTAATCTACTCTTGAAAGGAGGGGAGGAAAAGATTTTTGACTTTCCCAACCAGAAATCAAGAAGACAGAAAAGGTATAAACCAAAAAAGAGACACCAAAAATACGAAAACACGACCTATGCCATCAGTCTCGAGTAGAACACATTTCCTAATGCAGATAGATGCAAATGATTGTGTCAAGGTCAAAATCACTGGTAGATATCCTTCAAGAAAAAATCCAGAAATATCTAAAACATTGAGAAAATCAGGGAAGGGTACTCAAGCAAACCAACAGGATAAGAAACCAATCATGACATGAGTTGAACGAATAAAGAAATATCAAGAGTTGAAAAAATCTCTAAAGGAGATATATACACCCGAATTGGAAACCACGGAAGAGGATGGTAAGAATGTAATGAGTGCTCCATCCCATTACAAAAAGTATACTCTCCAAGATCAAAATATCATAGTCGAACAACCTGTTAGGGAACTACGAAACCAGGGCCGCAGTCCTACGAAGGGCCTGAAAACGCTAAAAAGGTAGACCTAGCTGAACCAAGAGAAGAGCCTAGACTTGCTTACATTGCGAACGACCTAACAGAGAAAGAAGAGGAGATCTTGCTAAGCTTGCTAAAAGAATACCAATATATCTTTGTTTGGTGTTACAAGGATCTCAAGGGTGTTGATCTAGAAATCTGTCAACATACCATACCCATGAGAGATGATGTGAAAGCAAGTAGACAAAGGCCATACACGTATAATGAAACATATGCTAGGAAGATAAAAGAAGAGATTGAAAAACTAAAGGGAGCCGAATTCATCTACAAAATTAAACACATAGATTGGGTGTCTCCAATTGTGGTAGTACCCAA
This sequence comes from Adiantum capillus-veneris, assembly GCF_014529385.1. NCBI lineage: Eukaryota > Viridiplantae > Streptophyta > Polypodiopsida > Polypodiales > Pteridaceae > Adiantum > Adiantum capillus-veneris. The sequence continues at coordinate 80,603,706 of NC_140955.1, read as the reverse complement.
GAAGAATGGAAAATTACGAGTGTGTGTTAATCTCAAAAAAGGGAATGCAGCTACAATTAGAGACAACTTTCATCTTCCAATCACTGAGCATGTTTTAGAATGAGTTGCACGAAAAGAAGCTTACAGCTTCTTAGATGAATTTTCGGCATACAATCAACTTTTGGTTGACCCAAAAGATCATCATAAAACTGCTTTTGCAATAGAATGGGGTATTTTTGCCTATCGGGTTATGCCGTTTGGGTTAACTAATGCTCTAGCCACATTTCAAAGGTTGACGAGCCATGCTTTTAAAGAATATCTTAGGAAAATCTTAGAAGTATATATGGATGATCTATGCATACATTCATCAATCCAGATTGATCATTTTGAACACCTCAAAAAGGTATTCAAAAAATGTAGACTTTATAGGATTTGCTTAAATCCTGAAAAGTGCACATTCATGGGTAGACAAGGAAAAATTCTTGGATGGATAGTTCTAAAAATGGCATAGCTAATGATATTGGAAAAATTCATGTCATCGTTGATTTTCCTAGACCGAAAACAGTCAAGGGGGTACAAACCTTCATGGGGCATTGTGGATATTACCGACGGTTCATCTACATGTATGCTATAATTGCAAAACCCATGTATAGCTTGATTACACTTTTTGAGTGGACCGAGGCATAAGAAGAATCCTTTGTGAAGCGCCAATATTGAAAGCACCAGATTAAAATAATATATTTCACATACATGTAGATGCTTCCAATTTTGCTATCGATTGTATACTAGCTCAACTAGGAGACGTGAAAATTGACTTTCCTATTTCTTATGCTAGCCAATAGTTGATCCATGCAACACAGGAAGAATAGTGAGATGGTTCATCATTCTTCTAGAGTTTGATTTCACTATGGTTGTAAAAAAGGGCACCACACATCAACGAGCAGATCATTTGTCAAGGATTGTTTTGGAAGAATCACCTAAAGAGGTAGACGACGATCTACCAGATGCCTATTTGTTCTCCGTGGAAATGATACCTTGATGGTCGGAAAACATGGTATCATTGATGACAATAGCTCAAGTGGATTCACAAATACCACTTCCTATTACAATCGGATTAATTGAGCAATCAACTATGTATCAATTACTAGCTGGTATGCTATACAAAAGAAATTGAGATGGAATATTTCTCTTATGCATTAATCCTGAAGAAAAAAAACAGTACCTAAGTCAACCACATGTTACCATAATAGGACTTCACTTTGCGGAAGACCAAACTATGCAACGAATCTTGAGACTTGTAGTATTTTGGCTGACTATGAGGAGTGATGTTCAATCTTTTGCAAATGAAGATGAGTATATTTCGATTATAGAACAAGCACATGATGGATTAGCTGGAGGTCAGTTTTCTAGTGAGACCGCCGCAAGAGCAATCTTGATGGTGGCAGGAATATGGTGGTCAACACTTTTTGCAGATGCCAAAGAATATGTTCGAAGGTGTGATGCTTGTCCTCAACAAGCAGAAATGCCAACACGTGTAGATAGCATGTCCTTAAGACCAATGATGGGGGCTAGAGCTTTCACAAAATGGGGTATAGATTTTGTTGGGCCAATACAACCACCTGCTTATAGAACCCAAGCTCAATATATCATTGTAGCTACGGACTATTTTGACCAAGTGGGCCAAGGCTAAAGCAACTCAAAAGAAAGATGCCAGGACCACTGCTGCATTCTTATATGAGTATGTATTCATGAGATATGGACTTCCAATAGAAATTGTAAGTGATCGGGAAACTCATTTCCTCAATGAAGTGATAGAGTATTTGCTTAATGAGTTTATGGTCATCCATAACAAATCATCTCCCTATCACCCACAAGCAAACGAAAAAGCTGAGCATACGAACAAAATTCTTAGCTCGGTGTTGACTAAAGTGGTTAGTTCAAGAAGGACAGACTGGGAAATGAATCTCCATGCTACTCTATGGGCTCATTGAGTTTCATTCAAAAAAGCTTTAAATGCTACACCCTTTAACCTTGTTTATTGTCTTGATGCCATACTTCCAATAGAATTTCGATTGCTGACATTAAGGGTGGCAAGGAATCTTAAGTGGACTGGACATGAATTGTCAGAAAGACTTGAAGATTTGGAAAAGCTAAATGAGCAAAGGCTAATTGCTGTAGCTCACATCTATGCACAAAAGCAAAAACAAAAACAGTTTTTCGATTCCCACTTAATCACAAAAATCTTCAAGAAAGGGGACTTAGTTTTAATATATTCCCTTAAGCAACACATTCCCAAGTTTAAGAAAAAAGAAAATGGATCATTTATCATTGAAGATGTATCTCCAAGTGGAGCAGTAAAATTGTCCACCCTAGATGGTGAACCAATGGCTAATTGGATTAGTGGATGTTGTTTAAAGAAATACAATTTGCCGCTGACCAATGAATTTGCTAGAAAGAATGCATACAGCCACACAAAGGAGGATTAAACGACAACAGGTTATTGATGAAGCCTAAGAGGAATCTTGGCTTTGGATACTCAAACAAAAAGCTGCTCTCAAGAATCAACAGATACCGATTCCCATCAACACTCTGGAAATAGGTGACCAACAATGGGAATTACCTAAAGATGCAGTTTCAACAGATGATGATTGGTTAGACGAAATGGACCCGCGGATCAAAGTACAGCTCAACAATTATAGCACCAATTCTTTGGCTGACACAGGAGCTAGAGTAAATGCAGTCAATTATTCCACGTACAAGAAAGCAACAAGTCAAGCATTGACAGCAAAAATAGCGTCAATCAAAGGATGCAACAAGAACCCAACCCCAATATTGGGAGTAGTCAACTTGAACGTGACAGTACATGGATTTTCATGTCCTCATTAGTTTGTATGCTTACGAGATGAACACATGAATGAGACGATGATTCTTGAAATTACCTGGATGCGGACATACAAAGTAGTACCAGATTGGGATACAAATCAGCTCAAGCTATCACCTAAAGGCGTGCAACTTATTGTTCCAATTGCACCAAGCAAGAAGGAATGGAAAGGAAGCAATCAATAGACCAAACCACAAAGTAATCAATATTCTCCATCCCCTCAACACACCCTGTTCATGAAGTGTTGGAAAGTTGCAGGAGCATTTGTCAGGCCAACTGGCATGACTCTAAAAGCATAACAACCCCAAGGAGTAATGAAAAATGTTTTCAATTGATCCTCCAATGTGATACCTATTTGAAAGTAACCCAAGTAGCCATCACACATAGTGTACCACGCATGACCAGCTACCTCATTTAGTATCTCATCTTGAAATGGGAGGGAAAAGTGATATCTTTTTGTTGCCTCATTCAGTGTGGATGGTAATCCACACACACCCTTCACTTGCCGTTTTAAGTTGGGAGTGATAACAACGGGATAGACCCACTCTGAATTCTCCACTGGATAAATGAAACCTACTGCTAGAAGCTTTCTTACCTCCTTGAATAAAGCCTGCTCTTTGATGACTCCTAGCCTTCGTAGCTTTTGATCCTTAGGTGTGGCCTCTGGCTTCAACTCAATCTTGTGTTGAGCAGCATCTACTCCACGCACATCTGTGTAGTCTTTAGCAAAAATCCTAGGAAATTACCTTAACACACCTTTGAAATCCTCTCTTTCTTCCTTAGTAAGTGTTGTAGACAGCATACCTTCTAACATTCCTTCATCTTGCACATTTTGGTTCTCTTGAGTACCTACCTCTTCCAAACCTTGACAAGAGGTTCTTGGTTGTCTGGCTTAAACCTTACCCCCATGAATTTGATGGAAGACTCCTCTTCAGTAATGCTACCGCTACTTGTCATAAAAACTGCAACAAAATATTTCAAACATGTTGCCCTATGTCTAACAACACTCTCCTATGGTCAAAATGTCAAAAAACAAAGATTTAAGTACTCAAAACTGAAGATTAATCTTGCATATGTGTATTCACAAATCACAATAGAACTTGAAATGCTTACACTTGATTGAAAGAGGACGATAAGAGGAACACAATGCAAGTTTTAGAATCAAATTTGGATTACCCATCCAAGAGATAAGTTGATTATAAGTTGGAGATGCTTGGTCGCTTGAGCATACATACACATAGCTCCTCTTTTCCAGAAAAAATGCCTCAATGGTCCTAGTGTTTTCACACACATCACTACCACATGTGATAACAAATTCCCCCTGAAATGATGCGGTGAACAAGAGCTGGCACATCACTAAAATGAAGTGCCATGCCCTGAGGACATGATCAGTCCACAAAGGGGAGTAAGCCCACTCTGTCAGCCCGAAGTCACGCAGTAGAGAAGCCTCTCTCTCTCTCTCTCTCTCTCTCTCTCTTATTCACACCCCACACCACCCCTCAATCCCCCCCCCCCCCCCCCCCCCTCAATCTCACTCCCACTCTCTCTGTCTCTCTCCCAAGCCCGAAGGTGCATGCAACAACAAATTTCATCTCTCTCTCTCTCTCTCTCTCTCTCTCTCTCTCTCTCTCTCTCTCTCTCTCTCTCTCTCTCTCTCTCTCTCTCTCTCTCTCTCTCTCACACACACACACACACACACACACACACACACACACACACACACACACACACACACCTCACACACTCTTCACCCCCCCTCTCCCCGGCACCCCCGCTCCCTGTCGTTTTTATCTCTCTCACTCTCCTTCCCTGTGCGCTGAGGAACCATAAAAAATTAAATATATACATGCATAATAATATTACTACCTCTCTATCGTTCCCACCCACACACACACACGTACACACCCACAACCATATACATACGCACACAAATTCACAAGTCATCTTGACACTCACGTATTACACACACACACATGTGTGCATACACACTTACAAACCAAAACTATATGTAAACACACACATACACTCACGAGCACATATACACGCGTGCACACATTGGAACAAGCACATACATGTCCTACGCACAACAAAAAGAAAAAAAGTAAAAAAATAAGTATGATATCGACACCATTGACAAAGAAAGACAACTCACACAAAGCCGACTCCAAATCAAGGAAAGACACCGAAGGCGCAGCCCGACCGGCACCGAAAGGAAGTGACACGTAGCATCTCGGCATCACGTAACAAAATACCAATTCTGGCAGCATGAAACCTCACACAGGCCACCCCAACCATCAACAAAACCCCTTGTAAATGCCCCAAACTCCACTCTTTCCTAATAACCTAGCTAGTGGCTAGTGGATTGTAAAAAAACTCTCCCCACTTCACTCTTACCTCCTCGCTCTCTATCTCTACCGTCTCTCCCTCTCTATCTCTCTTACTAGAGAGGCATCTAGACTGTCTACAGTGACCGATGGATATTTGCAAGGACCATTAGGTAAGGACCACCTCTCAAGCCTATATAAAGAGGCCTCTACTATGCACAAAGAGATACAAGGAAGGAAGAACACACTAGATCCACGCACTCTACATTTCATGTACCACTAAGCACATAATGCACCTCCCAAGCTAGGGAGCTCATGGCATTATGTTTTGTTGCAAGCATGGGCATTTTAGCATTGGCAACATCACCATAATCCCAATCTCCACCACACCATGGTTGAGTTACTAGTCATGACCACTCCATGCATATAAGGAACTCACCATCACCCCCCCAGAACGGCAACATGAGCATGCTAGGGTTGAATGCACCGACACCATGCTACCCAAGGACACTCTTGATACTGGTGATTGACGTCGTCGATGGCTCCATCATCTTAATGTTTCCCTCAACTAGCCTCCCACTAACGTGGTAACCTCCCGTTAACTCCAAACTTCACCATGCACCATATGGCGCTCGCATTCCATCATGCATCCCCAATGCCAAGAGCAAGGTTGGTAACAATAAGACCACCATTTGTAAGTATCATCATCATCAATAAAAGTGTGCAATGATATCTCGATCTTTAAGTCCATTCTCTATTCTCCTCAGCTTTGTTTTCCCACATTCATGGGATGTTTCACCTTTTGTATATTTCTCTGCTTGTGCTTCATCACATGCGGCCTCTCTAGTTGGTCAGTATGCTCCATTCGAGCCTTGTCACATAACTCGCTCGTACACACACTCTTGATTGTTGACTAGGCATTTTCTATATCGGGACATTTATTTATCACCATTTCATGTTGGTTACCTAGAGGGCATCTAATTTTTGCTACCCTAGGTAATCTATGTCTGTCTGCTAGCCGCACTTATGCTAGGTGGTTCCCTCTCTCTAATTATAGGATTACTCCTACCTTGATATGATGCTTGGGTATGTTTAGGCTATGTGTGGTGTAGAGGCCATCCCATATGTCATGTCATTTCTGGCTATCATTTTCTTGGCGCCCCCACCGAGGATCCTTTCATGAAACCCTCCAGTTTTACAAGAGTAAAACCCCTAAACTTTTGTGGATGGATGAATGGTTAGCATGGTTCGCTAATTGGACGACAGAAGAAGAAGAGCTCCAAGCACAACTCGACGAACTTCGCATCTCCATTGAAGCTCAAATGCCAGGCGTAACGGTAATTGATTTGCAGTGGGAGAGTCAACCAACACTTCAGACTCAGTGGATATACATAGGCCGTGTGCAGAGGAGAAGAAGGAGGAAGTCGAGACCATGTCTGCAACCTACAACCAACCCACAACAACAAGATGGAGGGAGTTTTTCACAATAGAGAATCAACACTATTCTACTTTGAGAATCGGGTAACCAAGTGACCGAGGTAAATATCAGACTCAGTTTCCAAGTCGCATCTGATGCAGCAGGCATCTGATACAGCAGCACAGATAACAAAAGCACATTCTCACGCTCTCACTAGAGAGACTAGGGATCTACTGAGCTTGTTTCAAGAAATAACACCACCCTCTCCCACAAGCTTGGACAGTGATTAAGCACCTCCAAGCTTCACATGAATCAATACAGCTTACCTCAAGGCAAATCACACATTTGGATACAAGTATGCTCAATCAAGTTAATAGTGGACTTGAAGGCTCATTACCAGTACGTCATAGACACCATGCTGGGTGGGGAGTGCTTCTTTGAGGTTCTGGCTTCAGATCATTCATTTGTCTTACCTTTGGTACAAGGCAATGTACAGTTTCAGATTTTAATCTATGTTCTAGTATAAAAAGGGGTAAAGAAAAAAAAAATCTTTTAAGTGCAAGCTAAGAAATGTGTCTTTCTAGATCTCTCTCTCAGTAACCATGGCAAGCGTTGCATCTCCAACTTTTAAAGGAAAGAAGGGGGAGGATTTGGTAACAGATTTCTTAGATGACTTTGAAGTAGCATGTGTAGTAAGAAACAAAGATACAGATGAATCCTCAATTAGAATCTTTAAGCATCTCATCAAACTAGAAGCTAGGTTTTGGTAAAACACACTTCCACAAGCAATTAAGGATGACTAGGAGCCCTTAAAAACTGCTAAGAGGCGCTTTGGGGGAGGTACCACTTCAAAGAAGCTGTAAGACAAGTTGAGAGACTTGAAGCAGGAGAGTCTTTTAGAGTATGCCACCTATGAGTCCAAATTTATGGACTTGTGGGAACAGTGGGTTGAATCCCTAGCAAGAGGGGAAGCTGCACCGGATTTCCTCAAAAGGACCGATTCACGCCATGGATTGTGGACGCTTCTTAAAGAGAAGGTGAAGGGTAGATTCCCGGCTACGTACGAGTTAGCTGTCAAGATTGATCGCCCCTTAAGGACAATAAGCTACGGATGAAAGCCAAAGAAAATGAGTCAATAGAGCAGGAACATCTCATCGACTAGCAACCACAACAACCACCATTCCTCCACCACCACCGGCTCCGGGGGTAAGACATGACCTACAAGATATGTTGGCCCACATTACTGACCAACTGTAGAATTTGTATGTCCACTTAATACAGCAAGGAAGGAATCAAGAAAGAGATCAAGACTTGGGGAGAGCACGACGACAAAACAGGGAGTATCACTGCTACAACTGCGGAGAAGATGGTCATGGTATGTACTACTGTCCCAAACCACGACAAAACTATAATAGAGGAGGTAGGAGAAACCAACTATCAATTCCTAGAGAGAGAACACCTCCACCCCGAGCACCAGCCCCACCAACAAAAATTCTACGTCCACCCCAGGCACCACCACAAGCACCCATTCCACCTCTTCCACCAGCACCACTAACCACCTGATCACCCTCTAACATCATAAGGTTAGAGGAGAAAGGAAAGGCTACAATAGTGGATCCACCCAGAGTAAAGGAGAGAGATAAGGGCAAGGAGAAGGTAGACTTTGTAGAACCATTTGAAGCCATGACTATAAAGCGAGCTAAGAGGGAAAAAGCTATACAATCTGATGATGAGAGAAGCATGAAAGGAGAGACTAGCAAGAGGCCATCAAGGCCACGACGGAAAATAGCCATCATCAATTTCCACTTAGGGGAGAGCTCTAGGCCCTATGATCTAACATTGGATGTGATAGAGCAAGGGGCAAAGATTACATGGCCACAACTGCTACATCTCGCACCAAAAGTAAGGCGAAAATGGTCCAAAATGGTAAGTACAAGGCGCTCCAAAGCAAAGGTAGCCGGAGCAAATTTTGGGATGCAACATGGATGACATCCTTCCAATTGTTGACGTCAACATAAAGGGTAAGAGGGTTGGAAACACCTACACTGATGGAGGTGCGCAAATTTGTGTGATGAGTGAAGCTATGATGCTTTGGCTAGGGCGCGAGGTCGACATGCCTTCTCCATGCAAAGCAAAGATGGAAAACAACACAAAAGTAAAATGTGCGGGTGTGGTAAGTGTTGTGAAGGTAAAAGCCTTCAATACTGAGGTAGAAGTAGATGTTTTTGTGATGCCAACTAAGGGGGAGGGCTATCCATTAATCTTGGGGAGGCCATGGTTGATGGCCATGAAGGAAAAGCAAGACTGGGGCACTGGCCTTCTACGCATGACCGGTAAGAAAGGGGAAACAATCTACTACGACATGAAGACCGACAAGCAGAAGAAAATGGATCTAGAGACATCAGCATATGAAAACACTAGTTAGTCTTCCACTTCTAAGGAGGAAACCACATCCACCAACTAAAGTGAGAGTTTAGCTATATGAATCAATAACTAACTTATTGTAAGACTTATTTACTGATTGTAGAATTTTCTTTTACTACTGTAAAGTTAATATAATACTTTAAAGTTTAACTTAAAAATATAAAGTAAATTATCATTAAGAAAATAAATAAAATAATTATAAAGACAAAAGAATACACAGGGATGACAAATGAAGGCACATGGACTCACCTGGACTCACATAGGAGGGGACAAAGTGGGACACACTGTCACATGAAAAGGAGAGGCTAGTCTTGACTAATCTTAATGAGGGGGATCTGTGTGGCCTTATCTTTTGATGATAATGACAAAGTGGTCAAGCTGATGGGTACCACAAGGGTACCAAAAACGCGGGTATGATTATTTTGGGGGGAATTTTTTAAAAAAAAAAGTTTAAAAAAATATATATATATATTTTTGGGAAAAAAATGGACGTTTTCTTTTCTGCTATAAATAGAGCATCCATGCTCACACTTTAAACATAAAGATTGCCTCTATAGTGCTCACGAAGTGCTGCCACTTCTCTTAGAGAGAAGGCGTCCACAAACCACTAAGAGAGCAAAAACTCTAGTGGACTAATAAGGTGCGTATTAATCAAGCATTCAATTAACTTTAGGAATGATTTATGTGTGCTATCTTTTACTCTAATCTCTCTAATAGATTAGTAAGATTCAATTAGCTAGGTGTGTGTGTGTGTTTTCTCTTACTCTAATCTCTCTAATAGATTAGTAAGAATCAATTAGCTATGTGTGTGTGTGCTATCTCTTACTTTAATCTCTCTAATAGATTATTAAGATTCAATTAGCTATGTGTGTGTGTGTTTATCTCTTACTCTAATCTCTCTACTAGATTAGTAAGATTCAATTAGTTTTAAGAAGGATATGTGTGTATGTGTGCTATCTCTTACTCTAATCTCTCTAATAGATTGGTGAGATTCAATTAGCTTTAAAAAAGGATGTGTGTGTGTTCTCTTTTACTCTAATCTTTCTAATGGATTAGTAAGATTCAATTAACTTTAGAAAAGATGTGTGTGTATGTTTTCTCTTAGAAAAGGATGTGTGTGTGTTCTCTTTTACTCTAATTTTTCTAATGGATAGTAAGATTCAATTAACTTTAGAAAAGATGTGTGTGTATGTTTTCTCTTACTCTAATCTCTTTAAGTATACCTACTCTCTCTAGTTAGTACATCTTCACTATTAACTTATGCATAGTTAATTGAAAGTTAATACATAAGAGAACGCATCATATTCTTATTATACATGATGAAATTCTCATTCACCAATTTTATTGTTAATTAGATTAAGTAGAATTTTGAATAATTCTAAAAATTGATTTAGTTGAAGTATAGAAATGGAAGTTAGAATTGGATTAGAAATGTCATGCATAAAAGTAATGCAGTCTTAGACTTTCACTCGTAGTTTACACACTTAATTTTTGATTAATTAAGATTAGCAAATATTTGATGTATAAAAATTAGATGCAGAAAAACAACATTAAGTGTGAATCCGAGTTGGCGAGGGTTCAAATTACAGACTCTCTTTGGAAACAAGGAGATTACTAGGGAAATTGACCAATTTAAAGTTCTAAGTGTATAACATAAGTGTAGTACAAAAAAATGGCTCCAAAGCGTGCTCGAACCCAAGGTGCTAATGATCATGAAGCTGGTACAAGTAACAGTGGAACTCTTGTGGAACATGTTATGTCTCCACCAATCGGACCAATCGGATCTATGGTACAGGTTAGTATTGCAGTTTCAAGTTATGCATCATTGCATGTGCGAGACCATAGGAATATATTATTTACCTTATGAAAAGAAAACACGGACCAAAACCACGGGGCTTAACCCCAAGAAACTCGGCATATGTGTGACCAAGTAGGAAAGAATATCTGGTTAAACTGGTTGCTATAGGAAAGATTGTTTGTCCAAAACCTTCGGTATGGTTTCTCTCAAGTCTCTCTACTTATTAGCACTGGTATTATGAGGCAGTTGTCGAGATGTGAGATGACGCCCAGGATGGCATCGCTGATGCTGTGGTGGGAGTACACCCAGACTAGCCCAGCTGGATACTGCAGTTTTGTTTTGCTATGCCGTGAGGATGACGCCCAGATTGGCACCGTTGTTGCTGTGGCGGGAGTACGTCCAGATTAGCACAACGAGTACTTGTCGAGCGGTATGGGACGCTCATGAAGACAAGGATTTTATAAATAATGTATATACCGATCGGACATAATAGCGCTAGTAGAGATTCTTGAGTGAACCTAATCCAAGGGTTGTTGGTTTAAAATTGGACGACTTCTTGTTTGACTATTGTTTGTAATACTGTTTGAAGGGTTGTTTTAACGAACCAATATCATAAATAAAGTAAAGGAACATGTATGTTTAAACAGTGTGGTAGTAATAAGATAACAAAAGAAGGGTGAGTGTGGTGTGGAAAGTGGGAGAATGATACCCCGACGGTATCATTCTATGGACGGGTGGACCCGATGAGTCGGGTAACTTTCCAACGCTAGAAATTGTTTTTTTTAAGTCATAAATCTTAAAAGAGACAAACCTTGGCGGCTGTGCTTCTAAAACATGGGAAAAAAAGCGCACAGGTTGGTCACTCTAAGATTTATACTTTTAGGTATAATTGATTATAGATAGTTTTTAGATAGGGTTATGGTGATCACACTCCGCCATAGCGAGATAGGACCAATCCTTCACTAACGGTTCATGCCCGTGGCTACGTAGTAGCTAAGGCAATGTCCGTTGGTTTTTCTTTTTCAGGATTGGAGACCTATCAAAGGTACTCCGCTCCTCTCAAAAACGGGTAGGGACCTCACAGAAATCACCTGCTTCATGTAGAATCTCTTTTGTAAGCTTTTCCTTTTTAGCTAATTTCATGACATTTGGCCAAATTTGACCATGCTGGTCACTCACCTCTTCATCACAAAAATGTTCAATTTTTACTCCATAAGTAGCTGCCTCAACTGAAGATGTGGCATGCTTAGTTGCCATATCTTCAACTAAGGTTTGCATTCCCCCCTTCCCAAAGTTAGTTCTCAAGGGTAGACTTGTCTCTCTTAAGTGGATTTTACCATCCTTAAAAAAGACAACATCTTTTGACAAAGCATCACTAAAATCATCACAATCCCTTCTTACATGGTATGTACTATCACACCAAATATATCTATTAACAAACCCTTCTTTCATCTGTTGTCTTTGCCTAGGAAGTGGCCCTGATGGTTGGCCTTTTTCTTCAAGCTTTGCAAGCTTCACCTTCAAGTCAGGCATTCCCTTCTCAAGCTCATCTAGCATGGACTCATCAAACTTAGGAGCGATAAAAGTAGGCTTTACCATTTTGTCAGAAGTTGAGGTTGAAGGACTTGTAGTGTTTACTACCATCTTGTCCCTTCTTCTCTGTCATTTGGCAAGCAACGAGACAACACCTTTAACGTCATTCCAGTCGGTCTTTAGTCCTTGCTCAGCATCTTTATCTTCAAGAAGAAGCTCCAAATTTTCTTGAAACTCTTTACCTGCTGCAGCTTGTAAGAAAAGATTTGTCTTCTCTGCATCTAGTGTGGCCCTTTCTGTCCTTGTGAGTTGTGCATAGCGCTGCTCAAATTCCCTAAGTAGCTCTATTATTGATAGTCCTTGCTTTGGCTTGACTACCCATTCTAAGAATGTCCTTTTGGTTACTCTCTCAGAGTCTCCATGAAATATTCCTCCTTTAAAGCTACTTTGAGTTCTTCCCAATTTCTCCCATGCCCATCTTTAATTGCCCTAACATGCTCCCTAATTTCTGGAGCAACAACTAGCTCAAAGCTTTGAATCATCTCACCTTCTGACACGCGATGCAGCTCCATCTTCTTCACATACTCGCGTACGTACTTGGTTACATCTTTGCCATTGAATTGATCCATTCTGTTGACGACCGCTTGTATGGCCTTCGTTGCTGAAATCTCCCTTCTTTCAGTGGCATGTTGTTGTTGCATGAACATTGCAAATGCTTCAAACATTTTCATTGTTGTTGGGTCACAATGCATACCCTGTTGCTCAACATGATCACCCATGGTTACGCACAAACTCTCACCCTAGCAGTTTCGCGTCGGGTTCACCAAAAATATGTCAAGAAGTAGGCGGTCTTGCCAGGAAGGCACCGGGACTCTTGCTGTGAGGGTTTGTGACGAAGCTCAAGGGTTATGAGAAAGAGCTAAGATGTAGATAACATAGCTTCTAGGGATAAAGAAGAAATGTAGCCAAAGAAGCCTCTCACTTTTCCTTACAAACACACACGTGATGGAGAGAACTCATGAAAGATAGTTAGAACAAAACAAAAATGAAAACATCGAGATTACGATCATATCGTATCATGGGTAGGATAAAAGGGTTAATGGATGAGTTAATGATATTTAATCTTTGTTGTCAAAATAAGCTACGGATTGCTCTTTGGAACTGTAGCTTTGTGCTTACTATAATGTATATGTTTTGTCTAGCGATGGGGATTAGTTGTGAGTACAAATCCTCTTGATTCATAATAAAATAACCACACTCACATCAAAAGAGAATTTATAGTCAATAATAGGTAGTATGATGGGATCTGGTGAGAGTATTTTTTCGTTGAGCTTTTCAGGACCAAATAGAAACACTATGCGTTGCTGAAAGTGAATCTTTCGACTAATCCAAATGTTGACCCTAATAGATTGCACAGAATGGAAATGAAAGAAATCGCCTCTATGTGGATTATGGTTATTCATCGATGATATACTTAGTATGTTCAAAGATAAAGGTGTGAAAGAAGTGAAAGGAGAAGAAGAAGAGAGTTTCTCTCCCAAGCCCTATTGTTGCCCTTAGGCAATAAGGATACTGCGGGGAGAGAAGTACCTGTAGCAAGGAGACTCTAGAGTTTGTAGAAGAGAATGAGAACCTTACGAGAGAGAGATGTTTGTCAAATATGATGATATAGTTACTAACCTTGTGCACATAATTGTTTCCCGCAAGAAGGTTATGCCCGTTACATTGACAAGAGTGCTGCTTGAATACCTCCCAATGAAACGATTAGGACATAACAAGAGAGATGAAAGGAGTAGTAAAGATAGAATTAGAGATAGATCTAAGTGTGATGGTGGTATTAAAGATAAATAATGAGAGATAGAGAAGGAGTTAAAGACAAGTATTGGACTAGATATGCAAATGCAAGAAAAACTAGCAACATATATCTTACATGAGAGCAATCGCCACCACCTTAATGGAGAGAGAAGATGAGGCAAGACTTCAGCCTTTCTTCAAGAGAAAGTGTGGCACTAAGATGAGTGTGACACTATAGAATTGAGCTATTCTCACTCACTCATAACTTCCCCAATGAAGAGAAGGTTGCCCTTTTTATAGGTGAGGGAGCCATGTTTTACATAATCACTTGATTAGGCTAAAGAGTTAGCCCAAATCAAATGTTCTTTGGATATTTATTAAAATGGGCTATATTAGGACTCAAAATATCATGAAATTCATCATTTTTGGTCATTGAGGCTCCATGTGGGTGCATGATGTATATGGACCCCACCTAGGCATCTTCTGTGTGGCTCCAGCAGGGGGTCCCAACTTGTGTGTCTTGTCCTTCAGGGAATCTTTGAGGTGTCACATTCACATGCTTATGTCTTTTATCCTCAAAATATCTTATTTTATGGAAAAAGATCAAGATTACTTCTTTTCACTTGATTCACTTGTTTACCATCTCTTCTTGTAGTGTAGTTGTGAGAGGGTTTTTCACTGGTTTCCCTGTAACTTTTGACCTGTAACTCGGATTGACATGCTTCAAAACGCAAAATTGACCTACTAAAAGAGCTTGACTCGGTTTTTGCCTTTTCTCCATGCCCTTAGGTAGGAATTTTCAAATTGGGATGGTCCAAGAAGCTTTGGATCTTTCTTTTCATTAAGTCTTCTAGTAGGCCCTTCCCTCTTGTATGTATCCAAGAAGGTATGCATTATTGAAGGGTTATATTATTAGATAAATGTGAAAATAAGAAAATAATTTATATATGGTAGGATATAGCTGAGATATTAGAAGAAATATACAAATGCTTTTCCCCCTGACAAAAGAGGCACAATCATTGATACTTGCTTGCAGTACTTCCTAATAGTAATATACATTTATATTACTTCAAAGGTAAATACTAAGGTATGGTAGAAAGATTTTATTTATGCATATGAGTATTATATGAAGTATACTTATGCGTCAAAAAGTCACAAGATAAATCGTTTAATGCCTATTCCCACTATATACGTGCCACAGCACGACAGCGGTTTCTAAAAAAAAGTTTTAAACTCTAGGTAATCCTAGATGAAATTAAAGGATAACTTCATAAGACGCTCGTGTTTTTCCCTAGTTTAGGTCTCTTCGATCCCCGGCAGCGGCGCCAAATGTGGGACACATGTGTAACCTCACCATTCTATCTTATTGCAGTATTAGTGAGAACCACGATTAAATTGTCAATACATGGGACGAAGCTGACTCAACTAGTGTATAGAGGCTACAAGAGGTTGTCAATCTCTCCGAAAACAACTAACAACTTGTATCTAACTCAAGCTACACTCAAGTGATTGAAATTACCAAAAGCCAATTTCTCATCGGCAAACAAATCACATCCGTTACAGCATCAAATGACATCCAAATGTAACAAAACTTCTAGGACATGTTTATAAAACCTAAGCAACATGCTTATGATCTCAAACCCCACTTTAGGTCAAGTTACAAATCGCGATTATTAACAGCAATGGATTTTTGACCTAGTCGTTTTCGACCCAGAATGCATCTAAATGCTTAGCAATGATGTCCCAATACCCTGCCTATGATTAGTTTTTTATTTGAAAGTGTAAATTCCTAGTTATGATGAAATTAGGCCACAGATCGGCGACGCCAAAAGATACATAATACTGTGATGTGTTTACGTCAATGCGTGGAGATCTTACCTGCGGTTACAATGCAACAAACGTGACTACAATGTGACAATTGAGGATAGAGTAGGAAGCACGAGAAGGAGAGGAGTGAGCGCCGTTAGCTCACGCTGTGTATTTTATTATCAAAAAATTAATAATAACTTACAAAAATTGGCTTTTATACCTTAGCTAAGGTTTTTGGTGGTCAAAACTAATAATCTGGGAGCTCTACCAAAGATGGGTAATGACAAGTTGATACAATCTAGAAGCTTGTAGCCCTGGCTCCTTAATTACAGAGTTTATCCGAGAAAATAGGAGTTACAATATTCTCAATTTATTAAAATAATAAGTGTTTTACAATGAGAACTTTGAAAAATGGTATCTGTGTTAGCTTGCTGCTAACATATGGGCACCCTCCATTCCGATCGGGGGGGGGGGGGGGGAGTATATGTCTCATGAATTTAATGCATTTTTGTCTAGTTGTGGGATAAAACACTAATGTACAATGCCATATATGCCTCAGCAAAATGATGTAGCTGAGAGGAAAATTAGGTCACTTACGAAAATGGCACGATGTATGGTCAAAAGTCAAGCTTTGCCGCATTCTTTTTGGCTTGAGGCCATCATGTGTGCCTCTTACGTACTAAACAGGTGTCGTACAAAATCTTTGCAGTCTATTACTCCATATGAAGCATGGCATGATAAAAAGCCTTCTATTGAGCACATGCATGTTTTTGGCTGTTTGGCATATGCTTTGGTGCCACAAACACAACGCAGAAAATTAGATGATAAGGCTGTCCAATGTATATTTCTTGGTTATAGTGCTGAAAGCAAAGGTTACATATTGTATCATCCGCAAAAAAAGCGTATTCTGGTTTCTCGGGATGTAGTGTTTGTGGAAGATTTTGTTCAGCCCTTGCTGTCATGTACTAGAGACAATAATGTAAGCTCAGAGGACGTTTATGACACTTTGTTGCCTCTTTTCAGTGGTGGAAGTTTGAATGTAAATTCCAATAAGGCAAATGACAGCCTATGGGGGTTTCTGAAAATGTTACAGATCAGTCTATTACTGATGCAGATGTACTTGATGTACTTGATGAGGAAAGGGCTGAAAATGAGCAGGCTAGAGGTATGCCAAAATGGCTGGTGCATACATTGCATGACAGTAAATTGGATGCACCTTTGTCTAGTCGTACTCGTTCAGGCTCTAGCCATGCATCTTATGCATCAAATTGTTATACTTTGGCTGTGTCTAGCTTACATGATGTTGAGGAACCTCTATCTTTTGATGAAGCACTGAATTCAAAAAATTGGATGGCTGCCATGCAATCAAAATATGATGCACTTATAGAAAATGACACATGGACTTTATGTGATCTGCATCCTAGAAAAAAGACTTAGCTCACTATATAATAACAAGAATATTGATTATTTGGTTGTTGATTTTCTGTTTTCATTTTTCATTGCAAGTTGATAAGGAAGATTTTGAAATCCTCGATTGGGTTTTTAGTCAAACCAAATTCCTTCTATCATCAGTGAACAAAGAAACGGATTTGTTCTTTCAGTGGAAGGATTTGATCACTATACAGTGGAATGGCACATGGCAGGTGACTTAAAGACTCTTAAGTGTATGTACAACATAACACATGGAGCAGTTGTGGCAAAACCATTCTTATATTACATGGCTGATGTACAATCTCTGGAGAGTGTGCAATGGAATAGAGCTCCCAACAGACAGATTCTTCAAGATAAAACTTTTAGGCTAGTGCTTGATATTCCTCTAAGTAGAGTTCACATATGTACACTTCATGCACTCTGTTGAATAATTGAAAAGGTGGTTCATTTGTACATATGTTTTGCATGGACATTAAAGCCAGAGTGAGTTGAAAAGAGTGATCAAAGCATTAGAGGGAGTGCTCTTAGACATTGGTTTGCATGGAGGCAATGTCAAAATCAAAGAGGACCATAAGATGTCTCAAAGTTGTTACAAGGTACCTAGGAAAGCATCGATAGGCGGCGTGAAGGCCAGAAGGTTTCTTGGGTTTAGCCTCAAAGATTTAAATAGATAAGAGAGGAGAAACCTGCTCAACAAATGGAAACAGTTACATAAAGTGGTTAAAAGACAATGTTGGTGGTGGGGCAATCCAAAATCACAAGGTGAATGTGTGGAAATCACTAGATAAATATTCTCCACTACATTGAGCAGCATTCTTGGGACCAAAGTAAGCTCACATCATTTCAAGCAGCCTTGCTGGATTGGAAGAAGGATTACCTTACTGGGTGGGGTGGGTAACATATCACACATTACATGGTGGTTTAGCATGCTACATATACAAACAAAATTTAAAATTGTACTCTACTCACCATTTTGTTTCAATGCAGCACATACTATTCAACCATGGTCCATATTTTGCCAAGACATATGGCTCACTATCAATATGGTCCACACAAGGCATGGAAAAAACCCACTACATGGCAAGAGAAGGTTACTTTAAACACACTAGACATGGGGGAGGAAAGGATAAGGCCAATAGCCTATTAGAGTTACATCAATGGACTTATAGACAACTTATCCATAGAGCAAGGCAGAAGGAGCTTCTTAAGAGTTCAAAAATTACACTGTCTTTACAACACATCCACAAAGAGAAGAAAAAAATGGCTTAAGGAAATTCAAATGCGGGGGAGCACCATGCGAGGTGGCGACAGTCACAAGTCAGGAGCGGGAGAAGATGGACATGAGCCCATCATTTTTATCCTCTTCGATGTACCTCCTTCTTCCGCAACCTGTACCTCTTTGATGTGCAAGCTCCGTAGATGAGCTCATTCCTTTGTTGATGGTAGCATCCCCACAGGCATCAGGCGTCTTCTTTCCCTCATAAACAACCACTTGTTGTATGGATCTAAGCTCTCCGAGTATTCAACCCTTCTAGCCAGAGCCTGAGTTGTGTAGGACATGAAATAGGGGGCTCTAAGTGCTTGGCACCCATACCCAATGCCAAAGACATGTAGAGCAAACTGTTTCTCAATCAAAATTAGTCTTTTTGTGTTTAGTAGGAGGGGGTGCCCACCACACAATCTTGTAATAGCTTTCATTGCAAACAGTGGCAACTTTGTATTGTCCTCGGAGTATTCCTTGTGTTATATTATGATCTACAAAAAAATATTAAAACATTATGGGCCGTAACTGAGATGAGTACAATTGCCAAGTACTTGAACTGTTTCTACAAACCTTTTTGTGGTTGAAACACCCGATGTAGTGAGACAACGGCACATCCTTGCCTTGTACTCTAGTGAAAAGCCCTTGCCGTGAGCCTCCCGCTCTTCTAAGGAAACTAACATCATACACTAGCATCTATCAATAAAAAGATTGATCATGATATTTCATCACTAGGCCATCTCGAATACCATATAAATGCCTTTAAAAATTACCATCTGATTCTCATCCATTTCCAACATCGACCTTCCCCACAAGTGAATAGATTGACTATTCAGTACGTGAGCACTGGGTGCCACGGGCCTACCCATGTTTTCCAACCCGCATTGTTTTATTGTTCATTGAAACTCCTCATTTGTTGGCAAATTTGCCTCTCCGAACTTCGCTTCATTGAATGTTCTCTCATCAGTTGCCACCCTGAAGTGAACTGTGAGTTGTGGATAACTGTTTCATCAAAAAGATGTTGGTCCACTCCATCATCATCCAAAAATTCCATGTCTGCCTCACGAAAATTTTCAATTGTAGTTAGGCAGTATTCCTCCTGTATATATTCAGCTCATGCATGATATCTGTGAGCAGAACATAGTGGATGTCACCCGCCATAGCAAAGCTGGGAGCGCAATTCAGAGGCAAAGTCACTTCCTTATTTGGGCTTACTTGCTTGCACCCTAATGCTGCATTCACAAGAGAGTAAAGAGTTAATCCCACATCAAATGTTTCCTTTAATACCTCTACCCACTCTTCTTCTGGGTCAAACTGCACCTCCACATCCTCTACCTCTTCCTCCGATGCGCCAATGGACAACTACCAAAAGTTGATGAATGGGAAGTATCTAACTTACCATCCGTCTGCAAGTATGAGTAACAAACAAACCTGTGGTTGAATTCCACTAAGAGACACTTTTTTAAGTGCTTCATACACCTTCCTTGTACAAGTAGTGCATTGGAGGGACATTTTTCTAGATAGCGATTCAATCTCCTTGCTGCACTCTTGTCAGGGTCAAGGTCGGCTCGGTGCACATATCTCATGCCATCAATTGTCATGGAGTTGTCATAAACTACTGCCTCATTCTGTTGCAAATGGGTTTCTAGGAACTCAAATGAGCAATCTATGATCGTCTGTATAGAAAACTCTTCATTAAACATTCCTGATAGTTTTGGTTCACGATGATGAGCACGGGCATTGTATAAGAACGTGAATAGTTTTTCTTCACATGTATGCTTGCCCACATCGTCTGTCTCTAGGACTATGATCCCCATGTTTGAAAGAAAAAGCAAGCCAAAACTACTATTCAAAATTGGTATGTATTTGGTGTCATAACCAAGCGAATATTGGGCCTGAAGTACATTAGGCAAAATTTGGACTCACAAAGGGGCCCTTTAAGGAGTTTGACTTTACCTCTCTCTACCAAAATGGGCGCATGGATAATTTTTTGCAAACAAACTCCAAAGTTGGCGGAGGTTTGATAGTTAGAATGTCCTCTTCAAGCTCTATCTCTACTGATATATAGCACACCATGAGATTCCTCATATTTTAGAAGTTTCTTTTTTTTATTCACCTATGATGTGACAACTCTATCAGAATCTAAGTGAATAAAAAAAAGAATCTTCTAAAATATGAGGAATCTCATGGCGTGCTATATATCAATAGATAGAGCTTGAAGAGGACATTCTTACTGTCAAACCTCCGCCAGCTTTGGAGTTTGTTTGCAAAAATTTATCCATGCGTCCGTTTTGGTAGAGAGAGGTAAAGTCAAACTCCTTAAAGGGCCCCTTTGTGAGTCCAAATTTTTTCTAATGTCCCTCAGGGTCTCTATTCGCTTGGTTCTGTCTCGTGCGCTAATGTCATAAAAGGTGACATGACTAGAGTCAAGACCAAGCGAATAGGGACCCCAAGAATCACGGAAGGGCCCTATTTGCTTGGTTCTGACCCAAGTTGAATTTACGCAATACCCACGTCCATTCGAAACAGGTGGATTGGAATAGAGTTTTAATGTTATCAGTAAATGCTACGTATCCTCGCCCACATTGTCTGTCTCCAAGACTATGATCCCCATGTTTGAAAGAAAAAGCAAGCCAAAACTACTATTTAAAATTGGTATGTATTTGGTGTCATTACCAAGCGAATATTGTTAGGTATGTCAAGCCCGTGGGCATAGCCTATAGCAGGCAATTCACTTTGCATGGACTTTGCATGGCAAGTTCACCCTTTATATATGTAAAGAGTCTTTAATCAATTTGAAGAAGCGTGTTTTCTTTTTTTTGGTCTTGTTGTGTCGACTACCTCTCTCTCTCTCTCTCTCTCTCTCTCTCTCTCTCTCTCTCTCTCTCTCTCTCTCTCTCTCTCTCTCTCTCTCTCTCTCTCTACTGCATCTCCTCCACGTCATGACTCCCCACCGCATGCATCCGCCATAGCTTCTTTCCAAACACATGGTATCAGAGCTTGTACCTTATCTCAGCTTGTGCTTGACTCGAAGACTGGGTGGGAGTAGGTACTTAACAAAAGCAGAGAAGAGGTGTAGCCACCTGCATGATTTTCGCCCAAACCAACATCATCAGCTTCTCCATGGACTAAATCACAAGTCTCAACACCAGACAATCACCCTGTTCGGCCTCTACTGGCTATGCAGAAGCGAATTGCCTTTGGCGCTTTCGTCTGCCCACACAGAGTGTTTTTTTGTTGAAGATTTCACACTGCCTGCCCGTGACCACCTAATTTGGTCCTTATCCAAGTAGGTATTCACACCAGCAGATATTCGCATCCTCTACTAGGTGCTCAATACTCAATTTGCAGGAGGAGGCAGAAGGAGAAGTCGCGAGGAGTATTCACATCCTATCAAAAGGCAGCATCTTAAAACGCAGTCAATCGCTGATTCACAATGGTGTTTATGCATCACCGATGCATAAATAGCAAAGAGATTTTGTACGCATCTAAGACACCACAAGTCTACGACTTCAAGCTTGACAAGAACGGTGGTGTTAATATTAATCTCATATCAAAGCATTGTTGTGGTTATCAAAATCTTAACGACGACGACGAGGACAAGGAAAGCAAGTTTTCTACCATGACCAATAATTCAGAGTTGAAGATTCATACATGGCATCAAAAATCAACAAGTTTGACAGAGATAACCACTTTACATCATTAGTTAGAGAATCTTTTCATGATGAGTGTTCTAGATTTCTCATGTTTTGTTTGTCAACATAATCATATACTTTCTAGTTCAAGCCGCATTCTACATTATCTGTTGTCAGTTATTGTCATGCTTGTCAATTATCATCATATCAAAATTGTACGGGCTCTAGACACTGCCACACATGAGTGGTAAGACCTCCCAATTTATCAGTTTTGTTCTCAAATCCCATTTTTGTCCCACTTCTCTTGAGGTTACTGGGTACACCTTAAACCCAAGGTTTGGCAGTGAACCAAAAACTCCATTTTTGGTAGCTAAATATTTGGCCTACACCCTATCTATTCAAGGGGGATTACTGACCTAGCACCAAGTTATGGATACACCAGAAATCCTTGGTTGTGAGAGAACCTAAAACTCATGGTTGATGAGTACACCAAAAAATCGAGGTATCATGAGTTGCTTGTCTGGTTCGGGCTTGAGGGGAGGATTGTTAGGTATGTCAAGCCTGTGGGCACAACCTATAGCAGACAGTTCAGTTTGCATGGACTTTGCATGGCAAGCTCACCCTTTATATATGTAAAGAGGCTTTAATCAATTTGAACAAGCATGTTATTTTTTTGTTTGGCTGGTCTTGCTGTGTCGACTACTCTCTCTCTCTCTCTCTCTCTCTCTCTCTCTCTCGTTCTGCTGCATGACTCCCCACCGCCTGCATCCGCCATAGCTTCTTTCCTAACAAATATTGGGCATGGAGTATCCCTCAAGGTCTCTTCACTTGGTTCTGTCCCATGCGTTAGTGTCATAATAGGTGACCTGACTAGAGTCAGAACCAGGAAAATAGGGGCCCCAAGAATCTCCAAAGGGCCCTATCTCTTGGTTCTGACCCAACTTGAATTAACGTTGTATCCACATCCATTCCGAATAGGTGGATTGGAATAGAGTATTTAATGTTATCAATATTAGATATATAGGCCTACTCACTCACTATGCCCAAACATAGCATTGAATAACAACTCAAGCACTATAAGGTCTCTACTTTTAAATTTCACACAAGTTCTATTACGCATTTGATTTTTTTCCTAACCATCACTCATTATTTAAGATATTCGAATTCAAATTATGAATCGTAGGTTGAGAAAACCTAGAATTTAAAATTTACGCTACAAAATTCTCACATGTTTAGCTATATGAATCACTAACTAACTTATTGCAAGACTTATTTAAACTGATTGTAGAATTTTCTTTTACTACTGTAAAGTTAATATAAGACTATAAAGTTTAACTTAAAAATGTAAAGTAAATTACCATTAAGGAAATAAATAAAATAATCATAAAGACAAAAGAATACACATGGACTCACCTGTACTCACATAGGAGGGGACAAAGTGGGACACACTGTCACATGAAAAGGAGAGGTTAGTCTTGACTAATCTTAATGAGGGGGGGCTATGTGGCCTTATCTTTTGATGATAATGACAAAGTGGTCAAGCTGATGGGTACCACAAGGGTACCAAAAACGTGGGTATGGATTTTTAGGAAAAAAAATTATATATTTTTTTATTTTTTATTTTTTTTTGGAAAAAAAATGGACGTTTTCTTTTCTGCTATAAACAGAGCATCCATGCTCACACTTTAGACATAGAGATTGTCTCTATAGCGCTCACGAAGTGCTGCCACTTCTCTTAGAGAGAAGACGTCCACAAACCACTAAGAGAGCAAAAACTCTAGTGGCTAATAAGGTGCGTATTAATTAAGCATTCAATTAACTTTAGGAATGACGTATGTGTGCTATCTCCTACTCTAATCTCTCTAATAGATTAGTAAGATTCAACTAGCTATGTGTGTGTGTGTGCTATCTATTACTCTAATCTCTAATAGATTAGTAAGATTCAATTAGCTTTAAGAAAAATATGTGTGTGTGTGTGTGTGCGCTATCTTTTACTCTAATCTCTCTAATAGATTAGTAAGATTCAATTAGCTTTAAGAAGGATATGTGTGTGTGTGTGTGTGTGTGTGTGTGTGTGTGCTATCTTTTACTCTAATCTCTCTAATAGATTAGTAAGATTCAATTAGATTTAAGAAGGATATGTGTGTGTGTGTGTGCTATCTTTTACTCTAATCTCTCTAATAGATTAGTAAGATTCAATTAGCTTAAAGAAGGATATGTGTGTGTGTGCTATCTCTTACTGTAATCTCTAATAGATTAGTAAGATTCAATTAGTTTTAAGAAGGATATGTGTGTGTGATCCGCCTGGATTTCTTATCCTCTAGCCTGTGCTGAGGTGTAATAGGAAATTCTCCAACTTCATCAATTGATGGCTCTTGAATATGTCTCTATAGTCTACCCTTTTAGCCTCTAGAAGTGTCTAGAAGCGGTCAGCATCTTGTTGGGCATCCTCTTTTGACTCCATCATTATTTGATTTTCCTATGTAAGGTTATGGATCTTCTCCAGTCCCTCTTTCTCTGATCTCTATTGTTGTTCATGTATCTGTATGGCTAGATTTCTAGATGACCAGGTAGCCTTCTCCTCCCATAGTTTCTTCAGGTCAATTTGGGTTTGTTGAAGTTCCTCCAAAAAAGTTGTGTTGTATGAGCGTGGAGGTGGATGCCTGAGCTTCCATCATTTGACCAATGGAATGCACAATTATATTCCAACCAGATTGAATGGTTGATGCACATCCTTGAGTATTGACCTCTGCATCAGTTTGGTATTTCTCATAAATTGTCATTCGAAAGGGATATGGAAATGCAGCCCGATCCAATTTCTTCATGATCAACGTCTCCTGGAAGGGTGATGTATGTAGTTTCTATAGCCTATCCAACTTTACTAGTGGCAAATGGCTTCTTTCTGGTACTGAGCCGCTTCTAGAGGCCTGGTTTCCTTATTCA
Source organism: Adiantum capillus-veneris (assembly GCF_014529385.1). Lineage (NCBI taxonomy): Eukaryota > Viridiplantae > Streptophyta > Polypodiopsida > Polypodiales > Pteridaceae > Adiantum > Adiantum capillus-veneris. The sequence goes on along the minus strand of NC_140955.1, from coordinate 80,578,477 downwards.
ATTCTGGCAGTTACTTGTTTCTCCATTATTGTGATGATTGGATAATTAGCAGGTTTCTCCTTTGCGGGTGTACTTTGTTCAGTAGCGATACCAGTGCCGGTTGGTTTTTGACTTCTAGCCTTGAATCCTTTGATTAGTTTTAGTGTTCTTGTCTTCTTCGCTACTGCAGATCAAGTGGCTTTGTTAGTGATGGACCACTTCTCCCCAACTAGCTCCTTTCCCTTGCCTTTGTCATCAAATGGCTTTGTTGGACTTTCCTTTACCTGTGACCCAATTCTAGTATCTGTGTCCTCATCAGACAATTCCATATTAATCTTGTTTGCTTGTGAAGTAGAGACTTTGTTCTAGATGGTTTGAACAACCCTAGGCACAACAGGCAAATGTGCCAAATACACAGATTGCCAGACGTAACCTTGAATAGATTCTTGGATTTGGCCTTGGCAGTGTGCTAAATGACACTATTATACAAAAAGTGTGTGTATTGATATTGGCTTATGGGTTCAGAATCTTGCCAGCAGTATCACATACAACTTTTTTGACAAATAAGTTGGGTTAATTTTCAAATTGATGGTCTTAGCAATGAATCTATATGCTCCAATGTGTTCCAGTGCTGCTAGGGATTAAATATGTACGTTATTCCCTAGAATTTAGTGTGATCACAAGGTCTTATTAACAAATTTACATAATCACACTTAACATGATCACGAACAGTCCTGTTGAGACCAACGTGGAAACCCACAAAAAGCCTGCCAAGAAAAGCAGTCTTCCCTACGGGCTCATTGGGAATCAGAGTTTTCCCTACGGCGGCTCGCTGAGAAAACCCTAATGCCTGACCGGCCCGCAACATAATATATATAAGGGCCCAATCCAGCCCATTGGGTGCTATTTCTTAAGCGACTCACAAAGAGAGAGAGAGAGAGAGAAAGAGAGAGAGAGAGAGAGAGAGAGAGAGAGAGAGAGAGAGAGAGAGCGAGAGAGACGACCACCTTTGTACGTACCTCGAGAGGAGAGAGGGGATCATGTGGGAGCGTGCTCTACGCAGTACGCGGTGGTAGCAACAGATTACCTGATCACATGACCTGGGTATGTGTGGTGTGTGTGCATGTGCGTTGTGTGGTAGCATGTGTTTTGTTATATTGTGCGAAAGTCATAAGGTAGCTTACCACACAATATGAGTGTGTGCGTAAGCTATTCACAGAACAATGCTTACCACGGGGGCATAACCTCGATGAAGTAGGGAATATGGTGTCCTTGTGGTAAGTATTGGCTCACTGTCTGGGTACTACATCGGTAACGCGACAATTCTAGTATCCTTATGGTGCATCAGCTTCCATTCCCCTTTCTAAAAAAAACATATGGGCATCGATGGATAACGCGGCTATATGATGCTCGTATGCAAGCCATTACTTCTCTTTAGATTTAGGCAACATTTGATCGATAACGCGGCTAATTGAGTGCCGTTTGTTAGAAGCATTTGTTTTTGCATAAATGTGGCGTTCAATTCATTAACCCGCCATACGAACTTCATATAATTTGTATGTACATGTACAATTCATTTTTTTCATTATTAAGTATATAAAATACTTGGTCAGTAACGCGGCCATGAAGACTATTTCATATACAAATGTTTGAATTGTCTAAAATTTTTGTTTTTAAGTGTTTTTGTGGTGAAAATATATACTATCTAATCATATCTAAAAGAATGTTTTATTCATCAATCATCGTTGCTATTTTAGATGTTACATTTACCTAAGTAATATTCACACTATGTTATTTCTCTATGTCTACAAATAGCTAATATACTTTCAATTTAAAAAAGCATATGCACATATTTTGCATGTAAGACATTCATTTTAATATTTTTAAAGAGCAAGGCGTTCTTTGCAAATTGCAATTTATGAGTACTTTGTTTACTTTCAATGTCTTAAAATGAGCTAAAATGAAATTGGCAAGTGATAACGCACAAAATATAAACTCACGTCTTATGTTCTATCAAAATATTTTGAAATTCTCTGGCTTTTTAACATGTTCTATTGGATTTGGATGATTTTCTTAGGTGTTACTTATTTTTATTACATTTTACACGATTAAATATAGCATTTTAAAGTGAAAATGATTATCAACCTGAATAAATATAATATTGCACAATTTTTTGAAGTCTTTAAGTCGGGGTATGGTTTGTTTGAACTAGTGTGAGAGTGCAATATGAAAAATATGAACTCATGTCTTATGGTTTCCACACACTATGCTGAAATGTGTCGCGTTTTTAACCTGTATTGTTTGATCTTGATGGTTTTCTTAAGAGTTACTTGTTTTTTTTGCATTTTACACGAGTAAACATAGCATGTTCAAGTGAAATTTTTTTAAAATCTATATCAATATAATCGTGCACATTTTTTTGAAGTCTTCAAGTGACAAATATGGTTTGTATGAACTAATGTGAGAGTGCCAGTGCACCCATGAAACTATATTTGAAATGTTGCTTATTATAGAAAATTATTATGTGTGCCATTAAAAAAGAATGTATTCTGGAAATATCATCATGTGCAGATGGTCACATACAACATGAATAAGTGAGGTCATGCTGCAAGGTGAAGGCTAGTATGAGTTGTTGATTCCCACAGGGATCCGAGAATTTGATCCCCACCACAAGGTCAGGGCAATGTTGGGCAATATGAAAGTCTGCTCCAAAGACTTAAAAGAAGATATCCCTCCCACCTACAATATGACAAAAATAGAGTTGTGGGACAAATTATGGGAGGAGTAGAAGGTCAAGATGAAGCTGGTGAAAGCTCAAGACCAAGCTTCCTTACCCAAGAGATTGAAGATGTCCCAAGATGCGCAAGCGACTGTGGGTGGTCGATCAGATGCCAGCGGCACTGGCACAATCGTGCGCATGACATTGAATGCTAAGTGCGCTCATATGATCGGCATTCCCTAGAGGCCCTAGTGGAAGGTGCAAGTGTTGGAGAAGGCTCTTTTGGTGTATGCACATATACACCTTTAAAGGCATCTCTTTCTTTCTAGAGCACATTAAATATGTAAGAAAATGTTGTAAGGGAGGGAGTGAGGCAAAATTTGATAGATTTCAGACAAAGCAAGGAATGTAAACACTTCACCCCTCCATTGTAAGATGCATTAGCTTTACCATCAAGGCTCCCTGGATCACAATCTTTCCATACTACAATGGGGGCACCTTGGGGGACATGGTGTGCCACCTGCCATTTTTCCACGGAGCATTCCAACACTACAAGCACATGCTACAACATTGCTGGAGGTGTCTGCCCACCAATAAATCAACTCTTCTCAGCAATAGAGATTGCATGGATCAAAGCAGTGATTGAGCAGATGCCAACAATCTTACACACTTTATTTGATGGACTTGTGCCTACTCACTGAGATGGTATAGTGCACACCTTTGCAATTTTGGAGGCACAATTAGCAGGGGAAGGAGAGATTGCAAAGCAACCGTGGATTTCTCTAGAAATATATGATCCTCGATGCACAGATGCATACATAAAAGCAAAAGACATTTATGCATTAGGTTTTCTATTTGACATGCTGATAGACTTTTGATAAAAGTGGACTGCTCTGGATGAAGTAATTTAGAGAGCAGGAAGCTAGAAGAAATGCATCAGATGTTTTGATCTTTTTCAAAGAGCATCTAAAGACAGACCCTAATGCTGTCAGAACTTGCACCGTATTTTTACTCGGCCTAAACATTTTGTACTTCCTACTTTGTCTTGTTATTTTGTTATCTTATTTTCATTGAAATTTATTATATGGGTTTGGGGTGGTTCACTTCATTGAGTCATTTGAAGTATGTTTGAATCTTTATGTATTTAGTCAATTGTCTTCTGGTTCAATTGGATCAATTGTGATTTAGTTTTTTGCATCAATGTAGCCAAGTGAGGGATGAGAGTCCCTCACCTTCAATGGACAAAGGATAAATTTAACAAGTTGGCATACACTCCACAAAGTCAAGTTAAACCAAGCTTGTCTAATATGTATCTGTAAATGTATGTGTCTGCAAACATTGTAGGAATGTGAAAGCCGATTCCAACAAGACAAAGCATATCAATACATCACTAATGCAAGTGAGAAATGTGTATGTGTGTGTGTAGCTTTGAAACCCACACCAATTAAGGAAAGGATATTCAATACCAATTTACCAGCTGACAAGGGCTTGTCACCCTACAAGAGGATCTCCAACAATGTGCTATCGGCATAAGAAATGGCAACGGTTACTATTCTTGGTGCACATATATGTGCAGCAGAACATCTTGAGTAGGAATAATGTCAGTAAGGAGAGATGTTATTGAAAGTCAGCATCGGATTTGCAAGGTGGGAGAGACTGTAAATGGCCAAGCGAAGCTCGCCAAGTAGACGATCAAGGGGGACAGGTAGGTAGGACACAATCGCAACAAGGGTGGAATGCATCAGAAGTGATGCTCTAATTTTTCCAGGAAGAAAAGATGAGAGCACAACATAATGTTTACCAAAATCATTGTACCTTTATTTTAAAAAAACTAAGGGAGGGTCCCAGTAGGGATTTAGAGAGGGTCTTGTATGTAAATGTGTGCCAATTAGGTGAAAACAGAGTAAGGCACTCAGTTGAAATAAATCACAATTAATGGGAAGGCACTGAATCCCAAGGCATTACACCCCAAGTGGAGGATAACAAGAAGATACACTTAGATGAATCCAGGATACGCCAACCCCAAAAAAAAAACCAAGTATAGGTGTGAGTATAGCTGTATGAAGTAGTCATAGTCAAATGAATTGACCAAGTGTTTGTGTGTGTGTGTATCTGTGTGTAAATAAATAAATCTATGTTTATATATATATATATATATATATATATATATATATATATGCATATATATATATATACACATATATATATATATATATACATACATATATATATATATATATATATATATATATATATATATATATATATATAGAGAGAGAGAGAGAGAGAGAGAGAGAGAGAGAGAGAGAGATCATAACTTATGTGGGTCATCTTTATACGATTCCAATTTTATTAGATGATTCAAATCTTTGAAATAATCTATGATGTTAAAATATTATATAACTTCACTATTGACATAAAAAGTCTCCTAAAACTCTTGATCTCTCCACATGTAACCCTTCCCTTCTACCTTTTCATAGTGTTGATGAGACAAGATGCTCACAACCCAGTGTATCAACAAATAGCGATGGTCCCATGTGGGTCCCCCTTGACTAGGCAATGTACCTCCTCTCTCTCTCTCTCTCTCTCTCTCTCTCTCTCTCTCTCTCTCTCTCTCTCTCTCTCTCTCTCTCGCCTTCAAGAACCTTTTGGCACCTTCCCTTTTGTAGCCAAAATGGCCTTCACTTTGTTGATGCATCTACAATGCACATCTCCTTTCAATTAAGATGCACACCAAAATAATCTCTAAAATCTACAATTTTAGAGAATTTTTTACTATTTTTACCCACTTTACTTCCCATTAACAAAGAAGAAGAAGACAAGAAGTATAAAAATATAGCCAATGAGTCTCAATCCTTGAACGCAAGTTCTTACTTCCTCGCATACCTTTCTCAAGGAGGGCAAGGGGGTGTGATTTTAAATATCGTAGTAACAATCACAATGACCTCAAAGTTTGGGGGGGGGGGGGGGGGGGGGGGGGGGGGGGCGAGAGAGAGAGAGAGAGAGAGAGAGAGACATCCTTAAACGTTAGATTGACCTATGGGACCAAATACAACATGTAGCATGCTTTAAGACTATGGACATAACGGTGGCAACTACAAAATTAAATCCATGAAGTTTCATCACATGACAAAGAAAAGGTGTAGGTCATGATTGAGGCTAAAATGCAAGGAAAGAAATTTGATGTGATTAAAAGTTGAGCACTCAAGTAGGGTATGATATTCATACTCTCAAAATTCAAGGGACATAATGTGTATACAAAAAGAGGATCTCCTACAGTGCCTCAATGTCCCGTCTCACATTTAAGGGAGCAAGAGCTAAGCCAAATGGTTGGTATGATATAGATTGTGCATAAAGGAATAGGTTCAACCATGTAAATGGTTGAATACAATCAGCTCTGTCAAAGAGGAAAATGATTTTATAGTTTGGGGAGAGAGGGAGATAGAGATCAATGACAGGCATGATTTTAGGTCACAACCTCAATTTTGCACCACATCCTTCAGTTTAACATAATGGTCAAAAGTCTTGCAAAAATAAACAATTGAGTGACCTTATTTTTCTTTCATTTAGACACATTTTAAGGTGTGAATGATGTGAAAGTGTACATGAACAAACAATGTGCACCTTATTGTACTAAACTACTTCTGCATTATTTTGATTTGGTGATGGTGTAAACCATTACTATGCTTGTGCACAAAACAAGATAGAGATGGAAGAGAAGCATCTAGAGAGAAACATAGATGGAAGGGTCAATCACATTCTTAATATGAAAAGAAATCCAACTCATCTCTTTGAAACTAGAAACTTTCATGGTACATTGGAAAGTATGGGCCCCTAATCTTTTCATAACTCTACTCTTAGACATGAAATTTTTTTATAATTACACAATGTAGTAGTTATGGGCCTTAATCTTTAAAATCTTGCTACCTTACCTAGTTTGTACTTCTTGACTTGGTTGCACTTTTTTCAACCCTAGGTAGACCAACGGAAAGATGTCCTTCTTATTATATAGGCGGTTATGATGTGTACTACTACCATGTCTTGCTCATAAGAAATACATAAGGATAGAAGCGAGTAAGAGAGTGGAGTAGAGACATTGAATCCAATTTGTGCTCCTATCATTGAAACCAATTCTAGAATCCACTATATTTTCAAAAAAAGTTTTATTATTACATTGACTTCTCTTAGCTTTCATCTTTTCACACCATGCTAACGTATCTAATCTTCGTAATCAAGCTTGGCAGCATTGCTAGATCAAGATAGACCAAAAGGAGAAATCTCTCTCTCTCTCTCTCTCTCTCTCTCTCTCTCTCTCTCTCTCTCTCTCTCTCTCTCTCTCTCTCTCTCTCTCTCTCATATCTCTCTCTCCCCCCCCCCCCCCTCCCCCCCCACCCCAATAGAATTAGAGCACTCCTAAGTTTGTTGAACAAGAGCAAGCACCTCATGAAAAATAATTTATGTGAGAAGGTCCCAATCTTGGTATCAAAGAATGCTTTGCAATATCTATCAAGAGGTTTTGTCATGTATCACTTTTAGAAATGAAATCTGCAATATTTTGCATGGGCAAAAGCCTTGAGTGGATTTGACTTTGTTTCGATACCCAAAGTGTATTTTGGCTATAGTGTATTATCCTTAGGCTCTTAATAGCTTCTTTGGTATCCACTGCCAATGGCGTTCAGTAATCTATTTGGATGGGTACCTACCCTCCATGATCTTTTGTCTTTTTTGAACTCACGTGAGAGGATCTTTGAGTAGAGTGATTGAGGCCTGCCGCAATTGCGAACCTTTGTCAGTTTGATGATCTTTGTCGACCATAGGCAACACCTGCTTTAGCATGACTGCCATTTTCTTTACATCAAAGGATAGACGCAAATTGTGTCTTTCTCAGTTGATAGAACATCTATGTTTGCTCATGCAATTTCTTTCCAATATAACCTCTTGTGAGCAGTTTACCTTTGTTGAGACATAAAAAGTGCAAGTTTCTTGGTTTCCTTGTAAAAATAGTTCAGTCGGTGAGGATTCCTAAGCAGTCAGTCTCGCTATTAGTGAAATTGGTGAATACTATTGTCAAAAGAAGAAGGTGCAGTTCAAGTTTTTCCGCTCTTGGTTCATGATGAAGCGGAAAGATGGTATGATAGATTGCAAGACAAAGCAAGATTGGATAACTTTGGAAGCAGTTTTTTAATGCCAATATGTGCCAAACGTGTAGGTGCATGAGGTAAAACGGAAGCTGGATGGTGTGAAGCAAATCCTGGACAGAGATATTCAAGAATTTATATGGGAATTAGAAGCCCTTTGGAGACAATTGATGGAGGTAACTATCGTACAAAGTGTTGATTATTTGAAATTGAGCAAGTTTTTGGATTTCTAGATGATGGGAGTAGCTTTTGATCATGGAGGCATTGATAAGCTTCAAACTGAAGCACATTCACATCCACTCCACTATTCAAAAGTGCTATATAGGTTTGCATTGGAGCAGTCAACCCAATAGTGACAATCAATGGGGCGACATATTCCTCATCTTCTTTTATGTTTGGGATGTGGATGGAATTGATTCTCATTAGTGTAACCTTGGTATTGGCTGCCCTTGCTCATGATTTTGCTTGTGCATCTTCTTTTAGTTGTTGTAAAGCCGCTTTCCTGCTTTTAGTTGCATGCATATGCTCAAAAATCTTGTGGGTTAGAGGTTCATAAATATCTTCAGACAACTACCATTAATGTAGTGGGAAATAGGTTCTCCATTGAGTGTCTCTAACCACACAGTTCCACCTATAGTAAGATCATTAATCACATATGTACCTAGTCCTCGTAATTTTAGCTTTTGCTTGTTCTTTTTTAGAGTGTATGCAAGAACTAGATCCTTTTTTGAAATTCCTTTGAGAAAATGTTTGTGTCATGCTATCTCTTTTGTTGTCTTTTCTTTGCAAACATCCCTTGTACTATGAACCATCAGGTTTCATCTAGCTCTTCAAGTTTCTCTACTTGTTCTAAAAGCTCACATCCCATCCACCCTAACTCAACAGCCACTCGTAGCATTGGTATTAGAAAATCTATGGGGAGGATTGCATCAAGTCCATATACTAAGTTAAAAGGCATCATCCCTACAGCTATTTTGTATCCTATGCAATACTCCCAGCGTACATTATGCAATTTTTTCTCCCAATCACTGCTTGATCCTTGCACTATTTTGGTTAGCGCTGTGTAGAGAACGTTGTTAGTGCTCTGTGCCTGCCCATTGGCTTGCGGATGGTATAGTGTGGAACCACCATAGCCAATAGGATCTAAGAAGCATAAGTGATAGCCTTCTGACATGTGTCCCCCTTTCCCCTTTTACGAGAGCTTTAGGTATAATGCAGCTAAACTCTCATTGGACCCCTTTGTGTCCTGAACAATAGGAATCAGGCAAGCCATTGGGCTGCTGAATGCTCATTGGACCCCTTGGGAGACTATCCAATAGTCTTCTAGAGAGCTTAATTCTTATTGGTTCTCTTATTAAGTGTTTTTAAATTAGTTAAACTAGATTTTCTCTAGCCTAATTTTCATTGGTCCACCTCCATGGCCATCCAATAGGATTTGAGTGCACCTTGTGGGCATCTGGGCTAGGGAGCTGACATGTTTCCCTCATTCCCTTTGTGTAAAAAAATCTTGTGAGTGTGTGTGTGTGTGTGTGTGTGTTTCTCTCTCATCCCCTACTTACACGGCTCGCCCCCTCCTATGTAGGAGCCTTGAAGACTTTTTGGCACACCTACTAAGCATCCAATTTTACTGAGCTTGACCATTGGACACAACCTTTGAATTTTGGAACCTTAGCATTTTGGAAGTCTTAATGGACTGAACCTTAGGGTCTTTAAATCCCTCTGATGCACATTTATCTTTTGCAGATGGCCCCCCTTTTGGATTGTTATTTTCCCTCCTTTGGATCCCTATTGTGGCCGGTCTACGAGCTTAACCAATTTTCTAGCTTTTTCTCCTCTGGCACTTCCCCATATTAAATGATTAGTTTAACATGAGAAAATCATTTAGGATAATTAGATATTAGTTATTATGACATTTTAAGTGCGCATCCACGGCACTCCCAGAATTATTGTCTCATTCAGGTATGTATCCACAACTATATGAAATTAATGAGGATAAGCATTTTCATCAAATGGTTATTGATAAATGGTTATTGACTAAGTACCCCCCCCCCTCGATTCTTGGCCACTGTCGAGCCCCGCCTACTCACGCTCATCGTCGCACTGCCGGACCCAGCCCGTGCGTGCGCACCCACACACACCACACTCCCCCCCTCTCTCTCTCCACACCCTCTCCCTCTCTCCTCGCGCTCGGCACTGCAGGCGGCCACCCATCTACTCGCGCTCTCTATCTTATCCACACACACACACGCTTGCCTCACCCTCACCACCTCTCTCTCTCTCTCTCTCTCTCTCTCTCTCTCTCTCTCTCTCTCTCTCTCTCTCTCTCTCTCTCTCTCTTTCTCAGCCTATGAAGGCGCAGCGCATCCGCAACTCTTTCTCTCTCTCTATCACACACACACACACCCTTGTTGTATGCGCATACACACACACACACACACACACACACACCATCCCGTTCCACCACACACACACCCCCTCTGCATCGCCAATAGAAAACGAAAAAAACTAAAATATAGATATATAAATATAGATATATAAATATATATATATATAATACACATACTCCCCCCCATTCCCACGCACGCTCCTGCACACACATACATATAAACACTTACTTGTGCAATCACGCATACATACACACACATGCATATACGCACACACCACACATAAAATACAAAGAAAACGGACTCAAGGACGTCGACGACCTCGACAAAAGAAGGAAGACAACCTGAATCACGCGACACCAACAACAAAAAGAACAAAGGCACCGAAGGCATGGCCCGGCCGACCCCGAAGAGACGTATGCGCTACACCGACGCACCGGCAAGTTGCCATTCACTGGCATCATGCAACCATGACACCATTTTCAGTAAACCATAGGTTTTTATCATCATTTTTTTAGTTTTCACCCAAACCTTGTAAACTACCAATTTGTAATTTTCCTCCCTCTAGGTGATGGTCACAAAGGCCCACCTAGAGGTTTTCATTTTAATAACTCCCAAGACAACGCAAGGGTCAACCACACCGGGGCCACCGCCTTGCTTGGTCTCCCCGATTAGCTTACCCTAATCAAACCAGGATTACCCTAATCCGAGCAGCGAACACCTATAAAAGGGCAGTGAGAGGTCACTATCGAGGGGCAGGCAGTTCTTGAGAGGTCATTACTTGGTAGAGTTTTAGTGGGAGGAATTGACACTATTGGCATCACAGGGAGGGGACTTGTGTGATGGTTTGTTTTGGGAATTGGACCATGTGAAGGAAGCTATGTCCACCTCTTGACTCCAATGGTCGATGCACACACACATACACATTCTTGGTAGCAAGTTTCATATCATCAAGTCGTCTTTAGAGAACGCACCAAGTAGATTCACTATCTCTTCTCCCTATCTCTCTATCACCACGGTGTCACCTCGTCGGAAGGAAGTTCATTGTAAATACTGCAAGAATTAATTTTCCCTCACACCCCCGAGGGTTTTTATCATTTGTCAATGCTCTCTTTCTCTCTCTCCCTCCCTCTCTCTCTCTCTCTCTCTCTCTCTCTCTCTCTCTCTCTCTCTCTCTCTCTCTCTCTCTCTCTCTCTCTCTCTGTGTGTGTGTGTGTGTAAGTTTGCGGTGTTCACATCACCGTTGTCTGCATCCTAGCCGCTCAAAGCTAGGTGGTGCCCCCTCTGTTCGCTTTACCATGACTGGCTCGAGGCGTGCCATCGGCTCCCGGTGTTTTAGAGGCCGTCGGGGTCCGTGTCTCGCTTTGCTCCCGTCATTTGGTGCCCCCACTGAGGAGGGCTTCTAAGAAACCTTCAGTTTACAATGCTGAAAGTGACGCACACCATCAATCATGGACGAATGGTTGAAGGAATTTTCTAACTGGAGGACAAAAGAGGAGGAGACTAAGAAGGCACTAGCCACCTTCATCGAAGTACTACTGCCAGGCTGTATTGTCGTCAGTATTCAAGAGGTAAGCTCCCCATCTCGTGTTGCTCGTTCTTACCACAAATTGAGAGCATCAGGTGGGAGGTCTATGAAGTGCTATCACTGTTGTCAACCAAAACACATTGTCAATGAGTGCGCGCAACAAAGGCAGCGAAGGGGTTGAAATCGTCTACATCGACATTCATCACAAAGAAGTCATCCACATCAAAGGAGGAAAGAAAACGGTGAGGCCTCTCTTCCCTAAGGAAACTGCAACCAAAGTTATAAACTTTACTCCAAAATGGCCTAAAGGGGCTGCTCGAGCCAAAGGTAAGGAAAGGATAAGCCAGTCTAGAAACACATTACCTCGAAGGGAGAAGCATCTCGCCAAGAAAGTGCTTCAAGCTCAGAGATCCGGGTCATACCCAGCTTGACAAAGAGGAAGTCATCCGAAGCTAAGTGGCGAAAGGTCGCCTACTACCGATTCGCACGATGCATGGGAGTACTATCAGTCCACTTCGACAATCTTGAAGAAGAAGTGGTAAGAAGGTTCCCATGTCCTAAGGAAGAGTGGTTTGGCTACTGCTCACGCTGTTTTGGAAGACGGGTAGAGGGTCTTCCTCCTCTCCCTATACAACTTATCCTGAAGAAGCTCTCCACCACTGGTGAAACCCAGTGGGCTGGAGACAAGTTGCAGCAGCTGAATGGAGTGGAATTCATGCAACACGCCGACTACGATAATTATCTGCAATTTTGCTGCTAGCCAAAAGGCTGGGATTGGTCAGACGTGTTGCCATCACCCCGTACGTGCTGAGCGACGAAGGAAAGGTAGAGCCCATGAAAGGCGATGACCTCCTGTGGATGTGCCTACTCATCAACACTGGCACGGTAAGAGTATAAGTAAGTACTCCACCCTCTGTGCATGATGGAAACGGGCTGACAGCATTCCCATTAAGATTTCTGCAGTATATGCATGTGAATATCTATGTAGATAGGAAAATCTTCTACCAACAGAAGATCGAGTACCTATTCGATGTGGCGGTGCTAGGAGAAATCCTTAATTCCCCAAACCCTATCATTCTCCTCATATTGGATTACCACCATTCCTTTCATGTTTCTATCTTTATCTTGTTTTAATCTATCCACCCAACTCTGTAAAAAGCCGCTATGAGCCGCTACTATTGTTAGTATAATATAAAATAAAATAAAAAGAGAGGAAAAAGGTTTGTAATTTCGTGAGTCAATACCATGGCAAGTGTTTCTTTCCCCACGTTCAGTGGAAAGAAGGGAGAAGATCTCACCCACCGACTTTTTGGATGATTTCGACATTGCTTGTGTGGTTTCCAACAAGGATGACGACGCTTCACGACTTCAAATTTTTCCTCTACTGATGAAAGTAGAGGCCAAGTCTTGGTACAATGCATTGCCCCAAGCTACCAAGAATGCATGGGATGTGTTACGGGCTGCCTTTGTAAAGAGGTTTGGTGGAGACACAACCTCGGAGAAGCAGGTCTGCTAGAGTATGCCACCTACAAGTCCAAGTTTGTGGACTTATGGGAGAGATGGGTTGCCTCACTGGAGGAAGGCGAAGGAGCGCCAAATTTCCTAAAGAAGGAAAGTTTCATTGCTAGCCTGTGGTCGCCGTTTAGAGAGAAGGTGAAGGAAAGGTTTCCTGCAACATATGAGTTGGCAATAGAAGTAGCCCGCCTTAAAGACAAAAAGCTATGCATGTAAGCAAGAGTAAACGAGTAAGAGGAAACAAGCTCGATCCGACCAACCCCAGTGACTGCAATAGCCAGTCATAGAGCCCAACCACAAGAGGCATCAGAGGAGGAGTAAGACATGCTAAGTCGCATCACTACCCAACTAGAGAGTTTATCCGTGCATCTGGTGTAGCAAGTGCATGCACCTATCATAAATCCAGAACAAGGAAGGGGACAATGGAGGCAGAACCAAGAGTACCACTGCTACAATTGTGGGGAAGACGGCCATGGTATGTACTGTTGCCCACGTCCAAGGAGGCAGAATTTCAATAGAGGGGGGAGAAAAAATCAGACCTCTTCGCCAAGGGCAAGATCACCACCACCCAGGCAACCAAGGCAGATCCTACCAGTCCAGATCCTTTGACCACCTGTACAACAACAATCACCACCACAACCTCTCATTCCACCACTACCCCCACCACCTATTGTAAACCAAGCGGTGAGTGTTATTAGCCTTGGAGGCTAAGGGGAAGGCAAAGGTAGAAGAGTCAGTTTGAGAGAAGCACAAAGGGAAAGGAAAAGTAGAAGAAGTAGATGCTATGGGAGTGAAGCATTCCAGGCACGAAGAAGCCTCTCAAAGAGAAGAGAAAATGAAATGGAAGGTCAAGTCTAGCAAGCAAGCAGCTAAACCACGACGGAAGATAGACATCGTGGATTTCTCACTAGGTGAGTATGCAAAACCCTATGACTTAGTTCAGGATGTGTTGATGCAGGGCCCGAAGATAACTTGGCCCCAATTACTCCACCTTGCACCAAGAATGAGGAGGCAATGGACCAAAATGGTGAGTACCAGGAAATCAAGACCAAAATGGTGAGTACCAGGAAATCAAGACCAAGGATAGCTGGCGCTATCTCTGGAAGGGATCTCGACGACATCCTACCAACTATGGATGCCCACATCAAGGGGCAACGAATCTCAAATGTCTACATAGATGGTGGCACGCAAATATGGATCATGAGTGAAAAAATGATGCACCATCTAGGTCTAGAGGTGAGTAGGCCAGCACCCTACCGAGCCAAAATGGCAAACAATGTAAGAGTGAAGTGCGTAGGCAATGTGAATGCGGTCAAAGAAAAATCATTCAATACAGAAGTGGAGGTAGACATCTTTGTCATGCCACACAAAGGGGAGGGCTACCCTATCATTCTTGGGAGACTCTGGCTCATGGCTATGGAAGCTAAGCAAGACTGGAGCACCGGAATGATTTAGATGAAGGACGCTAAAGGGAAGTCCATATTCTACGGTATGAGGACTGGGAAGCAATGAAACATGATCTTGGAGGCTTCAAAAGATAAGTCCACCAGCGACTATTTGTCTACCTCAAGAGAAGAGACAACCACCACTGATGGGAGTGACAGTAGCATTGAAGTGATGGGGGTCATTCTTAAAGACCCAAAAACATTGACACAATCTGAAACACCCCCGACAAACCAAGAGGAACCATCAGGTATGAAATCCTTAAAGGATGTAGGTAAATTACAAAGGATGCTCTCAAAAAAGAGTTAAACAATGAAGAAAGAAAGGAATATGTTTCCATGCTGGGTAATTTCACTGCACTATTCATTGATGGCTATGATAAGATCACAGGAATCACAGTAGTGCAACACCACATAAAACTCAAGGAAGGTAGTAAGCCCGTGGTGCAAAGGCTCAGAAGACTGGGAGTAATCCAACAAGAGGCACTACTTAAAGAAGTGAGAAGTTTGCTACAAGCAGGTTTTGTCTACCCTATTGAAGACTCAGAATGGGTCTCCCCAGTAGTAGTCACACCAAAGAAGAATGGCAAGTGGAGAGTCTGTGTGGACTATAGACCTCTCAATGCAGCCATGAAGAGGGATCACTTTCCCCTCCCATTCCATGATGAAATTCTCAATGAAGTGGTGGGTCACGAGCGATCCACACTGTGTGATGGCTACTCAAGATACTTCCAGATTAGCATTGTGGAAGAAGATCAGAAAAAGAAAATCTTCATCACACCTTGGGGATGCTTTGCTTACAGTGTGATGCCTTTTGGCCTCACTACCACTCCGGCCACATTTCAACGCTATGTGACCTTTGTTTTCCAACCCTACTTTGGAAAATTGATACAGGTTTTCATAGATGATTTTTCCATCTATAGTTCACGAGCCCTCCATTTAAGCAAAGTCTATGATGGCTTAACCAGGCTTCAAACCTTGGGTGGCCATCTCAACGTGGATAAGTGTCACATTGGTGAAAGCAAAGTCACTCTCCTTGGCCATGTAATTTTAGCAAAATGGATTGAAGCTGCCACTAGCAAGATTCAAGCTCTGGTATCTTTGTCATCACCCACCACCGCTAAGTAATTGGTTTCTTTCCTTCAGAAGATAAGATACTTAAGCAGGTTCATCACTTGCTATCTCAAGTGGTCCTCCCTCTACAACAAGTCACCCAGAGGGATGTCTTCTCCTGGAGTGAAGAAAATGAGCAGCAATTTACCGAGGTGAAGCAAATCCTAGCTAAGCTTCCCACCATTTCATCCCCTAAGTGGGACGACCCATTTTATGTGAACCCTAGTGTAGGAAGTGATACACTCGGAGTCATGCTAATGCAAAAGGACCCCCAAAATTCTTTCATGCGTCCTATTTACTTCTCTAGACATGTCATGATCCCGTCCGAAAAGGGATTTACCGAAGTAGAACACATGGTTCTTGCACTAATGTTTGCTACCACAAAGTTCCGCTCCTAGCGACCCTTTGTAAGCCTGACAATGGAGGAGGTCTTTCCATATTTAATGCGACACGTGGATGTCTCATCAAGAATCTCTAAATGGCTAGTAAGATTACAAGAGTTCGACTACACCATGCAAGTAGAAAACTCCACCAGGGCTAGTTTAGCACGAATACTCACTCATCGCCACTATGAGAAGAAGCTGAAGGTCAACACGGAAGCAAAAGAAGAAACACCAATGGTAGAAAGTCCTAAGCTAGAAAGGGCTCACTCTCTTTCTTTGACGGAGCATACAAAAGAACAGTTGACCAATCTGGCTGGCATAGTCATTTTCAATGAGCAATAAGAAAGGGTATTCTCCATCGGGCAGTTATTACACTCCCACTCCAACAATGAAGCAGAGTATGAAAATCTAATTCTTGGGTTGGAACAATGTATTTCACAAGGAATTCAGCGCCTAAATGTGTTTGGCGATGCTTTGCTTTTGATAAGGCAGATAAACGGCACTTGGGCTTGTAAAAATCAGGTTTTACTTGGTCAACTACGCCAAGTTAAGGATCTTCTAAGGAAGTTTGAAGCAGTGAAACTATTTCATGTCCCCATAGCAGAAAATCAGGAGGTAGATGCTCTAGCCAAAGAAAGAATACAGGACGTTCCCGTAGAAGCAATCAAGCTGAAACTACCCCTCTTTCAAGGTAGTGATGCTATACCTGATATCATTAACTTTCTAGATATCGGAGAATATTCGGAAGGGTACACCAAAGGCTAGAAATAGTGGCTGGTCAGAAAGGCTACCAGATACCGCCTTGTAAACGACCACTTGTGTTGTAAGGGCAAGGATCAGTTCAAGCGAGTGTCAACCTCTAGTGAGATCATAGAGGTAATTTCAAGTTGCCATGATGGCGTCTGCGGCGGTCATTTTGCTCTAGATATCACCAGTAGGAAGATTCTACAAGCACAATACTCTTGGCCTAGTCTAAACAGGGATGTACACCATTGGTGTAAAACATGCAAGGCCTATCAAGTGGCCAGTGAGGGCACATTAACCTATGAGCCACAAACTCCTATCATCTCATATGGTCCATTTGAGAAATGGTGAATAGATGCAATCGGTCCTTTACCAAGGGCCCAATCAAGTAAACTGTACATCATAGTGGGTGTAGACTACATGACTCGATGGGCAGAAGCAACAACCACCACCCGCATTACAGCCCAAGAGGTAGCAAAGTTCATTTTTGAGCACATATGTTGCCGTTTTGGCACTCCTCTAGTGTTAACCCTCACGGTACACGGACACCCCATCACCTACGATGGACGCGTATTATGTATTTGGTAGAGTCAGGTACCGGGCTTGTCGGACCAATAGGAAAAGGTAGAGTGATCGCCGATGAGAGGCGCACTTTAACTTGGACATTCAAGGGATTAGTTGGTTAAGCATGGGCGCCCAAGTGTGAATGGGGTGAGCTCCTATAAAAGCCAACTAAACCTAATTTTTACTCATTCTCTCATTTGTGCAATTGAAGAGTGCTCTTGCTCCATCTCCATCTTCTTCTTCTTCACCTCCTTGTGTGTGTGTGTGTGAGAGAGAGAGAGAGGGAGAGTGTGTGTGCGATCGAGCATTACGAAGGCACGACGGCGGCGAAGCGGTTGAGCGCGGCACGACTGCAGCTTCTTCTTCATCGCGGCGAGGAATCCACCACGAAGGCGAGCGTAGAGCGGTGAGTGACACACCCTTTGTTTTCTTGAGCTTGCTAGTTTAGGCTTGTTGTGTGCTTGGAGCCGTTTGTGGCTCGCACACGGTGTATTGGCAAGTCCCTTGCTTCGACAGTGCGGCAAGGAGCGCACATCTAGAGATAATATCAGATAGGGGACCAGGTTTCAGAGGCGATCTAGTGGGAGAACTGATGAAAAAGTTAGGCATCACACACCGACATTCCACACCATACTATCCACAGTGTAATGGCCTAGTAGAAAAGGTAAACGGAATGATTTGCAAAATCATCACAAAACAGGTGAACAATCACAAAGGAGACTAGGATAAACATCTCATGGCAGCTCTATGGGCCTACCGAACAACGTTCCGAACATCACTAGGTTTCACCCCTTTCCATCTATTTTATGGGAAGGAGGCAATTCTACCCATTGAGGTACAAATAGCCAGCTTACAAGTCTTGGCTAGCCAGATACAACGCCCAGTTGTAAATCTCCGAAACCACATCCTGGATCTGGAGAGGCTCCAACTAGATAGGGAAGAAGCAATCAATCAATATGAAGTGCAGGCAGAATGACGCCGGATCACCTTCAATCAAGGGCTTAAAGAAAAGGGCCTAGAAAAGGGTATGTTAGTGCTAAGATATGACAACAGATTTGACACCAGTAAGGACAAATTTCAACCCAGATGGGAAGGACCATTCATTGTCAAAAGATGCTATGACAATGGCAGCTATAAGCTGATGGAAGCAGATGGGAAAATTCACAAGACTAGAGTCAATGGCTGGAGGCTGAAAAGGTATTTTCTTAGGTTTGATCTAGAGTTCATGCTAGACATTCCAAAAGAGGGAGAACCCTCTAACTCCACAACTAAAGATACAGAGGAAGGGCTAGAAGCATGAATGCCTCTAGCCAGATGGGAGGGCTAATGACGTTTGGTTTTCAAAACCGTGACTGCGTGAGAACCACACCCTAAGGAAGGGAAGGCTTATTATACCAAAAAAACAAAAAACAAAAAAAAATCTCTTTACAATTCACCATACCCTCCCCCCTCTAAGGTTAACCACTAGCTGGGTGCCGCCAGTTTGGCCACTCACACCCTCCATTACCGCCACAAGACGGACTCACTCTCTCTCCTACTGCTCGGCTCCACCTATATTCTCTCTCTTTCCTACTCTGCCATTGCATCACCCGGCCCGATAGGTGCATTGGTGCCTCTGTCATACCCTCCGGTGGGCCTCTATAGCTACTGTATATATTCTCTCTCTCTCTTCCAAATATTATTTCTCTCTCTACCTTTTCTCGTCCACACCCTCCAGCGGGCCGCCTATCCCCAATATCCACCACACTCGCCCCCCCCCCCCCCCTGTTTTCTTCCTGGCGGACCATCGGCCTAACACCCCCTCTCCCCTATCATCACTAAACTCTAGCTCTCTCTCTCTCTTGGAAGCGGCCCTGCAAGGCTTAAGGGAAGCCACATTTTCTCTCCCTCTATCCACTCGCTCTCTCTCTCTCTCTCTCTCTCTATTCTCTACCCTCCCATCCTTATTCCCCTCACCATTCACATCTTTCTCTCCCTCTCTCTCACTCCCATGGTGGGAACCCACCACTAAGCACCTCTCTCTCTCTATATATATAATATCCCCCCCCCCCCCCCCCTATTGTTGACTAAGTACCCCCGCCCCTCAATTCTCGGCCGCTGTCGAGAATAGCCTTGCCTGCTCACGCTCACCTTCACACTCCAGGACCCAGCCCGTGCGGGCGCTTGAAGCCATACCAACCACACACACCACACTCCCCCCCCTCTCTCTCCACACCCTCTCCCTCTCTCCTCGCACTCGGCACTAGAGGCGGCCACCCATCTACTTGCTCTCTCTCTCTTATCCACACACACACACACCCGCTCGCCTCACCCTCACCACCTCACCCCGTCTCTCTCTCTCTCTCTCTCTCTCTCTCTCTCTCTCTCTCTCTCTCTCTCTCTCTCTCTCTCTCTCTCTCTCTCTCTCTCTCTTTCGTGCTCTGCGCACAGCATTGGTCGACCCCATTTCTCTCTCTCTCTCTCTCTCTATCTCTCTCTCTCTCTCTCTCAGCTTGTGAAGACGCAGCGCATTCGCAACTCTCTTTCTCTCTATCACACACACACACACACCCTTGTTGTATGCGCATACACACACACACACACACACACACACCATCCTGTTCCACCCCACACCCCCCGCCTCTGTGTCGCCAACAGAAATGAAAAAAACTAAAAAATATGTATATATAAATATATATATTATACACATACTCTCCCCCCCGTTCCCACGCACGCTCGCACACACACATACATATAAACACCTACTTGTGCACTCACGCATACATACACACACACACACACACACATATACGCACACACCACACATAAAATACAAAGAAAACAGAGGACTCAACGACGTCGATGACCTCAACAAAAGAAGGAAGACAACCCGAATCATGCGACATCGACAACAAAAAGAACAAAGGTGCCGAAGGCATGGCCGGGCCGACCCCGAAGAGACGTACGCGCTACACCGACGCACCGTCAAGTTGCCATTCACCGGAATCATGCAACCATGACACCATTTTCAGTAAACCGTAGGTTATTATCATCATTTTTTCAGTTTTCACCCAAGCCTTGTAAACTCCCAATTTGTAATTTCCCTCTCTCTAGGTGATGGTCACAAAGGCCCACCTAGAGGTTTTCATTTTAATAACTCCCAAGACAAAGCAAGGGTCAACCACACCGGGCCCACCGCCTTGCTTTGTCTCCCCGATTAGCTTACCCTAATCAAACCAGGATTACCCTAATCCAAGGAGCCAACACCTATAAACGGGCACTGAGAGGTCACTATCGAGGGGGGCAGTTCTTGAGAGGTCAGCACTTGGTAGAGTTTTAGTAGGAGGAATTGACACTATTGGCATCATGGGGAGGGGACTTGTGTGATGGTTTGTTTTGGAAATTGCACCATGTGAAGTACGTCCACCTCTCGACTCCAATGGTCGATGCACACACACACACACATTCTTGGCAGCAAGTTTCATATCATCGAGTCGTCTTTATAGAACGCACCAAGTAGATTCACTATCTCTTCTCCGTATCTCTCTATCACCACGGTGTCTTTAGAGAACGCACCAAGTAGATTCATTATCTCTTCTCCGTATCTCTCTATCACCACGGTGTCACCTCGTCAGAAGGAAGTTCATTGTAAATACTGCAAGAAATAATTCTCCCTGACACCCCCGAGGGTTTTCATCATTTGTCAATGCTCTATTTCTGTGTGTGTGTGTGTGTGTGTGTGTGTGTGTGTGTGTGTGTAAGTTTGCAGTGTTCACATCACCGTTGTCTGCGTCCTAGCCACTCAAAGCTAGGTGGTGGCCCCCCTATTCGCTTTACCGTGGCCGGCTTGAGGCGTGCCATCGGCTCCCGACGTTTTAGAGGCCGTCGGGGTCCATGTCTCGCTTTGCTCCCGTCACAATGAGTGTAGCTTTAGGTTCCAATCAGTAATTGATTCACTCACTATTTTGGTTAGCACCGTGCATAAGATTTTATTGGTACTCTTGGCTTGTCTGTTAGCTTGGGGGTGGTAGGGTGCTAATTTGCGATGAATCACCAATATGAATTCATCGAGTAAGCTTTCAATGACGTTATTTACAAAGTATGTTCCTCTATCACTCACAATCTCAATGGGTAGACCGTATTTGGTAAAGATATTTTTAAAGAGGAAATGTACCGTAGTCTATGCATCATTTTCTGTGTCACTTTTTCTTCCACTCATTTGGTCAAATAATCTGTGGCTACTATGTATATTGTGCATGCATACGATATGCAGGAGGTATGACGGGGCATATAAAATCTATGCCCCACTTGGCAAAGGCTCCTACTCCAATCATCAGCCGTAATGGCATTTCATCTCTTTGTAGAGGTGGTTTTTTGCGTTGGCATTCATCACACCATTTTACATATGCCTTTGCGTATTTGAATAGTGTTGGCCACCAGATTCCTGCATGAAGTACTAGTTTTGTAGTTTGTCAACAGAAAAATGTCCATGTGGCTGGCCTGAATGTGCTTGTTCTGAAATAGAGAAATATTCGCTTTCAGTAGCACACAATCTTAATTGATTGTCCTTTCCTCGTGCTGGTACAAATGGTTTGAAATCAGAAAATGGTGATTTGCTTCCTCCTATATAGTTCTCATCTGTACCTTACTCCATCCCTCTAGGAAGTTCTTGGCTTTTAAGTATTCAATAATGTAAATACTCCATTTGGGTGCTCCCATTACTCTAAAGAGGATGGTATATTCCAATGGCGATTGCTTTTTACAGGCTTCACATGATCTTATGTAATTATGGACACTGTTCTCCATGTTTTTCCAGTAGACCCAAAGTCTCATTAGTCTTTGGTATGTTTGTGTTTTCCCATCATGAAACCCAGTGTGTTGTAAATGAGAAAGTTTCAAGTAGTATTCATTCTCGTCTGGATGTACACATAATCTCAAAATCTTGTCCTTACCTTTCTTGTAAAGTCGTCCAGCTAAAAGCTGGATATTTCTTGTCTGATAAATGATTGATGGTTGTCTTTCTACGTGAAATTATCCTATGCTGAGTAGAGGTATGACCTCTTCACTTTACATTGGAACCATTTCAATGTTAAGAAGATACAAATCAAGAAGATTGCCATCAACACCGTCAGATGCTTCTCCATAGAACAATCTCAAAAGATGATCTGCTCTTTTGTGTGTCGTTCCTTTCTTTACGACTACGGTGAAATCAAACTAAAGCAATATTATAACCAACGAACAATCCTTCCAGTGTTGCAAGATTTGTTTACCAGATACAATAGTGCTTGGTGATCTACAAAGAAAAAAAAACTTGTTTGCAAGAAGGTAGTGTCTAAATTTTTTGACAACATATATCATCCCTAGAACTTCTCTCTCTAAAGTGGTATAATTTTTCTTTGTGTTTTTTAACTGCCAACTAGAGTAGCAAATGGGGAAATCCATTTTTTTCTCTCTTGATTGGGCTAATATGCACCCTATGGCATAGGCTGATGCATCTACATATACATGGAAGATTAAGATCTTGTTCCAATCAGGGGCTTGCAAAATTGGAGCAAAAATTAATCCCTGCTTCAATTTGTGAAAAGCATTCTCACATTCCTTCGTCCACTCAAATTTGGCAATGAGAGCATACAGGGGCTTAGCAATTACAACATACATGTATATGAAGCGCCTATATACTCACAATGACCCATAAATGCATGTATTCCTTTATCCTCGTTGGTTGGTAGTGCAACAATTACCTATATCTTAACTTGATTAGTGGAAATCCCATTTTTGGACACAATGTGGCCCAAGATCTTACCTTGTCTTACCTTAAAGACACATTTTCAGGATTTAAGAAAATACAATAAGATCTGCATTTTTAAAGACTTTTTCCAAGTGTGTTATGTGCTCAATTCTCAACTGAGAATGCACACATAGATCATCCATGTATATCTCCAAAAATTGCCTAAGATACTCCTTGAATGCATGACTCGTTAGTCTTTGAAAAGTGGCAAGGACATTGGTCAAACCAAAAGGCATCACCCTATTTCCGCTACAAAAGCTGTTTTATGTTGATCTTCTGGTTTTATGGTAGTGGATAGTTGTCCCTGATGGTAGCAACATCTACGTGTTTGAGGTTCACACATGTCCATAACTTTTCATTCTTTTTGGGAACTACCACAATTGAGGACACCCAATCGGTGTGTTCAATCTCGTAGTAGATAAAAGATAAACTCTACATCCTTGAGTTTGTCTATCTCTTCCTTAATATTTTTGGCAAAAGTCTCATTGTACGTGTAAGAGTGTTGTCTATGCGGTTTGGCATCACTTTTAAGGGGTATTAGGTGTTGACAGATCTATGTATCTGTTCCCTTTAGGTCTTTGTATGACCATGAAAACACGTCTTTATATCGTCGGAGTGTTGCTATCAATAGATGCTCCTCTTCTTGCGTGAGGTTTGTGGCAATGTATACTGGCTTAGGTTCTGCGCCTATTTCTGCTAGGTATATACACTTGGCTTTTTTGGGCCCATCATATGAGGTTCCAAGCTCCTTTGGGTCTCATTTGGGCTTCTGAACTACAATTTTTCTGTCTTGAATAGTGTATTGTTTGTAGTGGGAAGGTGCATCAAACTTATCATCGTCTGATTCATCATTAATCTCCAACTCCGTTAATAGATCTTCTTTAAAAGTTCGTTTTAATTCGTTGTGTTTGTGTTTGCACTCTGTTTTTTATCATTTTGTTGACTTTTTAGAGGTATTTTTCGCTTTGTGATTTCTGTTTTCTTTTCGCTTTGATATCTCATCTCTTTAAGGCAATTAGTTGCTTTGACCAACCTCAAATACTTCGTTTTGTTGTTTAAAAGAGGTACAAAATTTTCTTTTCTTTTCTTTTGTTTGTTCATGCGTCTATTCAAATATCTTTGCTGTCTTTGTGGTTTTTGGTTGGGAAAACTGTAATAGACCACTTGTCGATCCCTTTATTCAATGTCCTTGTCTGAGCTACCAGAAAGCTCGTCATTCATGTTGTCTTGCCCAATTTTTTGGCAAATAGGCATATCCAATGATTGAATTTGCCTAACATAAACATCAATTACATGATTGCACACTCACATATCATAAATTCCATCAATTTCTATGCATGTACACACTCAAGATTGAGTGCACACACACTTGAATTTTATGGCAATTTTTTTGTTTGTTGCATTACACACACAATGATTTTTATGCACACACATGAATTCTTGCTGCAAATCAAGCTTGATCTTGACACACACATCATTCATTAGTCAACATTGACCATAAATTTCATTCCAAAACAATCAAATTAGGTTTTTAAAGTATATCCAATGATTTACACACCTAATTTTAGCAATAAATTAGTAACACATTGGAATCAAATTAATCACCCAAAAATTGAATGGAGTAGGTCAATGTACTTACATTAATTGATTGAATCCAAGCTAATCCTTGCTCCACGTGACGATTCTACCATGCACACACATGTGTGGCTCTCCAATTTTGACCCAAAAATTGACCATTGTAGGCCAGAAATCAAGCAGTCAAATCATCAAATTAGGCATGGATTAGCACATTAACTTGATAAAAGTGTTGATTCCATCTCTTATAAGGGGATTGAACATACATTACACATCAATGTTAGCGGTTAGGTTAGCAAAATTAGTCAAAAATTAGTAAGAATTAGCATGGGATTAGTACAGTTAGCCTGGAAATAAAGAAAAATTAGTAATGGTTAGTGAGAAATTAGTGAAATTGTGGGTGGAATCGATGGTTTGAAGTATTGATATCTCAAAAATTAGCTTCAATTACTTGCACAAAAAACATCAAATCAAACCAAAATTGAGTTACACACACTAAAAACCTATGAAATTAGTAGTGAAAATTACTCTATTCTAAACATCCTCTACTCACTAGCTTAGGTTATCAATCCCCGGCACACACTAGGTTATCTACTCACTAGCACACACTAATTGCATTGGTATTGGCCTCTCCAATTTCCATATGCCAATCAAGGTACTTCATCAAGAGCTACCACACAAGGTGAATGGTGCTCGAGTTTCATTAAACCCATCCACACACAAGCAAACAATAGGGTACATACACTAATCACAAGATTAAGAACCAGCTTAATTAACCTAATTAGAGATGTTAAATATCACAAAGTGAGTGCTCATAGAAGGATAGGAGTGGTCAATAAGCAAGAAGTCATCACACATACTCAAATCTAGAATAATGAGAAGGTGAAACTACTTCATGAAATAATGGAATATAGAAGAATTAAGACTAATGAATAAAGTAGAGACTAGATTAAGATATACTTCTTTGATTACAATGGATTAGCACTAGCCTTCTAAGCATGGACATTAAACTCAAGGCTAGGCCATTCATAAAGTGAACACTCAAGAGAGAGCTCTCAAGAATGAGTCCTCAAGAATGACTACTCAAGAATGAAGCTTCTTTTCATAAAGGCTTGTACCACAATCCTTTCTACTATGGGATTAAGTTGAGCCCTCTAGCTAGCATACACAATTTGGAACTCCCAATGATCCCAAGAACTTATACAATGTGAATAGGAAATACTATGCACATCCATAGCACATCTCCAACTTGGTGCATAATTGGTGTAGCATGTGTTATCCACTGCTAACATGGTTTGTCCCTTTTTGTTAGATAGACAGCCACTTCAATACACGTTGTACATTTGCTCCTGGCCTCCGCTGCATGTTGCACACTGAGCTGGATGGTCTCCTCCACAAGTGTCACATTTCCGTGTGGGATGTTGTCGTGTGTTTGGGTTCCTCATGTTTCCTTGGTTTATCCTTATGATCACTTCCTCGATCATTTACGCCCACCATAGTTGGGTTTTTCCCACCTAGTTTGATCATGGATTCACTCGTGGTTGAAGAGCTAGTACTCCTCCCTTGGTCTATGTTATGAGTCACCTCTCCATATGCCTTATAGTTTCTACCAAATATACCGCCTCTTTCGTGACTTGCTCGAAGGAAACACATGCCTTTAAGTGCAATTTTTTTTAAAGTATCATTTTTCAATCCATCTATAAAAAGGATTGACAGTCTCTCATCCTAAGGTAGCTCTCTACTAGCAGGACATCTTTCTATGTATTTCTTAAATCGAAGTGAGGCTTCCTTCACCTTTTCTTCTTGCTTTTGTCTAAATGCATAAATTTGGGAGACTGTATTATGCTTAATTCCCCTCTTTGAGAATTCCTCTGCAAATTCTTGAAGAAGTTTCTCTATGCTTGGTAATTCCCAGTTGTTTAATGGCTAGAACCATGTCAAGGATGTTCCTTCTAGGGTCAATCCAAATCCTTTGTATTGAGTATGAAAATCGGTCACTTGTTCAGCCCTCAACACTTTTTTAAAGATTGAAACATGAGCCTATAGAGCCCCCGATCCACTATACTTTTTGGGTACACACTTGGCCACTTGATATGGTCGCATGCGTCTAGTCTCTGCAACCATCCTAACCATCCTCGGTCCTCCTGACATGGTCTCTCTAGTTTTGTATTCTTCCCTTGGCATTATAATCGGTGTCCTCTCCGCCATCGTTCATCCAGTCATTCTTTTCAATCTCGTGTAATAGTCGGAGGAATTTTAGGTGCGTAAGTCAAATTAGGTGCTACACTACCTGTGTGTGTGTTCAAAGAAACCCTAGACCCCATTGACCCCATGGGCCCTGCATTTGAGAATTGTTTGTGCCAAAATGAATCTTCCACTCTCATTCTTATTGGACTCACGTACCCAATTTTTGGTCTCGTTTGAGTCGTAGTGGGTTTAACTTTACATAATATTGGTGGAGTGGTCCACCAAAGTATGTATACCACTCTAGCTCCTTATGGTCTATAGGAGAGTATTTTTGGACATGCTTATCCATCATGAACACTTGGATACTTCTCCCCTCTGTGTATGTTAAAACATATGGCCTCTTGTGGTTGATCAGCTCCTTGACGTGGGGTTTATCACATCTATAATAGTGTGTATGTTCTCCATTGTTGATTTTATATAGCCCCACGTAAGTGCTGTCTGTATAAAGCTGCTTCGTCTCATTAGTGCACCTGAGCACAGTGTTTTGCTTGTCCATATTGGGTGTTTCATCTACTAACTCTTCATCTACCTTGTCCTTGGTGCCAGTCAATCCCCATTTGTCCACTAATAGTTGTTTCGGGAAATGTTCTTCAAATCTTACCAATTGTCCACCTGTCAAATGTCAGCTCATAATCCCAATTAGGTACATGGATCACGATCAACATGGTACATGGATCATGATCCATGTTTGGCAACATCTTTGTCCTATTGGTTCCTTGCCTTTAGTTGAACCCAATTCTCATCCCTTTTTGAATTTGGACAACTACAAGTCTAGTTCCCCCAAATTCACTTAATTTTCAAGGTTTTGTACAGATTATCTCAATTTCTTGATTTGGATGTTCTTTTAGTAACCTATTTTTGGCCAAACTCAGGATTTTGGTTTCTGAGCTTCAGTTATAACAAATGAGGACAATTTCTAATCAATTTGCCAAAAAGGTACATGGATCCTGATCCATATTGGGTAGGCAACTTGGGAAAAAACTATTCAGTTTGTCTCCTTCAAGCTTGTATATCCCTTTTTGTCAGGTTTTGTTGAGTTTGATTCAGCTTTGAAGCTTTGACCATGAGTTTTGTAAATTTTCAGAGTTATGGTCTTTGGTACCAAAATAAGGTTTCAGATAGTTTGTACCATGATCCTTTTGGCCCCAATTGATGGTGGAAATTGTTACTTAACCTACTCTTATAAAGTAGAATGTATCTACAGACATAACTAAGTTTAACAGTGCAAAAATGACAATGAAATGTATGGTGAAACAATCCTTTTCAAGCATAGGGAAAATCAAAGAACGAAATACTTTTTGTACTTCACTCACAACTCTCTTTGCTTATAAGGAGTAGAATTGGTTGGTCCATGACTCCAGTCTCTATTAAGCACTAAACCTATGTTTAGCTACTTTACTATCTAAGTGTAAATGGAATGGGTGTCAATATGGAAAGGGTTTTTTGTACAACTAGGTCACTCACCACCTAAGATCGACTTCCCTGGCAGCGGCGCCAATGTAAGCGGGTCACCATGACACACATCTACAACATAGCTATTTGGCACTAACATAATATCAATATGCAACAAAGAGACTCGTGATGGGGCATGGAGACTCAATGAGATTGTCAATTTCAAAGAAATGAACCTAAAGAAGTAGTCATGCATCTACAATAGTAAATCAATCACTTCCTAGTCGGAAAATTAGCCTATGTCCAGTCTCATCGCTCTAGGTCATCACGCCTTTTCGGCATCCAAACAAATTTGAAATTCAGCAAAACTTAAGGAGAAGTGTTACAACACCTAAGGGCACAATCCTACCAAGTTTTGTAGTCATCTGGGAAGGTAAACAAATCACAATCCACCCCAAAAAATATATAGAAAATTGAAACATAACTACATGGTAAGGTTCCCTTCAAGCTTAGAAATACTCTTCCAATGACAAAACATCAAAAAATAACCATTTAAGACCTCAAATCAGCACATTTAGCTCACAGACAAGACATTGTGAGCCCCAACAGAATTGAGAATGATTACCCTTAGATTAAAGAGCAAGAGACAAATAACACAATGTGCTATTTGAAATTTAATTTTGATTACCAGACAAGGAGAAAGGTTGATTACAACTTGTAGCAAAAGTACAACTCTCAATTGACGTCTAATAAATCCCAAAGACAATGATAATGTGTCCTTCAAACCTAAGGGTTTTTACTTAAAAACTTGGGACCCTTTACCATGGCAATTGGCCACTTTACAAGGCTTGTAGTTTTGAGTGGCTAATAGAGAATAACTGGCTAAATTACAATTTGAGAGTCCTTAATAGAAAAATTACAAGGCTTCTTTTGGAAAAAAGGATTAAATACAGCAAAGTTTGACGTGTACCGAGCTTTTAGGTGACAGCCTGATATATCCACCAAACAATGACTTACCCGATGCATATCTATTCTTTGTGGAAATGATTCCAAGATGGTCAGAAGATCTTACATCCTTAATGAATATAGCCCAAGTGGATTCTCGAATACCAATTCCTATTACACCACGATCGATTGAGAAATTTTCCTTGTATCAATTGCTAGCTGGAAGATTGTATTGAAAAAACAAGGATGGAATCTTGCTCTTGTGCATTAATCCTGAGAAACAAGAAGCCTATTTGAGTCAAGCTCATATCACAATTGTAGTTCTACATTTTGCAAGAGATCAAACCTTACAAAGATTAACCTGGTTGGGTGTTTACTAGCCTACCATGAAAAGAGATGTTCATCATTACGTGAATGATTTCTCTGAATGTAAAGAAAAAGCCTCCATACCCCATGCCAAGTTATTCCACATTTCAGTGCACCACAATGGAGTAGATACCTAGTAGAGTATCTGGCTAATAGAATACTCCCAAAAGACATGAGTAAAAGATGAACAAGAGCAATAGAAATTGAGGCATCCAACTATACAATGATTGGTAACCAACTCTATCAACGAGGGAAAGACCAACAGGTTAGACTGTGTGCTAATGAAGAGGAATATCTTCCTATTTTGGAACAACCACACAGAGGTCTAGTAGGTAGTCACTTCTCTCATGAAACCACAGCCACAGCTATATTGGTGTCCAACTCTATTAGCCGATGCAAAAGAATTTTTTCGACAATGCAATGCATGTCAACAATCAAAAATGCCAACAAGAATGGATAATATGGCACTGTGACTTGTGATGGAAACTTGCACAAATGGGGTATAGACCTTGTGGGTCCAATACAACCACTAGCTTACAAAACTGAGGCACAATATATTATTGTGGCCACAGATTACTTAACCAAGTGGTCTAAGGCACGAGCCACCAAGAAGAATGATGCTAGAATCACTAATACATTCCTGTACGAATACATTTGCTAGATACGGACTTCCTATTGAGCTTGTGAGTGATCATGGATTGCATTTCCTCAATGAGGTGATTGAATATCTACTAGATGAGTTCATGGTAATCCATAACAAATCTACATCCTATCATCCTCAGAAAAATGGTCAAGCAGAACATACAAACAAAATTTTGAGCTCTGTACTAACCAAAATTGTTAGTTCATGCAGAACGGACTGGGAAATGCATCTTTATTCTCCCTTGTGGGCTTATCAAGTTTCCTTCAAAACACCTTTGAATACGACTCCTTTTAATTTGGTCGATGACCATATGAAATATTGCCAATGGAATTCTTACTACCCACTCTCAGAGTTGCAACTGAGTTGGAGTGGAAAATGCACGTGTTGGTAGAATGACTCAAGGACATAGAATGACTAAATGAACAATGTTTAGCGGCCATTTCCCACATATACGCATAAAAGCAAAAGCAAAAACACTTCTTTGACTCACATTTGCTGACTAGATTTTTTAAACAAGGGGATTTAGTCCTAGTATACTCGTTGAAACAACATATACCCAAGTTCAAGAAAAAAGTACATGGTCCTTTTGTCATTGAAGATGTTTCACAAAGTGGGGCCATCAAGTTAGCCACCTTAGATGGGGAAATCATGGAAAATTGGATTAGTGGATGTGGACTCCAAAAATACAACCTTCCCTTAACTAATGAACTTCTGTAGAGAATGCATGCATCCAAGGAAAGGAAGCCTCAAATGATAACAAGTTATTGAGGATGCTCAAGAGGAGGCACGCATTTGGGTTTTAAAACAGAAAGCTACAAGACAAACTATCCCCAAATTGTACCACTTTCTACTCTCTAGATTCAACCCTTAGCAGAGAATGAGGTCGATATTGTTGACAAGTGGATTGATGGTCTTCATATGCGAATCACTATGAATCTGAATGAGGATTACAAAGTCAAATCTTTAGCAGATACAAGAGACCGAGTCAATGTGGTGAGCTATTCTACTTATTGCAAAGCAACTACTCAACCACTTGAGTATTTTCAAGCCACTATCAAGGGCTGCAACAACAAGAGGGTCTCTCCAACTCTAGGGAAAATCAGCTTGAATATTATGGTTCATGGATTCTCTTGCCTGCATACTTTCATATGTATAGCGGATGAACATATGAATGAGGAACTAATATTAGGTGTTCCGTGGATGAGAATATATAAAACAACCAAACATTGGGATGCCAAAATTTTGGAACTTACACTCAAAGGAGGACAACTAAAAATACCATTTGCATACAGCAAGGAGGAGTAGAAAGAAGCTCTTGGTGATTTCCAATCAAAGAAGCATGAGTCATTAGGCACAATTACAACTACTGCTCCACTAAGGACTTCTTCTACTCAACTTATGGAGGGAACCATGCAAGTTTGGATAACCAAAATTCAGCTTATCAATCCACCTCAGCAAATCTAGGAGCCCAAAAGGTTGCTATACACCACCAACAACCCTGAGGTAAATCCATCGCATCCACCTTCTCAACAAAAACTACCACTACTAAATATGACATGGATATGGAAACCAAAGAAGAAATATACGACTAAGAGCAAAGACTAAATGTCCAAAGTGGAAAAGTCAAACTATGGGTACCAAAGACTCCACCTCAACTCAAGCTAGCCTCAATCAGGTATAAGTGGAGACCTAAAGTCAAACCACCCACCGCAAATGAAACCACTATTTTCAATCATCACAGAGCAAAGAGATCATATCGCACCATAAAAGAACGAGCTAAATTGCTATGGGACTTACTCTTTAAGAGAGTTCAACCACAGCATACCTTGCCATTGAAAACCCTTGAGTGCAATACTCAAGACCCACCTCTTGCACAACATAGTGTGCTTAATTGCATTGACATCAATAGCATTGCAGGGCCAATCCAAGCCATGCATAGACACAACTTTATAACCTACACATTGCACAACCATAGTGTGTTTAATTGCATTGACATCAATAGCATTAGAGGGCCAATCCAGACCATGCATAGACATGACTTTATAACCTACACATTGCACAACCAGGATACTCAGTTGTCCCGGAGGATTGAAGCAAGGAGTGGGGGAGACAATCTGAATATGGATAGAAGCATATGAATCTGGAAGAGAGAAGGAAATGTTCTGAAGTAATTGTGTGTTAACATATAATTTATTCTTGAATAAATTAGAAATTACCCTAATAACAAGATGAATGGGGAATGATAGGATAACCCCTAGGGGTGTGTGTGTGTATGTGTGTGTGTGTGTGTATTGTATATATCTACCAAAAGCCATAAAATAGTACAAATTTTACTTGTATGGTACGTATTTTGACCAAAACAATGATGAAAATGGGAGCAATCCATAGAAATATGGCCAAATAATAAAATGAGAAGTGTTTTAGTATTTTTGAGTATGAATGGAGTATTTTTAGCAGTCTGGTTTTCTTTGATTTT
Organism: Adiantum capillus-veneris; assembly: GCF_014529385.1. Lineage (NCBI taxonomy): Eukaryota > Viridiplantae > Streptophyta > Polypodiopsida > Polypodiales > Pteridaceae > Adiantum > Adiantum capillus-veneris. The sequence goes on along the minus strand of NC_140955.1, from coordinate 80,545,557 downwards.
TCTTAATAAAAGCTAGTAAAATCCAAATAAATAAATAATAATAAGCAAGAATGTCAAAATTGGATTTTGACTTCAAACGCCAAATCTTGAAGCTCAATGGAAAGGCCTGAAAATGTTTGGGGAAATTCTGATCAAAAAACTCGGCAGCCACTCCGATTCACTAATCATCTGGAACAAATTGCAACAAAAAGGTCTATGGATGTCAATTTTCAAAACTTTCAATCCAAGAGTACATTGTGGGGCCTAATAAGCTCATTGGGTAGGTATTGGATGGAGGGATGTTGAAAAAGTCTAGGTATGTATAGTCCATTGGGCCATATTCTCTCTCATTTTCATTCTATCCTTTAAAGAGAGAGAGATTCTTGTGGATTTCATTGACCTTCCATGCTTCCCTACACACTATCTGTCAGCTCTTACTCACTCTAGCCATGAGGGGTAAATTCCTAACTGTGTCTAAAGCATTTTGATTATCACATTGCCAAACACAAGAGTTGTAGGGGGCATGGCAACAAAGGACAATCTGGGAGCTTTCGGGATCGAAAACACTAACACCAGCCACATAGACATCCAAATTGCACCAAAAATGAACCATGGGCTCATCACTAGTAGGGCAGACATCGCTAATCTCAAAGATGTAGGGTGGTAGGGGTCAATTTCTCGGATCCCTTTAGGAATCAGCAACTTGGATCCCTGTAGGAAGCAGTAAATCTAAAGAAACCATCCATATCAAACACTATAGGTTAAAAACCTGACACATTTCAACGTATTGTGTGGAAACCGTAAGACATGAGTTCATATTTTTCACATTGCACTCTCACATTAGTTCAAACAAACCATACCCTTACTTAAAGACTTCAAAATATTGTGCAAGATTATATTCATTCAGGTTGATAATCATTTTCACGTTAAAATGCTATGTTTAATCGTGTACGATGCAATAAAAACAAGTAACTCCTAAGAAAATCATTTGGATCCTATAGAACATGTTGAAAAGCCAAAACTTTTTAAAATATTTTGATAGAACATAAGACATGAGTTTATATTTTGCGCGTTATCACTTGCCAATTTCATTTTAGCTCATTTTAAAACATTGAAAGTATACAAACCACTCATAAATTGCAATTTTCAAAGAACGCCTTTCTCTTTAAAAAGATTTAAATGAATGTCTTACATGCAAAATGTGTGCATATACTTTTTTAAATTGAAAGTATATTAGCTATTTGTAGACATAGAGAAATAACATAGTGTGAATATTACTTATGTAAATGTAACATCTAAAATAGCAACAATGATTGATGAATAAAACATTCTTTTGAATATGATTAGATAGTATATATTTTCACCACAAAAACACTTAAAAACAACAATTTTAGACAATTCAAACATCTGTATATGAAATACTCTTCACGACCTTGTTACCGACCAAGTATTTCATATACTTAATACTAAAAAAATAAACTGCACATGAACATATAACAAGTTATATGAAGTTCGTACGGCCGGGTTAACGACCTGAACGCCACATTTATGCAAAAAAAATGCTTCTAACAAACGACACTCAATCAGCCATGTTACACACCGAGTGTCGCCTAAATCTAAAGAGAAATAATGGCTTGCATAGAAGCATCATATAGCCGCGTTACCGATCGATGCCCATATGTTTTTCTGGAAAGGGGAATGGAAGCTGACTCACCATAAGGATACTAGGATTGCCGCGTTACCGACATAGTACCCAGACAGTGAGCCAATACTTACCACAAGGACACCATATTCCCTACATTATCGAGGTTATGCCCATGTCGTAAGCATTGTTCCGTGAACCGCTTACGCACACGCTCACATTGTGTGGTAAGGTACCTTATGACTTTCACACAATATACCTAGGTGGTGTGATCAGGTACTTTGCTGCTGCAGCGTACTACGCAGAGTACGCTCCCACATGATCCCCTCTCTCCTCTCAAGGTACCTACAAAGGTGGTCTCTCTCTCTCTCTCTCTCTCTCTCTCTCTCTCTCTCTCTCTCTCTCTCTCTCTCTCTCTCTCTCTCTCTCTCTCTCTCTCTCTCTCTCTCTCTCTCTCTCTCTCTCTCTCTCTCTCTCTCTCTGAGTCGCTAAAGAAATAACACCCAATGGGCTCGATCGGGGCCCTATATATATTATGTTGCGGGCCGGTCAGGCATTAGGGTTTTCTCGGTGGGCCTGTAGGGAAAACTCTGATTCCCGGCGAGCCCATAGGGAAAACTGTTTTTCTTAGCGGGCTTTTTGTGGGTTTCCAGGTTTCTCTCAATAGGCTTGTTTGTGATCATGTTAAGTATGATTATGTAAATATGTTAATAAGACCTTGGGATCACACAAAATTGTAGGTAATAACGTACATATTAAATCCCTAGTAGCACTGGAACACACTGCAGCATATAGATTCATTGCTGAGACTATCAATTTGAAAATTAACCCAGCTTATTTGTCAAAAAATTTGTATGCAAAACTGCTGGCCAAGGTTCTGAACCCATAAGCCAATATCAATATCACACAATTTTTGTATAATAGTTTCATTTAGCACACTGCCAAGGCCAAAATCAAGAATCTATTCAAGGTTGCTACGTCTAGCAATTTTTGTATTGGGAAAATTTGTCTGTTGTGCCTAGGGTTGTTCAAACCATCTAGAATAAAGTCTCTACTTCACAAGAAAACAAGATTAATATGGAATTTTCTGATGATGAGGACACAGATACTAGAATTGGGTCACAGATAAAGGAAAGTCGAGCAAAGCCATTTGATGACAAAGGCAAGGGAAAGGAGCGAGTTGGGGAAAAGTGGTCCATCACTAACAAAGCTACTAGATCTACAGAGCGAAGAAGCCAAGAACACTAAAAATAATCAAAGGATTCAAGGGTAGAAGTCAAAATCCAACGGATGCTAATATCACTATTGAACAAAGTACACCTGGAAAGGAGAAACCTGCTAATTAGCCAATCATCACAATAATGGAGAAACAAGCAGCTGTCGCAATTGAATAAGGAAACCATGTCTCTAGAAGCGGCTCAGTACCAGAAAGAAGCAATTTGTCACTAGTAAAGCTAGATAGGCTAGATAGAAACTACATACATCACCCTTGAAGGGGAAGTTGATCATGAAGAAACCGGATCGGGCTGCATGTCCATATCCCTTTCTAGTGATAGTCTATGAGACATACCAAACTAATGCAGAGGTCATTACTCAAGGATGTGCAATAGCCATTCAATGTGGTTGGAATATAATTGTGCATTCCATTGGTCAAATGATGGAAGCTCAGGCATCCACCTCCAATGCTGATACAACACAACTTTTATAGAGGAACTTCTATAAACCTAGGCTGAGCTGAAGAAACTATGGAAGGAGAAGGCTACCTGGTCATCTAGAAATCTAGCCACACAGATACACGAACAACAGCAGAGATGAGAGAAAGAGGTACTTGAGAAGATCCATAACCTCACACACAAGAAAAAATTCCTAGGGCTACAAGTGGAAATGTTGTTGGGTAATAAACCAACATACAAATGCATGGAAGATATTTGGTGGTGACAGCGTGCAAACAAGAAGGAAAATGAGAACCTCTATAGCCTTGCGCACACCACACCATCGTAAAGAAACACCATAAAGCTACAGAAAACACCTATGCCGAACACCTGTAAAGTCAGGAGGGAAACAACTCTAACTTGAACCATTATTAAAATAGCTAAAACCCAAGACCATAAATACAAAGCTTGTGTTGTGTAGATCTTTGTAGAGTATCCATATGCTTGATTCTGATAACAGTTGAGAGTGTTACAAGCTTTCAAAGAACTCCAAAAAAACAAGTCTTTGTTTGAAAAAGGGGTGTGCAGAGAATTGCAGCTATTAAAAAGGGGGATTTTTTTGGTTCTTATCCCAAGGGATTTTCTCTCTCCTCTCACCCAACATGATTCTCTTTGTAGGCCCCTTTTAATTGGCTCATTTTGGGTCTTATTTGGGTAAAAAATGACATGTCGGTGACCTTTTCACCAAGGAAAGAGGTAGGCGAAGTGTCCAGAGGACCAAAAGTTTGACCAAGCGCATGGGCGGGGTGTGTGAACTGAAAATGGGCGCCCCTTCCTCCCCCCAAAGTCCACCAGCCTTCATGGGCAAGGAAAGAGAGCACTCCACTCCCAAGTGATACACCCCGCACTGGTCCTCTCCCACTATATATATTCTCCACTTTCCTCTCAACCCCCCACATGTGGGATTACTCCAGTGCCACATGGCATGCTCTCCCTAACTCTCCCAACTTCCTCATACACAAACTTGGATTTTCTGTTTCACCCCCAAACTGAGCCATTTCCTTGGAGGCGTAGCGGATGACCCCGATTACCAAATGTGACACCGTAAAGCACGAATCGGAACCCATGACTTCGACTAACTCCAAGAATAAAAAATTCCAACATTTCCATTTTTAGATCATCAAGTTGGCCCAGTCGCCCTTGTTCCATGTACCCGCAATCACTTTCTAAGTCGAGACTGCCCACTTGGACACATATAACTCATGATGCACGAGTCCAATTCACAGGCTATAAAGCACGGCTGAAAATAATTATTGAAAGCTATGTTTTGGGGTCTCGAACAGCCCAAAAAATTAGCATTTAATCTTGGAAAAATCACACTTTTGTACAAGGATTTTTACATGGTCACTTCCAAAACTTGTAGGGCTATGTACACATATATACATGAGGCTAGTGGGAAAGCTTTTCGGCATGACTTATTGACTTTATGCTCATCCAAAAAATGCCTGACATAGCTTGCCAACCCCTCCTTTCCTGCTTGATCATTCATGACAAGCAGATGTTCCTAGAATGAACAACTGCCGCATCTCATCTCCAGAAACCTCATCTACATCCTCATATGTTTCCACACTGTCTTCCTTTATCAATAGCATCTTATCTGTCACAATTGTCATCAAACATACCAAATATTTGTTCAATCTATAACCAATAACACGATATTTATGTTGTGCACCATTCAGGTCATCCAATTGATATGTGCCATTATCAAACTTCTTGACAACAGTAAAAGGACCTTCCCATTTAATTTGAAACTTCTTTTGAAACATATTGTCTAGCTTTCTATTGTATCGCAACACCAAATCACCCTTTTCAATTTTCTTATCCTCCACGCATTCATTGGCTTTTAGTTGGGCCTTTTTTGATACTTCCTCATAGTATCTTAAAGCTAAAACTCTGTCCAATTGTAAGCATTGTAAATCCAACAACCTCTCTGAATCCCAAGTCTTCCCATATGTCTGGGTCATATTTGTCAAGATCTTTACCAACTCTCCATTGAATCTCTCATTGAGACCATTGCATTGTGGATAATAAGGACAACTATACCTATGCTTTATATTGAGCTTCTCGCATAAGAAATCAAACAACTCTCCTCTAAATCCTCAACCTCTATCAGAAAGTAGCTCTAGGGTTATACCAAATTTGCAGCATATATACTCATAAACAAATCTTCCCATCTCCTTACTCGTAATCTGTTTGACAGCTTTGGCTTCTGCCCATCATGAAAAGTAATCCATTGCTGTCAAAATGTAATCATTTCTTTTGCTAACATAGGTAAGGGTCCAATAGCATCAAGACCCCATTTTTCAAACACATCAAATGCTAGAATTTTTTGTCCCAATTTGGGTTTCAAAATTCTCTTTCCCATCTTCTGGCAAGGAAAACATAACTTGCACCAATGATTAACATCCCGCTAAATGCTTGGCCATACATAGCCTTCCTACAAAAAAATTGCAACATGATCTTCATGGCAAAATGGCCTCCACAAGATCCTTCATGATTTTCTTCCAAAATCTTCTAAATTTTCTCTTTCCAGGGCACACGATGCAAAACCAAATCACTTCCTTTCATGTAAAGCACATAATCGAGCATTTTGTATTTCCTAGATTTTCTTATAAATGCATACTTTTTGGAGGACGGTAAACCTTTAGGTAGAATACCTATCAACAAAAAATGCATCTCCTTTGATAAGGCTTCTCTTCCATGATATAAAGGGGCATTTGCCTTCAGTACAAACACACAAGTGATCATCTCTTGGGCAGCATCATGAGCTTCTTCATTTTGAGACCTCTCAATATGCTGCAAACTCCATGCTTCGAATTTTTTTAGCAATAATTTCACCTTGAAGCATAAATTCTTCAGTTTGGGATTCTTATTCTTCCATACTTGCAATACTTGCTTTACGACCAACAAGGCATCTCCTTTGATCTGCAAGAGGCTAATCCCCAACTGTAAGCAAATGTGAAAACCACCTTCAAGAGCCATGTATTCTGCTTCATTGTTGCTCGTTGCATCAAGTTTGAACTCCTACTTCCTTACAAGTTTTCCTCGTGCATCATGTATGACAATGCCTCCTGAAGCAGCATCATGACTTCTTCGATAAGAACCATCGAAGTATAGCAGTGAAGCATCGTAGATGGCAAGAGTCTCGACTTTCTTCTTCCACACCACCTCTTCTTTAACCAAAACAGGAGTGTTTTTACAAGTGAGTAATCTGCCAGGGTAGCTCAAGTACTCTCCTCCACCAAAAAGGTGAATTGAAACTCTTGGAGCTCAATAAACCATCTCATCATTGTTTTTGATACATTTGAATTATTGAACAAATGGGGAAGCAATGAGTAACTGGTAAGTAAGGTGAATGGCTTTTGCAGCAAGTAGTGTCTGAATCGCCTCCAAGCATAAACCATACTTGTCATCACCAATTCAATTTCAAAAAAATATCTTTCATGAGGAGTCTTTCACTCTGCTAGCATAATGAATAGGCTTCATATACTGAGATTATTTTCCTTTTTCCAACAACATGGCCCCAATGGCATCATCTCCCACTGATGGGTTAACATAAAACTCCTTTTCCCAGTCAGGAGCTTTCATAATAGGTAACATACTCAAACCTCTTTAACTTTGTCCAAAAATCATCACAATCACGAGACCATTCCAAGGGATCATTCTTAACTGTTTGTGCTGCAATGGATACAACAGCTGTGATGCCAAAGGTATGAAACAAGACAGATATTTAACCTTTTGTATGAAAGTGGCCAACTGTCTGGTATCTTTTGCAGATGACAGTAACAACAAAGCCTCCACTTTCTTTGGATCCACCTCAATCCCATTTTCTAAAATCACATGTCCAAGAAGCTTCACCCGTGGTTGTGCCAAATGACAATTTTTAGGGTTCAATTACCTTGCAAAAGTCATTTCAAGCTTTTGAACATGCTCTTTCCTTGAATTGTATACGCAAAAATAATCTATAAACCCTTTGACAAACTTCCCAAGGACGGGGTAAGGACCCAATCCACTTTCCTTTCAAAAGCTCTAGGCCCATTTGTCAACCCAGAAGGAAGGCAACAAAAGCAGAAACAACCCCATGGCGGGATAAAAGTAGCCTTTTTTTAATCTTCAAGAGCAAGAATAAGCTGAAAATATCATGAATAACCATCATAGTCACTGTATCTTTCAAAACCAGCCACTACATTTAGAAGTTGATCAATGAAAGGCAAAGTGTAAAGATATTTCTTGGTCACTACATTCAATTTCTTGTAATCAACACAAACTCTCCAACGCCCATCTTTCTTCAGAGTGACTACTATAGGGCTCACCCATTCAGCATTATCAACTGGCACAATGAACCCTGCATCCAATAGTTTATCCACTTCTTCCTTTAAAGCACTCATCTGCTCCTTACCCATCCTTCTTAATTTTTGTCGTATTGGCTTTGCCCTTTCAACTAGCTCGATCTTCACGAGATCCCCAACAAAACCCCTTATTTCTTGGTATGAAGTGATGAAAATATTTGGAAACTTGTCCAACATTGCTAAGTACTCCCTTCTTTCCCCTTGCGTCAAATCAGTACTCATCATACTTTGAATCAACTCTCTCTTCACTGGCAATTCCTGTTTAGGTTGCATCAACTCTTCAAGTTGCTCTAAATGGCTTAAAGCATTTAGATTCTCTGATATTTGCAACACTTCACTAACTTCTCTTCATTCTTCATCCAATAACAAGAATGACACTTCACCCTCATCACTGGACCTCAAAGATTGCTACTTTTTGAGTCTTCCAAACTATAGTCGCTGGTAGTTTTGGATTCATCATTCTCACTCACATCTTCAAGTGCCATAGGTTGTTTGGTAGTCATATCAAACACTCTCTTTTCACCCTTCTTGCCATGCACACCGATTGTGCCCTTGTCCCAATCTTTCACAGCACCAACAACTCTCAACCAAGGTCATCCCATAATGAGAGAAAAGGCTCCCAGACTAGCTGGCATAACATGAAAGTTTACTATAACCGTCACGTTAAAGACATTGACTTCCAAATTCTTGATCATTCCCAAACATTTCACTTTGGCATGGTTTGCTAGTTGAATCCAAAACCCAAAGCTTTTGCATGTAATGAGACCCAGTCTCTCAACACATGACTGTGTGATCACACAAACTTGAGTACCTCCATCAATGTAGGCTTCTCCCATGCCCACAACTTTGTGCCCAGCATTCACCATAGGACAAATGTCGGGTAACTGTCCCACAGCCAACACTCTGACTTGTCCATGCTTTGGCTCTTTCTATGAATTCACTAATGACTTCCACAGCCTTTTAAGTTTGGGCACCATATTCATCAAAAACTGTCCAAAAGTGCAATCTACTTTCCTCCCAATCATGTCTTCCTTTAAAGTGTAAGTTGTTTGGCCTTCTCCTAAAGGCAAATCTACCACTTCCAATCGTCTACGAGGTTTTCTCTTCCTCTTAGCTTTTGCATCTCCGCCCTCTTTCTCCTTCCCCTTCTTCTTGCTAGGCCTTGGCGTGGCATAGACTTTCCTCTCTCTTTTGCCTACTAGCAACACATCTGCGTCTTTCTTTTCAATCCGCACAATACCCACATGAGCAACAGAGGTTGAGGCTTGATTTTCTTGTTCAGTACCTGTGCATAATTATTAGCCCTATTAGGAATCTGCTGAGGAAGTGGAAACATATCACCTCCCATCCTTGCAGGCTTTGAACAATAAGTGCTAATATGACCAAGTCCACCACAATTATAACAAGTGGGGATGAACCTCCTCTGTGGCTCAAAACTGCCTTGTCCACGACCAGCATTCGCATTAGGCTGAGCTTCACATGCCTGATTCATTCCTCTACCACATCCACGACCATAACCACCTCCTCCAAGAACACTAAGTCCCAATTCTTACACCGTGGTCATCATGTCTTACATATTTTGTTGTAATTGTTCAGTATTAGCAGCCCTTTGAACCGGTTGGCCTCCAGATTTTGTCTGATTCTCCTCCTTTTGGCCACCATTATTTTGCACAGGGACCGGCTTTTCCATATTCATTAAGTCTTTGAGCCTTCCATTCTTTCTCTCTGGCAATAGCGACTGCCTCCTCAAAGATGACGGGTCTTTTTAGCTCGACTTTGAACTTCAAACTTTCTTTTAGGTTTTCCACAAAACGGTCCTTCTTTAACATGGATGAAGGGATCTCATTTCCGAAATCCCGGGCCCATTTATCCCATAAATGGGTGAACTACATGATAAAATTTTCAACACTTTGACTAGGCCTCTGAGTGTACCCCAGAATTTCATGCCACACTTTATTGAGTACTTCAATAGATCTGTATTGTGTCAGGAAAGACTGCTTTACACGATTGTAATCCAAAACCACCCCTGGATTTTGTGCCTGCATCAACTCCTCATAATTGTGTAACCAAACTTTTGCCTCATCCTGTAAACTATATTGCAGTAGTTGCAACAATATAGCTTGGTCTAGTATATTTCACAATAAACAATTGACTTCCAACTTTTCAATAAAAGCCTATGCATTTCCATTAGGCAAACTGTGGGAACTCGTCTCCCATGTTTGATTTCCACAAAAACATTTACATGTGACGTCGAAAACTCAAGGGATGTCGATGGATCACTCCAGTACCTAATCCACCTCACACTGGGTAACCCCGCCCCTAGTGCTTGGCTTCACAAAACCTCACAACCCTCCAAAGGCTGCAATCCAATTCTACGACCACCTCAAGTGCCTTCCACAATTTGCACATACATAGGCGGTTGTCCGTAAGGACCCACATCCTTTTACATTCACTACCAGCAGGATAAACATATTTCTTAGAAACAGGAGCATAAGAGCGCTTGCTCCTTAGTGGGGGCACCAAAATGATGACATCATGCAAACAAGAATGAAAATGAGAACCTCTATAGCCTTGCACATACCACACCGTCAGAAAGAAACACCATAAAGCTGCAGAAAACACCTATGCCGAACACCTGTAAAGTCGGGCGAGAAACAGTTCTAACCCAAACCATGATTAAAATTTCTCAAAAATGAGACCGTAAATACAAATCTTGTGTTGTGTAGATCTCCATAGAGTATCCATATGCTTGATTCCGATAACAGATGAGAGAGTTATAAGCTTTCAAAGATGGGAGTCTCTCAAAAAACTCCAAAAAAACAAGTCTCTATAAGAAAAAGAGGTGTGTAGAGAATTGCAGCTATCAAAAAGGGGGACTATCCCAAGGGATTCTCTCTCTCCTCTCAGCCGACATGATTCTCTTTGTAGGGCCCTTTTAATTGGCTCATTTTGAGCTTTATTTGGGAAAAAAATGATCTGTGGGTGACCTTTTGACCAAGGAAAGAGGTAGGGGAAGTGTCCAGAGGACCAAAAGTTTGACCAAGCACCTCGACAGGGTGTGTGGACTGAAAATGGGTGCCCTTCCTCCCCTCAAAGTCCATGAGCCCCCATGGGCAAGGCAAGAGAGCACTCCACTCTCAAGTGATACACCCAACATCAGTCCTCTCCCACTATATATACTCTCCACTTTCCTCTCCCCCCCCACATGTGGGATTACTGCAGTGCCACATGGTAGGCTCTCCCCAACTCTCCCAACTTCCTCATGCGCAAACCTGGATTTTCTATTTCACCCCCAAACTGAGCCATTTCCTCGGAGGTGTAGTGGATGACCGTGATTACCAAATGTGACGCCATAAAGCACGACTCGGAGCCCATGACTTCGACTAACTCCAAGAATTAAAAATTCCAGAATTTCCATTTTTAGATCATCAAGTTGGCCCAAATTCCCTTGTCGCATGTACCCGCAATCACTTTCTAAGTCAAGACCGCCCATTTCGGATGCACATAACTCATGATGCACGAGTCTAATTCACAAGCTATAAAGCATAGCTGAAAATACTTATTGAAAGTTATGTTTTGGGGTCTCAAACAACCCAAAACATTAGCATTCAAGCTTGAAAAAATCACACTTTTGTACAAGGATTTTTAGATGGTCACTTCCAAAACTTGCAGGGCTATGTACACATATATACATGACGCTAGTGGGCAAGCTTTTCGGCATGACTTAGTGACTTTATGCTCTACAGGGGTGTCTCTTGGGGTAAGACATTTAGCATACACTCAATGCGTGACCAGCCCGTAAAGCCAAGCATATCCACCATGCACCATTATGTGCATGTATGAATCCCACTACACAAAATTCCCTAATTATATGATTCTTTATAGCCACATGCTATTCACTATAGCCACATGATATTCACTAATTATATGATTCTTTATAGCCACATGCTATTCACTATAGCCACATGATATTTGGCCATTCTCCCACATGTGATGGAAATCACTTTCTAGCATTAAATGCCACGTTTCCACTTTAAGCCTATATAAGGCCATATTGCTTAGCTTGTATATTAGCTCTTTTCACCTTAATCAATTAAGCAAGTCTATTTTCATTGAGTGCTCTCTCTCTCTAGTTTGTTTTCTCCTAATTATTATGAAACTCTCACTACCATGAATGCAACTAATCTATTTTTGCCTTAATTAATCAAACCTTACAAAAGCAATCATGGAAGGGCTAGCATGGAATCAAGTACTGTAGAATGATCTTCAAAAGACTGTGGTCATGAGCTACTGGGTGACCTCCACATGTTTCAACCTTTAATGGGTCAATGAAAATTTCAAATGAAAAGGCTCATTAAGATTACAAACCATCTATTGCAACTAACAATTGAAGTCTGTAAGATTCTAGAGAAGGAGCTGGCTAGCAAGGAGCCATTACCTCAATGATGGACGTGCATTGCTTCCTATCATCAAAAATTAGTCAGGACTCGATTGACAAAAGGTAACCACTCTCTATATGATGCTAAGACCAAGAATTGGAATGCTATGACACCCTATGAAGTGGAAATGAAGACTGCCAGGAAGGACCAACTAGAGCAAGAGGCACTGTTCAGATCGATTTAGAAGGAAAATATTGGAACCACTACCTCAGAGGCATCCCAGACACCACCTAAGAAGAAGAAGGCACGTGACAAGAAGAGGTTTCTTTGGACATTGGGTGAGTTAATTGGTGTTCTGATTTTGGCCTTTTGCAAGATGAAGTAGATCCAATGGTTTCAACAACGGGCACTGATGGAGTCCTATGCTGACATGGGAGGGCTTGATGTTTGGATACAAGAGATACAACAAGAAACACGGAACCGTTATTGGGCAATTAGGAAACAATCTGGGAATTGTTCTGAAAATTTTAGTATACACCAAAATTCAAGAAAGGTCTATCAAAGCTTGCTTCTGATGATGAGGGTACTAGACAAGGTCATGTGTCCACCCAGATTAAAGGAACTCTAGTAGGCATGCAAGCAAACACCTGCTTATGAGCTTATAAAAAGCATGTGCAACCCTTCATATATAAATCTCAACACTGATCTCTTCTACAAATTGCATTCCAGCATGTCTAATATGATGCAAAACACAAGCATCCAATAGAAACAATATGGGCATAGGCACCCAATAGGAGCAAAAAAATACCCTTTCCTCAATAACTGTTTGTGTTCTAGCATCTCTGATTACAATAACATTGTGCACAAGACATTTGCATCAGTAGGAGGTTTCAAAACCTATAATAAATTCACATACATAAGGGAAAATTGGTTAACTCATGGTTGGTCTGTGTTTGTAGGCTTATATATTGATGTGTTTATGTATATCACAAGCATAAACCTCCAAACATAACAAGAGCATGAATATATACCATCATTTGAAATTGAAATCATGGGATGCCATAGTTGCACAGTGCGAGCACCTAAAACAAGGTGAAAGTGTGTATGCAAATGCATGTTTGAAATTAACATGGTGGATATGGCAGGGATACCTGGACCCAGAGTACTATACAACTAGAGCTTAACCAAAAAAATCTATGTGTACACTTCGAAATTGTGTTGTTGGAGCTTCTCACGTACAAACAACTAATAGAGACATTCATATTATAGGAGGTGAGGAGTGCAATGTAGCTGGGAGGGTCACCTAAATGCAAACATTGTTCAACACCCAATTAGTGGAATTTCCCACAAGAGGAATTGAAATCCTTCTTAGATGTAGCTCTGATCTGCATCGAGGAAGTCGCTGCAGTGCGACTCACAATGAAGCAGGTCGTGATGGACCTAGAGATGATGATTGCCACCATGAAGCCTGCGTCACTCTCACCCCCTGCGCCTCATCCTCCTCGAGCATCTCTCCTCCTGAATGAGTCACAGGACGCTAACAACTATTGCACAAAGATGGTCTCTCCCTTTCAGTACAGTGGAGGTTTCATCACAATAATCAAGCCTGAATGAGAGTCTCTTTAAGTGCATTCGCACAAAAGCGAGGGTAGATTTTTCATGCACTGAGAAATTTCATCGATTTGTGAGTTGGGAAAGCTGCAATGGAATTTTCTCTTTGTCTTTTCCTCCAAAACGCTGTCGAGGGAGAGCTAACTCTTCCGTTTTTGGCAGAGCTAGCTTTAGCAAGGCTGAGTTTTTAGATATGGACAAAGTGGCATGACACAAGGGAAATGTTGCCTTTGGGGGCGTGAAAAATGTACCTTTCTTTGCTTTTAGTTCATATCATACATGCAAACACTGTCATACATTCTTTTGATATAATATAATATAATAATTTATAAAAGATGCCTAAACTGTAGTTTATTTTTAAACGTGGTGCAAAGCACCACTAGTTTTACGGGATTATACCCACCCACCTACCCACACCCACATGTCTCAAGGGTTGAACCATAGTGGGCATGCTTACAACCCTACGCCTTTGTCACTAGGCCAACTCTCCTTGACTTATAATGTCAAATTTTACAAGAAGAGCTACAACATCCTATTGTTAATCATATACTAAGGTAGGCCAACAGTGAGATACAATAAGATAACTTCAAGGGAAGACTTCACACAAACATGGTAAAAATTTGGATTATCAACACACTTGACCTATAAGAAAGGACCCCTATCACTTCATCCATACATTGCAACACAGTTTCCTTTTTCTATCATGTAGGGAAATGTCTTTGGCATGCTTCTCTCCCTTGAAGTAATTTATGCATTGAAAGTGCACCCACCAACAGCTTCATAAACATGATTTAAATTTAAATTGGGATTACAATCTCTAAATTATGTCTAGTTATCAAGTTGCTAGTCTTTTAAAAGCATGTATATGCATAAACCATTAATCACAGCATTAGCCAAAATAAGGAGGGACAAAAGGAACGAGAAAATGTATGGTGTTAATTGAGTCAGCATCAGTTAGCGAGAGCTGCTAAAGACCAAAGACGTACAAATGCACATCGAAGATCAAAGTAAAGAAGCGGTAAAGATTGGAGTTACACATTTTCCACATTTTCTCAAAATGGTCATGTATTGTAAATTCGTGATTTATTTCAAGCCATTGTAATATTTTAATGTGTTACGGGCTCAATGGGAGTTCCAAGCTATAAAGAATAGGTCAATAGTGTGCGTAGGTTACAGATTCAGTAAGTGGTGGAGCCCTAAAGGCCTTGGGCGCCCGGACATTGCATATTTTTACCCTAGGGACATAAGGCACTGTGTAAAGGAAATGGGGTTTCTCAAGCTCATTTGTTGAGAGCACTCTTTGGTGAGAGCTCTTGAGGTATGTGGCTATGGAGTCCTTGAGATTCTCCTTGATCATGTGACTTGATTAACACTAATTAATGTTTAATTATCTTTCACTATCCCTCTCTCATGCTTCTTGTGATTGCTAATGATGCTTTGATTAGCTAGATCGTAACTAATTAGTGGTTAATCCCTCTCTAATCTTGTGGATTTCCCTTTCTTGCTTGTGTGTGCATGTAGGTTTGATTGGAGTGTGGTGCTCGATAGATCTATGTGTGTGTGCTTGCGATTAGTGTGTTGCATGATAGGAATAGTTTTGTGTGTGTCTTGCAATTGTTAGTGTGTGTGATTGGGTTGATTAGAGGTGAAGAGAAGTGGATGTGGAGATTGCTCATCATTGTGGCTTAGCTCCTCCATAGGCCGCGAAGCTCAACTCATAGAGTTAACCATTCGTGTTTCCATGATTAGCTCACTAATCGTGTGAGTGTTTCCATGCCCTAGCCGGGTAGCTCATCCCTCCGGATTGATAATTTTGTTGGTCATTGCAACTATGCAACTATGGGACCCCCAACATTTGGCACCGCTACTAGAGACGATGGCTTACAATAGTGTAAGTGTGGCATAATCGAATGTGTTTCTTCACTAATTTCACTACTTATTTCACTTGTGTGTTCATGTTTTTGTGGATTTTGAATTTGTGCGCATGAAGCAATGTTTTCATAATCCCCTAATTTTTCACCGTATCTTGCCAATTGTATGTTTACACACTCTAATTTCATACTAACCCCTTGCTAATTTCACTAAGTTTTGCTAACTTACTAATTTGCTATGAAGGTTTGGAGCATTCAAACGTTCAATTGATCTTCAATGGAAAGGTAATCAAGGTGGTATCCTCAACCTCTCTAGAATCTAAAGATGTGTAGAATTGTGTAGAGATCCCACAATGATGCAATGTTGGATTGGAAATTTTTCAATTGTTCGTTTTCATGCCGTCGTAATGCCAAAAATTTTAAGATTTGGTGGCGCGTGAATTTGACAAGTTTCAATTGCTAGTTGGTGAATGTGCGTTGCTAATTGGGTGCTTAATTGAGTTAGTTGCATGCTTGGATGGTCAATTGCAAGTGTGTGTGCTAAAATCAAGTGTGTGTGTGTACTAAAGTCAATTGTGTGTGTATTCTAATTGAGTGTGTGTATGCCTATTTTAGGTGTGTGTGCACTATTTTTCCCTTGTTTATACACCTAAAAATCAATGTGTGCTTAATGATTTCTCAATTATGATGATTGATTTGTGTTGTGGTCATGCCCAACTAATGTTTTGTAAAATCACATTGCAATTTCGACAAGATTAACCATTTTGTGTGCGCACCTAAAGATTGGTAAAAACTGCCAATTTTATTAGTGTGTGTGCCTAAAAAGTGTTTGATATGCATGATTGATTCAATTTTTGATTGCATGTTTGATGTGTGTAATGGTTAATTGCTGCATTTTTTAGCTCAAAACAGGGATTTACACGCTTCAATTGTGTCAAATTCTGACCTAATTTTGTCGGTAATTTTGCCGGTTTCATTGCCTAGTCTTGATTTTATTAAGGAAATTGTTTGGCAATTGAATTTATGAGATTTTTTAAATTTTATTTGGCTGCACTAATCCCCAATGTGCGAAGAATTTTTAGAGAATTTTTGGGTATTTTTTGGATAATTTTTACAATTTTTTGGTAACTTTTTACAATTTTTGCATTAATATTTGCTTAATTCGATAAAAATTTGATATTTTGAGATCTTTATGAGCTGTTTTTGAATGTGTGTTTTCAGCATCGTTTTGAGCGCAATTGGGCCTTCATTCGCCAAATTTTGAGCTTTTTGGTATTTCAGGGGGTGGGGTTGTTGATTTTGTTGAACTTGGCATTTTCGATAAAAACTGCTATTTTTGGTGTGCTTTTGCGTGTCGAAAATGTTTGATTGTGATTGCAGATAATTTTTAGAGATTTTTTGGAATTTTCTAGCAATTTTTGTGATTTTCGAACGATTTTTAAGATTTTCGAGTGATTTTCGGCCTATTTTGGTATTTTTGGACGATTAAAAATCAAATAATAGAAAAAACTAATTTTCGGCTCTCACCCGTGCCTTGTGGCGCATAAACTTCTGTGTTGGATAGATCTTTACGGTCTCTTGGGATAGTTTCCTACGACGTTAAAATAATTCGTTTCTTCTTTTTCTCTGCCGGCCATTCTCTTTTTCTCTAGCCGAGTGAACCCACTCTAACTCTCTCTCTCTCTCTTCTCCACCCGCTCCCTAGTCCGATTATTAGCACTCTCTCACCTCCCCCTCACTCTCTCTCTAGCTTTCTCTCTCCTTACCCTCTCACTAAAAGCGCGATCATTAACCCCTCTCACTCTCTTACTAACCCCCTCTCTCTTCCCACGCTCCCACGTTCTCTCCCTCTCTTGCACTGACAGCACTAGCTCTCTCTCTCTCTCTCTCTCTCTCTCTCTCTCTCTCTCTCTCTCTCTCTCTCTCTCTCTCTCTCTCTCTCTCTCTCTCTCTCTCTCTCTCTCTCTCTCTCGTCCCGCGTTGCGACTCAACACACACACACGCTTCACGGCTGTCTTACTCTCTCTCCCTCTGAGTCTCTTCTCTCTCCCCACTGCACGACAGGCTGGCCACGCGCAACGGTGCTATCTTTTTCTTCTCTCTCTCATCTGCCCGCCACGCCAGCCGCTAGCATGTCTATTCTCTCTCTCCTCTCCTCTGAGGTTTTGTAGCGCACCCCAAGGCCCGCTGCTCCCGCCCATAGGCTGCCACCTCAGCACCTACGTGCGCTGTCCTCAGTCCTGCCTTTCGGCGCCTTCAATGGCTTACTTCACTACAATCTGCACGTCAGGCCCGTACGCTCTCGCAGTCAGCGTTGAGCGCCACGCAAGTCAAAGCCAGTCTCGAGGTCAACGACCCACCAGGTAAATCAAGATAAACCTTTTTTTTATTTTTTTATTCAATTTTTATTAGAAAAACTTTTTAAAAAACATTCAAAAAATTTTCAAAATTCCAAAAAAAAATAAAATAATAAAAAATCACAAAAAAGAATAATAAATCAAAAAAATCACAAAAAATAATTTTAAAAAACACAGCAAAAAATTTCACAAAAAAATAAAAAACTCTTAGAAAATTCATAAAAATTTCAAAAACTCCACAGATAAATTAAAAAAATTGTAAATTTTTTTGTAAAAATCACAAAAATAATAGAAAACTCAAAAAGGTCTCAAATTCATAAACAGACCGAAAAAAACACAAGAAATCACAAAAAATTCATAAAACCTTCAAAAGAATCACAAAAAATTTAGAAAATCCATAGAAAATTCTTAAACAATCAAAAATTTTCCAAAAAAAATAAAAAATCATAAAAATAGTAAAAAACTAGAAATCAAAATTTCATTAAGAATTAGAAAAAATGAAAAGAAAGTCGTAGAAACTTCCATAAACAATAAAAAAAAGACAGAAAGAGGCAAAAAAGCAAAAAGAAGTGTACCGCACACCGAACAAATCTCGAAAAAGCCGTGAAGAGTATCACACACCGAGAAAACACTGCAAACCGAGCACACCGCGCGAGGTGAAGCAGAAAAACAGCCAAAAAAGCGAGAAATCGACCAACTCAAAGCCGTTTGAGGGGCAGATAAAATTCAAAAACTTGCAAGTGCAAGCAATTGCATTACAAATTAGCTTCTAGTTGGACGAACAGGGGCACAACTTACATGTGATTGCAGATGAGGCTAGTATGAGCAAGAGAAATTCTGCTAATCAATACCAAATCCTGCTAGGAGATAGTTTTTACAAAACAAGCCAACATGGACTCAAATCGAGCCAAGAATTCAAGTACAGTAGAGTAAGCCAGTAGCAGTAGCAACACATGCACAACTGCAACAGAGTAGATTTTACAGCTATATGACTACAATGGAGATAATTTTTTGTACACAGATTCAGAAGGTCATGGGTATCTTATGAGCAGCAAAAGCAGCACAAAAGCCAAGATCTATTGAGCCAGATGTTCACAGACTTCAATGGAGCCAGGTATTGCAAGCTCAAAGATGAAGTGCAGATAGAAGTTTAGAAAGTCAACCCAAGTGTTTATCTAGAAATCTGCACAAGCCAGCAAAACATACAGTTGGTGCATATGCAATCAGGGTCACTGTACATGGATTACAGTGGTCATATCTATAATCAAGAGCCAGAAATTCAAAATCCAACTGATCAACCAATAGGAGCCAGTCTAACTGGAGAACCAAGCCAAAGACGGTACGAAGGTCAAGATGGAGCAGTCTATAGCTTGATAGTGTTCTAAAAGAAGAAGCCGACAACTTGGTAAGCACAAAAATAGAAACTTCTCAGCAAGAGCTTGACATGACAGAGCCAATTGAAATACCACTAGTCATGGCATATTGCTCAGATTGTGGACGAAAAGGTGGACATTTTTCTGAAGATTGTCCAAGAAATCCAGACAACAAGAACATATCAACTGCCAAGCAAGGTACTTTAAAAAAAATTGAAAATAATAATCTCGATGTAAGTGCATTTAACTTGTCACTTTTAATGAAATCAGATGAGCTTTAAAATTGATTCTTTGAACAACAAATTCCTGCATGAATTTGGTCAAGATGTCCAGATATCACCGAATGTTGAAAAGACTGTTAGGTTTACAAATGATTTTGCATACAATGTCACAAGTGTGCAATCATTCACGAGTCTAAGGGACACACTAAACAGAATGATGTTAGCTTTGTATGGTACACATAATTCATATGCACACTATGTAGACCAAAAAAGAAAAATGTACAAAAAGGATCGTCATTTTAGAAGAAAGAATCTATTATAGACCATCCTCTCTAGAGTTGAAGGATATTACCCGAGTGAACCCCAAAATCTGTTCAGAGCCAAACTCTCCTCCATCGAAAATCAAGCTTCGACTTTGTGACCAAACGAGCACATACTTTGACCAAAACAGTCGTAGATATAGACGTGAGTCCAGCATCTATGATTCCTTGGGTCCAAAAAACACATAAGCTCATATCATAGGAGACCCATGGGATAGACAATATCAGGGCAAAGATAATGCTATCTACAGCTTGACTTGGGGAATAATTTGTCACGTTTCAAGGAGATACATAAGAAACTATGTAGAAGGTTTGCAGATGCCAAACATCAACAGTGCTATCCAAAGTATGCCTTCACAGTCCCAAAAGGTGAGATTAAAGCAGAGCCAAACAATTTTGAACTCTTACAATGAAGCAGGCTATAGTGATCACCCTAGGAAGGAGGGAGCTGTAAATCCATCAAGCTCAGCTTATGTACTAGGAAATGCTACACCAGTTAGAAGCCCTAGGGTTTCTAGCCAACAAACTCCTTCAAGGCAAAAACCATTGAAAGATCATATGGTTGTTGGAAGTTTCCAATTGACCCAAGTTCCACCAGAATCTGCATACAAATGCTTATATGAAGATTATGAGGGACAAAAGTTTCAGCTGATCTCCACAAGTAAAAATAAAAAACCGACGAATCCCATAGTGTTCAGATAGTTACATGTGATCAAGCTCACATATGCATATCGAGATGCACATGGTACAAATATCAGCAAGATCATTTAAATTTTCCCCCAAAATGAAATTCAAAATCTAGTAGGCTAAACTATATCATGTAACATATCTACAGAAAGATCTCGGTGTGTAGATTACAAATCTATAATCTTTGCTCAAATTGGAGATCATATGTATGAGTTAATGAAGGCCAAAAATCATAAAGTTGCCCCCCCCCCCCCCCCCCCCCCCCCCCCCCCCTCGCCTCTCTTTTTTGGGGTAAAAAGTGCATCCTTTGACCATTCTTACACACCCACCATTCTTACACACATGGCATGCACCTATTGATCAGAATGTTAATCACCTCCATAATCTCATGGCAAATAAAGAGGACCTTCTAGACCTCATCCTCTTCCTAGTGTAATCGAAGACAAATCTTGCAGACAAAGGTAAAGCTAAAGTGTATCTTCCACCGATTAGCACAAAAGGTGTGACAACATATGCCTCTATATCAAAGAACCCTGATGGTTCAGCTTCTTCAAGCAATTCAGGCTTTCAAAACTTCAAGTCAATTGATGACCCAATAGAAACCTCTAAGGAGACACCTAGAAGAACAAAGATATATCAGCCAAAGTACTCAAGAAAGCAAAGGAAAATCAAGCAAGTGTTTGTTTCGAGTCAAAGTCAATGATCCAGTTTGGATTGAAGATGAGAAATCAACATAGAAAGACAAACACATGGGATGGATAGCATCACAATGGAGCTTAAAGGAACATGAGTACTATGGAGGTAACACACATATATGGGTGCCAAAACCGCAGGTTAGGCCATATGAAGTGAAGTCGGGACCCTCCCAAGAAATAAGGCCCACAAGGTATCAACCGCGACAATATTCCAGGATACCTAAGAAGCAGGTACACAACAGAACAACATTGAATGATGCTGAAGTCTACCACAACTCTCAAGAGGATACAAAACAAAGATGGATCTCAAAGAGTGTTCCTCTTGGACAAAAATTCTACAAAGGATATACAAAGATTTGGCTACCAGTCAATTGCAAGCCAATTGCAGCTACACCAGACCTGCATGAAGATCTCCGAAATTCAACAAGACCTAGAGTGAAGAAAAGTCAACAAAGGAGTTACAAAGATCCTCAAGAGATTTGGATTACTAAGTCTTCCAATGCTCCTAGTCAAAAGCCATAGGTCGATAGCCAACAAAGGCCTACAACAACATCAAAGACTCCTATCAATAGGCCTAATTGGAGAATCAAACAGATAATGGAGTCTTCACAATCAAAGAAGGACAACCCAACCAACGCGAATGCAGATTCAAAGATGATGAAACAAGTATGGCAAAAGAAACCTTCAATGCCAACTTGGTCCTTCACTAATCCTCTTTTTGAGAAGTCAAGCTTATTTTTTACCAGAAGAAATGTTTGTAGTAAGCACAGGAATGTAAAAAATCAAGTTTCCAGGGTGCAAAAAACACTCTTTGGCATAGAAAGAGTTGGGTTGTTGAGCCATAAAATGAGAAAAATCTTACTCCCCAAGCTTCAAGTCATATTAGACTCTATGTTAAGAGTCATAGTTATTAGGCTTGTAACATTTAATGGACTAGTAACTTATGTGTAGCGGAAAATAGCATGAACATAGTGAGCATTTCATTAGAATAGATTCCTAATGAGAATAACAAGAGTGCTTGGGTGGAGAGAGAAACAAAAAGTATAACACCTAGTTAGATAGCATGAACAATACTTCAAAAGAGAGAGAAATTAAGAAATTGACAACAGTTGAGGACCGGATTTGCATGGAGCCGGTCCTCCCTCCAAAAGGCTTTGTATTATAGTTTCTCCCATCAAGAGAGACATTTTAGAATACAATTCTTTGTGTTCCTTCAAGACTAGCTAGTGCAATGAAGACTGAAACTTCATGCACTAAGCAAAACACTTATCAAACACAACATCAATTCCCTCATGGTCTAAGACCCAAGACCTCACACACCTTCGAAAGTGGTGAGAGCTAGCGGGGTATGAGAGTAGATTGAGAGGAAGGAGTATTCTTACGAGAAATATGTACATCTCCTCACATAATCACTCATATTAGCATAGCTTAGCTTAGTAATTAGCATGGTAGAGGAGATGAGCATGCATTGAAGCTTGGGTCTTGGTTGGATTTGCATCACAAAGTTAAGAGTTTTTGGTGTAGGCCTCCCTTCTCACAAGCTTGCAGTAGGTGGTAAGCTTTCCATTAAAGCTTGAGAAGGAGAGAGAGTCTTCTTTGCTTCATACCTGAGATTGTGTGAGTGTGTGTGTGATAATGCCTTGAAAAAATCATTCCCCCTCTCTCTCTCTTGGTCGACCCCCCTTGCTAAATGCTCATGCTACAGCCCTATTGGACCTCCCCACGAATAGCCAATGGAACTTAAGCAGCATATGTGATAGCCTTCTGACATATGTCCCCCTTTCCCCTTTTGTGAGAGCTTTAGGTAATTATTTAGTTCAACTAAACTCTCATTGGACCCCTTTGCCTCCTGGCCAATAGGAATCAGGCAAGCCATTGGGCTGTTGAATGCTCATTGGACCCCTTGGGAGACTCTTCAATAGTCTTCTAGAGAGCTTAATTCTTATTGGTTCTTTTATTAAGTGTTTTTAATTTAATTAAATTAGATCTACTCTAGCTTAATTCTCATTGGTCCACCTCTAAGGCCATCCAATAGGAATTGGGTACACCTTGTGGGCATCTGGGCTAGGGAGTTGACATTTGTCCCTCATTCCCTTTGTGTAAAGGGAGGCAACAAGCCATTGGGCTGTTGAATGCCCATTGGACCCCTTGAGAGACTATCCAATATTCTTCTAGAGAGTTTAATTCTTATTGGTTCTTTTATTAAGTGTTTTTAAATTAATTAAATTATATTTACTCTAGCTTAATTCTTGTTGGTCCCCACCTCTAAGGCCATCCAATAGGAATTGGTTACACCTTGTGGGCATCTGGGCTAGGGAGTTGACATTTGTCCCTCATTCCCTTTGTGTAAAGGGATCTTGTGTGTGTGTGTGTGTGTGTGTGTGTGTGTGTGTGTGTGTGTGTGTGTGTGTGTGTGTGTGTGAGTGTGTGAGTTTCTCTCTCATCTCCTACTTCTAGGGCTCGCCCCCTCCTATGTAGGGATGGTTGAAGACTTTTGGGACACACACAAAGCATCCAATTTCCCTAAGCTTTTGGCCTTTGGACAAAACCTTTGAATTTTGGAACCTTAGCATTTTGGAAGTCTTAATGGGCTGAACCTTAGGGTCTTTTAAGCCCATTGGTGCACATTGCTCTTTTGCAGATGTTCCCCCTTTTGGATCCCTATTTTCCCTCCTTTGGATCCCTACTGCGGCCGGTCTGCTAGCTTAACCAATATTCTAGCTTTTTCTCCCCTGGCACTTCCCCATATTAAATGATTAGTTTAACATGAGAAAATCGTTTAGGAGAATTAGATATTGATTATTATGACATTACCTCTCCCTTGAAATCATAGTCGTCCTCGACTATGATTTCGACTATGGAGTAGAGAAGATAAAGCATATTCATTAGTCCTTTTTTCCTAGCAGGTAGAGGATCCCTATGTTACCCTACGACATCGTTCCAGAATGGATGACTAGTCAATTTGGTGCTTGAGAGCCTAAGCTTCCACAAGCATGTCTGCACGTCAGTCCTATCAATCTTCCATAATAGAGTGACAAGCTCTACTTGGTGTTTGGGAGACGTCGTCTCCACAAACTTGATCTAAGCATGCATACTACTTCATTTTTGTGCACAATAAAGAAAAAGAGAGTCTTATAAGACAAAAACTTTTTTCATTTTTAACATTTGTACATTTGCTTACTCTAGGGAAGCATTGTAAGCATTGACAAGGTTTAGGCTATCCTTTAATTGTATGCCTTGCATCCATCTAGCATCTTCAAAAGGATAATTGTTAAACTTAATAAGATATCGTCGAATAGTATTACCGCCTCTTAGTACCTTGTCTTCATGTCGGAGAATGGACTCGGGCTACAGCATCTCTTCTTGGTCCTCGATCTCAGGTGGGTCTTCAATAGTTAGTTCTTGAGCTGGCTCTCCTTTGTAAGGCTTTAGCAGGCTCACATGGAAAGCATTGTGTATGAGCCAATGGTTGGGCAACTTGAGTTGATAGGCCATCTCATTGATTGGCCTAAGAATGTGGAAGGGACCATAGTACCTTTTTGCTAACTTAGCATAGTACTTTTGGTGTCCCATAGGATTCTTGCCCATTGTGTGCCTTAATCAAGCCTTGGGAAATTTGAGTAAGACCCAATCATTTTCTCTAAAGGCTTGGGCTCTTCTATGCTTGTCAGCAACAGTCTTTTGCCTTTGCTGTGAGATAGAGATAGCATCCTTAATCCTTTGGAAAGATTCTTGTAGGTCTTGGCTATACTCCTCTGCAACGCATTAGGAAAATTTTGGACTCAAAAATGGGCCTTTTGTAAGAATTGTTGATGTGGCATAGCTTTCAAAAAGTGGGGATCGGTAAATTTTTTTCAAATAAGATCCAAACTTGTCGGAGGTTGGATATTTAGAATCTACTTTTCAAATGCTATCTATTGATATATAGCATGCATGTATCGGACATTGCCTTCATGTAGATCTCGAAAAAGGTGATTTTAGATTACCGTAACGGTAACAAAACCTGGCTGATTGAAGAAAAATGGCATAACCTTCATAGAAGTCATCCAAAATTTTCGGACCTTGGCTCTTTAGAATCCAATTTTCAAGAACTTTCCAATGATAGGTCATATCATGGGGCTCTAAGAAATATTTAGAGGGGTCTACCGGGTTGCTTTCTTTTGTACAACTTTGATGATGTGGCACTATTAAAAGGCCCAAAATGAGTTCAAAATTTTCCTAATGAAGATCTTCCCATGTAACTTAAGTAGCAAGGGACTTTTTGATGTTCCCTCAATTACCTCAAAAGGTGCTTTTCCCGTGGAAGTATGTACAGTGTTATTGTAGGCATACTCCACTAAGGGTAAGTACTTCTCCCATTGGGATCTTTGATCTACTTCCGTTACATAGGATTTTAGTAGATCGAGAATTGTTAGGTTAGCTATTTCACTTTGGCCATCCGTTTGCGAGTGATAGGTCGAAGAGAAGTTTAGCCTTGTTCCTAAATTCTCAAAGAGACCCTTCCAAAGATTACTGGTCATTGTAGGATCTCTATCCGACACTATGGACATTGGCAAGCCATGGTACTTGAAGATTTGTGAAATGAAGAGGGTTGCCATTTGATGGGCTTTGGTAGTCTTTTTGACAAGTATAAAATGAGTTTGTTACTGAACCTGTCTACTATCGTCCATATTCCCGTATTCCCATGGATAGACTTAGGCAATCTAAAGATAAAATCCATGGATATGCTCTGCCATGGTGAATTAGGGATTGGCAAAGGTTGAAGCAATCCAGGTTGCTTCCCTCTATCAAACTTTTTCTTTTGGCATACCACTTGTATGTTTGATTTCATGGTAGTCCAATAGAAATATGTTTTAATCCCATTTAGGGTAGACTGAATCCCTATATGCCCTGCATAAGGACGAGCATGAGATTCATACATTACTTTCTCATGTAGTGAGCTAGTAACACATAGTCTATTACCGTAGAGAAGATAACCATCTTGTAAAATAAATGGTTCCTCTTTCTTCCCTAGTGCAAGGGCTGAAATCACATCTCTAAAATCGGGATCAATAGCGTACTCATCTATCATAGAAGATAGATCATTGTGAGCTGCTATGGAAACGCATTCAATCTCGGGTGTCTTGAGAGTGCATCGGCTACTTGATTATGCTTACCAGCAATGTGAGCAATAGGAAAATGAAATTACGAAAGGAAATTTTCCCACCTCATTTGTTTGTCGGAGAGCTTGGTCTGTGTCATGAAGTAATTAAGACTGTCATGAAGTATTTAACATTGGCAGACAGCCATGCGATCAAACCATGGTTCCCCTAGGATTACATCCTCATGCTTGAGAGTATAGATAAAGAATTCCTCTTTGTCCACATAGCTTTGGGACATGGAGCCTCAATTTCCGATTAAGAGAGTGACTGAAGCTTCTTGCCCCTTGAAAGCACCGTCTACGGGTAGGACATCTCCCATCTCGTAGGCTTGTATGCCTAGCTTGGTGACCAACTCTATAGATATAAAATTGTGAGTATAACTAGGGTCAAAGAGAATAAAAGCATCATGGTCTCTTACCTTTCCCCAAGCATGGCATAGAGGAGATTTTGTGGTGAATTTTCTCCTCTTGGATTTTGACCAAGGTAGCTCTAGGAGGTTCATGGTGGGTGTTCTTTTGGGGACAAGCGCAGTACGCATGCCCTTGCTCGCCGCACTTGAAACAACATTTATCCTTGCGATAACGCTCAAGCTTTTCAGGAGAGAGATTATTTTTGCCTTTATAAACTCCCTTCTCTTTAGCTTTGTTGGAGTTGCACTTAGGAGACTTTTGGACATTGTCCTTCCCCTTAGGCTCATTGGAACCCTTGTTTTCTGTGGGCTTAGAATTTCTTTTAGCCCCCATTTGGAAATTGATTCGAGAGGCCACCATAGTATGGTGTATAATCATTAATATGGTGCATGGCCTTTGCGAGTTGACATACTCCACCATTTCTTCAGTTAAGCCCATACAAAATTTTTGCTTTTGCTCTCCAAAATCCAACTTATTGAAGACAGTGGCTTTGAGTTGTAAATCCCAAAACTTGTCTACATATTTGTGAATGGATTTGTAGGGAGAGAGCTTCACGCTTCGCCATTCGGTGAGTACTTTGTCTTTGGCATCGGTGGCCAAAACCTGCTTCATAATGGAAGCTCTTAAAGCTTTCCATGTTTGTGGAGCTTCACCGTTGGCCCGTAAGCTAGACCATCATTGCCTGGCAGACTTTTGAAAGTGCGTAGCTACATGGCGTAGCTTAGAGGACTCCGTGAAGCCCTCATCTCCAAACGCCACATCGAATTGTTGGATAAAGGCCAAGACTTTGTCCGTAGCACCATCATAGGTAAGGAAAGAGATGCTCTTCCCTCCCTCTTTGAATTTCTTGAGCTTGGACGACCTCTTCCACGCGGCACAAGATTTCCTATGGCCTCTTCTTTTTGATGGTTCAAAGGTTGCACCATCACTTTCTTCAAAAGATGAAGAATTTGAAGAAGGTGAAGAAGAGGGTGACCTCTTTCTCACCTTTTTCTTGTCTTGATCTTTGTCGTCTTCACCATAGATTTCATAAGAGGAAGAGGATGAAGAAGATGGAGAAGAGGGTGTCCTCTTTCTCACCTTTTTCTTCTCTTGCTTTTTGCCATCCCTCTTTGAAGTATGGTGTGGAGAAGTATGCGATGGTCTTCTCCGTTTTGGAGGTGATGGAGAGCGTTTATCCTGCCGTCTTCGTGGATCCATCTCCGCCGAGGTGGCAGGAGACTCGCTTCTTTCTCATTCCTTCGGTGGAGGCTCTTGAATTCTCCTTTGAGAAGGAGATACGTCATCAAGGAGAAAATTTTTGAGCCCTTCATATGAATCCTCTTCTCCTTACCGAATTGGAGAGAGGCCTCTTTTGGAAGTCTTGCAAGGAGGCTTCCTAGGTGCTCTCTTGTCATGGTGGGGAGCTTGGAGAATCCCATGAGCACGAATCTGCCATTGCACTTCACTTTGGAGGGATGGATTGCCCATGGATTGTTGAAGCCTAGAAACAAGATAGTTAACAAGCATCGGGGCATCATTAGTAGCCTACTCATTAGCAAAATAAAAGTTATCAACATCAATGTCACTCTCTTTACTATTGTCATCCATTCTAACAACTTTTAGTTGCAAACTTTTTAGGTGTACTTTGGCACTTCAAGCCCTAGTTGCTACTCCTCTTTACCCCTTTAGAAAAAGCACTCAAGCTATTGTACCTGTGGCTCGAATACCATTAATTGCAAGGGATAGAAGAGAGGGTTGTTCAACACCAAAACAACACCGGCTCCTGTCACGCTTCTAATAGCTCAATAGTGGTTAAGCTGTAGGCAAGCCCCGTAGGACTCCACTATTAAGACCATATCTCTTGACGGTGATGCCCCGTTAACTGCACAAAGGCAAGCGCACTGCAAGGCTGAAAAATCCCTATTCTACTTACTCACATGAAATTAATAGTGCCAACCATTTATAGCTAGCTTGAGGACCTCCCTTCTTGAGCAAGAAAAGAGAAAACTTGTGCTCTATTACCAATGTATCATTTAATGGCCTAGTAGCTTGCGTGTAGCGGAAAATAGCATGAACATAGTGAGCATTTCATTAGAATAGATTCCTAATGAGAATAACAAGAGTGCTTGGGTGGAGAGAGCAACAAAAAGTATAACACCTAGTTAGATACCATGAACAATACTTCAAAAGAGAGAGAAATTAAGCAATTCACAATAGTTGAAGACCTGATTTGCATGGAGCCGGTCCTCCCTCCTAAAGGCTTTGTATTATGGTTTCTCTCATCAAGAGAGACATTTTACAATACAATCCTTTGTGTTCCTTCAAGACTAGCTAGTGCAATGAAGATGGAAACTTCATGCACTAAGCAAAATACTTATCAAACACAACATCAATTCCCTCACGGTCTCAGACCCAAGACCTCACACACCTTCAAAGATGGTGAGAGCTAGCGGGTATGAGAGTAGATTGAGAGGAAGAAAGAGTATTCTTACGAGAAAGATGTACATCTCCTCACATAATCACTCATATTAGCATAGCTTAGCTTAGTAATTAGCATGGTAGAGGATATGAGCATGCATTGAAGCTTGGGTTTTTGTTGGATTTGCATCACAAAGCCAAGAGTTGTTGGTGTAGGCCTCCCTTCTCACAAGCTTGGAGTAGGTGGTAAGCTTTCCATTAAAGCTTGAGAAGGAGAGAGAGTCTTCTTTGCTTCACACCTGAGATTGTGTGAGTGTGTGTGTGTGTGTGTGTGATAATGCCTTGAAAAAATCAGTCCCCCTTTCTCTCTTGGTCGACCCCCCTTGCTAAATGCTCATGCTACAGCTCTATTGGACCTCCCCATGCCTAGCCAATGGAAATTAAGCAGCATATGTGATAGCCTTCTGACATGTGTCTCCCTTTCCTCTTTTGTGAGAGCTTTAGGTAATTATTTAATTCAACTAAACTCTCATTGGACACCTTTGCCTCCTGGCCAATAGGAATCAGGCAAGCTATTGGGCTGTTGAATGCTCATGAGACCCCTTGGGAGACTGTCCAATAGTCTTCTAGAGAGCTTAATTCTTATTGGTTCTTTTATTCAGTGTTTTTAAATTAATTAAATTATATTGACTCTAGCTTAATTCTCATTGGTCCACCTCTAAGGCCATCCAATAGGAATTGGGTACACCTTGTGGGCATCTGGGCTAGGCAGCTGACATGTGTCCCTCATTCCCTTTGTGTAAAGGGAGCTTGTCTTGCAATCATTAGTGTGTGTGATTGGGTTGATTAGAGGTGAAGAGAAGTGGATGTGGAGATTGCCCATCATTGTGGCTTAGCTCCTGCATAGGCCGAGAAGCTCACCTCTTAGACTTAACTATTTGTGTTGCCATGATTAGCTCACTAATCATGTGAGTGTTTCCATGCCCTAGCTTGGTAGCTCATCCCTCCGGATTGATAATTTTGTTGTTCATTGGAGCTATGCAACGATGGGGACCCCAACATATGGTCATTCTATATATTCATTAGATCAAAGAAAAGAGTGAACTTCCAATATTATACTTGAGTGACAAAAGGAGCAAGCCATTGCATGGATTTACAATGAGACAATGTAACGGTCATCGTCTATATTCTATAGATCAAAGACAAGAGAGACCTGCCAATATTGTACCTGAATGCATAGTGTATGATAACTTTTGGGACCATCAATTAAATGACTTTTGTCTTACCTACACAAGAGAATAAGAAATGCCCCTGTAAGTCCATCAACTGGATGCAATAAACACTATATAGATATAGAGGCATCCCTGTAAGTCCATCAACTGGATGCAATAAACACTATATAGATATAGAGGCATTTTGGAAGAAAACTCTAAGTAATTATTTTCATAAGCCAAAACGCTTCCTAATATAATTTTTAACCTTCATTGTAGAGCATCTCTTAATCTTATGTATACAAGCAGATCCTACTTTCCATGAAAGCATAAATCCACAAAGAGATTATTCCCAAGAAGGTTTTGCACATCATCTTTAT
The DNA here is from genome assembly GCF_014529385.1 of Adiantum capillus-veneris. Taxonomy (NCBI): domain Eukaryota; kingdom Viridiplantae; phylum Streptophyta; class Polypodiopsida; order Polypodiales; family Pteridaceae; genus Adiantum; species Adiantum capillus-veneris. Next base: position 80,514,819 of record NC_140955.1, on the reverse strand, counting down.
GCTTTTCCATTTAGGGATAGTGTATTTTTTGAATTCATGGGAATGTGTTGTTACCAAAGAGGAGGAGGCAAATGTTTGGAGTAGAGGACAAAAAAGAATAGTGATCTCTCAGCTAACATTAAATGAATATGAGGTGATTGATTTTTTTACCAAGGTGGGTCAATTTTATCTTAATTGGGAAGGGGGCATGCAAAGATTGCAAGATAAGCACATAATTTATCAAAGGTCATAGAATAGGAGGAGAAGATTGCTTTGCTGGAAAAGCATATGACAGAAGAAGAGGCTACTCATAGACTATTATTTTAAATTTAATTAATGCGATCGTAGATGACAAAATGAAATAATTGAATGCTATATGAGAAAAATAATGTGCTTTGAAGGAAAAGCATTTAATAAAATGGAAAGTTGCTCATAGACTTCAGATTGCATATTTAAATAACTAACCAAGCCATAGATGAGAAGTGAATGCTATAAAATCACTTGAGTCAATTTAAACTTGGACATTGCAATTGCAAGACATGGTGAGAAAAAGTTTCTCATAGATTGAAAATTTTCATATTAAATAACCATGCCATATGCTTTGAAGGAAAAGCATATGGCAAAAGAGGAAGTTGCTCATAGATGGTATATTGCATATTTTATTCCAAGCATGCACAACAGTAAGTAATGTCTTATCATAAATTTTATACTTCAGTTCATTTGATTTAAGTGACACTATAACTTAGTTTATTTTAATGCAATATTGGAACATTTTCAGTGTTCAAGTCTCCCACTAAGCGTGCCAACCATATAGCTTCTTGTGACTAGCATTTGTGACACTATAACATACTCAACCTTTGTAGTGAAAGAGGACGTACATTCAAATTGGCGTCTTTTGAGTAAAATTCCCAATCATAAGCACATCATCAACATATAAGATGAGGATGATTGATGAACCATCATTGAGCTTTTTTATGTACAAGCAGTGATCCTCTTATTCATCCTTTATTGTTTTGACTTCATAAATGCATCAAAATTTTGATACCATTTCCGAGATCCTTGTTTCAATCCATAAAGTGGTTTTTTGAGTTGACATACAAGCTCTTCTTTCATTGGCTGCTAGAACCCTTAGGTTGTAGCATGTAAACATCTTCCTCAAAATTCCATGAAGAAAATTTGTCTTCACATCCATTTGGATGAGTTACATGTCCTCAATGGATACTAAACCAAGCATTGTACGAGCATTGTACACAAAGTATTCATCTTGATCACCCATGAGAAGATCTCATCAAAATCAACTCCTTTATGCTATTTGGAACATTTAGCTACCGATTTGACCTTATGCTTAGGCTTGGGATCCCAAGATATCAACCTTTTCTTGTAGACCCATTTTCATGGCAAAGCTTTCTTGCCTTGAGGAAATTCAACTAGCTCCAAACTTTTGTTTTGTACAATTGAGTCTATCTCAAATTGCATCACCTTCTCCCACTTAATCAAGTCATCTAACTACACAACTTCTTCGTAGTGAATGCAAGGCTCATGTAGAGAGCTTTGATTGCTAGTCTGCTCTCTTCTAGAGCAATGCTAGTGAAAGGAACATCACTAGCCTCTTGAATTGCTTTCATTGATTTTGAGGCTATGTCTTAAAATGTAACTATTATGTATTTAGCCTCTTTTACAAGCTAATTTTGTTGTGGGAATGTATTACAGTTGCTGAAAGGTTCTATTTATGTGTTGGTAGGTGTAAATATCATTGGAGGATCATCAATATCTATTGGTCTGAGTTGAATGTTCATGGATAAGGTTCCATTATTTATAAAGAGGCCCACCTCTATTTTTCCAACTCACCCCTCTATTTTTGTACCTCTTTATCATCTATATAAACTAGGATCAAATGTGTGCATAGTACTCAATCTTATGCTTTTATGTGAGTGGGAGTGCCTTTGCCCCAATGCCAGTATTTTCTTCTCTTGCTCCACCTCTCCTCTCCTCTCTGGCATGCATTCATAGAAAGTAAAATTCCAAAGATGCAACAAAATTCGGATTATAATACCTACAAAAACTCTCCAATGTTATTGCAAGCGGCTCTAATTCACTCTTTGGTTATACCACTGAGTCTTAGTTCATCATGTCAAGCCTCAATTGTGCATGTGTTTTTCTTTGTCTGTTGCTCATGTCAAGCTCAGTTATGCATAAATTTCTATAATAAGTAGTAGGATGAGTTCTAGCATGCTCTCTCTATTAAATTATGATAAAAATTTTCATTGTGAAATTGCAATTGTAGATATTGTGGTTGTTGATTTTGAAATTTGAATGTGAAATAAATATAAAGTGGATATTTTGTTATTTGGATATGTTAAATGAAATATTGCAGGATGAAAGCAAGCAAAGAGAATAAAAAGGAAGACAATAAGGTGATGTTTTGAAGCAAGGAATCATGCAGATGCAAAGTGCATGATGCAATTGTGGATTATCCAAGTGAACCATTTTACAAAAGTATAATTCCTCATTTGTCTTGCACAGATATTATCTCCTTTTAATGCTTTATTTTGTTTGCAAGTTTTAAATAAACTTTCTACCAAAGGGAAGTATGGCCATGGGGTGGCTAGTACAAGAGTCCCTAGTCCACATCACAGAGTTCCTTGTAACAGTGGATCTTGATATGCCACAACTATGGAGTCAAGATGAAGGTGATCAAATGCTTGTCTTTTAAAATTCTTCTTTCATGAAATGCTTAAAATCATCACTAGAATCATATGAGATACTAACTTGGGTTTCTCATTGCTACTTAATAGCATGTGAAGTGAAGGTTGACTAAAGAGTATTCCTATTGTTCAAAGCCATTCATTACTAATCCCAAAATTACCAGTTAACTATATATTATTGGTTGAGAAAACAATGAACCAAGGCTCAAAATAATAATATAACATAATTTCTAGTTTTCTCTATGGTTTATATGACTACAAGAGTGATAGGAGAGATTCAAAACATGGTGTGGGGGGGGGGGGGGGGGGGGGGGGGGGGGGGGGGGGGGGCGGGGGGTCGTCTAAAACATCAAAAATGGCCAAAAATTATAGCTTTTAAAAAAAAATCATTTTCACCGCTGGGGGAATCCTCTAAAACATTAAAATTGCCCAAATATCTCTCTCTCTCTCTCTCTTTTTGGTGTCTTGTGTGTATATGTGCCCTACATACAAACTCCTTAAGTTTGTTCGTTGGGCACGTAACTACAGGGCCCTCTAATGTTTTAGAGAGCCCTACTACTAAAGTTTGTACGTTGGGCACGTAATCACTTTTTAACATTAGAGGGCCCTACTACTAAAGTTTGTACGTTGGGCACGTAATCACTTTTTGGTGTCTTGTGTGTATATGTGCCCTACATACAATTTGCCTCTATAGAAATCTGAGAGATATTTTTTACAGAGTCTGCTTGTGGGTGAGTGCCCAAGGCTAGATGCTGAATTGTCAATGTTTCCATAGGCACTCTAAGTCAATGGCTGCCCTTACGCTATTCGCAGTGCAATTGAAGCAGTAGTGTGTGTCTCTTTCTTCTATGTGAAATGATTGTGGAATTGAGTCTATTCAAAGAAAATTGGAGTCTTTCTTCTCTCTATGGGGTGTGGGTGCACATAATCATTCACAGTGTCTCTGTCATGGGTGCATTTTCTTTGAGAAGAGTTTTTATGGGTGTTTGGTGTTCTTCTAGTTTGTTTTAGGCTAGTCGTGCCCTCATTTCTTCTAGTGGTATTTATTTACATGTTGGCAGTGGTTTCATAGAGGCATATCTATATTTTTCTACCACTCCACACTCAATGGGGCAAAGAGCCCTACCAGAAACCTATATTTCCTCAGAGAATTTGGGCTCTATCCACATCTCTTAAAGACTCTATCATCTTCCCCAAAGATTGACAAATTTAGTTTTGTACGAGCCATACTCCTAAAGACTTTGTTGGTGAAGATGCGACAATTGCTCCCAACGTTTATCCGAATTTTCCCAATGCCAAGGTACATTGTAGAAACATAGTTTGGGCACCTCAAACCTTTGTTTCATGGTTGTTGAGAGAGAATTTAAAATTTTTGAAAAACTCAGCGGGATTGAAAAACCAAGATAGCCCTATCAAGCATCAAGATTTACTTGAGCTTGGGACCACAAAAAATATGTATTAACTTGGTTTGACCTATAAAATCATATGCAGTTGTCAATTGGCACTAACACAACCCTAGTTTTATGGAAGGAACATTGGAAGGCCAACAATTTTGTCTTTTTCAACGTCTTAGCAATTACGAGATTTTTGTTATAGTTCACAAATAACTTTAAAGGAACTATGACCTAAAGAAGATTGTGTTGTTTTGAAACCCCAAGTTCTACCAATTGACTTTTACAATCGTGAAAAACATGATTTATTCAAGAAGTTAAAGGCATTTTACAAGATTTTTGACAAAACAGCTTCAAATTTCAGTGAAAAATTGAAGTTGGAATTTCTTGTCAAATTTCTAATACAGCTTGTATTTTGCCATCATGAAAAATCCCCTTTATTTTTTGCCTCGCCTAAGGTGGAAACAAGGTGTAGAAATGTTGTTTCTAAGTTCCCCAAAAAATTCATTTCTGCACAAATAAAGAAAAAGAGAGTCTTATAAGACAAAAATTTTGTTCATTTTTAACATTTTGTACATTTGCTTACTCTTGGGAAGCATTGTAAGCATTGACAAGGTTTAGGTTATCCTTTAATTGTATGCCTTGCATCCATCTAGCATCTTCAAAAGGATAATTCTTAAACTTAATAAGATATCGTCGGATAGTCTTACCGCCTCTTAGTACCTTGTCTTCATGTCGGAGAATGGACTCGGGCTGCAGCACCTCTTCTTGGTCTTCGATCTCCGGTGGGTCTTCAATAGTTGGTTCTTTAGGTGGCTCTCCTTTGTAAGGCTTTAATAGGCTCACATGAAAAGCATTGCGTATGAGCCAATGATGGGGCAACTTGAGTTGATAGGCCATCTCATTGATTGGCCTAAGAATCTGAAAGGGACCATAGTACCTTTTTGCTAGTTTAGAATAGTACTTTTGGTGACCCGTAGGATTCTTGCCCGTTGTCTGCCTTAATCGAGCCTTGGGAAACTTTAACAAGACCCAATCGTTTTCTTTAAAAGCTTGGGCTCTTCTGTGCTTGTCAGCAGCAGCCTTTTGCCTTTGCTGTGAGATAGAGATAGCATCCTTAATCTTTTGGAAAGATTCTTGTAGGTCTCGGCTATACTCATCTGCAGCGAAGATCTTCCCATGTACCTTAAGTAGCAAGGGACTTTTTGATCTTCCCTCAATTACCTCGAAAGGTTCTTTTTCCGTGGAAGTATGTACAGTGTTATTGTAAGCATACTCCACTAAGGGTAAGTACTTCTCCCATTAGGATCTTTGATCTACTTCCGTTACATAGGCTTTTAGTAGATCGAGAATGGTTAGGTTAGCTATTTCACTTTGGCCATCAGTTTGTGGATGATAGGCCGAAGAGAAGTTTAGCCTTGTTCCTAAATTCTCAAAGAGACCCTTCCAGAAATTACTAGTCATTCTAGGATCTCTATCCGACACTATGGACATGGGCAAGCCATGGTACTTGAAAATTTGTGAAATAAAGAGGGTTGCCATTTGATGGGCTTTGATAGTCTTTTTGACAGGTATAAAATGAGCTTGTTTACTAAACCTGTCTACTATCGTCCATATTCCCGTATTCCCATGGATAGACTTAGGCAATCCAAAGATAAAATCCATGGATATGCTCTCCCATGGTGAATTAGGGATTGGCACGGGTTGAAGCAATCCAAGTTGCTTCCCTCTATCAAATTTTGTCTTTTGGCATACCACACATTTGGAAAAATACTCTTGTATGTTCACTTTCATGGTAGGCCAATAGAAATATGTTTCAATTCCCTTTAAGGTAGACTGAATCCCTCTATGCCCCGCATAAGGTGGAGCATGAGATTCATACATTACTTTCTCACGTAGTGAGTTAGTAACGCATAGTCTATTGCCATAGAGAAGATAACCATCTTGTAAAGTAAATGGTTCTTCTTTCTTCCCTAATGCAAGGGCTGAAATCACATCTCTAAAATCGGGATCAATAGCATACTCATCTATCATTGAAGATAGATCATTGTGAGTTGCTATGGAAAACGCATTCACTCTCGGCCGTCTTGAGAGTGCATCAGCTACTTGATTATGCTTTCCAGCAATGTGAGCAATATGAAAATGAAATTGCGAAAGGAAATTTGCCCACCTCATTTGTTTTTCGGAGAGCTTGGTCTGCGTCATGAAGTACTTAAGACTTTGGTGATCCGTTCGCAGAATGAAAGGAGTCCCCAATAAATAGTGCTTCCATGAGTCTAAGGCATGTAGAACTGCAAGGAGTTCCTTTTCGTATATGCCTAGAGCTTGCTCAACAGGGTCGAGCCTTCGACTCTCATAGCCTATGGCGTGCCCTTCTTGGAGCAAAACAGCTCCACGGCAATCACCACAAGCATTGCATTGGACCTCAAATGGTTTTGAGAGATCCGGTAGTGTAAGCACAGGTTGAGAGATAAGCTTTTCTTTAAGCTTTTTGAAAGCATTGTTCTCCTTAGCAGACCATGTATACCTAACTCTTTTCTTTGTTAGGTCATGTAATGGTCCCGCAATTTGTGAGAACTTTTCTATGAAGCGTCTATAGTATGCACACATACCTATGAAGCTTCTTAGTTCATGAAGATTCCTTGGTTTAGGCCATCCTTTTATTACCTCTAACTTGGATGGATCCATTTGGATGCCATCTTGAGAGATAATGTGACCTAAATACTGAATCTCTTGCAAGAAAAATTCACTTTTCTTTCGATTAACATAAAGTTTATTCTCTCTTAAAACTTGAAATATTACCTGGAGGTGTTGCTTGTGTTCCTCCAATGAATTAGAGTAGATGATAATATCATCAAAGAACACTCCAGTGAAGGTTCGATGAGGCCTGAACAGCTTCTCCATCAAGCGGTTGAATGTGGCTGGTGCATTGGTCAAGCCAAAAGGCATGACAATGTATTCGTAAAGACCAAATGTAGTACGAAATGCGGTCTTTACAATGTCTTGATCAACTATCCTTATTTGATGATAGCCACTTTTTAGGTCAACCCTACTGAAGTAGGTCGATCCTTGTAGCTTATCAAATAGGTCTTCTACCCGTGGAACGGGAAACCTATTCTTGATAGTGATCCTATTTAGTGCTCTATAGTCGACACACATACGATATGTGCCGTCTTTCTTTTGCACTAATAGCACAGGTGAGCAAAATGGAGATGAGCTTGGCCTAACCATACCCTTCTCAACTAACTCATGCACTTGCCGCATAATCTCCTCTTGTTGAGCTTGAGAAACTCTATAAGGAGGTTTATTAGGCGGTGAACTTCCTGGAAGAAGTTCAATTGCATGGTCATCATTACCTCGTTTAGGAGGTAGCTCACAAGGGATGTCGTCAATAAAAACATCTTGAAACCCCTTGAGAAAATTGGATAACTCTAATTCCTTTTGGTTGCTTTTATTTTCTTTTGCTAAAGCATTAGGTTCATTTTGAGAGTCTTTAACAAAAATCATGTACACGGAAATAGAGCTCTTTATTGACTTGTTGAAAGCTTGTGTATGTACAATGGGGATGGTGTTACCCATTTCCTTAGCATCTATATACATGTCTTTTTCCCTGAACTTAAAGGAGATTCTCCTTCAGGAAATTTAACATCGGCAGCCAGGCGGTCAAACCATGGTGCCCCTAGGATTACATCCTCATGCTTGAGAGGAGAGATAAAGAAGTCCTCTTTGTCCACATAGCCTTGGACATGAAGCCTCAATTTCCCGATTAAGGGAGTGACTGAAGCTTCTTGCCCCTTGAAGGCACTGTCTGCGGGTAGGACATCTCCCATCTCGTAGGATTGTATTCCTAGCTTGGTGGCCAACTCTATAGATATAAAATTGTGAGTAGAACCAGGGTCAAAGAGAATAAAAGCATCATGTTCTCTTACCTTTCCCCAAGCATGGCATAGAGGAGATCCTTTGTGGTGAGTTTGGTGAGTCTCCTCCTCTTGGATTTCAACCAAGGAAGCTCTAGGAGGATCTTGGCGGTTGTTCTTTTGGGGACAAGCGCGGTACGCATGCCCTTGTTCGCCGCACTTGAAACACCGGTTATCCTTACGATAACGCTCAAGCTCTTCAGGAGAGAGTTTATTTTTACCTTTGTAAACTCCCTTCTCTTTAGCTTTGTTGGAGTTGCCCTTAGGAGACTTTTGGACATTGTCCTTCCCCTTAGGCTCATTGGAACCCTTGTTTCCCAGGGGCTTATTATTTCTATTTGCCCCCGTTTGGAAATTGATTCGAGAGGCAACCATAGTGTGGTGTATTACCGCCGATATGGTACGTGGTCTTTAGGAGTTGGCATACTCCACCATTTCTTCGGTTAATCCCGCACAAAATTGTTGCTTTTGCTCTCCGAAATCCAACTTTTTGAAGACAGTGGCTTTGAGTTGTCGGTCCCAAAACTTGTCTACATATTTGTGGATAGATTCATTGGGAGAGAGCTTTAAGCTTCGCCATTCGGTGAGTACTTTGTCTTTGGCATCGGTGGCCAAAAACTGCTTCATAATGGAAGCTCTTAAATCTTTCCATGTTCGTGGAGCTTCACCATTGGCTCATAGGCTAGACCACCATTGTCTGGCGGACTTTTGAAAGTGCATAGCTACATGGCGTAGCTTAGAGGACTCCATGAAGCCCTCATCTCCAAACGCCGCATCGAATTGTTGGATAACGGCCAAGACTTTGTCCGTAGCACCAAAGGTACCATCATAGGTAAGGAAATAGATGCTCTTCCCTCCCTCTTTGAATTTCTTCAACTTGGACGACCTCTTCCATGCGGCATCGGATTTCCTATGGCCTCTTCTTTTTGATGGTTCAAAGGTTGCACCATCACTTTCTTCAGAAGGTGAAGAATTTGAAGAAGGTGAAGAAGAGGGTGACCTCTTTCTCACCTTTTTCTTGTCTTGATCTTTATCGTCTTCACCATAGATCTCATAAGAGGAAGAGAATGAAGAAGATGGAGAAGAGGGTATCCTCTTTCTCACCTTTTTCTTCTCTTGCTTTTTATCATCCCTCTTTGAATTATGGCGTGGAGAAGAGTGTGATGGTCTTCTCCGCTTTGGTGGTGATGGAGAGCGTTTAGCCCGCCGTCTTCGTGGAGCCATCTCCGCCGAGGTGGCAGGAGACTCGCTTCTTTCTCATTCCTTCGGTGGAGGCTCTTGAGTTCTCCTTTGGGAAGGAGATGCATCATCAAGAAGTAAATTCTTGAGCCCTTCATATGGATTCTCTTCTTCTTCCCGAATTGGAGAGAGACCTCTTTTGGTAGTCTCACAAGGAGGCTTCCTAGGTGTTCTCTCGTCATGGTGATGAGCTTGGAGAATCCCGTGAGCACGGAGCTGCCGTTGCACTTCACTTTGGAGAGATGGATTGCCCATGGCTTGTTGAAGCCTAGAAACAAGATAGTTAACAAGCATTGAAGCATCATTAGTAGCTTGCTCATGAGCAAAATCAAAGTTATCAACATTAATTTCACTCTCTTTACTATTGTCAGCCATTCTAACAACTTTTAGGTGTAAACTTTTTAGGTGTACTTTGGCACTTCAAGCCCTAGTTGCTACTCCTCTTTACCCCTTTAGAAAAAGCACTCAAGCTACTGTACCCGCGGCTCGAATACCATTAATTGCAAGGAATAGAAGAGAGGGTCTTTCGACACCAAAACAGCACCGGCTCCTGTCAAGCTTCTAATAGCTCAATAGTGGTTAAGCCGTAGGCAAGCCCCGTAGGACTCCACTATTAAGACCATAGCTCTCGACGGTGATGCCCCATTAACTACACGAAGGCAGGCGCACTGCAAGGCTGAAAAATCCCTATTCTACTTACTCACAGGCAATTAATAATACCAACCATTTGTAGCTAGCTTGAGGACCTCTCTTCTTGAGCAAGAAAAGAGAAACCTTGAGCTCTGATACCAATGTAACATTTAATGGCCTAATAACTTATGTGTAACGGAAATTAGCATGAACATAGTGGGCATTTCATTAGAATAGATTCCTAATGAGAATTACAAGAGTGCTTGGGTGGAGAGAGCAACAAAAAGCATAACACCTAGTTAGATAGCATCGACAATACTTTCAAAAGAGAGAGAAATTAAGCTATTGACAACAGTTGAGGACCAGATTTTCATGGAGCCGGTCCCCCCCTCCAAAAGGCTTTGTATTATGGTTTCTCCCATCAAGAGAGACATTGTACAATACAATTCTTTGTGTTCCTTCAAGACTAGCTAGTGCAATGAAGATGGAAACTTCATGCACTAAGCAAAACACTTAACAAAAACAACTTGAATTATCCCCGTTCTCAGACCCAAGACCTCACACACCTTCGAAGATGGTGAGAGCTAGCAGGGTATGAGAGTAGATTGAGAGGAAGAAGGAGTATCTTACGAGAAAGATGTACATCTCCTCACATGATCACTCATATGTAGCATAGCTTAGCTTAGTAATTAGCTTGGTAGAGGATATGAGCATGCATTGAAGCTTGGCCCTTGGTTGGATTTGCATCCACATGCCAAGAGAGTGTTGATGTAGGCTTCTATCTCACAAGCTTGGAGTAGGTGATGAGTTCTCCATTAAAGCTTGGGAAGAGATAGTCTTCTCTTTCTTCACACATGAGCTTGTGTGAGTGTGTGTGTGTGATAATGCCTTGCAAAAATCAGCCCCCTCTCTCTCTTGGGCGAGCCCTCTTGCTAATTGCTCTTGCTGAAGCTTCATTGGCCCTCCCCAAGTCAAGCCAATTACAATTAAGCAGCATAAGTGATAGCCTTCTGACATGTGTCCCCCTTTCCCCTTTTGTGAGAGCTTTAGGTAATTAAATAATTAAACTAAACTCTCATTGGACCCCTTTGCCTCCTGGCCAATAGGAATCAGGCAAGCCATGGGGCTCCTAAATGCTCATTGGACCCCTTAGGAGACTGCCCAATAGTCTTCTAGGAGACTTAATTCTCATTGGTTTCTTTTATTAAATATTTTTAAATTAATTAAACTAGATTTACTCTAGCTTAATTCTCATTGGTCCACTTCAAGGGTCATCCAATAGAAATTGGGTACACCTTGTGGGCATCTGGCCTAGGGAGCTGACATGTGTCCCTCATTCCCTTTGTGTAAAGGGAGCCTCTGTGTGTGTGTGTGGCTTTCTCTCTCATCCCCTACCTTTAGGGCTCGCCCCCTTCCATGTAGGGATGTGCAAAGACTTTTAGGGCACACACAAAGCATACAATTTTCCCTAGGGTTGACCTTTGGACACAACCTTTGAATTTTGGAACCTTAGCATTTTGGAAGTCTTAATGGGCTGAACCTTAGGGTCTTTTTAGCCCATTGTTGCACATGGCTCTTTTGCAGATGGCCCCCCCCTTTGGATCCCTATTTTCCCTCCTTTGGATCCCTACTGCGGCCGGTCTGCTAGTTTAACCAATATTCTAGATTTTTCTCCCCTGGCCTTCCCCACATTAAATGATCAATTTAATATGAGAAAATCATTTAGGAGAATTAGATATTGATTATTATGACACTTCAAGACCACCACAGACGGATGATGATATATTCAGGACCCAGTTGGCTACTGCTGTGGGAGGGATCCCTAACTCCGAGCAAGATTTTCCGAGCAATTTCTAAACCGAGCAAAAGAGCAAGCTACAATAACAAAAAAGCAAGGAGCTCTCTTAATTTTCAGTACACAAACCAAGGGATCTTTTCACATGATTTCAATATTTTGTTGTAGCTTATATATATATATATACAATCACTAAAAAGTACACACTAAGCTAGCAATGTTCAAAATTGAAATTTTGTGACATGTCAATAGAAAGATATATAGTGCTATTACAATGTATGCAACTTCAAGAAGACTGTCTATGAGTTGCAAGTCCTCTAATATGCAAGTATAATGAGCTAGTGATGGTTGTAAAATAGAAATATTTACTATGGACTATAATAGCATAAGGACTAAAATAAATAATTATAAAGATACTAGCAATTTTGCACAAGCATGAGTTTTACAAACACTTTTAATTTTGTCCATTCTAGAGACCTCTTTCTCAATTTTAAACCAATTCGAATTGTGTAAAGCTAGAAACCCCTTTCTCAGAGTAGTGCTAGAACGCTCCCATAAAAAAGAATAGCTTTTTCTATTTTAGGTGTAGTTAAAAATGTCGGGCCCATGGAAAATAGCTATAAAGAAAAAAAATGTATTAGAACAAAAGGCTAGATCCACACTAACAAAAACAAAACGATTTTGACAAATTCTCTTGTAAAAGAGCTCCTCATTCTCTTGGTTTTTTTATTTTGTTCAACATCATAACATTCTACTGGATTGACACAACTAGGGTGCAAGATTGTTTCCTCAACTAATAGGGTGAGTAATTTTTTCACAAGAAGCCATCATTCCTCCCCCTATTATTCCCACATTGTGAAGTATGGCAACCTCATGTGCTTCTATTGTCTTGTCTTTGCTTAGCTAGCTAGGTTTGACACTGGAGGTAGGGGGACTATCGGCCTTTGTAGCCCTCGTACACAAATGCCATCCGTTTGTAAACTTAGCTAGGCCATGCATTTTTGTGCGAAGTCTACAAATGCCGGCAGTCCTCCTACCTCCAATGTCACACCTCTATTGGGTCCATGTTTGGGAAAGATCTGCCTCAGCTTAACCTTGGGCTGATTGAAGATCGAGATTACTGGACTACAAACATTTGGAAAGGGAATACAAATTGATAATATATCAAAAATAGTTTAAAAATCCTACAAATTTGTAAATTTTCACTTGTACTTCTGGTTTGCATGTTTACAAGGAGGAAGCACAATGGTTTAGGGAAAAGAGAATAATGGACTTTCTTGAACATGACCCTCTCAAATAAAATCGCATGGACACATACTAATAACAGTGTTTTCAGATGGTGTCCCAGCCAGGGCTTGCCAAAAACACACTTTTGTAATTGAGCAAAATAAGGGCATACTAAAAACTAATAGACTGTTAGGTCAAAATTTGAAGCATTTCCTAGTTCTCTTATTCTTCAAACCATGCTCAAAATCTAGTTAGAATGTTGTAATTCCAACTCGTAGGTGTCTACTTTTAGCTTAAACTTTCCTCCAATTTGGAGATTGATAAAGGGCTCAAGATGCACAACTTGACGATGCGTGTAGAGTAGGTAAACAATGTTTGATTTGCATCGAGCTTTCGTTTGATGCCTTCGTCATATTTGCAGGAGTAGGTCATGAACGTGTGTGTGTTTGTGTGTGTGTGTGTGTGTGTGTGTGTGTGTGTGTGTGTGTGTGTGTGTGTGTGTGTGTGTGTGTGTGTGTGTGTGTGTGTGTGTGTGTGTGTGTGAGAGAGAGAGAGAGAGAGAGAGAGAGAGAGAGAGATCGCTCTAAATTCAAGGGACATGTGCCTAGTGCCACACAGAACACGTGCATGCTTGAGATGGCTCACGAAGAGATTGTCCCTACAAATTAGCTATGCAATTTCTTGATCTCGGGGACTCGTGACTCGTGAGGGATCTCACTCAGTTATCGATGCACTATTAGTGTCCAGCTGCATGTCCCCACCATTGTCTCTACAACCAAGTGCAAAAGATTAATCCTGGCTTGAATGCACTTCTTTATTCTGTATTGCCTAGTAAATAAGCTGCATATGCTTTTGTTTATCAGACCCTCATGTTGGATGCCAGATTAATGAGATCCATCAATGTATCTACACTACCAATCTGAATCATACTCGTTGGTTGCAGGCGGCGAACTATCGAACGGGAGTTCCTCAGAGAGTCAGACTTGAAAAAGCAAGTGAAGGTGGCAAGAGCAATCGTAGCAGCGACCCGTCGTGGAATCCAGTCGCGTTAGTGCCTGCTCAAAGGGCAACAGCAAGCACTCGTGCGACATCCAGCAGTTAGTGCTGGTCATGAGCGGGTGGTCCAGCGTTAGCCCGCCGATCGCCCCCATGAAGCCCAGGGCCTCATCCACCCGCTTCGGCAGTTCCCGATACCTGCAAGCAGATACAGATTGAGAGAGAGAGAGAGAGAGAGAGAGAGAGAGAGAGAGAGAGAGAGAGAGAGAGAGAGAGAGAGAGAGAGAGAGAGAGAGAGAGAGAGAGAGTGAGGGAACATTTTGCTGATGAGCTCAAAATATAGGTGATAGGAATGCAGCAACAGTCATTGAAATTTTAGGTGATGACCTGTTGCCTTGCTCACTAGTGTGAGAGGTGAAATCAAGGTTCCAGTGGGTCACTCTTTGCATGGCAGCATAGCCACCAGTTGCGAAAGACCGAAGCAAATTGAGTGATGCATCTACCTGACTGTAGGCTCTAATCATACAATCCGGGTCCGGGTACCTGGACTTCTCATCAAAATCATCTCCATTGATAATGTCCACTTTGTAGCTTCGCAGCATCACCCCATCTTTTTCTTCCAGGTCCTATGATCTCGGCTTTGCAAATTGTCTGGCCATCCGCCTGACCTACACCATGTCAATACACGTACGGATTCAGAACCCATGTAATGATATCATTCAAGGACATTTTAAATTCCCCCCAACCTGTTACAGAGCATATCAAGTAAAGCTTATGAGCCTCACAATTAATGATGTCCACTCATCATAAGGCCAATGTAATTGGTATTCTTACCTTGATCACAGGAAATTGGCCACCGAACATCAGCCATTCATTGCGCAGGAAGACTCAAGAGAAGCAAAGGGCCGTACGTCCTGCAAAAGTCAAAAGGGAAAAGGGCAAATGAGATGGCGTGGGCTGATCTACAGCCTTCTCTGCACCGCCGCTGTCAGCAAGACTTAATCACCATCACATGCTCTCTCTCTCTAGGACCGCACGTCGGCGCGCGCTCTTTACGACAGTTTAAGGGCAGGTTCTCTCTCTCTCTCTCTCTCTCTCTCTCTCTCTCTCTCTCTCTCTCTCTCTCTCTCTCTCTCTCTCTCTCTCTCTCTCTCTCTCTCTCTCTCTCTCAGTTTATGGCAGTTCAATGCAGAATCGCAGATTCAACTCTCCTCGTCTTAAGGTCTCTTGGGATAGTTTCCTACGACTTTAAAATTCTCTTCTTTTTAGCATTTCAATCACCCAAGTGTGATAGATTGGTTATGCCATTTCCCTCTTGAATAAAAGGTCTTGAGTTCAACTCTCCTCGTTGATTCGGAAAAATGTGTCTCAGCTTAATATCGTGCCGTTTTCAAATTCAAAAATGCCGGTTGAGAGCAAGAGGACAAGGAGAAATTCCACCTCAAAATAGAGAAAGATAGTGCAAAAACCCAAAAAGATAACCTAATTTTCTAAAATCTCTTGGCAAATTCAAGGAAAGGAATTTTGTATGTTTCAAAAAATGATTTTTCTTGAACACTGATGAGCAACTACAAGTGTAAATATGGTGCCTATGGCCATCAAGTCCCTAATAGCTTTGCAAGAAAGTGACCCATTAGTCAATCTGAGAGGATGGATGGGATAATAAATTTGTACTTCGGAACCTCAAAAAGAAGCTTATCATAATAAGTAATCTCATCAAAAAAAACCATAATATTGTGGACCTTCTCCTTTTGCCTTCCCTTTCTCCATTTCTTCTGCTTCTGCTTGCCCAATGTCGCCTCCTCCGTTCTTTCTCTCTCTCTACAGCTGCACGCCGACGTGCATTCTTGAATGCAATTTAGATGGCAACCAGGTGTTGCGGCAAAAACGTTGCCGAATACACAAACCTCCGTGAGACTCTCTCTCTCTCTCTCTCTCTCTCTCTCTCTCTCTCTCTCTCTCTCTCTCTCTAGCACCACACGTCGACGTGCACCGTTGAAGGCAGTTAGATGGCAAGTAGGTGTCACAATAGAAACGCTGCCGAATACAAACCATCGGGGATGAGAGTCTCTCTCTCTCTCCCTCTCTCTCTCTCTCTCTCTCTCTCTCTCGCACACACACACACACACACACGACAGCATGCACCCTTGAAGGCAGTTTAGATGGCAGCCATTTGTCGCAATAGAAACGATGCCGAATACAAATCGCTAGGGAAGATGAGCTACAACACGGGTGTGTTGGAAATTTGGCAACGCATGTGGAGGCCGCCAAAGCTGAGTCCAAGGAGAGCCAGTTTCAGATGAGGTTCCCTATCCTTGCATTCCACCAGTGTTCGGGTAGATCCATTGAGTAAACTTAACCTATATTTTTTGCATTTTAACTCTATTTTCTTAAACTTTTCAAGTGGATTTTCTCCTTCTCTATTATAAGGCTAAGCTGAGGTAGAATTTTCTCGAACACTACATTCCACTCTCCTATTCACACAGGGGCGGTAGTAACTCAATACGCCTAGCATAAAAGAATAAAAGATGTGTAGGACTAATTGTAGCTCACAATCTTCCAAAGGTAAGACGTCATGAACTACAAATGTTGCAAGAGGCTAGGACTTAGAGGGAGGTCTTATGTGAACTTACCAACAAAATGTTTACATAGGCTGATGGGAAGTGTAAAAGCATTATGGTATTATATAGGAGGCTCACCAATTAACAGACTCGCTCGGACTATAGGTTGCTCGGAAAACTTTGCTCAGTGTTAGGTAAATCTCCTGCTGTGGCTATGTTCACACAAGTAATGCAGAACCCGAGGTTTTTAGCCTTTCTGCAACCTTCTCTTCCGTCTCAGAAAGTTGGGTCACTGGATCATATTCAAAAGCCTGTTAAGGCTCGAGCACAGGTGATTCATACTGCAGAGTCAATGGAAACACCTGTACACTTGACAGAGAACATGCAGTCTCCACAACATATGCCTAAGGTGCAAGAAAAGGTGGCTGAGATGCCAATCTTTCAAGCTGTACCAGTTCACTTTTTAGCAGCCTATAGCTGGTTCTAATGGACAGGGAAGCAACCTACAGGCTATGCAACAAGTCTTCCCACCACCTTCAGTACACCCTGGCTATTTTGGAGGTGGATCAGTATTCCAGAGCATGGCTGGTCATGCACCTGGAAATCAGTTTTACATGCCAGGAACAGTGTTCGGGGGTGCTCAAACAATGATGCCTAACCCCATGTATGGTGTCACAGGCATGCTACCAGGGTTTCAAAGCACTCAGGGCCAATTTGGGATGCCACAGGCCAATTTTGGTATGGCTGGAATTACAAATCAACAGCCAAATATGGCATTTCCAGGTCAACTTGATTGCGGTCAGGGAACGCAGATGAACCTTAACAGTGTTCCCATGTTTCAATCACTTCCATATGACAACTTAACGCCGCTGGAGAGGCCAACTCCGTACAAAGAAGGTGGCAAAGGTGTGACATTCACGACCTTTACAGGGTTTGATGACAGGAAGAAGGCTCTCTCATTCCTCCAACAGTTTGACAAGGCCTATGCACGGGGAAACTTTACAGAGGCTTCAAAGGTCCGCAAGGCAGTCACTTTCTTGACAGGGAATGCGGGACAATGGTGGACCACTTTATTGCTGCAAGGGCAAGCTCCGTCCACATGGATTTACTTCAAGCAGATTTTTGCAGCAACATGGTTATCTGATGACTTTGAAGCAGATGTCATGACAGAATGGCACCAGCTTAATGTTGCCACTTGCAAGAATCTAGATGACTACAATCGAAAGTTTTGGAAAGCTCTACTTCTAGTAACTTCCTATAGGTTTGTGCCATTGATAGAACAGATTGAAAAATAATGTTGTGGCCTACCCAAAGGATTGAGAAAGTACTGCACGAAGACCAAAGTCACTACTTTGACGCAGCTCATTGAGGTAGCAAACATTGGCAATGGTTTGCTCAAGGGAGAAGATTGTGAATTCAATACTAGCGTCAAGGAAGGATCATCCAAGAAAGATTCAGCGAAGAAGCACGATCCCAATGAGGTTCCTAAAGGGACTCAGGAGCCAGCCAACGCAGGGAAAGGCAAAGCTACCATTGAATCAGAAAAGGGACCAGCAAAGAAATGGAAAAGACGTTTTCCTCGCAAGTCGGAAGAGCAAAAGAAGGTCCTGAGGTCAGAGAACAAATGCTTCATCTGTGAGCAGCCTGGCCACATTGCTTACAATTGTCCTACAAAGAAAAGGCCGGCTGATTCTGAAGACAAGGAGGACAGGAAAGAAAGAAGCCCATGGCTGGTCTAGTGCCAGATATGGTGGGCAACAAGCCAAATTCAGATGCAAGTGAGCTTTGCAGAGCATGGGGAAAGGTCAGGGATCAAACAGTCCTTATCTTCTTTGATCCAGGTGCCAAAGCCAACTTCATTTCCCCAGAATTGGCTTCCAAGTTGGGAATGAGACCTGAAGAGATGGGGTATACAGCAGAGGTAGGTTTGGCATGTCCTGGCTATACAAAGTCTGTGACACCCATCATCGGAAAGTTGCGTCTACATATCTAGTCGTATGTAGATGCTAAAGAATTTTACATCATGCCACTGGACGGATGTGATGTGTTTTTAGGTATTCCTTGGTTATTTCGTGTACAGGGAATCATGGATGCCTACAACAAAAAGATCACTGTACAGAGCAGGGGAAAGACTCACATTCTGGATGTAAAGCTTAAAGGGGAGTCTATTCCCACTGTATCAGCTTCTGCTATTACTTCTGTAATGAAAAAGCATATTTCTGCATACTTGGTTTTTGCACGTGAAGTGTCAGATTGTGATGAATCAAATTTATCTGTGCTAGATAAAGAAAGTTTTTACAACAGTATAGTGACTGTTTTTCCGATTCATTACCGTCTCAATTACCGCCAGAGAGACCCGAGGACCATGCGACAGATTTGGTGCCAGGCCAAATAAGCCTCCGTATAGGGTTAGTGCGGCTCAGCAGAAAGAGATAATGAGCCAAGTACAGGAGCTGTTAGAAAAGGGGTTGATTCAGTCCAATTCATCCCCATTCTGTTCTCCAGTGTTGTTGGTGCTTAAAAAGGATGGCTCATGGCGTATGTGCATCGACTACCGTGCACTGAACAAGAATACCATCAAGAATAGGTTCCCTATACCTAGAATTGATGATATTCTGCACAAATTAGAAGGAGCAGCTATGTTTAGCAGGATAGATCTAAAGAGTGGGTACCATCACATCCGCATTAGATCAGAGGATGTGCACAAGACTACTTTTAGCACGACGTTTGGCCTTTACGAATTTTTAGTGATGCCCTTTGGTCTCACAAATGCTCCTGCTACGTTCAATAGGATGATGGACAGAATTTTCCGTCCACACCAGTAGTTTGTTGGTACATTCTTTGATGACATGATAGTCTACTCAAAGAATGAAGAGGAGCATAGGAATCACTTGGCCATTGTGTTCAAAGACCTACGTAGCCATAGGTTGCTCATCAATGCAAAGAAAAGTGATTTTTTTCTGGAAGAGATTCATTTTCTCGGACACATTGTCTCAAAGGATGGTGTCAGAATGGATCCTGCAAAAGTTGAAGCGATCAAGTCATGGCCAGATTTGAAGACGGTGCACGATGTCCGAAGTTTCTTGGGACTATTCTCCTATTACAGAAGGTTTATCCGAAATTTCATTGAGATTGCTTCACCTTTACATGCTCTTCAAAAGAAGGAAGTCACCTTTAGATGGACACGGAAAGAGATTTCAGCTTTTAATCTCTTTAAAAAAAAATGACTTCAGATCCAGTCATTGTGTTGCCAGATCTTAGGAAGTTATTTGTGGTCCAGTGTGACGCCTGCGGTAGTAGCATTGGTGCAGTGCTAATGCAAGATGGCAGGGTAGTAGCCTATGAGAGTAGAATCTTGCAAGGGCCAGAAAAGACTATGCAAGTCGCGCTCTTAAGTTGGAAACACTACCTGCTAGGTGCAGACTTTGTTGTCCAAACAGACCATCAGACCTTGCGATACTTCTTAACACAGGCAAAGTTATCTGAGAAGCATATGCGAGGGGCAAATATCTTGTCCATGTTCCACTTTCAGATTTTGCATGTGGAAGGCAAGAAGAACGTTGTGGCTGATGCCTTGTCAAGGAAGCCACAAATTTCAGTTGTGTCAATTCCTTATCATCATGAACTTGATGATATGAGGGAACAGTATGCAAATGATGAAGATTTTGCAAGGGTCTTCGAGCAGCTAATGAATAGACAACGTCATGAACACTATCTTCTCAAAGATGGGTTCATGATGATGCATGGCAGATTGTGTGTCACAAAGCCATTGCGACGCAAAGTTATGGAAGAGAGTCATGTCCCACCGTATGCAGGCCATCGTGGAATCGATGCTACAGTTAAAGCGGTTGAGACATTCTTCTACTGGCCTACATTGAGAAGAGATGTGGATGCCTTTGTGTGAGAATGCCTAATTTGCCAGAAGGTCAAGTTTGACAGGCAAAAGGCACCTGGGTTATTGCAACCACTGCCTATTCCAGATAAACCATGGGAAAGTATTTCTATGGATTTTATCTTTGATCTTCCGAGAACGCAGACAAGAAATGATGGTATTTGAACCATCATTTGCAGATTCAGCAAGCAGGCTCATTTTATTCCTGTCAAGAAGAAGATAAAGCCAGATCAGATGGCACGCTTGTTTATGAGCAATATTTTTAAGTATCATGGCATGCCACAGTCGATTGTTAGCGACCGTGATCCACGCATGACAAGTTTGTTCTGGAGAGGCTTGTTTGAGAATATGGGCACAACGCTCAAATTCTCTTCGTCATTTCATCCTCAAACAGATGGGCAGTCAGAAGAGGCAAATTCTACTGTCCTAGATCTGCTGAAGTGCTATGTATCAGAGCATAAAGGAAAGTGGGAGCAATATTTGCCATTGGTGGAGTATGCATACAATAATACAGTGCATTCATCAACTGGCAAGGTACCTTTTGAGATAGTTGAAGGTGGCAAGAAAGTTCCTCCCATACTGCATACAAAGGACAAGATATTTAAAGCAGATAAGTATGTTCAGGACATGGATGAAATGTACAAGAAGGTCAAAGTGGCCTTAGAAAAGACTCAGGCAAAGCAAAAGAAAGCAGCTGATGGTCACCGTCGTGAAGTGGTATTTTCACTTGGTGATTGGGTGCTTCTACGCTTTGAAAAGGCAAGGTTAAAGAAGATGAAGGGCAAGGAAAGACTGTTTCCAAAGCTCAGCATGCGTTACTATGGGCCTTTTCAAGTGTGCGACATAATCAGTGATGTTGCATATAGGATGAAATTGCGTGACAGTTGGAAGATTCACAATGCGTTTCATGTGAGTCTTCTCAGACCCTATGTGGGTGATGTGCCAGAGGATATGCCAGTTGAAGATCAGTCGGAAGTCGAGGAACTTGACGAGATCTTAGTCCCAGAACAGATTTTGGCACATAAAGAAAGAAAAGTGAAAGGCAAGGTTACTAGGCGTTACTTGGTAAAGTTCAGAAACTATCCACCAATGGATGCTAAGTGGATGGAAGAAGGTGAACTTGCAGAGTCACCAACTGTGTTATCACTTTACCTTGAAGCCTTCGATTTGTAACCTACCTTGACCCCTTGAGTTTCAAAGCTACATGGATTATCAGTGTGACAATGGCTTATGAAAGAAATGATGTACATGGTATTTAAAGTGAGCTCAAATGAAATACCTGTTACATGAATCTTAGAGCTGTACAGATTGCCAGTTTGGCAATTGCTCTTATGGAATGTCCAAAACTTTGGTTAGTGCTATAGAGGTGAGTATTTCTTGTCAGTTTATCAAGGATACAGTAATTGCTTCTATTAAAGGGTACATGTGTAACTGCATTCTTAAATTGTCGGTTTGGGTATGCTTGAAAGTGTTACTGGGCCCAACGTGTACTATAGACAGTGGCAAAATGTGTGGCTACCATTTTGTCATTGGAAAGTTAGTGACTCGAAGTGCGAAGCTACCACTATGTCATTGGAACAGGGTTCACACGCAGGCAATACATGTGTCAACGAGGTGTTGAATACACCAGGGTTGACAATGAGCATGTATGTGTCGTACATGTGTCGACAGGTGTTGAATACATCAATGTTGACTATGAGCATGTACGACATAGATGCAAACGAAGACGTTTAAGATTTCAAGAGGGCAGTATATCACCAGCGTGTGACTACTATCTATCCTTTTTGTTGTCACCAGCGTGTGACTACTATCTATCCTTGTTGTTGATTTCTTTCTTATTATTTTTTGGAAACACCCCTCGGGAAACCTAACTGCCCTGCATTGCATAGCTAGTGTGGAACTGTTCAGAGGAGTCCAGGCATGAGGGCAAGAGAGCACTAAGGTTGGACAAGAACTATGGTTAGCCAAAGTGGGGTCATTGACTAGCCAAAGTGGAATCCTTTGCTACAGAGGCTACATTTCAATTTTGGGTATGGTTGCAGTGTACAAAGGGGATCAGATGACCTAGAAAGATACAATGGCAACATCTCCTAAAATTTAAGAAACTCCTATTTTGAGACCTGAAAATGTGTTTGCGTCATTACCTCCGGAATGACAAGGGGAACATTTTATTACTCTGCCGTGAAGTCAACTGGGCAACCGGTTGAGAGATTTTTAGACGGCAACCCCGACGGAAAATAGGCTGTAAATGTGCCAAGTGACACATTTCTGTGCACTTTCTTCATGTATGAAGAACTGGCGTTGAATTTGAAGGAGGGAGGGGCTCATTTGCAATTTTTGTCACAGGTTAAGAGCTATGGAGTGCTTCCTTTCCCTCTTATGTACAGTACGGTGCCATGAGTGATGCCCTGCACGCTACGCATTGCTCTCTCTCTCCCCTATGGCAGTATGTCATGCCCCACAAGTGGGCTTTTGAATTGACCAATGTACAGTTGTGTGGGTTCATGCACGATTGCCGAGGCAAGAGTCTCTTGCATAGGTACTGGATTAGCTAACGGCTAATCCCCCGCAGGTACAGGTGATTCGGAGAGGTTTCACGTCCGAAATCTCGTCCGATTCAAAGGACAAGTAGCCCTACAGGTGCGGGAGCTCGAGGACTTGCTACGGATGCGATCGGCACGCGAAACAGAGCCCAAAGCAATAAATTACAGTCTGCTGTGTATTTTTGCAGGTTTAGGGTTTTGGCCCTAAACGGACCCTAATACCCCCAAGAGGTTCGGAGACGCGAAGGGACCGCTGTACAGGTGATCTGGCGCATTTTCGGGGCTGAAAAAAGAGAATTTTGCGTGCTGCAGATTCTCGTCAAGTTTTGCAAAGTACCCGTATGCGTCGGGAAAGTCATTCAATGCGTGGGAATACTGACTGTGAAGGATCCTAGTACAATTATGCTGCAAAAATCGGGCCGGAACAGTTGAAATTCAGCCAAGCTTGTGCGGGGCAGCTTGTAGGGAACCACAGCGTTTATTCCCTCTTTTAAAGAATAAAGAAATACCAAAAGGGACGTTTAAGTTAGAAGCCAATCTGGTGTCGGTCTTCTCATACAGGTGCAATCTAGCAGCCTGTATCCCTCTCCCCTTTGTTGTGTCTTGAAAGTACAGGTAAAGTGGACGACAAATTAAATAGGTACAGGCCGGTTTCAGTTGGATTGACACAATCCTAGCCTGTGAAATCATTTGAAAACAAAGGTAACTTTCCACCCCCATTCTCCAGGTTTAAAGGACGCTCAATAAAGCACACATCGCCAGTATAACCTTCCACCATTCTTGGAGAAGGACCACAAAATACATCATAACAGATGACATCCCCTGCTGGTGCCGAGGAGAATGAGGGTACACGACTTCTCCTTCAAAATAAAGTTGAGCATGTAAACTATGCACCTGTGGGTAGCTGCATACTCTAATGATCTCTTATAATGGTCCTGAAGTGACCTTGGTGTGCCTTGTAGCAACAGCTCAACCCCGAACCACCGATTCCTCTCTCCATCTCTCACGAAGATATCAAGTCGCTTTCTCTTGTCAGCTGCAGCAGGCTTAGTTTCAGGGATGACCAACCATTTTGATGCACTATAAGCGCCCAGTAAGACAGCCTTCATCTTCACATAAAACTCGAACTGAATGCTATACTCGGATGCAAGCTGATCAGCGTTCTGAGATTCAGGTATCTGGAAGATACTCCAGTTCAGCCTCTCGATGGTCTTTGTAATGATCCACAAAATGTCAAACACATGCGGACCAGGTACCACCTTTGTGCTCAAGTGTAGCTGAAGACTTTCAAGCAATGCTGAGTGCAGTAGCAGTGAAGAGATGCTCAATTCACACAGTTGGGAGTCTGGGCTGTTATCCACCAGCACCCCTTCAGAAATCAAACATTCCACATTGTCATCATATGGCATGGTTACACATCTTTCAGATTTAAGCAAGCATAAAATTAAATCCGTCCCCTTCTCATCAAGGCCTGCACACACGGGATGGAGTAGTACGTGGGTTTCACAAAAACATGCCTGACCAGGTTCTGCTTTGAGAATCTTTCCCACATCTCCAGGGTGCGATTCCTCTGGGACGGAAATGTTGTATGCAACTCTGCACAGCACACCCCAACCAACCCCTTGTGTCCACCAGTGAGGTGAAAGATGGATGCCGCAATGCCCTCTTTCTCCACATGAACGTACCTGTCCTCCTCATACTGCGCCAGTAACATTTCAATGTCTCCCGGTGAAAAGATACTGGGCTTCATGTGAAGATCATGAGAAAACGGCGAGTAGTCATTGCGTGACTTGCTAAGCCCATCAAGAGAGCTCTGCCACCTCTTCTGTTGCGCGATTTTAAGCTCCGCAAGGATGGCATCGGTGCCAATGAGGAGGATGGAATGTAAGCAAAAGCTCTCCCTATCGAGCTTCATAGAACGCAAGGTAGTTAAAAAGCTGTCCTTGAAAGTTTGGGGGAGCCGACCAAAGGGGTTCATTTCATCAAAAATCAAGATAACGTTCTTGTCATGCTCACAGCTCCTGGCAAACATATGCTTACACGCAACACTGGAAGGCGGCCCCGCACCTGACCACCGCGGGATGACAGAACTACTCCAAGACACCTCGGAGAGAAGGATCCTCCAGCGATCTGCATCAGAATGGGACACATCGGGAAGATGGGGTAAATCCAGATAGATACATTCAAATCCATCCGCCCTGAGAAGACGCCTGACATGCAAAGCAGACGTGCTCTTGCCGCTTTGCCTGACTCCTGTTAGGACACAGTTATTCCCCTGAGCCAGACTCTCCACCAGTTCACCGACGTGGGGTTCCACATAGTAGTTCAGATCCTGGGAGCAGCCGTTCCCAGGTGCAAAGGACTTGTGCCTCTTAAGCCTGGGCCGCTTACACAGTCCTTCGCCATCCTTGCCATGGCTTCTTGTAATTGTTGCCGGACCTGGCCTATAAACGTGAGAGAGAACCAAAAGCCAACGTAGGGTGGTTACAGACCGGCTGCCGACTCTTTTAATGGTATTAGTGAGTTGTATATTTTCATTCTTTTGAACCCTACTTTTTCTGTATTTAAAAAGCCTTGTTGATGTTTCTCAGAAGGTCCCAAAAACCACGTCTCTCGACATTAACTTGGGAGAGTCTCTTCAGATTAACTTGGGGAAGTCCATTGCTGAAAGCTCACCTGCTACTATTGCAAGAGTTGTGCCTCCCTCTAAAGCACACGAGAAGGCTCTAGATTAGTAGCTAGAAATAGCATAAGCTGTGGTGATCAAAATAGTGTGCCTTCACTTTGTATGACCTTTGTGAAACAACTCCTAGATTTGCTATAGAGGGAAGGGAGCTTAATAAATTATTGCACTTTCAAGCTCAGAGTAGAAGATGTAAAATTCCCTAGATACTTTAAAGTAGATATTGTCGATAAGCCCAACTCTGATACTATTACAATTGTGGTTGAAGAATCCTTATTGACGCACTTTGTGCCTAAATTGTATGTGGGAAAGTCTGTGACGATAGAAGGTGCATTAGTGAAGAGAAGAAATAAAGTGGACCGAGGTGCATCTACATATTCAATTTATGTAGATTTCGCAACTATCATCAGAAAGATTGCACCATTTCCAATCACATTAAGCTTTTACCCTGAGCATAGAATCCAAGGTTTCCTTGACGAGGCACACCTCCTGTACTCGAGAGGTACAGAGAGACACTTGGGCACACTCACATTCATGGTCATTCAAGTAGACAACTTGGATGTGAAACCTGGTGGCTGTGGAGAGCTTCTCATCGGAGATGGACCTTATTCAACGATCGTGCCACTATGAGTACATTCGACGACTCTTTATAATTTTATTACATTGTTTGTTGTCTTTATTTTGTCATTACAAAAAATAGTGAAAACATTGTTATCTTTCTTAGCTCACATTTGTGAATGTTCGTAAAGACGAATATGCCAATGTAGAAGGCGAGAACTACCCTTAGCAGGATGGCAGGTGGAGGAAGCTTCCAGAAGCGATAACCAGCAAGTTACCATAGTAACTGACAGTGTACAGTCAGTCTCGACAGCCTATATTTAGGACCCATGACTCATTTTGTACAGCTTCTAACCCTCTAGAATCCTTAGTTGTCTACATTATGATATACACCGTGCAACAAGATTAGCCATCAACCGGACAATGATACATGCACACAAATCGTTTGCAACAACAAATAATCCAATTCGACTTTGAACAACATTAAAAGACTGCGATAACAAACCCACATATACTAATATTAAAAGGGTTGAAAGTACACATCTTAAAACAACAAATACAATCTTCCCAATTACACTTTCATAGTTAGAGCCCCAATGCTTTCCTTGCTCCTTTCCCTAATTACTTAATCCTCAACATCTTTGGTGAACTCAACACAAAACGAGCTGGATTGAGAGGCTAAAGATGGACATACAAGTAGCCCGGGGGATTCACCATGGAGAACTTACCGCACCATGTAAGTGCAGGGGAGGGGTTTTTTTTTACAAGTTACATAAGCGTATAAGTTAGGGGCAGGCCCCCAATAATGTTTCTCCCAAGCTTAAAAATAAGGGAGGGGTATCATATTTATGGGGTAAGGAAGGGAAAAATGAGAGGAAGTTTTTGTGTTTCAAAATCATGGCTTCCCAAAAGAGCCTTTCCTCAAACTTGTGAGTCAATAGCTACAAAGATACATGCAAGAACTAACACTGCTTTGTATCAATTGCTTGTTTTGTGATTATAGTTCATTTGTTGAGGGATGAAAGCCATAAAGAGCTTGTATAGATGCAAATTTACACAGAGAACCTAACACAACTTTATAGCCATGTTTCTTGAGTAATTTAGATGGGTCTAAATTGGACAAGTAGCTAGAGTGCAGGCTGAACATGCACATAGTTTGAAGTCAAACTAAGACACATTGAGGGTACATCTAGGTATCAACAGAAGTGGTTCCTTTGTACATTGCCAATCACTATGCTACATGCTCTTTGACTAGCTTTACTCAGTTAGATAATGTGAGACCTAAATTTTATATGTAAGATAGAGGTATGATAGTTTTTTGCATTGATTATCGTATAAGAGTAGAAAGGGGGGTCATATCCCCTAATCTGAGTCGTATATAGGAGTTTTATCAAAGTTGTCCACTCGATCGCAGGTGGCATGTCATAAAATCTAATATCTAACCAACCCAAATGATTTTCTCATATTAAATTGATCACTTAATGTGGGAGAATAAACGGGAACAAGTATTAAGATATAGATATGTGCTTATAGATCTATCTCAACACGGGGCCAACAGAAAAGGGGCCCAAATGGGAAATGGTCTATCAAGAGCAAGGCTAACGAATGGAGCATAAGACCTTAGGGTTAGCTTCATTGAAGACCTCCAATAATGTGTGTAAAAGTCCTTTGACCTTAGGTAAGCTAGGGCTGAGCTTGAGGTGGGAACCCGGCCCAAACTCGAGGTTCTTGTCGTGCTTGAGGTGCTTGTCCTGCTTGAGGTGCTTGATTAAGATGCTTGAGGTGCTTGACTGGCTCCATGCTTGAGGTGCTTAACTTGGTGCATGATTAAGGTGCTTGAGGTGCCTTGAGAAGCTTACCTGAGATGCTTGTGGGAACACCCCCTACTTCAAGTGCTTAGTCATGCTTGATGACTAAGGGGGTTGCTCATCCAAAGTCAAAAAGATCCCTACAAGGAGGGGGGCGAGCCTACAAGGGGGGGGGGATGAGAGAGAACACACACACACACACACACAAGGGAAGCCCCGGCTTGAAGAGGCAGCAAGGGCACTTGTCAAGTTCCTCCTCATGTTGCCCTCATGGTGTGCCTGAAACCTATTGGTTGGCCACCCAAGGGGTCCAATGATAATAAAGGATATTTAATTAATTGATTTTGCATTTATCAAGTCCTCTCTCTCAAAGGGGAAAGGGGGACACTTGTCCCAAGACTATCCCTGTTGCTTGTAATGGCTCCTGCTTGTGATTGGCTAGGCCTGGAGGGGTCCAATGATCTTCAAGCATGAGCTACAAGGGGAGGTCGACCCAAGCAAGCTAGGAGGGTTCTTAGGGGGTATACTCACCCACACACATTCACAAACACTCTTATTCTGTACTATGCAAAGTGCAAGGGCTCCCTCTCTTTCTCCAAGCAAGTAGAGGTTGAGAGCCTACACCAACACTCTTGGCTATGGAGTGCAAATCCATCCAAGATCCATGCTTCAATGCTTGAGCTTGCCATCTATTTCTTCTTCATTACTATGCTATTATGTATGCTAGCACAAGAGTTATGATAAGTGAGGAACTAGCTCTTTCTCGTATGAAATGTTTCTTCTTCCTCTTCCCTACCCTCATTCCCTGCTAGCTCTCTCCACCTTCGAAGGTGTTTGAGGTCTTGGGACTGAGGCTTGGTATAGTTAAAGCTTTCTTCAAGTTTAGGTTATGCTATGATGGTGATGCATGAAGCTTTCCATCTTCATTGCTTCACCTAGGTCACAAGGAACACACAGAATGTATTGTAACAAGTCTCTCTTTATGGGAGAAATCATAATACAAATGCCTATTGGAGGGGGGACCGGCTCCACATAAATCCGGTCCTCAACTGTTGTCATGTTCTCTAAATTCTCTCTCTTGCAAAAGTATTGTCTATGCCAAACTAATTGCGATGATTATGTTGCTATCTTCAATTATGTCTACCCGCTATGCTCACAAAATCATTTCTTGAAAGTACTCTCATTAAATTCCGCTACTCTCAAATTGAATAGGCAAATTCCATTACATTGGTATCAGAGCATTTGGTTTCTCTTTTCTTGCTTAAGAAGAGAGGTCCTTAAGTAGCCTATAAATGATTGATGTTGTTAATTATAATAGAGTAAGTGGAACTGGGATCTAATATCGGTTTTGTTAAGCCCACTATGTGGGGGATGGTGCACACCTCGGGAGCTTTGGACTTAATAATGGAGTCCTTTTAGACTTGCCTACGGCTTTACCATTATTGAGCCATAAGAACTCCGAAAGGAGCTAGCCCTTGGCAACTCTGCTATGTTAGACCTACTCCTCTACTCTCTATAATTAACCACTTTGAGCCGTGGGTGTAGATACTTAAGAGCCGATTTTCAAAGGCTAAGAGGAGTGGCAACTAAGGTTTTGTATTGCCAAAGCATACACTAAGTATAAACATAAATTTTGTTAACATGGCTGACAATAATCAACAGAGTAGAATGAACATTGATAGCTTTGATTTTGCACATGAAGGTGCTAATGATGATGCTCCCATGTTTGTGAATTATCTCGTCACTAGGTTGCAACAAGCTATGGGCAACCCTGTTTTGCAAGCCGAAGGTACTCAACAACTTCGTGCTTATGGAATTTCCCTTCCTCTCCCATAGGAGAGAGAGCTTAGGAGGCCTCTTGAAGAGACCCCCAAAAGAAGACTCTCTCCCATTCGAGAGGAGGAATCCAAAGAGAAAGAAAGCAATGACAATCTAAGTTCTTCTGAAGATGTGGCTCCACGAAGACGGCGGTCTAGACGATCGCCTACTCCTTCCAAGAGGAAAAGAGCAACCCATAGTCCTTCTCCTCATCACTCTGAAAGGAAAGAGAGGAAACAAAGGAAGAAAAGGACTAGGAAGAGGTCACCCTCTTCTCCTTCTTCTTCACCTTCCTCCTCTTCCGATGAAAGTTATGGCTATTCTCCTAGAGAATACAAGAGGGGAGGACATTGCAAATCATTTCCTGCATGGCGAAGGTCACAAAAGATAAAGAAGTTCAAGGAGGGAGGAAAGAGTATCTCTTTTCTTACCTATGATGGCACCTTTCGTGCTACCGACAAAGTGTTGGCCTTCATCCAGCAATTTGATGCGGCCTTTGGGGACAGGGCTTCACAGAGTCCTCCAAGCTACGCCATGTATCTATGCACTTTCAAAAATCAGCTCGTCAATGGTGGGCTAGCCTTCGTGGCAATGGAGAAGCCCCAAAGACATGGAAAACTCTACGAGTTTCCATCATGAAGCAATTTCTTCCAAGTGATACTAAAGATAAAGTTCTTACCGAATGGCGCGGCTTGAAGCTTCTCTCTCATGAGTCTATCAACAAGTATGTAGAAAAGTTTTGGGATTTACATCTCAAAGCTACTGTCTTTCAAAAGATAGACTTTGCCGTGCAAAGACAACAATTTTGTGCGGGATTACCTGAAGAGATGGCCGAATACATCAACTCTCAACGGCCCGGTACTATTACCAAAGTAATCCACCACACCATGGTTGCTTCACGCATCAATTTCCATCAAGGGGCTAGACGTAATGTCAAGCCCATGGAAAACAAAGATAAAAATGATGCAAAGGGGAAATCCAATGCTCAAAATAATTCCCAAGGCACTTCCAACAACAACAATAACAACAACAACAATCGGTCCAAGGAGAAGGGAGTTTACAAAGGTAAAAACAAACTCTCTCCTGAAGAGCTTGAAGCTTTTCGCAAGGACCATAACTGTTTCAAGTGTGGGGAGCAAGGTCATGCCTATCGTTCTTGCCCCAAGAAGAATACTCGCAATGAGACTCCTAGGGCTTCCACCATCGAAGCTCCAAAAGAGGATGCTCATTGCAAAGGATCGTCACTTTCCTATGCATGGGGAAAGGTAAGAGAGCATGATGCCTTCATCTTGTTTGACCCAGGCTCTACTCTCAAGTTCATATCAATAGAGTTGGCCACCAAGTTGGGCATTCAAGCTTTTGAGATGGGAGATATAGTAACAGCTATGCAGCTTTCAAGGGACAACAAGCCTCCGTTACTCCCTTGATTGGGAAGTTGAGGCTTCATGTCCAAAGTTATGTCAACAAAGAAGACTTCTTCATCTCTCCTCTCCAACATCAGGATGTTATCCTAGGGGCACCATGGTTTGATCGCATGGCGGCCAACATGAAGTTCCCTGAAAGGAGAATTTACTTCACCTACAGGGGAAAGAACATGTATATAGATGCTAGTGAGCATGGTCGCACTATTCCACTTGTAAATCCTCTTTCTTTTGATAAATCAATGAAGAGCTCAGTTTCTGCGTACATGATTTATGTCAAAGAGTCTCTAAAAGCTAATAATGTTTCATCAAATGAAAATGATAGGAATCAAGAAGAGTTAGACTTGTCTACTTTTTTAAAAGGATTCCAAGATGTGTTCATCGATGATATCCCTATGGACCTACCTCCAAAACGAGGGGATGATGACCATCGTATTGAGCTCCTTCCAGGAAGCTCACCGCCTAACAAACCTCCTTATCGAGTCTCACAAGCACAACAAGAGGAGATTATGAGGCAAGTACAGGAATTGGTAGACAAAGGGATGGTGAGGCCTAGTTCCTCTCCCTTTTGTTCTCCAGTCCTTTTAGTGCAAAAGAAAGATGGTACATACCGTATGTGTGTAGACTATCGAGCACTAAACCATATCACTATCAAAAACAGATTTCCTGTGCCTCGGGTAGAAGATCTGTTTGATAAGCTACAAGGCTCTACCTACTTTAGTAGGATTGACTTTAAGAGTGGCTATCATCAAATAAGGATAGTGGATGAAGATATCCTAAAGACCGCGTTTCGCACAACTTTTGGTCTTTATGAATATCTAGTCATGCCTTTTGGCTTGACTAATGCACCAGCTACTTTCAATCGTCTCATGGAGAAAATTTTTAGACCGTATCGTAAATTCACTGGAGTGTTCTTTGATGATATCATCATCTACTCCAAGTCTTTGGAGGAACATAAGCAACATATCCAAGTGATTTTTCAAGCCTTGAGGGAGAACAAACTTTTTCTCAACCAAAAGAAAAGTGAATTCTTCCTTCAAGAGATTCAATATCTAGGTCATATTATCTCTCACGATGGTATTCATATGGATCCATCAAAGTTAGAGGTAATAAAATCATGGCGTAACCCAAGGAATCTACATGAGCTAAGAAGCTTTATTGGTATGTGTGCATACTATAGACGCTTCATAGCAAAATTATCTCAAGTAGCAGGACCACTACACGACTTAACAAAGAAGAACGTTAAGTTTGTATGGACTGCTAAGGAGCAAAATGCTTTTGAAAAACTCAAAGAGAAGCTTACTTACCAACCAGTCCTCGTGCTTCCGGATCTCTCAAAGCCACTTGAGGTCCAATGTGATGCTTGTGGTGATTGCCTTGGAGCGGTTTTGCTTCAAGAAGGACATGCCATAGCATATGAGAGCCGAAGGCTCAATAGTGATGAACGAGTCTTGGGCATTTATGAGAAAGAACTTTTAGCTGTTCTACATGCCCTAGACACATGGAAGCACTACCTATTGGGGACTCCATTTATCCTACGAACCGACCACCAAAGTCTCAAGTATTTCATGACGCAAACCAAGCTTTCCGACAAACAAATGAGGTGGGCAAATTTTCTTTCGCAATTTAATTTCCATATTGCTCACATAGCTGGTAAGCACAATCAAGTTGCCGATGCACTTTCACGACGACCAAAAGTTAATGCGGTGTCTATAGCTACTCACAATGATCTATCCTCTATGATAGATGAGTATGCTACTGACCCTGACTTTAGAGACATAATGTCAGCCCTTGCTTTGGGAAAGAAAGAGGAACCATTCACCTTGCAGGATGGTTATCTTCTCCACGGCAATAGGCTATGTGTTACCCATTCCCTTTGTGAGAAGGTTATGTATGAATCCCATGCTCCTCCATATGCAGGGCATAGAGGTATTCAGCCTACTCTCCGAGGAGTAGAGACGTATTTCTATTGGCCTACCATGAAAGTGGACATACAAGAGTCTGTTTCAAAATGTGTAGTATGCCAAAAGACCAAGTATGATAGAGGGAAGCAACCTAGATTACTCCAGCCATTGCCTATTCCAAATTCACCATGGGAGAGTATATCCATGGATTTCATCTTTGGATTACCCAAGTCTATCCATGGGAATACAGGAATATGGACAATACTCGACAGGTTTAGCAAGCAAGCACATTTTATTCCTGTCAAAAAGACTATTAAGGCACATCAAATGGTAACTTTCTTCATATCTCAGATTTTCAAGCACCATGGATTACCCACATCCATCGTGTCAGATAGAGATCCTAGAATGACCAGTAATTTCTGGAAAGGTCTCTTTGAAAATCTAGGAACAAGATTGAATTTCTCTTCGGCCTATCACCCACAAACGGATGGCCAAAGTGAGATAGCCAATCTTACGATACTCGATCTACTCAAGACTTATGTTACCGAAGTAGATCAACGCTCGCAATGGGAAAAGTATTTACCTCTAGTAGAGTATGCCTACAATAATAGTTTCCATACTTCTACGGGGAAAGCACCTTTCGAGATCATAGAGGGAAGACCTAAAAGTCCCTTGCTACTCAAAGTACATGGGAAGATCTTCTCCGCCGATGAGTATAGCCGTGACCTACAAGAATCTTTTCAAAAGATTAGGGAGGCTATAGCCATCTCTCAACAAAGGCAAAAAGCTGCTGCTGATAAGCACATAAGAGCCTTAATGTTCAAAGAAAATGATTGGGTCTTGCTTAAGTTTCCTAAGGCTCGATTAAGGCAAACGACGGGCAAAAATCCTACGGGCCATCAAAAGTATTATGCTAAACTAGCAAAAAGATACTATGGTCCTTTCCAAATCTTGAAGCCCATCAAAGAGACGGCTTATCAACTCAAGTTGCCCAACCATTGGCTTATACACAATGCCTTTCATGTAAGCCTACTTAAGCCCTACAAAGGAGAGCCACCAACTGAACCAATTATTGAAGACCCTCCCGCAGTTGAAGACCAAGAAGAGGTGCTACAACCTGAAGCTGTCCTTCGGCATGAAGACAAGGTACTACGACATGGTAAGACATGGCTAGATGGATGCAAGGAGTACAACTTAAGGATAGTATGAACCTTTTCAATGCTTACAATGCTACATTACAGTAAGCAAATGTACAATTTTTCTTTTTTTAAATGACTCATGTTTTTGTTTTATAAAACTAGTTCTCTTTTTAATTGTGCACAAATTGAACTAGTATGCATGCTTGGAATCATGTTTGTGATGATGACTTCTCTCAAACACCAAGTAGAATTTGTCACTCTACTTTGGGAGAATGAAATGGACTAAAAAGCAGACATGCTTGCGGCAGCTATGTCTCCCAAGCACCAAATGGGTTAGTCATCCATCTTGGAAAGATGTCGTAGGGTAAAAAAGGGATCCTCTACCCGCTAAGTACGATTGACTAATGACTAAGGCTTTATCTCTTCTACTTCATAGTCGAGGACGACTATGATTTCAAGAGAGAGGTAATGTCATAAAATCTAATATCTAACCAACCCAAATGATTTTCTCATATTAAATTGATCACTTAATGTGGGAGAATAAACGGGAACAAGTGTTAAGATATAGATATGTGCTTATAGATCTATCTGAACACGGGGCCAATAGAAAAGGGGCCCAAATGGGAGATGGTCTATCAAGAGCAAGGCTAACCAATGGAGCATAAGACCTTAGGGTTAGCTTCATTGAAGACCTCCAATAATGTGTGTAAAAGTCCTTTGACCTTAGGTAAGCTAGGGCTGAGCTTGAGGTGGGAACCCGGCCCAAGATCGAGGTGCTTGTCGTGCTTGAGGTGCTTGTCCTGCTTGAGGTGCTTGATTAAGATGCTTGAGGTGCTTGAATTGGTGCATGATTAAGGTGCTTGAGGTGCCTTGTGAAGCTTGCGTGAGATGCTTGTGGGAACACCCCCTACTTCAAGTGCTTAGTCATGCTTGATGACTAAGGGGGTTGCTCATCCAAAGTAAAAAAGATCCCTACAAGGAGGGGGGCGAGCCTACAAGGGGGGGGGGAATGAGAGAGAACACACACACACACACACACACACACACACACACACACAAGGGAAGCCCTAGCTTGAAGAGGCAGCAAGGACACTTGTCAAGTTCCTCCTCATGTTTCCCTCATGGTGTGCCTGAAACCTACTGGTTGGCCACCCAATGGGTCCAATGATAATAAAGGATATTTAATTAATTGATTTTGCATTTATCAAGTCCTCTCTCTCAAAGGGGAAAGGGGGACACTTGTCCCAAGGCTACCCCTGTTGCTTGTAATGGCTCCTGCTTGTGATTGGCTAGGCCTGGAGGGGTCCAATGAGCTTCAAGCATGAGCTACAAGGGGGGGTCGACCCAAGAAAGCTAGGGGGTTGCTTAGGGGGTATACTCACCCACACACACTCACAAACACTCTCATGGTGTACTATGCAAAGTGCAAGAGCTCCCTCTCCTTCTCCAAGCAAGTAGAGGTTGAGAGCCTACACCAACACCCTTGGCTATAAAGTGCAAATCCATCCAAGAGCCATGCTTCAATGCTTGAGATTGCCATCTATTTCTTCTTCATTACTATGCTATTATGTATGCTAGCACAAGAGTTATGATAAGTGAGGAACTAGCTCTTTCTCGTATGAAATGTTTCTTCTTCCTCTTCCCTACCCTCATTCCCTGCTAGCTCTCTCCACCTTCGAAGGTGTTTGAGGTCTTGGGACTGAGGCTTGGTATAGTTAAAGCTTTCTTCAAGTTTAGGTTATGCTATGATGGTGATGCATGAAGCTTTCCATCTTCATTGCTTCACCTAGGTCACAAGGAACACAAAGAATGTATTATAACAAGTCTCTCTTTATGGGGGAAATCATAATACAAATGCCTATTGGAGGGGGGACTGGCTCCACATTAATCCGGTCCTCAACTGTTGTCATGTCCTCTAAATTCTCTCTCTTGCAAAAGTATTGTCTTTGCCAAGTTAACTAATTGCTATGATTATGTTGCTATCTTCAATTATGTCAACCCTCTATGCTCACAAAATCATTTCTTGAAAGTACTCTCGTTAAATTCCGCTACTCTCAAATTGAATAGGCAAATTCCATTACATGGCATCCCATTTTGTATATAGAGTGAATCCCCCGGGACAAGTAGAGTGGATGCAATTATTGCAATGATTTGTACAAACAAGTTTGGTTGAACATCCAATGTTTTTGGATTTGTTAAGACAATCCAACTACTACGAAGGAATATGCAAGAAGATCAGATGAAGTAGGAACAGATGGAAAACATAATGGAAGAAGGGTTAGATATGATTCATGATGGAAGGGATATGTTTGATGGGTATGATTCTAACGAGTATCTTGCATGCTACAAGTTAGAGATGAAATGTAAAGGTATGCTAGATGAAGGCATGTTTAGAAAATTTGAACAGTTCAACTGTCTCCATATATGCTAATAAGCTCTTATATTTTCTCACTTGATCTTGGAGCCGCTGGCGGCTTTTGAGGAAGCTATTTTACAAGTGGGTGAATATCATAAGCAAACAAAAATAGAATGTTATTTATCTCTAGATGTAGATGTTACAAATGATAAACAAGATCATAGCATATGGCCAAAACCAAGTTATGATCAACATTGGGAACAAATGTGTGTGAACCTAAAAGCAAAGAAAGCTTAAGAAGCTAATGTGGCTCCATAGAAGGATAATTATGCAGCAAAGGAGGAGTATCGCAAAAGTTTAGCATATTTGATGTTAGACAAATTGGCTATATTTAAAGAGAGAACAAAGTAAGTGTATGGATGCACCCATATGCAATTACTCAGCATGTGGATACGATTAACTCTGATGTTTTTTATGTTGATTCAAATTCTAGTTTTAGTCTACAAGAACTCTCTGCAAACATAGATGTAGAGTCTTTTCTTTATGAGGGACTATATTATTAGCTTGATGAAGATCGCCATATTTAGTGATCTTGACTTTCAATCATTAGTAAGAAATTGAAGCACTGAGGTATGCAAAACACTCAAAGCTTAGTGATATCTATTGCAATGGGGTGCAAGAAGAGCCTTTATAGTATATCTATGGATCTTTAGGTTCCATGGAAGCATGTTAAGCCAAAAAGAATGATGGGCTCACTAAAGAAAATTATGGTAGATAAAACCATTTGTATGAATTTTATATATACAATGACTGATGAAATGCAAGGTATCACAAAGATGATAGATGATGTGCACGAATAGATTCATGAATCTATGTTTGTTGCTAATGGCATGCTTGTAGGTGTTGATGTCATAGGGCAAGAGGAAGATGCTTGATGTGCACGAGGAGATTCATGAATCTATGTTTGTTGCTAATGGCATGCTTGTAGGTGTTGATGTCACAGGGAAAGAAAAAGATGCTATTATTGATGCTTCTTATCACGTTCGGCCAAAGAGGATGCCATTATTGATGTGTTCTTAGTAATTTATGATGCATATGAACATAACAATATTGATGGTATAAGAAATGCGGAATACAATAAGGATCTAGTAGCAAGGAGAGTAGAGAGAGATACGATGCAAAGTAGATTAGTGGAAAATCAAAAGCTTTAGATTAGCACACTATTACAAAGTGATGGCATCATCCAACCATGTGCTCTCAAGGTAAAGCTTAGATGGTAATTTAAACAACTAGAGCAAGTAGGAAATACAAGGGACTTACAATCCTTCAAGAAGGATGTGTGTGTGTGCGTCAAGTGTGCACACCATTCTCTAAAAATACTCATGAGAAGGCCTCCTTATATAGGTGTAAGGAAGTCTCTAAATGCCTATGTGTAGCTGCCCTTAGATAGCCAAGTCCAAGTAGAACTTGGCCATGAGTCCATGTATGTGGCCGCCCTTGTGTAAGCAAGTCCACGTAGGACTCTCCCATGCGCCCATGTGTAGCCGCTTTTGGGTAGACAAGTCTCCTAGAATTCGAACACCGTCCAAGGAAATCCACCCACCACCGGCCAAAGACCATGGACAACCGGTCACCGAACAGTCATTTTCCAACTTGTCTTTCGGCCGCCGTCTAGCCAAGATATTTCGGAGAATAAAAAGTGTTAGGGGATTCCACCCCCGAGGCCCCCAAAGTTGGCCCTGAATTTTCTCCATACCATCCACGATCAAAAATAGAGATCTCATCAGCGTGCAATGCTAGAATCCACCAAATATATGTGCACCATTGGCTTCTCTTCATATGGGGGCCTTACAAAATGTGCAACATATATTGTGATGGAAAAACTAAGAGAAGTGGGAATTGCATGTATACCAACACCCCAATGAGCACTTGAAGATGCTCTATGTTGGCCGTGTGCCAACTCCAAGTTGATGAAGACGTCTGCACAATTATCTTCAGTAGGAAAATACTCTAGCTCCACAATCTCATCCTCAATTAGCTCTTGAACATAATGATACTGAACCTCAATATACTTTGTGTGTGCATGGAAGACGGGGTTTTTGGTGATCGCCATGCAACTCTGGTTGTCGCATTGAACTGTTGTTGCTAAATCAAGAGAAACAACTAAGTCCATGAGAACTCGCCTTAGCCAAACTACTTCACAAGCTACAAAACAAGCAGCTTTACACTCTGCTTCTTTTAAAGAAAGAGCGATGATTGACTGCTCCACATCCAACTGAGAAACAAAATCCAAAACTTTCTAGAATCACAATCTCCTGCCCAATCAAAGTCACAATACCCACTAAGAGTATTTTGTTACCATATACATGTGGTAGTG
This sequence comes from Adiantum capillus-veneris, assembly GCF_014529385.1. Lineage (NCBI taxonomy): Eukaryota > Viridiplantae > Streptophyta > Polypodiopsida > Polypodiales > Pteridaceae > Adiantum > Adiantum capillus-veneris. The sequence goes on along the minus strand of NC_140955.1, from coordinate 80,475,880 downwards.
ATGTGTGTGAACGCACTAGGACCATCGGGGCTTTTTTTCCCTCTTTAGGAGGTTTTTTCCCCCGTGCATTGTATATACACACATTACTCTAGGGCTATCATTCTTTCCATTGCACACTAAGAAACACACTCTCTATTGTGTGCCTTGAGCTTCCTTCGTCTTCTCCAAGCTGTGTGCGTTTCTCTGCAACCCTAATTCCAACAATTGGTATCAGAGCAGGTTACGTCCTCCTGGGCTTAGTCTCCAGTTGCTCCAGCACACGCCTGGTCACTTTCTCCAATTACAGTGAGGTCTACTCAGATTTCTAATTCGAGCTCATTTCGGCCTCCGTTTCCACTACAAGCAGGCCTGCATAGGCAATTTTGTCATTCTGTGCAGAGTTTTTGTTAGTGCCGTTTTCTTCATGACAGGTGCCTTACAGTCTTCTACGGTTTGTGCTATATAGCACGTGTTGTTCTCGCTCCGTTTCTCCTATCTTTGGGCAGTTTTCACATCAGGTGCAGCATTTACCATGGCTGACAACAACACAAATGTCTTCAAGATGTTTGCTGTTGAGGACAGGTTGGATGGGGACAATTACCCTATGTGGGCTTATATGATGCAACATGTTCTTGTGTCAAAGGGCGTTTGGAATATTGCGCAGGGCATTGATGTATGTCCTGGTTCTGAGGATGTAGACGATGTTGAGGATGTTGCAGGTCTTGCTGTACGGACTGCTGCTATTAGAGTTGTTTTGCCTACGGCAGAACAAGCTCGTTGGGATGTAAAGGATGCGCAGGCTCATGCATTGATTGCGTTGTCTGTGAAGCGCACCATTGTTCCTCACACCAGTTCAGAAAAATCTGCAAAACAAGCTTGGGATATTCTAGCAGGTCTTTATGCAAGCCGCAATGAGGCTAAAATTGTTTTGCTGCATAAAGAGCTGGAGTCGATGTTAACCCTCACGCACATTACTATCACCTAAGACGGACGCCGTATTATTTATTTGGTAGAGTCAGTTATCGGGCTTGTCAATACAATAGGAAAAGGGTAAGAGTGATCGCTGATGAGATTCGCACTCTAACTGGAACATTCAAGGGATTAGTTGGCTAAGCATGGGCGCCCAAGTGTGAATGGGGCGATCTCATATAAAAGTCAACTAAACCTAAAATTCACTCATTCTCTCATTTGTGCAATTGAAGAGTGCTCTTGCTCCACCTCCATCTTCTTCTTCCTCATCTCCTTGTGTGTGTGTGTATGCGTGAGAGAGAGAGAGAGAGAGAGAGAGAGAGAGAGAGAGAGAGAGAGGGAGAGAGAGAGTGTGCGATCGAGCATTGCGACGATGGCATGGCGATGATGAAGCGGTTGAGTGTGGCACAGTGGCGGCTCATTCTTCTTCGCGACGAAGAATCCTCCATGATAGCAAGTAGAGTGGTGAGTGACACACCATCGCCATCTTTGAGCTTACTAGTTTAGGCTAGTTGCGTGCTTGGATCCATTTGTGGCTCGCACACAGTGTATTGGCAAGTTCCTTTGCATTGACATGTGCGACAGACGTGCAAATTTTTGTCTGCCTACAACTGCATATGCTTTTAAAATGTATATGAGAATGCAATTACAGTGCCAATGTTGTTGATTTTGCAGTGATGACTGAAGAAGGCTAAGGACATTCATCTCAAATGCTCTTCCACCTCGACGAGCGAGCTTCAACTCAATAGCTTCCGAGGACGGAATCTACATCTGAAAGGGGGGCATGTTAACCCTCACGCACATTCCTATCACCTAAGACGGACACCATATTATTTATTTGGTAGAGTCAAGGTACCGGGCTTGTCGGTCCAATAGAAAAAGGGTAAGAGTGATTGCCAATGAGAGGCGCACTCTAACTGGAACATTCAAGGGATTGGTTGGCTAAGCATGGGCACCCAAGTGTGAATGGGGCGAGCTCATATAGAAGTCAACTAAACCTAAAATTCAATTATTCTCTCATTTGTGCAATTGAAGAGTGCTCTTGCTCCATCTCCATCTTCTTCTTCTTCATCTCCTTGTGTGTGTGTGTGTGTGTGTATGCGTGAGAGAGAGAGAGAGTGCGTGTGTGATCGAGCCTTGCGACGACGGCACGACGGCAGCGAGGTGGTTGAGCACGACATAGTGGCATCTCCCTCTTCTTCGCGACGAGGAATCCTCCACAACAGCAAGCATAGAGCGGTGAGTGACACACCATCTTCATCTTTGAGCTTACTAGTTTAGGCTAGTTGCGTGCTTGGAGCCATTTGTAGCTCGCACACAGTGTAACGACAAGTTCCTTGCATTGACACGTGCGACAGGCATGCACATTTTTGGCGCGTTGCCGGAGAATTCCATACACTAAGCTTGAATGGAACTCTGTGCTCCTTTGTGGTGCAATTTCAATCGTAGGAAAGGTAGAGAAGGAAGGTGTGTGTTGAGAAAAGGGAGTTTGTTTTGCTGCTGTGTATTTCTTTGTTAATGAGGTTTTGAAAGGAACTGTTTTTTCTCTATCATAAGGTGTTAGTATTAAGGTTGTAGATCCATAATATTAGTTATGTGTAAAGTACAGTAAGTAGGAAGTAGATCTGTTAGAGCGAATGAAGTGTGTTAGTGTATAACAATAGGTGTATTAGTTGTAAGTAGGTAGGTAGAGTGTGTGTGTGTGCTCGCGCGCATAGCGCGGCCGTGGCGACCTTATCCCACAAATAAAAATAAAAAATAAAAAAATTCAAGATAGGACCGGGATTAGGAATATCTCACTGACCCAAGCCCAGGCTCAGGCCTCAGTCGCCCTTTAAAATTACGTATTTTAGCCTCACACGTAGCTAAAAATTGACTTTTTTGAGGACCAAGAGAGCTTCAAGTGATAGAACATTGTGCTATAAAGCACACTGCAACCCTCTAAGTGATACGCTCATTTTGAGCTATCACACACTTTAATAAAAAAACCGATCATTAAAAAACATCAAAAAACGAGTGAAAACGAATGCCTAAAAAAGTAAGTGGTTAACCTTCAAGGTTATTCGTCGACACTTGTAGGGTGTCAAAGGCACATGCATCTGCGCTCTGGTCGTGTGCTAGAGATGGAGTAACTAGAGAGAATTTCTACTTACGCGAGTTCTCAATATCCACCTACCTTAGGTTCCGGACCTTCGGCGGGGACCCAAGGTAGTACAAACCAAGACCCAAACATAGCGGCTAGTGACACTTCCTCTGACTATGACATCGTGGAGGGTTTTCCAATGCCTAATCCCGATAGCTCGAGCCAAGACATGCATGCCATGGGCCCGCGGTCCGGGCCGAGCGTACTTAGCCGCTTGAAGGAAACCTTTAGTAGAGCCACTCACTCCAAACATGGAGCTAATGATGTAAATGAGGGGGGTGGGAAAGTGAATTCGCCATTCCTGACCAACGTAGATCCTATGCACTTAGAGAGTGTGCACGTGAATACTTCATTCACTGCACCCCCTGACTCTTCAGAGCTATTCCCCTCCAAGTTCATATTACCCGATGGTAGAAGCCTTGCCGAAGTGCAAGAGGTTGAGCGATATATCATCGCGGCTAGGGAAAAGGAAATTGAGAGCTTACACAAGGCGGAACAACGAAGAGAGTTAAAAGCGAAAGCCCCTATGTCAATATCCTTTTTAGGAGAGCAATCAAGTGCTCCTGACTTAGCAACCGCTAAGGGCCAACCCCTAGAAAGCAACATTGCATCTAGCTCAAAGGACACCCCTAGCACCTCAATCCTAGATGGAGCGTTCTTAAATGAGAACTGGGAGTATGAACTACAAACAAAAACTCTAACCGACCTATACATAGGTCACACCTATCACGTGGGTTGGTTAGATGTCCTACAATCCACAATGGGTGCTACTAGTGTGGAGGATCAACAACAAAGAGTTTGTGAGGTCATCCATAGGGTCATTGAATTAGAGAGACAGAACAAGGGGATCAACATTCCTTCAACGGGTCTCATGAGATTCTTGGATACAAGAAAGTCCAAACAACCGACCTTATCGCAAATGGAGACTCCTTCTGTAAGTCCGATGGATCCTCCATATGTTGTTTTTCCGGGGGTCTAAGTGCAATCTGAGCCCACAAGTGATAGCTTTACCTTTCTAAGTCTAGCTCATCTTTCCCTTGATGACACCACGGCTACCATGCCTACCCCAATGATGGGCATGCCAAGAAACATTCCATGGACCTCATTTGTTATTAAAGCACCGCTACATGGTAGCTCAATGTCTGCAACAGTACCTACAAGTGTGTACCAATCGTATACACCCATGGGTCCTCGTACTCATGTAGTCCCTACCCCTCCCAGTGTTTCAACAACATATGCTCCACAACCACAACACCCAAGTTCTTATTTCCATGGGACTATACCGGCTAGCATTAGCATGTCACATCCGACGTTGGCTATACTTAGGGCCACACATATGAACTTTGGGCCGTCACATGGCACAACACCGTACCAAACGTGGAACCCAAGGGCTTCCTATGTGCCAAACCCAATGCCAATACCTACTCAAAATGTAGTCTTTGGAGCACCTTCACCCACGGTGCCTGCTCACTTAGGTGACTTGGCAACATTTGCTCAAGCTATTGGTCGATCTATTGCTGAGAATATGTGTAACACGCTTGATAGAGAGCCTAGAAGTAAAGCAGTACAAATAGCCAAGCTCACACAAAAATTTAGTGGAGATGGGGATGTGAGAAAGCATATCAAAGTGTTTGAACAAATATGCGATTCTCTAGGAGAACACAATGACCTTCATAAGAGTAATGCTTTAAGCCTAACCCTAAGTGGGAAGGCAGGGGATTGGTATAGAACCCTAAGGGTGGAAGAAAAAATGATTTACCCTACTCTTAGGATATTGTTCTTGAAAGAATACATATGCGAGGGAGTACTTTGGGGTGTAGTCTTTCAGCTCCAGAAAGCCCAACGAGAGGAAGGAGAGTCGGTGAGAGACTTTTTTAGTCGCTTAAAGCATTTGAATTCTCATTGTAATCCAAATGAACAATTCAACAATAACCAATTTCTTGATAGATTCATTAGGGGATTACGACATGAGGATATCTACAATGGCCTAGTCATTAGAGGTATCACCACTTGGGAAGCAGTCACTACCAATGCGATCCAATTGGAGGATAATTTAATGATTCAAGGAGAAAGAGTGTCTGTTGAGCCTAAATCTATTAGCTCGCAAGCATCGGGGAATTAGCCAATGACCCTAAAAGCCTATTGCTAAGGAGCCAAAGATAGCTGAGATGACTTTAGCAGATCTCACCAAGGCCATTCAAGAGAGTCTTAGAGACAATCGTGATCCGCAAAACAATCATATGTATCCAAGAAGGGAGCAACAATGGTGCTCAGTATGCTATGGACCGCATAGTACCAGTGAATGCCCTACTTTTAGAGTGAAATTCAATGGAAATTGCAATGCCTGTGGGAGGTATGGTCATCAAGCTAAGGATTGCATAGTATTTTAGCGCGCGATGGCCAATAGACCAACCTTAGCATGGACAGACACACCTCGAGTTCCTGCATTGATGCCGGTCCCACCTCTTGAACAAACATCACAACACATGGTCCCTAGGGCCCAAAATGTTGTTCAAACAACACCCTTACCACCTCCAGTGCTAGGATCGCAACCACCACATCCAAGAATCACTTATGTGTATCAAGTGGGTTGTGAGTCATCTATTGCTTGTTGGAAGGCTGTGAGGAAGATATAGACCCTAATGTTGCCTATGGGATGGATGCGCTTGAAGAAAGTCCACAATACTACATGGAGAACTATTGGGGACAAGTCAAACCTGTCTATCAAGTAGCTGCTCTTGCTGTAAGAGGCCAAAATATCAATTACATTGCTAAGAGACCACCTCTTCAATGCTATGAGTGTGGAGGTCCACATCGTGTGGCCGAGTGTCCTATTAGGCTACAAAAGAACGCCACACTAATGAAAACCAATCAAGCGATCACGTCTACAATGCCGATACTCATGTGTAGTCGATGTGGCATAGATCATTTGATTTCTCAATGTCCAAATAATCCAAATGCACCAAAGATCACTCCATTAAACTTGATTGAGGTTACCGAGGAGCCATCACAAAGTACACCTGTGGTACCAGTAAATGTACTCACACGATCAATGCTCTAAAAACAAAATTATATTCTTGAGGAAAGAAACACGGCATCAATTGCCCAATCTTAGAAAAAGAAGAAAACACGAAGGAAGAGATCGCAAAAACCAGCGAAGTCAGAACCCAGTTCAAAGACCAACATAGGGACTGGTGACGACCCCGTATATGTGAATGATGTTGAAGAGGATTCTGATTCAGGTGAAACCATGGAAACCAAAACAACCACTAAGATAGAAACCAACAAGGAAGATCTTCATGAGCCACAATGGTAGGGATCCAAGAAGAAGATATGAACTTATCCAAACCCTACAGAGGAGATCGAGCGAGTCAAGAAATTAAGGAGTTTGGTAGAAGATACCCAAAGGGATCTAGAACCAGCACCTAGGCAGATCCAGATTATAGACACCATGTTCCCTGCGCAACAACAACCTCACCAAGTCCATAGACCCTTAGCCATACCTAGTGTCATCCAAGAAGAAAGTGACTTAAAGTCATGGGAAAGTGGACGTACTCACTTCTTGATGGAAAGAATGTTTACAGAGGGACTACCTGATCCTATCGAAGAAATGGAGATCCCATTTTCCCCACGTCAAGGGACTGAAGCCCAAAAGGTGCCATTAAACATTGCCAAATTGATGGATTTCATGTCTTCAGAAGTTAGAACCACCATCATGTCCAAACTATATAAAGACTCCGAGCTAGTCTCAGCTCTTCGAGCCTTCCTCAATGGAGAACTGAATTTTGGGCTACCACAATTTTCACAGATGGATGGAGTTGGAGAGATGCCAATAGAGGAGGAACACTTAGATCCACAACCCAACCTAGATGAGAACCTTGTTATAGAAATACTGGTTAACAAGTTGGGACAATACTTTGAGGGTGATGAATCCAATGCGACCATACCAATCACTACTAAGGGATTAACAGTGAAGGGAATCCTTGATGGTGGTGTTGGGTTAGCATTGTGACTAAAAATTGCTGGGAAACTATGGGAAGACCTCACCTTGCGACTACAACCATAGTAGTGAAGATGGCCAATGGGTCTATTGTTAAACCTATTGGGATGCTAGAAGATCTCAAGATCAAGTAAGAGTTACCTTCAATTTATGGATTTCTCCAAGCACACTATGGAATCAAAGATGATCTTAGGACGTCCTTTCATGAGGGAAGCCAAAATGGTGCATGACTGGTCTAAAAACCATGTCTACTTGCACTTCCAAGATTCTGTCATTCGAGTGGATCTTGTAACTAGTCGAGCACATCCCCTAGGAAACATGTTTATAATTGATCATAGATCTGACACCACAGCTCACTCGGCCCCATTGCAGTATTGCTACACGTGTAAAGCGGACAGTGATGTTGGGGAAGATTCTCCTTATATGGATGTATTACTTGGGATTACTGAGTCGGAAAATGTGGATTGGGTCCACCTAGCAACAACCATAGACACTTCGGGAAATAGGGGGACGACCTGGGTAACACCTGAGGGGTATGAAATGCCATCACTCGTACCCTTAAATATGCTACAAGCAATGCATATAGCTTCTGACAAGACTCATCCTAATATAACAAAGAAAACATACAAGTGGGTCCCTAAAGCTTCTTTAGCGACCATAGCTAGTGCTAAAAAACAAAAGCCTTGTAAGAAACGTCCCACTTGCTCCAAGAACTGTAAGGAAACGTGGCGGTGGATTCCTAAACGACTATTGGCAGCCCAAGGCTACTATCAAGGAAATGATCAAATCTGGGTGCCAAAATGTAGATTGTGTTCTTACTTGTCACCGGGCCCATGTGAGCTCAATCCTATGGCTCCAAAAGAAATTAAAGATCGCGGAAAGGAAAAAATCACAGAATGCTACACACTTGCTCCAGAGTTAGTTTGGGTACCGAAGAAAGAAAAATTTGTTCCACCTAGCTCAGGAATAGGGAAATCAAATGAAGCTTCTTGCTCTTCATGTAATTCCTATATGGAAATAGAAGCTTCAACACAACCTCCACCTACCATTGTATATATCCATACAAGCAAGAAAGAGTTTGCACCTCCCGTTGTAAGTTCACAACCTACAACAACGTTGCAAATAAAATCATGAGAGAGAACCTTACCACCTTGCAACTAGATGAAACACATAGGGTGGTCAAAAATTATTGGTTAAAACCTTCACCCATAACAACTTGGAACAATTGGTTTCAAAAGGTGATGACATCATTCCAAAAGGTATGATCTACCCAAGGAAGGGGGGAGTGTTTGCTGACATCCATCATTCACTTGCTTCCCTCTGAACCTTCATCCCCGACCTTTCAATCTCTAATCTTAGGGAATGTATATATAAAGCCTTATACTCACAAAAACAAGATAAAAAAGAGCAAGAGCCATAACACAAAATCATAAAAACACATTATGTACAAGAACACGACCCTTGTAATATTTGCACTCTAACCATCATCTATTTGCGTGTATAGATATGGCTAGTACGCTAGAGTCATCCACTCCTGCCTTGGGTGAGAGGTACCCTTGTTACTTTTCACAAATGTTTCACACGGTCTTTTTGGTGCTTGCCTGTGAATGGGATTTGGTAGGTACGCTAGCATGTGAGAGGAATTTCGAGGAGTTAGAATGGCTGATACGTCTCTTGACCACGACTGATCCATACTTAGTAGAGAGTGTAGCTCCCATTGCACAAGCCTACCCTTTTGACCAAGACGACTATAGGCGTCTAGTGACCTTCTTAGTAAACATTGGTGCCTCTGATGATGAAGAAGATTTACATGATTATACGGATGGCACATATGGTCTCACAGATGATTAATTTGTTTTTCTTGACGACAAGGATAGGGGTTTAGCCTTAGGGTTTCCCCCCAATCTCTACAATATCCTATTCCCTTGACTCTCTAGGGGGAGTGCAAATAATTAGGTTATGGTTCCTTATGTTTTTTAATTATGTTCAATAAGTGTTGGTACCTTTTCCCATTGATGTGCCTCCTAGAGGTATTCTTTGTATTTCCTAGTGTGTACAAAAACGTGTTGTTGTTGTTAGGATTTGGACGTTCATGGAATCTTTCTCTCCTTCACACTTCAAATCAAGCGCGACCATCAACACAAATAGGTGTTTCTTGTCCATTAGCATTGCCCTTATCTTTTTGCATCCATGTTTGTCTGCTTTAATTGTGATTGGTAGCATAATATTCAGCGCATTTGCTTAGTATCAAACATTAAATTTGATGTAATTTTTTGTCAGAAGCACTTGTCTAAGTGTAAAAATCAAGCAGTCCGACTAAGCTAGTTTGACCAAGCTAGGCATTAGAGAGCTTCTCTTAATACCATGGGGAATGCCTTCCTAATAATCATTGGTGACTTAAGTTCTTAATCCTATTTAGGCAACATTGTGTGCAATGTACTAGGGCTTTCTAGTGGGCTTAGTCCCTATTGACTTTTAGCTTAAGTATTATAAAGGGAGTTTACTAATGTGATGAGCCTGGGGAGGGTAACAGTGTTATATGACCCCCCAAAGTTACAAAATTAAAATACTGAAAACGTACAAAAAAAAAAAATCAAAGTGCCATAACATAAAATCTTAAGCTAACAGAGAAACCTTAGTTTGATTTGGTACTCCACTCACATGTATCGCCTATGGTACAAGAGACCTAGAGGTTCCCAGTGTGGGTGCTTTTCCTTGAGAAGCAAAAAACCCAAGGTATACAAAATAAGCACACACATCAAATTGAAACAATGTCAAAAGATTTTGGGGGGTCAAAGAAAAGGAAATAAGTCAAGCGATGATTTCATGAGCAATTTCTTTTATCGTAGCTTAACTACAAGGTCTTCTAGGTATAGCCTCTAGTCAGCCCTCGGACATGAAATACCTGGCTCTCACGATTAAACAACTTAATTGACCAGAGAAAATTGAGAAGCTTGCCCATGCTATTAATAGTCGATCTTTAGTGCCTTTCGATTGTTAAATTAGCGACCCCAGACTTGTTTAATTTTTCACTTTACAACAGTTTATGCGTTTAATTATATTACAATTTAATGTTTATTGCTGACAAATGGTTTAAAATTTTGTTACCAATCAAATTGTTTGCCTACAACTGCATATGATTTTTAATTGTATATGAGAATGCAATTACTGTGCCAATGTTGTTTGATTTTGCAGTGACTGAAGAAGACTAAAGACAATCATCTCAAATGCTCTTCCACCTTGACAAACGAGCTTCAACTCAATAGCTTCGGAGGATGGAATCTACATCAGGAAGGGGGGCATGTTAACCCTCACGCCCATTCCTATCACCTAAGACGGACGCCGTATTATTTATTTGGTAGAGTCAGGTACCGGGCTTGTCGGTCCAATAGGAAAAGGGTAAGAGTGATCACTGATGAGATTCACACTCTAACTGGAACATTCAAGGGATTAGTTGGCTAAGCATGGGCACCCAAGTGTGAATGGGGCGAGCTCATATAACAGTCAACTAAACCTAAAATTCACTCATTCTCTCATTTGTGCAATTGAAGAGTACTCTTGCTCCACCTCCATCTTCTTCTTCCTCATCTCCTTGTGTGTGTATGTATGCGAGAGAGAGAGAGAGAGAGAGAGAGAGAGAGAGAGAGAGAGAGAGAGAGAGAGAGAGAGAGAGAGAGCGATCGAGCATTGTGACGACGGCACGGCGGCAGCGAAGAGGTTGAGCACGGCGCAATGGCGGCTCCTTCTTTTTCGCGACGAGGAATCCTCCACAACAACAAGCATAGAGCGGTGAGTGACACACCATCACCATCTTTGAGCTTACTAGTTTAGGCTAGTTGCGTGCTTGGAGCCATTTGTGGCTCACACACAGTGTATTGGCAAGTTCCTTTGCATTGACATGTGCGACAGATGCGCACATTTTTGTCCGTCTACAACTGAATATGCTTTTAAAATGTATATGAGAATGCAATTACAGTGCCAATGTTGTTGATTTTGCAGTGATTGAAGAAGACTAAGGACATTCATCTCAAATGCTCTTCCACCTCGATGAGCGAGCTTCAACTGAATAGCTTCCGAGGACGGAATCTACATCTGGAGGGGGGGCATGTTAACCCTCATGCACATTCCTATCACCTAAGACGGACACCGTATTATTTATTTGGTAGAGTCAAGGTACCGGGCTTGTCGATCCAATAGGAAAAGGGTAAGAGTGATCGTCGATTAGAGGCGCACTCTAACTGGAACATTCAAGGGATTAATTGGCTAAGCATGGACGCCCAAGTGTGAATGGGGCGAGCTCATATAAAAGTCAACTAAACCTAAAGTTCAATTATTCTTTCATTTGTGCAACTGAAGAGTGCTCTTGCTCCTTGTGTGTGTGTGTGTGTATGCGTGAAAGAGAGAGAGAGAGAGAGAGAGAGAGAGAGAGAGAGAGAGAGAGAGAGAGAGAGAGAGAGAGAGAGAGAGAGATAAAGAGAGAGAGAGACAGAGAAAGAGCATTGCGACGACGGCACGACGGTGGCGAGGCGGTTGAGCACGGCATAGCGGCGTCTCCCTCTTCTTTGCGACGAGGAATCCTCCATGACAGCAAGCATAGAGCGGTGAGTGACATACCATTGTCATCTTTGAGCTTACTAGTTTAGGCTAGCTGCATGCTTGGAGCCATTTGTGGCTCACACACAGTGTATTGGCAAGTTCCTTGCATTGACATGTGCGACAGACGCGCACAGTCGAAGATTATGCATGAGGAAGATGATATGGACACTTTTCTTACTGGTGTCAAGGATATCAATGAGCAACTTATTTCTGCAGGTGAAGTCATTTCAGACAGTTCCCTTGTGTAGACTGTTCTTAATGCCTTACCTGATTCTTACCAAAATTTTGCTAGTACTTGGAGACTTATGACCCAAGGAAATCTAGAAGTTGTCAAGTTTGATGCATTATGCACATTGCTGTTGCAAGAGTCACCATCCAGAAAAAACAGGACTAGACAGTGTGCAGTTGAACAGGCTTTTATTGCTTCTCAAAGAAAGGGTGGTAACAGTAATGCAGCCACTTAAGACCATATTAGGTATTTTGGTAAAAATCTCACATTATGGGAATCTCCAAATCGACCGAATTCATGTAATTTGGGAATTTTCCACTTAAAGTGGGAAAAATTGAGGTGTGTGGCTAGTAAATAAAGTGAAAATCTCATAGGATTGTGGTGTTGATAAACACCAAAAGTCAAGAGGATGTACAACACATGGATTTGAATAATAACTATAAATTACATAAAACAAAGGAAGATACAAAAAAGATTTTGTTTACAAATTGACTAGTATAGTCACAATAGAAGCTCCACATAATTCTACTCCACATTTGATACCATATTTGAACTTTGATCCAAGTGTGGCTGATGTGCACGAGTGAGGCCTTCTTTGGCTTTTAGAGCATGTCTTTCTGGAATCTTTATTCTAGAAAATGGTCCTTCTTTGTTGGGTCTCTAGGACCAAACAATTGCATCTATAGTTTCCCACACTTGTGGGTCCTTATAGTTGACAGCCCAATAACCCTTCCAACAATTACTGTAAGCTTGAGTATCTGTCATCCCACTTTTTCTCGCGCAAGGTGCCCAATATTGAATCAAGAGTTTTCTGTAGTTTGGTGATGTAGGCTCATTATCAATGTCAGATAAAGCCATTTCAAGCCACACTGGATAGATTTCTGTGTCACTCGGAACAAGCATAAGAAAGTCACCTTGGTGCACATCAGACATAGGGTCAAACTCTTCCCTTGGCCTATCTCGTTGAGGCCCACAAAAATGATCGTTCAACTCTTCAAGGCCTAGGAATCTTTCTGCTCCTTGTTGCAAATTCATTGTACTGCTTTGTAGGTGAGAATATTCTTGAGTTTTTGGCCAAAACATTTCATACAAGACTCCCTCTGATATGATTGCTTTTCCAATCTCTTCAATTACCTTACTCCAATAATCTATCACGGGTCTATAATATCGCGGAATACTTGAACCATTCCCTAAATTTTTCCAAAATTTTATATAGTTCTTTAGCCCCAAAATGACTTCTTCGTGGGCCTTGACATACTCCGCCATTTGTACTAGAGGTGGATCTCCATGTGGTAACATTGGCTTGCCTTCTGTGTCTGTTTTCCAAAGGCGAATACTTCCACTCCAACTTGATACACCTACATGTGCCTTATATTGCATCATTGGTGTCTCATCCTGCATAAAGAACCTGAACTGAAGCGGTTTGGAATGTCCAACAAGTATGTCTTGTCCATCACAAAGATAGCCATCACAATATTGCTTGAAATTGGGGATCTTTGTGAGAAAAAATGGAGCTGGAGATGAAGATGAGTTGTTTCGTAATGTATCCATCAAATGTGGCAAAGTATAGGTTTGTGTAACTCTCAACTTCTCTGAAAACCTACTAAACATGGCGTCTATGTCCTCATGTGTATGCCCAACCATTAAAAATCCCAGCTGGATGGTTTTGAAAACACCCCTTGCAACAAGCATTGACAAATAGGCAAATAAGGATCGATTTTTGTTTTCCCCTGCACAATTATCCAATTGTAGCAACAAGTTCTCTGGCAATCTGCGAAATGTTGACCCCAATTCCTCTTCTGCAATTTCTGACGACTGCACAATGGGCTCTTTTCCATCACTCAAGTTATGGTAGTCCAAAGCATCCCTTGAGTTCAAAGCATGTAGTAGTGAAATATTGCTCCTTGGAAGTCCATTTGTTACTAGATCACCAAGAGGATGCTTATCTATCCTCTCGAGGTTATGTAAACAATTAGCAATTGAGCCAATTGTAAGATTTGGATCAGCTGGCCACAAACCATTCAAGACAAAGTGTCCGTAATGACCTTCTCCATGTCCATGAGTGATCATGCCAATCAATGCCACCTACAGATTATATCCTGAATCCACACCCTTGGGAACAATGCGTAATCTAGGAATGGCAGTCTTCTTTTGATCCATCTTATCATGGATTATGCATACATATTTTTGTGGTTGAGTTTCTGAATACGTGCGCCATGCATAATATAGGCTTCTGCAACTCTTTTGTTGTGCCATGTGAACTCTTCTCTCCCTCAAGAGAAGAGCTCTCTCTTCAAGAGATGGTTTAGCTTCTAACCTTGCCTTGATTGAGCTACAAATATTGCACTTAGAGAACTCACTCGTCTTTGTTAAAGTGACATGTGGGTACTCTTTGTTCCAAATTCTACCAAAAGAAGATTGGGATAGCTTCTTCTCATAGCCCATTTGGTTAAGTGTCGTGTTGATTTCACATAAAATATCCACTTGTTTGTATGTTGATGGAATCACCAATTGAGTCTCTCTTGAGCCATCTAGCAGTGTTCTACTTCTATGTGGCATCTTCTCAGAGTTGTTTTCCACAAACTCATTTAGTAGTGCTCTTGCTAAACTAGTATGTTGAAGTCCCCTTCTCAATGTACATGTGTTCCCATGTACATACTGGCGCACACCATTTTCAAAGTTCTCCTTGTATCGATAAAATGATGTCTTTGGTATTCCATGTAGCTCATACCATGCTCTACAACAAACAATAGAGCCATTTAGCCTGAATTGGTATCATGACTTCTCATCTTTCTGATAACATATAGAAAGAACATCATAAACATAATTAGTGCGTGATTTTTGAGACTCTCCCCAAAATTGTTGTCGTAACCTTGTCACCATATCACGATCTGCGAATTGGCAGCATTTTTGTGCACAACAATCAATGCATGATACCCTTTGAATTGATTTGTTTGAAAGGTAAAAAGTCGAAGCTGGTGCTGCTTTTGATTTTTGAGTCCTGTTCATGAAAGTGTATCGTCTCTTCCTTGACAACTGGACAACATTACTCCCATCAAGTTTTTTTCCAACATTGCCATCGTTGGATACATCCTCATATGTAGCATGCATGCCATCAACAGGAACAAAGCGTTGTAATGGGCTCCCATTCAACATTGTTGTTTGCTTGATGGGCCACTTTAGCAAAGTGATGCTACCCACTTCAACCATATCATCAATGCTTGCATTTTCTCTTTCAATACCCACACCCACACAATCAGGACCAAGTTCCTGAAAGTTGACATAATCATGTGGAAATACATATAAGATGGTCCCTTCATTCATGGTTTGCATCATTGTGTCATCTTTTAAAAGGACCCTCTGATTTCTCCAAGACTCTCGAATCATTGCTTCAAATTCTGGGCTTGTCATAGGTATTGCATTTGTAACTAGAGGATCAGAATGATCATGTTCTTCATCACCATTGTAGCTTTCGTGTGGATCAATTAAGTTCCCATTTAATACAAAAGATTGCAAAAGAAGCTTTGACCATCGAACAACACTCCATAATGAGCCTTGGAGAGATGAAGTATCCATTGTAGGAAAAGGTAGGACCACATCCTTCAAGCATTCCTCCACTAGTATGGAGACATTTCCCAGCCCTATCTTTGTACCACCACAAGTGGAATCTGGATCTGTTCTACACACACAACCAATACCAAAGATTTCATTGTCAAGTATCATATGTACTTTCTCCCCAGATTCGAAGTCCATCCTGTAAGTAAAAAGATTACATTGTTAAATCCATAGTTATAGAAAAATACTCTTCAAACAAAAAATCATGCTACAACATGAAAAAGGTTTGCATAGGTTGGACAAGTGGTGAACCTTGAGACCAAATCCTCCTTGCTATATTAATGGAAGCAAGGTTGGACAAGTGGTGGACCTTGAAACCAAAGCCTCTTTGCTATATGAGAGCATAGGTTGGACAAGTGGTGGACCTAGTTGTAATACCCACTGCCACCTATCAACTACTATAGGACTATGCTTTCCAATGTCCAAGTATCCCTTGAGTCTTTCAAGGTTGAACACGTGGTGGACCTTGAAACAAAAATCCCCTTTCTATATCAGAGCATAGCTTGGACAAGTGGTGGACCTAGTTATAATGCCCAATATCCAAGGTGAAATACCTTAGGACTTTGCTACCTTGCTTGCCAAGGTTTACGTAGCCCTCATTTCTTTAATGGAAGTAAGGTTGGACAAGTGGTGGACCTTGAAACCAAAGCCTCTTTGCTATATTAGAGCATAGGTTGGACCTAGTTTTAATACCCACTGCCACCTATCAACTACTATAGGACTATGCTTTCCAATGTCCAAGTATCCCTTGAGTCTTTCAAGGTTGAACACGTGGTGGACCTTGAAACGAAAATCCCCTTTCTATATTAGAATGGTTGAACACATGGTGGACCTTGAAACGAAAATCCCCTTTCTTTATCAGAGCATAGCTTGGACAAGTGGTGGACCTAGTTATAATGCCCAATATCCAAGGTGAAAACCTTAGGACCTTGCTACCTTACTTGCCAATGTTTACGTAGCCCCTCATTTCTTTAATGGAAGCAAGGTTGGACAAGTGGTGGACCTTGAAAGCAAAGCCTCTTTGCTATATGAGAGCATAGGTTGGACCTAGTTGTAATACCCACTGCCACCTATCAACTACTATAGGACTATGCTTTCCAATGTCCAAGTATCCCTTGAGTCTTGCAAGGTTGAACACGTGGTGGACCTTGAAACCAAAATCCCCTTTCTATATCAGAGCATAGCTTGGACAAGTGGTGGACCTAGTTATAATGCCCCTCCTTTTTTAATGGAAGAAAGGTTGGAAAAGTGGTGGGTGAATCTTGAAACCCAAACCCTTTGGCTATATATAGAGGATATCTTGGACAAGTGGTGGGCTTAGTTGTAGTATCCAATGTCCAAGGTCCAAGGTGAACTATGTAAAGACCTTACTTCCAAAAACAAAGTCGTACAAGTGGTTCTCCTTGAAACCAAAACCTCCTTAGTGTATTAGAACATAGCTTGGAGAAGTGGTGGACTTAGTTGTAATGGTGAATGTCCAAAGCAAACTATTATAGGACCTTGCTTCCCAAATCAAGTTTGGACAAGTGGTGGATCTTGAAACCAAAACCCCCTTACTCTATTAGAGCATAGCTTAGATAAGTGGTGGACCTAGCTGCCATGGAAAATGTTCAATCTGAACTGCTGCAGGACCTTGCTATTAAATGTCTAAGTAGAGCTAGCTTCTTTAATGGAATCAAGGTTGGGAAAGTGGTGCATCTTGAAACCAAAAGCCCTTTATTGTATTAGAGCATAGCTTGGACAAGTGAGGGACCTAGTTTTAATGTGTGATGTCCAAAGAAAAGTATTACAAGACCTTGCTTTCCAATATTTGAATTGGTCAAGTGGTTAAAACTAAGTATAAAACTTTGACCATTTTCTTCTCGAATTGCCAAAAAGCTAGTTTTAGACACCCTAAATGAAAATGGTTTAGGGTGGCCTTAAACAATGTTTTTTCAAAGACTTGAACAAAAGGGTTGCCGAAGAGTAATGACAATTTATTGTGGCTTGAAGTGCCTGAGTATGTGAAAACAAGCCTAGGTTTTCCACGAGGCAAAAGGTGACATAATAAGAACATTGGAAACTTAGGATTGACCATGTGGCCTAAACTTTGGCAAGTGAAGTGGTGGCCAAGTTTTGTGGCACAGTGTGCACTTAGTCCTATATGTGTTGACCACTTGGCTAAATCTAGGACCATAAGGCCAAACCTTTGGCACCTTAAATATAGTATGGGACATAATCTAGAACTGCTATAGTAAATTAGTAGTATAGCTAATATGTTAATATTTGTATTATATTTAACTATTTGCTAATATAATTTATGTTCAAAATTTCACTAATGAAGAATGTTCCCATTTAGAACTCCAGATGCGGGGTCTTAGGGCAATGCCACAATGGGGTGACAAGGCAGCGCTTCCACGTGAGGTTTGGGGGTAGCGCTCTTGATGGGGATGTGGAATATAGCGCTCTCGATGGCGGGGCTTGGGAGGTTGATTTTGGAATATTGTTCTGGGCGGGGTCAAGGGGCAGCGCCCAAAGATTTTTTTTTTTAAAAAGTGAATTCCTAGTATAGAGTTACGCATGTTTTTCATATTTTCAACCATGATTTCTTTAATTTTGGCCGTGTGAATTGGTTAATTTTTTCTATTGCTTTTGTTTTTTTTAATCCTATGATAAAACATGGACTTGTAGCATACGTGGCATTCTAATAAACCCTATCAAGATTAGGCACACAGAGAGCGCACGAGCAACGCACACAGAGAAAGCAGGCGAGCAGCAAACACACAGAAAGCGCACACGGATCGCACACAGTTGGAGTATACGCGCACGTAGAGGAGCAAGCTCGGCATCGTACACAACACACAGGTGGAGTGCACAGGATTGAAAGTTCGCGCACAAGATAAAGAAACAGCAGCGTACACAACGCTTTCCAGAAGGGCAGGATCGGGCAGTCTTCTCAGGAGACATTGCACACCTCACGAATAGAGAAAAAACAGGTATTTCTCTCTCTCTCACTCTCTGTCTTTCTCCATATAGAGAAGATGTTCTCTGTAACTCTTCTTGCACACACACTCTCTCGTCAAAAGACAGAGATACATAGTTTAAAAGTATCCCCGCACACATACACATATCCCACACATCGTCTTCCTCTCTTCCACATACATAACCACAGTGAAATCTGTTATCTTGCTGTCTCTCTCTTGAAAATACATGCACATATTCCCACACATCGTCTTCCTCACTTCCACATACATAACCACAATGAAATCTGTTATCTTGTTGTCTCTCTCTTGAAAATACGTGCACATATTCCCATACATCGTCTTCCTCTCTTCCACATACATAAACACAGTGAAATCTGTTATCTTTCTCTCTCCTCTCTCTAAAAAACAGGTATTATCTCTCTCTCTCTCTCTATCTATCTATCTATCTCTGTATCTTGCTATCTCTCTCTTGAAAATACATGCTCATGTATGTGTGCGTCTGTGTTATCTATGTGTATGTATGTATATTTGTGTTATTTCATTGTAATACTCATAACATAATGCAGTACACAATTACACTTAATTACGATATGCACACATAGTATATATACATACATAAATATCACAAATAACTAACACATTGTAATACTAGTAAAATTGAATGGAAGACTTACTTGCGTGATCTGTTAAAGTCGATTCTTGTAGCGAGTTCTGGATGTTGTGAGCTGATTTTCCTCTAATCCATTTGTAGATATGATTGTAACTTCTGTTTCTCAAAATAGTAGTGTTGTTTAGTGATACACCTAATGGACATAAATGGTTTAAAATAGGACATGTAGACACAAAAATACGTGTATTTCTTTGGATGAATATATACACTTTTTGGTGACCTTACCAAAGTGGTGGACCTTGAGACCAGTGGACTATAAGGACTCCAAACAATACCTTGTACACTCAATCCTTCTTGGTATCTAGGTTGGACAAGTGGTGGACCTTGTTCAAATTCTCTAACACTCTCTCTAACATGGTGACATAATTTAGGTGTGATAAATTCATTATCTATGCAACTAAAATCAGGTTTAGGCTTGTAATTTGAATTTGTTTGAATTTATGTACAATATAATGATTTGAGGTTTGCATATTTGAATTTAGGTGGTATAATGATATCTTTTTGTGGTAAACTTGAATTTAAAATCAATTTCGCGTGGAATATTTTAAATTTAAGTGTAAAATTTAAATTTTTATAAAAAGTTTGATTTTTAAAATTTGGGCGGGATATTTTAAAATTTAGGCGGGATTTTACGATTTGGGAGGGATATTTTAAATTTAGGCGGGAAAGGTTTTGAATTATAGCGAGATCTTCCTTACATAAGAGAGTTAGGTTGGACAAGTGGTGGACCTTCAAGCTAGAGCATCCATGCTACTGGACATGATAGGTAGGGAATCTAGTTGAATATTGTATGTATCTATTTATGTAATAGATCTAGCTTGGACAAGTGGTGGACCTTGGAACAAAACCCCATGTAAAACATATCATGGTCATTCCAAGTGGTAAAAAAATATCATTTAAGATATAGCCTTATAGGTTGGACAAGTGGTGGACCTTAACACCCAGATATTCTTAATATAATGACATAGAGTGGAAAACTGGTGAATCTTGAGACCAAACCATGCTACTAGCAATAATAGCTTGGACAAGTGGTGGACCTTGAAAGTAAACCCCCATCTACGAAATATCGTGGGTTTAAGGTATTTCGATGGAGCCTAGCATCTTGGAGACATGGTGCATCTTGCTTCTCTCATGTTTCAATGGAGCTATCTTGGACAAATGGTGGAGCATCCTTCTCTCCATGTTTCAATGGACCCTAGCTTGGACAAGTGGTGGACCTTTGCTTCTCTCTATGTTTCAATAGAGTTAGCTTGGACAAGTGGTGGATTGGAACCAAACCCCCATGTAAAACCTATCATGGTCACTCCAAGTGGTGAGAAAGAATAACCTTTAAGATATAAGCCTTATAGGTTGGACAAGTGGTGGACCTTAACACCCTAAATATTCTTAATATAATGACAAAGAGTGAAAAAGTGGTGAATCTTGAGACAAAACCACCCCTAACTCATGCTACAACACTAATACTTGGACAGTGGAGGAACCATGAAACATACAACCTCCCCAGTTTTACAAGTAGATTTAGCCTCGCCAGAATGGAGGAGCATCCTTCTCTCCATGTTTCAATGGACCCTAGCTTAGGACAAGTGGTGGACCTTTGCTTTCTCTCTATGATTCAATAGAGTTAGCTTGGACAAGTGGTGGACCTTGGAACCAAAGCCCCATGTAAAACCTATCATGGTCACTCCAAGTGGTAATAAAGAATAACCTTTAAGATGTAGCCTTATAGGTTGGACAAGTGGTGACCTTAACACGCGCATATTCTTAATATAATGACATAGAGTGGAAAAGTGGTGAATCTTGAGACCAAACCACTCAGGCTACTAGCAATAATAGCTTGGACAAGTGTGGACCTTGAATGTAAACCCCTCATCTACGACATATCGTGGGTTTAATGTTTTTCGATGGAGCCTAGCATCTTGGAGACATGGTGCACCTTGCTTCTCCTCATGTTTCAATGGAGCCTACCTTGGACAAATGGTGGAGCATCCTTCTCTCCATGTTTCAATGGACCCTAGCTTAGACAAGGGGTGGACCTTTGCTTCTCTCTATGTTTCAATAGAGTTAGCTTGGACAAGTGGTGGACCTTGGAACCAAACCCCCATGTAAAACCTATCATGGTCACTCCAAGTAGTAAGAAAGAATAACCTTTAAGATGTAGCCTTATAGGTTGGACAAGTGGTGGACCTTAACACCCACATATTCTTAATAAAAGTGGTGAATCTTGAGACCAAACCACTCAGGCTACTAGCAATAATAGCTTGGACAAGTGGTGGACCTTGAATGTAAACCCCTCATCTACGAAATATCGTGGGTTTAATGTATTTCGATGGAGCCTAGCATCTTGGAGACATGGTGCAGCTTGCTTCTCGTCATGTTTCAATGGAGCCTATCTTGGACAAATGGTGGAGCATCCTTCTCTCCATGTTTCAATGGACCCTAGCTTGGACAAGTGGTGGACCTTTGTTTCTCTCTATGTTTCAATAGAGTTAGCTTGGACAAGTGGTGGACCTTGGAACCAAACCCCCATGTAAAACCTATCATGGTCACTCCAAGTGGTAATAAAGAATAACCTTTAAGATGTAGCCTTATAGGTTGGACAAGTGGTGGACCTTAACACGCGCATATTCTTAATATAATGACATAGAGTGGAAAAGTGGTGAATCTTGAGACCAAACCACTCAGGCTACTACCAATAATAGCTTGGACAAGTGTTGGACCTTGAATGTAAACCCCTCATCTACGACATATCGTGGGTTTAATGTTTTTCGATGGAGCCTAGCATCTTGGAGACATGGTGCACCTTGATTCTCCTCATGTTTCAATGGAGCCTACCTTGGACAAATGGTGGAGCATCCTTCTCTCCATGTTTCAATGGACCCTAGCTTAGACAAGGGGTGGACCTTTGCTTCTCTCTATGTTTCAATAGAGTTAGCTTGGACAAGTGGTGGACCTTGGAACCAAACCCCCATGTAAAACCTATCATGGTCACTCCAAGTAGTAAGAAAGAATAACCTTTAAGATGTAGCCTTATAGGTTGGACAAGTGGTGGACCTTAACACCCACATATTCTTAATAAAAGTGGTGAATCTTGAGACCAAACCACTCAGGCTACTAGCAATAATAGCTAGGGATAACCATTAAGATATAGTCTTTCAAGGGGTGAGAAAGAATAACCATTAAGATATAGTCTTATAGGTTGGACAAGTGGTGGACCTTAACACCCAAATATTCTTAATATAATGACAGAGAGTGGAAAAGTGGTGAATCTTGAGAGCAAACCACTCATGCTACTAGCGATAATAGGTTGGACAAATTGTTGATCTTGAATGTAAACTCCCCATGTACAAAATAACGTGGGTTTAAGGTATTTCGATGGAGGCTAGCATCTTGGAGACATGGTGCAGCTTGCTTCTCTTCATGTTTCAATGGAGTCTATCTTGGACAAATGGTGGAGCATCCTTCTCTCCATGTTTCAATAGACCCTAGCTTAGACAAGTGGTGGACCTTTGCTTCTCTCTATGTTTCAATAGAGTTAGCTTGGACAAGTGGTGGACCTTGGAACCAAACCCCCATGTAAAACCTTTCATGGTCACTCCAAGTGGTCAGAAAGAATAACCATTAAGATATAGTCTTATAGGTTGGACAAGTGGTGGACCTTAATACCCAAATATTCTTAATATAATGACACAGAGTGAAAAAGTGGTGAATCTTGAGACCAAACCCCTCATGCTACTAGCGTTAATAGGTTGGACAACTGGTGGACCTTGAATGTAAACCTTCCATGTTTCAATAGAGTTAGCTTCGACAAATGGTGGAGCATCCTTCTCTCCATGTTTCAATGGAGCCTAGCTTGGACAAGTGGTGGACCTTTGCTTCTCTCTATGAGAAGAATAAAGTTAGCTTGGATAAGTGGTGGACCTTGGAACCAAACCCCTATGTAAAACATATCATGGACATTTCAAGTGGTGAGAAAGAATACCCTTTAAGATATACCCTTATAGGTTGGACAAGTTGTCGACCTTAACACCTAGATCTTCTTTATATAATGACATAGAGTGGAAAAGTGGTGAATCTTGAGACCAAACCACTCATGCTACTAGGGATAATAGCTTGGAAAAGTGACTGACCTTGACGTTAAACCCCACATGTAAACAATATCGTGGGTTTAAGGTATTTCAATGGATCCTAGAATCTTGGAGACATGGTGCAACTTGCTTCTTTTCATGTTTCAATGAAGCCTATCTTCCACCAATGGGGGATCATCCTTCTCTAAATGTCTCAGTGGAGCCTAGCTTGGACAAGTGGTGGACCTTTGCTTCTCTCTATGTTTCCATAGAGTTAGCTTGGACAAGTGGTGGACCTTGAAACCAAAACCCCATGTAAAACATATCATGGTCATTCCAAGTGGTGAGAAATAATACCCTTTAAGATCTAGCCTTATAGGTTGGACAAGTGGTCGACCTTAAAACCTAGATCTTCATAATATAACGACATAGAGTGGAAAAGTGGTAAATCTTGAGACCAAACCACTCATGCTACTAAGAATAATAGGTTGGACAAGTGGTGGACCTTGAATGTAAACCCCCCATGTACGAAATATCATGGGTTTAAGGTATTTCAATGGAGCCTAGCATCTTGGAGACATGGTGCAGATTGCTTCTCTTCATGTTTCAATGGAGCCTATCTTGGACAAATGGTGGAGCATCCTTCTCTCCATGTTTCAATGGAGCCTTGCTTGGACAAGTAGTGGACCTTTGCTTCTCTCTATGTTTCAATAGAGTTAGCTTCGACAAGTGGTGGGCCTTGGAAACAAACTCCCATGTAAAACCTATCTTGGTAACTCCAAGTGGTGAGAAAGAATAACCCTTAAGATATAGCCTTATAGGTTGGACAAGTGGTGGACCTTAACACCCAGATATTCTTAATAGAATGACATAGAGTGGAAAAATGGTGAATCTTGAGACCAAACCACTCAGGCTACTAGAGATAATAGGTTGGACAAGTGGTGGACCTTGAATGTAAACCCCTCATCTACGAAATATCGTGGGTTTAATGTATTTCGATGGAGCCTAGCATCTTGGAGACATGGTGCAGCTTGCTTCTCGTCATGTTTCAATGGAGCCTATCTTGGACAAATGGTGGAGCATCCTTCTCTCCATGTTTCAATGGACCCTAGCTTGGACAAGTGGTGGACCTTTGATTCTCTCTATGTTTCAATAGAGTTAGCTTGGACAAGTGGTGGACCTTGAAACAAAACCCCCATGTAAAACCTATGCTGGTCACTCCAAGTGGTGAGAAAGAATAACCCTTAAGATATAGCCTTATAGGTTGGACAAGTGGTGGACCTTAACACCCAAATATTCTTAATATAATGACATAGAGTGAAAAAGTGGTGAATCTTGAGACCAAACCACTCATGCTACTAGCGTTAATAGGTTGGACAAGTGGTGGACCTTGAATGTAAACCCCCCATGTTTCAATAGAGTTAGCTTCGACAAATGGTAGAGGATCCTTCTCTCCATGTTTCAATGGAGCCTAGCTTGGACAAGTGGTGGACCTTTGTTTCTCTCTATGTTTCAATAGAGTTAGCTTGGACAAGTGGTGGACCTTGGAGCCAAACCCCCATGTAAAACATATCATGGACATTTCAAGTGGTGAGAAAGAATACCCTTATAGGTTGGACAAGTGGTCGACCTTAACACCCAGATCTTCTTAACGTAATGACATAGAGTGGAAAAGTGGTGAATCTTGAGACCAAACCACTCATGCTACTAGAGATAATAGGTTGGACAAGTGGTGGACCTTGAATGTAAACTCCCCATGTACAAAATATCGTGGGTTTAAGGTATTTCAATGGATCTTAGCATCTTGGAGACATGGTGCAGCTTGCTTCTCTTCATGTTTCAATGGAGCCTATCTTGGAAAAATGGTGGAGCATCCTTCTCTCCATGTTTCAATGGACCCTAGCTTAGACAAGTGGTGGACCTTTTCTTCTCTCTATGTTTCAATAGAGTTAGCTTGGACAAGTGGTGGAACTTGGAACCAAACCCCCATGTAAAACCTATCATGGTCATTCCAAGTGGTGAGAAAGAATACCCTTTAAGATATAGCCTTATAGGTTGGACAAGTGGTGGACCTTAACACCCAGATCTTCTTAATATAATGACATAGAGTGGAAAAGTGGTGAATCTTGACATCAAACCACTCATGCTACTAGTGATAATAGGTTGGACAAGTGGTGGACCTTGAATGTAAACCCCCCATGTACGAAATATCATGGGTTTAAGATATTTCAATGGAGCCTAGCATTTTGGAGACATGGTGCAGCTTGCTTCTCTTCATGTTTCAATCAAACCTGGCTTGGACAAATGGTGGAGCATCCTTCTCTCCATGTTTCAATGGAGCCTAGCTTGGACAAGTGGTGGACCTTTGATTCTCTCTATGTTTCAATAGAGTTAGCTTGGACAAGTGGTGGACCTTGGACCATACCCCTATGTAAAACCCATCATGTGCATTCCAAGTGGTGGTAAATAATACCATTTAAGATATAGCCTTATAGGTTGGACAAGTGGTGGACCTTAACACCCAGATCTTCTTAATATAATGACATAGAGTGGAAAAGTGGTGAATCTTGAGACCAAACCACTTATGCTACTAGGGATAATAGGTTGGACAAGTGGTGGACCTTGAATTTAAACCCCACATATACAAAATATCATGGGTTTAAGGTATTTCAATGGAGCGTAGCATCTCAAAGACATGGTGCATCTTGCTTCTCTTCATGTTTCAATGGAGCCTATTTTGGACAAATGGTGGAGCATCCTTCTCTCCATGTTTCAATGGACCCTAGATTGGACAAGTGGTGGACCTTTGCTTCTCTCTATGTTTCAATATAGTTAGCCTATATTAGACAATTAGTAGACCTCGAATCTCTCCATGTTGTCTAGAGTTGAGCTTGGACAAGTGGTGGACCTTACTTCTCCCTTCCCTTAGTTTACTAGCTTAAATGATCACTATGTATACTTGCTTAGATCTAGCTTGAACAAGTGGTGGAACTTGTATTCACACAAACTTAATCCATTACAAAAAAGTATATGTTAAAATAACATTTGGTTTTTTTTGTTTCAGGAAAGATGGCTCCAAAAAAACAGGTTGCAAGGGTTGCTGTCTCAGTTGACTATACTTGCAATGATCTTAGGAAATGGTATTTGGACATACATGGTATAGAGGGTGCACAATTTCATAAGGTGCATCTATTTATTGCCAAAAAGGAGAATGACAGCTTGTTTGAAGATGTTGGACAAGTTGTGGAAGCATCTGTCTCTGTAGTTGATAGTCATCCAGAGGTGGAATGCATTGACATTCTAGTTCCAATGAATCTAGAATTTCAACTATCTCCAGGAGCATATGCATTGGAGCGCATGTCTAGAAACAAAGAAGAGACAATGTTTTCTCGAGATGGAAGTTTGCAGAATCAAATCCAAATATCACAGCAGATCAACTTCAAAGCTCCATCATTGCCACACTACAACGAAAAAAGGTGAAAGCTTCACGACCACCATCCACAAAGAAGCAAGCAAAAGTGCAGAAAGTAGAAGCTAAGCGAACTAGTTCCATTTTGGATGTAGACAAGGCATCTTTGGCATCCTCATCAACAGAGGGTTCAATGTCAAAGATGAGAATTGTGGATCCAGATGTTTTAGAAGCTGAGGCCATGAAAGGACAAGAAAAAGATACAGTTGGAATGAATAAGTACATAAATTATTTTCCTTTCCAATATAGGGAATTTGATATCCCTATTCAAAATTTTTGGCTTGCTCCTGATCACTATAATGCACGTATTATGGATAAAAAACACGTTGAAAGTGTGTTATTTGGATTTTCACGGAGTACGACCAAGCCTGCAGCATGTGCATATTTGATGCCTGTTCAAAATGCAAAATCAAAGAAGGGGACTCCTTTGGCAGTAGAAGAGGTAGAGGAGCAAAAAATTAAAGATTATCATTATTGGATTCTTGATGGGCAGCATTCAATCTATGCTGCAAAAGTTTTGCTTCACAATGAACAAAACAACAAAGAGATCTTTGAAAGACTGATTAGCGTGTATAAATTTAGAAAGGCTCGCATTGTTGTGAATGCTCCTCCATTTGTTGCAACTGCTATATCTGCCATTGCAAATGAGGAGGCTCAGGCATTGTATGTCAAGCAACCTTACAGCCAAATATTGAGACATTTACGGAGTCAATGGATCTTCTCAGGACGACCACCAAAGGCAGCAAGTGGAATTGCAGAGGGACATGCATCTCGTGCCGGATGGGATGTAAGTTATTTTCTTTGTCTTTTTGATAGTGTTTAATTAACAAATCTTGCTCAATAGTTTAATTATTTCTCTATTTATTTTTAGGCTTTTCTTTGATTGGCAAGAATGAGTGCAGCAGCAAGTTGGATTGCTAAATAGGCACACATGGTCACGTACTCTGATTTAATTTATGATTGCTGGATAAAAATCATTGAAAAGCTAGAAGAGGAGAATAAGAAACCCCCAAAAATTGTATTTAGATACCTTTGTGGCCTTGAGGAATCAGAGGTAAAGACTATTCAAGAAGAGATTAGAGATGAGAAGATTTTACTGTCAAAGAGTGCAAAGGATGGTGATGCAACTGACATGTATGATCGAATCAAGCAGTTGAAGCAAGACAAATTGATTCAAGATGCACTTCTTGAAGGCTTCAACAATTTGAATGAGTCTTCACCATGTAAAGACTGGGAGGAGGTGGTCAAAATGTATAACATCAATGATGTTGTTTATAAAACAATTTTAATGCTATGCGAGGAATGGATCAGATCTAGTTTGACGCGTGGAACAAAGAAAATGGCTTTTCCAGATGGAGCAATAAAATACATGCAATGGGCAATTCACCTTCAAAAGGAGAAAACTGAGCCTAGAGATTTGCCATGGTCAATCTATGTGGTGAGCCTACAAATGGAAGGCAATCTCTACTTGATGTGCCACTTCAATAATAAAGTGCCTATTGGCTTATGTGTTTTAGATATGACAAAAAACGTTGGAGGCAATTTGAAGTGGAGTGAGGAGACATTTAACAATGCTTTGGATGGGATCTTGGCTATTGCTGGAGGGTCAACAGATCCTGGATTTGTCTTTCTTGCATTTGTGGATTTCACTAACTTCACAAAATTGCAATGTGCCTTTCACGCCATGGGAGATAATCTGAGCTACCATTGTTGTGGTGCATTGCATCACTTTCCATCAGCTCCTTGCAAAGGAGCAATTCAATTCCTAACAGTTATTGCCTTCTTGGGACAAGGCAATGCATTTGAAGACCTGAGAAGAAGATGAGAGGAACATCCCATGCCAATTGATTGTTCTCTTCTTCAAGTAGCAGATAACGATATGTCAGATTTGCAATATTTGGAGGCCAAAAAAAGAGCTTTGGTCAAGCACTACATTCGTACATATTGTTTTGAAGACCGCAAGCTTGTTGATGTTTTTGGTGATGGCTCCTTGGTTGCACAAGAAGGAATACAACAGAAAAAAGAAGTTATCTGCTTAATTGATAGTGTGGAGGAGGCAAAAAGCATGGAGACCATGCTGCTAGACTTTGTTAAGTCTCATGAAGATATAGAAAAATGGGATGGACTTCAACAATCCACTTCGCAATCAGGCGACATTGTGCCTGTTACAGAGGAGTGCTCTCCACAAAGAGAAGAAGAACAACAACAACACCATCCTCTGTCAATGGAGGACTTTTTGGAAATGGAGACACGTATGTTTTGAGTTTCTTGTGCATGTTAGTGTTTCTTGTTACTGATTTGATACTCTTAATGTTAGATTTTGCTTTATATAGTATTGATTGAGTTTGTATTTTTTATCTCAAGCATTCAAGGTTT
The DNA here is from genome assembly GCF_014529385.1 of Adiantum capillus-veneris. Taxonomy (NCBI): domain Eukaryota; kingdom Viridiplantae; phylum Streptophyta; class Polypodiopsida; order Polypodiales; family Pteridaceae; genus Adiantum; species Adiantum capillus-veneris. The sequence goes on along the minus strand of NC_140955.1, from coordinate 80,446,807 downwards.
GAATGTAAATAGTAAATTACTTGAGTTTTTGAATGGTGGATCTGTAGACTAAAACTATAACATTTAATACTCACAAAGACTTAATTACTTAAGAGCTTGAACTCAATAAGTTTTGGACCTTTTATCAATACCCCCTTGATATGATACATTAGATCGTAGCATGGTTAAATGGTGATGCTTCATAAATTGAACCTAGCTTAGACAGGTGCTGGAGCCTAAATTTAAACTAACCTTGCTAGAAGGGAGCTTATGTTTGGACTTTGAGAACTAGCATAAGTAATCAATTAGAGCATAGATTAGACATGTGGTGGTGGCCGGCCTTAGAGACCAAAATCTTAATGAGCTTGGAAAGGTATTTAAGTACTGCAATTTACTTAGTTTTAGTACTCATTAAATGCATAGCTTGACAAAAGGTGGACCTTACATGGATCCTAATTTCAAGAGGTGTGGTAGACCTTCAAAACAAGCTCATATAGCTTGGACATGTGGTAGACCTTGCATGAAGACTAGTTTAGACAAGTGTGGTACACCTTGTAACCAACACCCATTTGTTATATTAGCTTGGACAAGTGGTGGACCTTGCTTTTATGTTTCAATGGAGCATATTTTGGACAGGTGGTAGACCTTGTTTCTCTCCATGCTTCAATGGAGAGAAACTTTAGCTTGGACAAGTGGTGGACCTTGTTTTTATGTTTTAAAGGAGCATATTTCGGACAAGTGGTAGACATTGTTTCTCTCCATGGTTCAATGGAACCCACCTTAGACAAGTGAAGTACCTTGAAACCAAACCCCCATAATACAACCTACTAAATAGGTTGGAAAATTGGTGGGATATGAAACCATCCATGATAGAGCATAGTATAGGTGAAAACGTAGTGGTCCTTATATCAATTACCCATGCATAGCTTGGACAAGTGGTGGACCTTGATTCTCTCTATGTTTCAATGGATCCTATCTTGGACTAGAGATATATCTTACTTAGTTCCATGCTTCAATGGATTGTAGCTTGGATAAGGAGTGGAACTTCAAACAAAACTCCACAGCATAGCATATATTAACAATTCATGGGTTTTATAGAGATTGTCTTGCCTATTTTGGAGAGTTGGTACACCTTTATTCTCCATTCTTCAATGGATCTGAGGTTGGACAAGCGGAGCTGGAGAAGTGGTCAACCTTAAAATGAAACCTCCCATGCTACAACCCATCATAGATCGTATATGTAGTGGACCTTGAAACTCTTTTATGTCCCTAGCTTAGAGAAGCATTGCACTCTTGATTATCTCCATACATGAAGGCAAGGTTGGACAAGTGGTGGACCTTCAAACCAGAATCTCTATGCAATAATAGGCAAGTGGTGGAGCTTGTTTTCTCCATGTTCCAATGGAGCCTAGCTTAGACAAACAATGGAGCTTGCTTCTCTCCATGTTTCAATGGATCCTAGCTTAGAAAAGTGGTGGAGCTTTGCTTCTCTCCATGTTCCAATGGACCATAGCTTAGACAAGTGGTAGACCTTGAAAAACACCCCCCGTATACAACATATTATGGGGTTTTCATGTTTCAATGGCTCCTAGCTTGGACAAATGGTAGAGCTTGCTTCTCTTTATGTTTCAATGGATCCAATCTTAGCCAAGGGGTGGACCTTGAAACAAGAATCCCCCCCCCCCCATGTACAACGTATTATGGGTTTTGAAAGCACTGGAGAAAATAATAGCTTTGATAAGTGGTGGACCTTGCTTCTCTCCATGCTTCAATGGAGCCGAGGTTGGACACATGTTGGAGAGAAGATGGTTGCCCATGAAATAAGACCATGCATGCTATAATCAATCATATGTTGTACACATGGTGGACCTTGCAATTTTTTTATATGCCTAACTTGGACAAGTGGAGGACCCTTGATTACCTCCAGATATCAACAACAAGCCAAGTTTGGACAAGTGTAGTACCACCAAACCAGAATCTATATGCTACAATAGAGTATAGGTAGGACACGCGATGAACCTTGATATCAAACCATCCATGCTACTAGAGATGATAGGTTTCACATGTGGTGGAACCTTGTATCAATGTTCTATGTGTAGTTTTTGACTAGTGATAGACCTTGAAACTAATCCCTCTAGGCTACAAGAAAAAAGAGATGGATGAGGAGGCTAGACTACTTTTTTTGCATCAATGCATCCCATGTTACCACATATACTATAGGGTTCTTGGATAAGTGTTGGATCTTGTGTCAATGCTCCATGTCTAGCTTGGACAAGTGGTGGACCTTGGTTCTCTCTATGCTTCAAATGGGCAATAGATTGGAGACACAGTGGCCTTTTTTTTCCAATGATCTTATTTTTTGGAAACCTTGGAGGCACCATGTAAGAGGCACTCTAAGTCTTCCATACAATGGACCTATTGGACTATAAAATAATGATATCTTTCTTTGATATTGTCATTATTTTATGCATAATATTTTCTTCTTTTTGCAGACACAAAGGAGTTAAGTGATATAAAAACTAGATGTATTTCACACTATGATTGGCATGAAGATCCTTTTGGGACACCAACTTTTCCTATTCCCAAAGATGTAATTTTCCATATTAACGGTGTGGATTTTGAAGTGCGACTTTCATGTATTGAAGGAGCTGGTTATGGGCTATTTGTGCATACTACCCTGGAAAGTGGTTTGACTATTCTAAACTATGGAGGGCATAAGTATAGATTTCAAGACTTGAAAAAGATATGCAAAATATTTCCAAGAGCTTATAAATATTCTCTTCTAGAGGATCCAAACATAGAAGAAGAGGAAGATCAATCATACATTATTGGTTGTGTAGAAGAAGGAAACGTGTCGGGCTATATAAATAGTTCTCACAGTACAAATGTCTGTCCCAACGTACGCTATACATTTGATCCAAATTTTCCACCTTGGCATAAATGCACCTCTTCACACATCAAGTCAGAAGAATATGGCCATGTATGCATTGAGACTATTTGTCAAGTTGAAGCAGGAGAAGAGTTGTTTGCTGACTATAACTTTACTTGACATTGTAAAGTATTGTACATGGATGGAAATCTCAAGTACATGCATCATTTTCATTTTTCATGGATGAAATCTCAAGTGAATATAACATTTGATTATTGTTTAGTTTATGCTCAACGAGAATCTAGAGTGCTCTTATGCTTTGTGTGTTGTCTAACATATTTGACTACCTTGGCCATAGAATCTTGATTCTACTCTAGATTTGTGATAAATCTTACAAAAATTAAATTAATGTCTAGGTTGGACAAGTGGTGGGGCTTCAAACATTACTGTCTTAAACAAGTGGAGTTATCTTACTTGAATAAGTGGTGGCCTTTGAATCCAAATCTAAGCCAAATCTCTAATTATTTTCTTGTAGTCTAGGTTGGACATTTGGTGGACCTTGTATCCATGTTTCCTCAACAAGGGTGGCTTTTAGTTTCCACTTTAAGTACTCATCTTTAATAAAGTGTAGGATGGAAAATGTTGAGTTAGTAGATTGTATTTTAGACAAGTGGTGTTTGGTGTACGAATGCTGAAAATGGTTGCAAGGATTCTAACAACGACTTTACCTTAAATAAATTTCTTACTAGGAGTTCTACATATATGGTGAATAAAATTCTAGTGGTTTTGAGATACCATTTGTGTGTGTGTTTTCTTAGATTCACAAACTGGGATGGATAATGCTCCTATGGTTCAGTCAACAACTATAGAATCCATAGATTCTATGGTTTCTAAAGTGCCCAAGATGGATGATATTTCTATACTAGAGTCTAGTGTTGTGCAACTTGAGCAAGCTTCCAATAATGAGAACCAAGAAATTGATGCTTCAAAAATGCAACATACATCAAAAGAGACTGAAAAGTCCACTCACGAGCTATTGCCAATTGGTACTACGTCATGTAGCGTAGATGTTGAGAAATCCATGCTTACAATTATATTGGATTTAAATGGTCTATTGTTGAAACGTTCCCCTCAACCATCCTCACACCACAACTCATGCAAATGGATTCAAAAAGATATATTATACTCAGGCCAGGTTGCATCCAATTCTTGAAGACTATTTTACAAAGGTTTAATGTTGCAATTTGGTCGACAGCTACTAGGAATAATGTGTATCAAATCCTTGCAGCACTAAACAACTTAGCTGAGGATACATTGCCTTTCTTTGCAATTTGGTCGCAAGATGTTTGCTACACCTCTCAAACTCAAAAATTGTTTAGACCCGACAATCCAAACGTTGAGGCAATGTTCAAGCCTCTAGCCAAAATTGCCATGGGGTTTGAATGTGATCCACAAAGAACAGTGCTTATTGATGACTCTCCTTACAAGGGATGTATTTCACCAGCAAACAATTGCATTTTTCCACCACAATTTGATGCTGAGAAGATGGCTGACAATATGCTCTTGGAGGAGCTACTGCCATACTTGATTCAGCTTGATGAGAGAAGGGATGTGCGTGATTTAATTGCTTCTAATCGTTATGGAAAACCTATAGTGACAAATGATAGTGAATACAAACAAATCATGGAGTATTGGAAGCAGAAAAATGATGTTTGGTCAGCTAAGGTGTTCTTTACAAGAAGAATACCACCTGCAAAAGGTGACAGAGATGAAACTATCATTGAAGATGCAAGTGACACAAGCCACCGCAATGAAATGAGAAGAGCCCAAATACAAGAGATCTTGGCAAAGGAGCGTACACCCATTGAAAGCATGAAGGCATCACAATTGACCAGTTTAGCTAGGCAATTGGGTTGTAACACAAAAGGAGTTTTGAAGGCAACCACAGCAAAGGCTTATATAAATAAGGTGAAAGCTGAGAACAATCTTCTAAGGCTGGATAGAAAGCAACCCTAAGGTACTAGTGACATGTCATATATTCTTGATACACATGCTTGAACACTCATGTGCATGGTATCTAACAAATCTTTCTTTTTATTCCTTCTTGCAGGATCTTACAAAGGATACTACTAGATGGAGCTCAATCAATAGAGATTTTGATATTTTTGCTCAAAATAATTAAGCAGTCACCTACATTTTTTGTTTATCAATTTCTTGAGAGACTTTATTTTAGTTTGTAATCATCAAATGAAATGAAAAGTATCCTTCTTATTAAGATTGTTGATCTTTTTCTTGTTCAAACCTTTCAATTGTGATTTATAGTTTTGTTAGCATGAGATTGTGCTTTTTTAGTTTGAAAAAAACTGTCAAAGATCCAAGTCTTTTTGGCTTTACTTAAGTTATTAATTGTGAAAGATCCAAGTCTTTTTGCTTTACTTAAGTTATTGATTGCCTATGTAATAGTCCTTAAAACAATATCGGATGGCTTTCTTGCTCCCATTTCTCACATTGGTCTTTAGGTAAGACAAGTGGTGACCTTGAAAGTATGGTCTCATATCTCGATCAAGTGAAGAGACATGAAGCTTAAATATCACTACTATGTATCTAGTGTTAAACTCCATCGAGACAAAGACTAGATAGCCAAATTGCAGTCGAGTTTAAGTGAAAAATCCATTTGAGCTAAGGTAAAACTTATAGTGCCTCATTTTTCTAGGATTCTACCCCATCAAGGAAGTTAGAATCTAGCACAAACCAATTAAGACTCTTTTGGAGCCTAGATAGGACAATTCGTGGAACTTATGAAACTTATTATTGAGTTAGAGTCTAGTTTAGATAAGCAAAAGATCTTCAAACCAGCACTTGACTTTCTTACTATTCAATATTCAAAGTCCCTTGAGGCTAACAAATTACATACCCCTTGTAACCTAACTAATGAGTAATTATATAGATCTAAGCAAGTATATATAATGAGTCTTCAAACTAATAATCCAAGGGAAGAGAGTAGCAAGGTCCACTATTTGTCTAAGCTCAGCTCTAGACAACATAGAAAGATGCTAGTTCTACTAATTGTCTAATTATAGGCATGGAGAAATGATAGAAGGTTGACCACTTGTCCAACCTATCATCTCTAGTAAGATGGGAGGTTTCGCCTTAAGATTCACCATGTAACCAACCTATACATCATTGTATTATGAAGAGTAAAAAAGCAAAGCTCCACCACTTGTCCAAGCTAGTTCTAAAATCCACATGGAGATAAGCAAGCTCCACCATTTGTCGAATCTCTCTTCCATTAAAACATGAAAAAACTCAGCTATGTTGTACAGGGGGACTTTTTTCCAAGGTGCACCACTTGTCCAAGCTAGGATTCCTAGTAGCACGAGTGGTTTGGTCTCAAGATACACCACTTGTACACTCTATGTCATTATATTAAGAAGAACTATGTTTTAAGGTCCACCACTTGTCCAACCTATAAGGTTATATCTTAAATGGTATCCTTTCTCACCACTTGAAATGCCCATGATATGTTTTACATGGGGGTTTCATTCCAAGGTCCACCACTTGTCCAAGCTAACTCTATTCAAACATAGAGAGAAGCAAAGGTCCGGCACTTGTCCAAGCTAACTCTATTCAAACATAGAGAGAAGCAAAGGTTCACCACTTGTCAAAGCTAGGCTCCGTTGAAGTATGGAGAGAAGTAACCTCCATCATTTTTCCAAGATAGGTGCCATTCAAACATGGAAAGAATCAAGATCTACCATGTCTCCGAGATTCTAGGCTCCATTGAAACACCCTAAAACCATGATATTTTGTACATGGGGTGTTTACATTCAAGGTCTACCACTTCTCTAACGTATTATACCTAGTAGCATGAGTGATTTGGTCTTAAGATTCACCACTTATCCACTCTATGTCATTATATTAAGAATAACTGGATGTTAAGGTCCACCACTTGTCCAACCTATAAGGGTATATCTTAAATGGTATCCTTCACCACTTGTCAAGGTCCATCACCACTTTTCCAACCTATAAGGTTATATCTTGAATGATATTTTTCCTCATCACTTGTAATGTCCATGCTATGTTTTACAAAGGGGTTTTGTTCCAAGACCCACCACTTGTCCAAGCTAACTCCATTAAAACATAGAGAGAAGCAAAGGTCCACCACTTGTCCAAGATAGGCTCCATTGAAACATGGAGAGAAGGATGATCCACCATTTCTCCAAGATAGGTTCCATTGAAACATTGAGAGAAGCAATCTCCACCATGTCTCCAAGCTAGGCTCCATTGAAATTCCCTAAACCCATAATTTTGTACATGAGGGGTTTACATTCAAGGTCCACCACTTGTCCAACCTATTATCCCTAGTAGCAAGAGTGGTTTGGTCTCAAGATTCACCACTTTTACACTCTATGTCATTATATTAAGAAGAAATATGTGTTAAGGTCCACCACTTGTCCAGCCTATAAGGTTATATTTTAAATAGTATCCTTTCTCACCACTTGAAATGCCCATGATATGTTTTACATGGGGGTTTCATTCCAAGGTCCACCACTTGTCCAAGCTAACTCTATTAAAACATATAGAGAAAGAAAGGTCCACCACTTGTCCAAGCTAGGCTCATTGAAACATGGAGAGAAGGAACCTCCACTGTTTCTCCTAGATAGGCTCCATTGAAACATGGAGAGAAATAAGCTCCACCATGTCTCCAAGTTGCTAGGCTCCATTGAAATACCCAATACCCATAATTTTTTGTACATGGGGGGTTTACATTCAAGGTTCACTACTTGTCCAACCTATTATCCCTAGTAGGTTTGGTCTCATGATTCACCACTTGTCCACTCTATGTTATTATATTAAGAGGAATTAGGTGTTAAGGTCCACCACTTGTCCAACCTATAATGTTATAGCTTGAATGGTATTTTTTCTCACCACTTGTAATGCCCATGACATGATTTACATGGGGGTTTTGTTCCAAGGTACACCACTTGTCCAAGATAAATCTATTGAAACATAGAGAGAAACAAAGGTCCACCACTTTTCCAAGCTAGGCTGCATTGAAACATGGACCTTAATACCAAATTATTTCTAGTAGCATGAGTGATATTTTGTACATGGGGCGTTTACATTCAAGGTCCACCACTTGTCCAACCTATTTCCCTAGTAGGTTTGGTCCCAATTTCACCACTTATCCACTCTATGTCATTATATTAAGAATAATTGTGTGTTAAGGTCCACCACTTGTCCAACCTATAAGGTTATATATTGAATGGTATTTTTTCTCACCACTTGTAATGCCCATGATATGTTTTACATGGGGTTTTTGTTCCAAGGTCCACCACTTTTCCAAGATAACTCTCTTCAAACATAGAGAGAAACAAAGGTCCACCACTTGTCCAAGCTAGGCTCCATTGAAACATGGAGAGAATGATGCTGCACCATTTATCCAAGATAGGCTGCATTGAAACATGGAGAGAAGCAAGCTTTACCATGTTTCCAAGCTAGGCTCCATTGAAACACTCTAGGGGGTTTTATTTCAAGGCCCACCACTTGTTTAACCTATTATCCCTAGTAGCATGAGTGGTTTGGTTTCAAGATTCACCACTTGTACACTCTATGTCATTATATTGTGTTAAGGTCCACCACTTGTCCAACCTATAAGGTTATATCTTAAATGGTATCTTTTCTCGCCACTTGAAATGCCCATGATATGTTTTACATGGGAGTTTCATTCCAAGATCCACCACTTGTCCAAGCTAACCATATTCAAACATAGAGAGAAACAAAGGTCCACGACTTGTCCAAGCTAGGCTCCATTGAAACATGGAGAGAAGGAACCTCCACCATTTCTCCTAGATAGGCTCCATTAAAACATGGAGAGAAGTAAGTTCCACCATGTCTCCAAGATGTTAGGCTCCATTGAAATACGCAAAACCCATGATATTTTGTACATGGGTGATTTACATTCAAGGTCAACCATTTCTCCAACCTATTATCCCTAGTAGGTTTGGTCTCACAATTCACCACTTTTCCACTATATGTCATTATAATAAGAGGAATTGGGTGCTAAGGTCCACCACTTGTCCAGCCTATAAGGTTATACCTTGAATGGTATTTTTTCTCACCACTTGTAATGCCCATGACATGCTTTACATGGGGGTTTTGTTCCAAGGTTCACCACTTGTCCAAGTAAATTCTATTGAAACATAGAGAGAAACAAAGGTCCACCACTTTTCCAAGCTAGGCTCCATTGAAACATGGACCTTAATACCAAATTATTCCTAGTAGCATGAGTAATATTTTGTACATGGGGGGTTTGCATTCAAGGTCCACCACTTGTCCAACGTACTTTTCCTAGTAGGTTTGGTCGCAAGATTCACCACTTGTCCACTCTATGTCATTATATTAATAATAATTGGGTGTTAAGGTCCACCACTTTTCCAACCTATAAGGTTATATATTGAATGGTATTTTTTCTCACCACTTGTAATGTCCATGATATGTTTTACATGGGGATTTTTTTCCAAGGTCCACCACTTGTCCAAGCTAAATCTGTTCAAACATAGAGAGAAACAAACGTGCACCACTTGTCCAAGCTAGGCTCCATTGAAACATGGAGAGAATGATGCTCCACCATTTATCCAAGATAGACTCCATTGAAACATGGAGAGAAGTAAGCTCCACCATGTTTCCAAGATGCTAGAGTCCATTGAAATACCCAAAACCCCTGATACTTTGTACATTGGGGGTTTACATTCAAGGTCCACCACTTGTCCAACCTATTATCCCTAGTAGCATGAGTGGCTTGGTCTCAGGATTCACCACTTGTCCACTCTATATCATTATATTAAGAAAAATTGGGTTTCCATATCTAAATGGATCTTTGCTTGGATAAGTGGTAGACCTTGAGACCTAAATACCCATTCTACACTAGAGCATTGGTTAAGCCTTATACACTTCAAGCATACCTGTAACAACAAATAGTAGTTATTAGTTGACTTAAGTCTAGTTGAACTCCATGGTATTGAGACTAAGAGAGAGTGTAGCATAAAAAAGAGTCAGGATTTTAATTTGACTTTCTTTCTATTAATGAGTAGATCATAGATGGATTTTGGTATCTAATAAAACCTTAGGGTAGACAATGTAAAACTCATGTCTATTGTTGTGTTTGCATTAAGTGTTCTTGTTCTTTAATTTCAGAACCATTACAGAAAAATGGATTGGCTATATGCTGGCATAAATTGAAGAAAACTATTGAATTACCCATCCAACCTCCTCCAAGACCTTGTCCAAGGAATGAATCACCTCCTTATCGCCTACCACTTGCTTTCAAGGACATCAAAAGAGTACTTATCTTGGATCTAGAGGGGTTACTTCTCAAGACAGTTGAAATGAAACATGGAGATTCTATGCCATCTTGGGCTCAACACATGCGACTTGTGGAGGACAAAGATGAAGTTTATCATGTGGTGCGACCAGACGCACAAAGTTTTTTGGATTTTTGTGTTGAATACTTTGAGCTATGGATATGGAGTTGCTATAACTTAACAAGGGTGCAACGCATCACACAAAAATGTTTTCCTGAGCAGTATACCAAGTTCAAGGTGTTTATGAGTAACAAAAATTGCCAAAATCCAAATATCATGTTAGGATTTACAAGGGTTTATCACAAAAATCTGAGTGATATTTGGAAGTTATTTGAGGATTTGGATGCAAACAATACCTTAATTTTTGATGACACTCCATATAGGGTGATGTGGAACATACCAGGGACATATCTTATATTTCCAAAGATGTGGAGGCAAACTTCCGAGCAACTTCAAAACTTCTTCTAGAGAACCATAATTCCATGGTTGGTAGGATGGTTGTATGCAAGAGATAAGAGAGTCTATACATACAACACAATTGTAAATCAGTATAGTGATTCTGAGACAAATTATGTCCTTGGTGTGTACTTGTCAACACGAAAGCATTGAATAAATATGGCTATAAGATGCTTTTTTTATTCTAGTGTGTATCTTTCAACATTTGTATAATTTGATATAGTCTTTTTTTTTTGTTTAAAGGTGTGTCAATTTTATGAACACTTGAATGGAGTGCACCCTACTCTAAGGGGACTTCAATGTACTATTGGAGTGCATCCTATTGTAAGGGGACTCTGATGTATTGCTAGAGTGCACCCAAATTTTTGGGGACTCATTTTTTATTTGATTGGGGCCTATGTTGGGTCATATAGTAAAAGAAATTCATTTTTTGTCAATTCATATCGAGGTTGCATTTATTTGGAACTATGAAAGAATTGATGTTTGATGTCAAAATAAAACTTGTAAGTGTGGATCAGAGAATTCATGGACTTTAAATATGTGAGAGGGATCTTTCTCTTGGGCACAAATGTTTGCTTCAAGAATTTTGTCATTACATACTTTATGTGAAAGAGTTTTAGAACCTAAAAGACTTTGAAAACAAAACTATGGAATCTAAGTGCATGTATTCTTGAATGGCTTGAAAGTTGATGTATACATGCATGTCGCCTTGATGAAGATTTAGATCTGACAAGATGGAAAGATATAATTCTTGGACGTTACCTTTGTCAATTTGGTAATAACATATTTAACTTTCTTTTAATATGGGTGGAAAATATATTATTATGTGCATTTGGAACCTAATTGCTTGACCTTCAAACCAAGATTCCTATGTTATTTTTTCATATACTTTTTTGTACTGAATTAAGATTGTGGATGCAAGGTCCACCACTTGTTCAAGCTAGATCTAAGAAAGTATATATACTGAGTCTTCAAACTAGTAAACCAAGGGAAGAGAGAAGCAGGGTCCATCACTTGTCCAAGCTCATCTCTAGACAACATAGAGAGATGTTATGTCTACTAATTGTCCAATATAGTCATGGAGAAATGATAGAAGGTTGATCCACTTGTCCAACCTATCATCTCTAGTAAAATGGGAGGTTTGGCCTTAAGATTCACCATGTAACAACATATACTTCATTGTATTATGAAGAGTAGAAAAGAAAAGCTCCACCACTTGTCTAAGGTAGTTCCAAAATCAACATGGAGAGAAGCAAGCTTCACCATTTGTCCAAGATAGGTTCCATTAAAACATGGAAAACCTCATATATGTTGTACATGGAAGCTTTTTTCCAAGGTCCACCACTTGTCCAAGCTAGGATCCATTAAAACATGGATAGAAACAAGGCTCCACAACTCGTCCAACCTTTATAGCTGCGAAGTGTACCGGTTGTCTAAACTAGGCATGGGAAAATAATAGAAGGTCCACCACTTATCCAATATATTATCTCTAATAGCATGGGAGGTTTGGTCTCAAGATTTAGGAATTGGCTGACCTGTATTTCATTGTATTATGATGAATTTGGTTTTAAAGTCAACTACTTATCCAAGCTATAAGTTTATATCTTGAATGGTATTCCTTCCTATCACTTAGAAAACCAATGATATGTTGTACATGGGGGGGTTTGTTACAAGGTCCACCACTTGTCCAAGCTAGTTTCATTGAAACATGGATGAAGACAAGCTCCACCATTTGTTAAAGCTAAACTCCATTGAAATCTAGAAAATCCATTCTATGTTGTACATGGGGTTTTTGTTTTAAGGTCCAACACTTGTCCAAGTTAAGATCCATTGAAACATGGAGTAGAGAAACACTCCACCACTTGTCCAAGCTAGGCAACATTGATAGTAGTTGGTTTATTTTGAAGATCCACCACGTGTCTAAGCTAACTCTATTGAAACATAGAGAGAAGAAAAGGTCCACCAACTATTCAAGCTAGGCTCCATTGAAACATGGACAGAAGCAAGCTCCACCATTTCTCCAAGATAGACTCCATTGAAACATGGAGAGAATCAAAGGTCCACCATTTCTCCAAGCCAAGATCTAGTTGTCCAACCTATAAGGTTATATCTTAAATGGTAATCTTTCTAATCACTTGGAATACCCATGATATGTTGTACATGGGCGTTTTGTTCCAAGATCACCACTTGTCCAAGCTAACTCTATTGAAACATAGAGAGAAGCAAAGGTCCACCACTTGTCCAAGATAGTCTCCATTGAAACAAGGAGAGAAGCAAGCTCCATCATTTCTCCAAGATAGGCTAGCATGGATAAGTGCACCTTGAAACCAACCTTCCTATGAGGCAATAGAGCATATGCTACATATTTTATGTATGCCCCATGCCTCAAATTAAGAAGTTATAGATTAGAAGTGGACCTTGCTTAAATGTCACATGCAATAAATTAAGGAAAAATAGCCAAGTGGATTGTATTCCTCAATGGATCCTTGCTTTCACAAGTTGTGAACCTTGAGTCATTTTTACATTAACTTGGACAAGTGGTGGACCTAGAAACCAAGCTCTCCATGTTGAGATAAGTTGTAGGTAGGACAGTAGAACATAGACAACGATAATGGATGCAATATACTCCTCTCCTAATAATCCAATTGATTGAAACCATGATATTTTAGTTGTTTTCATTGTGTATTGTATGTGCATAAAGTGGAATGAGACCTTAAGAAAACTCAAATTTTTGACAAAATCTCTATATTTTATACATGATATATTGAAAGTTGTCCAACCTGGGAATTGGGATTTTCCCACTTTACCTAATATGGTCTTACTTCTTATGGTTCTGCTGCGAGTGGCAAAACTTATGTTCCTAATGCTTCTGCTGGCAGCAATTTGTCTAGAAATTCTGGTGATAAGGGCAAAAAGAAAATGTGTTGCCATTATTGTAAAGCTAATGATCACTTGATCAAGTCGTGTCCTAAGTTGAAGGCGAAAGAGGCTAAGAAGAAAGAGGGTGGTTCCACTGCAAATACTGGTTCAACTACAAATGTAGCTATTGTTGAGTCTTCTTTGAAAGGAGACTGTTGTTTGCGGGTCGCCATGACGGACGTCCGTAGCATAGCCTTCAGGCATTAACATAAATATCAATACCAAGGAAGCGACTCGGATGAGGCATGGAAAATCACTAGGGTGTCATTCCTAATGAAGTGAACTCGAAGAGATGCAACTAATAAATCTACAAGCAAATCAAACGCACTAAAGCCAAGTAATCTGCCTATGTCCTTCTACACAGCTCTATAGTCATCACGCCTGTTTACCATGCAAATCATATCGGATTCGCACAAAACTTGAAGGGAAGCTACAGGGGACTATCAGGAGCATATCCTATCACTGTCACAACATTCTAGATGGGTACACAGATCGCGATCGTTTGTCCCAAAGTATGCAAAAACAGCCAATTGATGATCCTAAAGCGTCTTTTTTGGGTCCCTAAAGCCTCTCCTAGGGTCAAAACAACATAAAATACACATATAAACACTCGAAATAGTGTGATTTAAGACCACAACGGTTGCGTTTGATACCTACACCGAATCTTGAATGCTTAGACTTGAATGAAAGAGCAGAGTAAGAAGAACACAATGCAATAAACAAAACTAAATTTGGATTACCGTAGCCACAATAGGGATGATTACAAGTTGGAGCCAAGAGGTCGCTCCTTGTGCGTACAGCAATAGTCACTTATCTTCAAAAAATAATATGCCTTTCCCACTAACCTTAGTGTATTATATACCTAGGGATTTCTAAAGTGATCGGCGGTCAACTTCTCATGGACCTTTACATTCATCATTGGAAAAATTACATCTTTGACTTAGACTTGACATAGACGATTGTCATTAGGCTTTTACAGGGTTTGATGTATTAAACATCGAAAAAATAATGTGACCACATCAAAACTTTGGCCGGCTGACCCAACGGGCGCCTTGGCTAGGTGGGCACTTGTGTGTTGTTATCACCTCCAAACACTCCCCCCTTCCTAGCTCGTGTTGTCCCTTAACACGATCATTTGTAGTTTGGTCTTCTTGTTGATGAGACTCCCACCTTCCTTGATTGAGCTATATCTGGCATGTTTTGCTTGTTCAAATGGGGTGCCTGTTTGCCTTTGATTGATAAACATGTGTTCTTTGTGATTTGGATCTTGTGGACGAGGCATTTGTGCATGTTGTTGCAAATCCTGCTTTACCTTTCCATTTGTGCAGTTGGTCGATGATACCTGCTTCTTTGGATACTTTGCCTCTTGGTGCAATTGACTTTTTATTGGAGCTCGTATCTCAAAATGTTTGACTTTGACATGTGTGCACTGGCATCTCCAATTTGATTTTCTTTGCCACTTTGTCAATAGAGCTTTGTTGGTATCTTTGAAGATAAGAGCTACTCTTGTCGAAGCGTAGTTGAGAACAATGTGGCCCCACTTTATCTCTTTGAAGATCGTGTAACAAATTCTTTATTGGTTTCATTTGATGGAAGGAATATATACAATAGAATAGTGATGGGTGTTTCTAAATTAGGGTCTAGAACCTGAATGACCAAAGGGAAAAACCTAGTGGGAAAAAATGCCTTTGGTATACGCTCTTATTGGGGTTGAACACTTGGAAGTTGAGTACCTGTTCATGCTAGGTGAGTGCTTGGGAGAAATAAAGTAAGAGTGCATAATGCAAGCGCCAATTATGGGACACTCTATATGCACACAAGAGTTCTTTCAAGAAAATCATGCGGTGTGAAAAATGAGTTGTTGGGTGCTTCAAGGAACAAATGTAGCACATGTGATATCCAAGGACATCTCAATAGCTTCCACATTTCCAAGAAGGGTTTTTGATGTTGAAGCTTCTCCACTCACTACTCACTAAGCATAGTGCATGAGTGTCTTTTGGACATTCTTCTTTACTTTACCAAACTTAAAATACATAGACTTGGACTCTTATGCTAACCTATACCAGTATGAGCGACACAACATAAATATGCTCAACTCCTCCACCTTGAGCAATACCTAGAATAGCTAAGACTCTTAGACCACAAAGAATATTACTTGAAGCTTTGGGACTAATGCCTTGCTCATTTAGTGGCTCATCTGCCCGACTCTTGACTTTTATGCCATGTACTTTTAATGGCGACTTGGACTTACCTGTTCATGGCCTGAAACCCAATGCCATAAGTTCTTGAGATTAAGGACTCTATCATTGCTTTGGTCTTTGGATGCCACCATATTTTCAAGTAAGTTGGCATACTTTGACTCCTCTAGCTTCTTTTGTTGCATGGGATGTTCCGTAAGGAGGCCGCATTGTTGTACCTTTACTTTTTCTTCTTTGTGAGGAGCCTGAGTTTTCAACAGTGGTTTTGGGACCCACTTTGTTCTTGCTTCATGAGTTGCTCCCTTGACTTGATGGACACTAGGCTTTTGTATCCATACTTGGCTATTACCATTGTAAAGCCTTGCTTTTGTAGTAGAAGATGAGGGATCCATTTTGAGGTTGTTTATCCCTTGGTTGTGCTTAGTCGCCATTGGCTCTTTGTTGTTGTTGATTGTCTTTGTGTGGGGTCCTTTGCTACTTGGTTGGTCTTAGTGGCTCTAGGTTGAGCAACTACTTTGGGTAACCATATATTGGGTGTTACCTTCATAAAATCCTTGTGCTTCAAGTAGCTTGACAGGAACCATTCTATTCTTTGTCTTCATTTGGCCTTGTTGGGTAGCTTGATAAATCCTGACTTTGGTACCCATATTTGTTGTATTGTTTGCTTCTTTGAAGCTCTTTTCTTTTGCTTCTTCTTTCTCCTAGTTGAGTTGGTTGTCTTGCGTTGAATGCTCGGCTTGTTCTTTGTGGGGTTTCTTTGTAAGGGTAAGAAGTTCCGTGCCGTTACCTTGGGCTTTTTGGCCCAAACATCATTTGAGGCCACCCACCCTGTCGCCTTTTATTGTTGAGATTGTTCTTGAGAGTGTATCCAAATTGGATCTTTGACTTTAATGTGTTCCTTGGATACCAACACTTGCTTGACATTTCTTTGCTTCTTTTGGAGAATTTGGTGCGATGGAGATTTAGGTTGCAAAACCTTTTGTTTAGGGATCCATTGCATTGTTGAAGCTTTTGTTCTTGACGTAGAGGCTTTGTTTGACCTTTGATGTGGGCTTGTTGAAGGTAAAAATGACTTGCGAGGATGATCTTCTTCAATGTTTAGTTTGGCGTTAGCTTTTTCTGTTGCAAATGGTTGTGTCTTTTTTGTTGATGTCTCTTGGACCGTGTAATGGAATTTGCCTATTCAATTTGAGAGTAGCGGAATTTAATGAGAGTACTTTCAAGAAATGATTTTGTGAGCATAGCGGGTAGACATACTTGAAGATAGCAACATAATCATAGAAATTAGTTAACTTGGCATAGACAATAATTTTGCAAGAGAGAGAATTTAGAGAACATGACAACAGTTGAGGACCGGATTTATGTGGAGCCGGTCCCCCCTCCAATAGGCATATGTATTATGATTTCTCCCATAAAGAGAGACTTGTTAAAATACATTCTTTGTGTTCCTTGTGACCTAGGTGAAGCAATGAAGATGGAAAGCTTCATGCATTACCATCATAGCATAACCTAAACTTGAACAAAGATTTAACTATACCAAGCCTCAGTCCCAAGACCTCAAACACCTTCGAAGGTGGAGAGAGCTAGCAGGGAATGAGGGTAGGGAAGAGGAAGAAGAAACATTTCATACGAGAAAGAGCTAGTTCCTCACTTATCATAACTCTTGTGCTAGCATACATAATAGCATAGTAATGAAGAAGAAATAGATGGCAAGCTCAAGCATTGAAGCATGGCTCTTGGATGGATTTGCACTCCATATCCAAGGGTGTTGGTGTAGGCTCTCAACCTCTACTTGCTTGGAGAAGGAGAGGGAGCTCTTGCACTTTGCATAGTACACAATGAGAGTGTTTGTGAGTGTGTGTGGGTGAGTATACCCCCTAAGCACCCCCCTAGCTTTCTTGGGTTGACCCCCCATTGTAGCTCATGCTTGAAGCTCATTGGACCCCTCCAGGCCTAGCCAATCACAAGCAGGAGCCATTACAAGCAACAGGGGTAGCCTTGGGACAAGTGTCCCCCTTTCACCTTTGAGAGAGAGGACTTGATAAATGCAAAATCAATTAATTAAATATCCTAAATTATCATTGGACCCCTTGGGTGGACAACCAATAGGCTTCAGGCACACCATGAGGGCAACATGAGGAGGAACTTGACAACTGTCCTTGCTACCTCTTCAAGCAGGGGCTTCCCTTGTGTGTGTGTGTGTGTGTGTGTGTGTTCTCTCTCATCCCCCCCCCCTTGTAGGCTCGCGCCCCTCCTTGTAGGGATCTTTTTGACTTTGGATGAGCAAGCCCCTTAGTCATCAAGCATGACTAAGCACTTGAAGTAGGGGGTGTTCCCACAAGCATCTGAGGCAAGCTTCTCAAGGCACCTCAAGAACCTTAATCCTGCACCAAGTCAAGCACCTCAAGCCTGGATCCAGTCAAGAACCTCAAGCAAGCAAGCACATTTTATTCCTGTTAAAAAGACTATTAAGGCACATCAAATGGCAACTCTCTTCATATCTCAGATTTTCAAGCACCATGGATTACCCACATCCATCGTGTCAGATAGAGATCCTAGAATGACCAGTAATTTCTGGAAAGGTCTCTTTGAAAATCTAGGAACAAGATTGAATTTCTCTTCGGCCTATCACCCACAAACGGATGGTCAAAGTGAGATAGCCAATCTTACGATACTCGATCTACTCAAGACATATGTTACCGAAGTAGATCAACGCTCACAATGGGAAAAGTATTTACCTCTAGTAGAGTATGCCTACAATAATACTGTACATACTTCTACGGGGAAAGCACCTTTCGAGATCATAGAGGGAAGACCTAAAAGTCCCTTGCTACTCAAAGTACATGGGAAGATCTTCGCCCCCGATGAGTATAGCCGTGACCTACAAGAATCTTTTCAAAAGATTAGGGAGGCTATAGCCATCTCTCAACAAAGGCAAAAAGCTGCTGCTGATAAGCACATAAGAGCCTTAATGTTCGAAGAAAATGATTGGGTCTTGCTCAAGTTTCCTAAGGCTCGATTAAGGCAAACGACGGGCAAAAATCCTACGGGCCATCAAAAGTATTATGCTAAACTAGCAAAAAGATACTATGGTCCTTTCCAAATCTTGAAGCCCATCAATGAGACGACTTATTAACTCAAGTTGCCCAACCATTGTCTTATACACAATGCCTTTCATGTAAGCCTACTTAAGCCCTACAAAGGAGAGCCACCAACTGAACCAATTATTGAAGACCCTCCCGAAGTTGAAGACCAAGAAGAGGTGCTACAACCCGAAGTTGTCCTTCGGCATGCCTACAAGGTACTATGACATGGTAAGATAATCCGACGGTATCTTATTAAGTTAAAAAATTATTCTTTTGAAGATGCTAGATGTATGCAAGGAGTACAACTTAAGGATAGTATGAACCTTGTCAATGATTACAATTCTACATTATAGTAAGCAAATGTACAATTTTTCTTTTTTTAAATGACTCATGTTTTTGTTTTATAAAACTAGTCCTCTTTTTAATTGTGCACAAATTTAACTAGTATGCATGCTTGGAATCATGTTTGTGATGACGACGTCTCTCAAACACCAAGTAGACTTTGTCACTCTACTTTGGGAGAATGAAATGGACTAAAGAGCAGACATGCTTGCGGCAGCTATGTCTCCCAAGCACCAAATGGATTAGTCATCCATCTTGGAAAGATGTCGTAGGGTAAAAGAAAAGGGATCCTCTACCCACTAAGTAAAATTGACTAATGACTAAGGATTTATCTCTTCTACCTCATAGTCGAGGACGACTATGCTTTCAAGAGAGAGGTAATGTCATAAAATCTAATATCTAACCAACCCAAATGATTTTCTCATATTATATTGATCACTTAATGTGGGAGAATAAACGGGAACAAGTGTTAAGAGATAGATATGTGCTTATAGATCTATCTCAACACGGGGCCAATAGTAAAGGGGCCCAAATGGGAGATGGTCTATCAAGAGCAAGGCTAACCAATGGAGCATAAGACCTTAGGGTTAGCTTCATTGAAGACCTCCAATAACGTGTGTAAAAGTCCTTTGACCTTAGGTAAGCTAGGGCTGAGCTTGAGGTGGGAACCCGGCCCAAGCTCGAGGTGCTTGTCATGCTTGAGGTGCTTGTCCTACTTGAGGTGCTTGTCATGCTTGAGGTGCTTGATTAAGATGCTTGAGGTGATTGACTGGATCCATGCTTGAGGTGCTTGACTTGGTGCATGATTAAGGTTCTTGAGGTGCCTTGAGAAGCTTGCCTGAGATGCTTGTGGGAACACCCCCTACTTCAAGTGCTTAGTCATGCTTGATGACTAAGGGGCTTGCTCATCCAAAGTCAAAAAGATCCTTACAAGAAGGGGGGCGAGCCTACAAGGGGGGGGGATGAGAGAGAACACACACACACACACACACACACACACACACACACACACACACACACACACACACACACACACACACACACACACACACACACACACACACACACACACACACAAGGGAAGCCCCAACTTGAAGAGGTAGCAAGGACACTTGCCAAGTTCCTCCTCATGTTGCCCTCATGGTGTGCCTGAAGCCCTATTGGTTGGCCACCCAAGGGGTCCAATGATAATTTAGGATATTTAATTAATTGATTTTGCATTTATCAAGTTCTCTCTCTCAAAGGGGAAAGGGGGACACTTGTCCCAAGGCTACCCCTGTTGCTTGTAATGGCTCCTGCTTGTGATTGGCTAGGCCTGGAGGGGTCCAATGAGCTTCAAGCATGAGCTACAAGGGGGGGTCGACCCAAGCAAGCTAGGGGGTTTCTCAGGGGGTATACTCACCCACACACACTCACAAACACTCTCATGGTGTACTATGCAAAGTGCAAGAGCTCCCTCTCCTTCTCCAAGCAAGTAGAGGTTGAGAGCCTACACCAACACCCTTGGATATGGAGTGCAAATCCATCCAAGAGCCATGCTTCAATGCTTGAGATTGCCATCTATTTCTTCTTCATTACTATGCTATTATGTATGCTAGCACAAGAGTTATGATAAGTGAGGAACTAGCTCTTTCTCGTATGAAATGTTTCTTCTTCCTCTTCCCTACCCTCATTCCTTGCTAGCTCTCTCCACCTTCGAAGGTGTTTGAGGTCTTGGGACTGAGGCTTGGTATAGTTAAAGCTTTCTTCAAGTTTAGGTTATGCTATGATGGTGATGCATGAAGATTTCCATCTTCATTGCTTCACCTAGGTCACAAGGAACACAAAGAATGTATTGTAACAAGTCTCTCTTTATGGGAGAAATCATAATACAAATGCCTATTGGAGGGGGGACCGGCTCCACCTTCATTGCTTCACCTAGGTCACAAGGAACACAAAGAATGTATTGTAACAAGTCTCTCTTTATGGGAGAAATCATAATACAAATGCCTATTGGAGGGGGGACCGGCTCCACATAAATCCGGTCCTCAACTATTGTCATGTTCTCTAAATTCTCTCTCTTGCAAAAGTATTGTCTTTGCCAAGTTAACTAATTGCTATGATTATGTTGCTATCTTCAATTATGTCTACCCGCTATGCTCACAAAATCATTTCTTGAAAGTACTCTCATTAAATTCCGCTACTCTCAAATTGAATAGGCAAATTCCATTACATTGGTATCAGAGCATTTGGTTTCTCTTTTCTTTCTTAAGAAGAGAGGTCCTTAAGTAGCCTATAAATGGTTGATGTTGTTAATTATAATAGAGTAGGTGGAACTGGGATCTAATATCGGTTTTGTTAAGCCCACTACGTGGGGGATGGTGCACACCTCGGGAGCTTTGGACTTAATAATGGAGTCCTTTTAGACTTGCCTACGGCTTAACCATTATTGAGCCATAAGAAGTCCGAAAGGAGCTAGCCCTTGGCAACACTGCTATGTTAGACCCACTCCTCTACTCTCTATAATTAACCACTTTGAGCCGTGGGTGTAGATACTTAAGAGCCGATTTTCAAAGGCTAAGAGGAGTGGCAACTAAGGTTTTGAATTGCCAAAGCATACACTAAGTATAAACATAAATTTTGTTAGCATGGATGACAATAATCAAGAGAGTAGAATGAACATTGATAGCTTTGATTTTGTACATGAAGGTGCTAATGATGATGCTCCCATGTTTGTGAATTATCTCGTCACTAGGTTGCAACAAGCTATGGGAAACCCCGCTTTGCAAGCCGAAGTTACTTAACAACTTCGTGCTTGTGGAATTTCGCTTCCTCTCCCAGAGGAGAGAGAGCTTAGGAGGCCTCTTGAAGAGACCCCCAAAAGAAGACTCTCTCCCATTCGAGAGGAGGAATCCAAAGAGAAAGAAAGCAAATAAAGTCTAAGTTCTTCTGAAGATGTGGCTCCACGAAGACGGCGGTGTAGACGATCGCCTACTCCTCCCAAGAGGAAAAGAGCAACCTATAGTCCTTCTCCTCATCACTCTGAAAGGCAAGAGAGGAAACAAAGGAAGAAAAGGGCTAGGAAGAGGTCACCCTCTTCTCCTTCTTCTTCACCTTCCTCCTCTTCCGATGAAAGTTATGGCTATTCTCCTAGAGAATACAAGAGGGGAGGACATCGCAAATCATTTCCTGCATGGCAAAGGTCACAAAAGCTAAAGAAGTTCAAGGAGGGAGGAAAGAGTATCTCTTTTCTCACCTATGATGGCACCTTTGGTGCTCTTGACAAAGTGTTGGCCTTCATCCAGTAATTTGATGCGGTCTTTGGGGACGAGGGCTTCACAGAGTCCTCCAAGCTACGCCATGTAGCTATGCACTTCCAAAACTCAGCTCTTCAATGGTGGGCTAGCCTTCCTGGAAATGGAGAAGCCCCAAAGACATGGAAAACTCTACGAGTTTCCATCATGAAGCAATTTCTTCCAAGTGATACTAAAGATAAAGTTCTTACCGAATGGCGCGGCTTGAAGCTTCTCTGTCATGAGTCTATCAACAAGTATGTAGGCAAGTTTTGGGATTTACATCTCAAAGCTACTGTCTTTCAAAAGATAGACCTTGCCAAGCAAAGACAGCAATTCTGTGCGGGATTACCTGAAGAGCAAGCCCATGGAAAACAAAGATAAAAATGATGCAAAGGGGAAATCCAATGCTCAAAATAATTCCGAAGGCACTTCCAACAACAACAACAACAACAACAACAACAACAACCGGTCCAAGGAGAAGGGAGTTTACAAAGGTAAAAACAAACTCTCTCCTGAAGAGCTTGAAGCTTTTCGCAAGGACCATAAGTGTTTCAAGTGTGGGGAGCAAGGACATGGCTATCGTTCTTGCCCCAAGAAGAATACTCGCAATGATACTCCTAGAGCTTCCACCATCGACGCTCCAAAAGATGATGCTCACTTTCCTATGCGTGGGAAAGGTAAGAGAGCATGATGCCTTCATCTTGTTTGACCCTAGCTCATAAACGGGAACAAGTGTTAAGATATAGATATGTGCTTATAGATCTATCTCAACACGGGGCCAATAGTAAAGGGGCCCAAATTGGAGATGGTCTATCAAGAGCAAGGCTAACCAATGGAGCATAAGACCGTAGGGTTACCTTCATTGAAGACCTCCAATAACGTGTGTAGAGGCAATACTCAAGTTGAGTCATGGGGAGTTCAAAGAGAACTTCAACATAGTTGACTCACATCACATCAAAGAAAGTCTAGTCCTAACAAAGAGTTGGAAGAATATCTTCTTCGGGCAACAACAAAAAGCATCAACAACAACAACAAAGACGGTCTATCATAAAATCTCATATCTAACCAACCCAAATGATTTTATCATATTAAATTGATCACTTAATGTGGGCGAATAAACGGGAACAAGTGTTAAGATATAGATATGTGCTTATAGATCTATCTCAACGCGGGGCCAATATTAAAGGGGCCCAAATGGGAGATGGTCTATCAAGAGCAAGGCTAACCAATGGAGCATAATACCTTAGGGTTAGCTTCATTGAAGACCTCCAATAACGTGTGTAAAAGTCCTTTGACCTTAGGTAAGCTAGGGCTGAGCTTGAGGTGCGAACCCGGCCCAAGCTCGAGGTGCTTGTCGTGCTTGAGGTGCTTGTCATGCTTGAGGTGCTTGATTAAGATGCTTGAGGTGCTTGACTGGATCCATGCTTGAGGTGCTTGACTTGGTGCATGATTAAGGTTCTTGAGGTGCCTTAAGAAGCTTGCCTGAGATGCTTATGGGAACACCCCCTACTTCAAGTGCTAAGTCATGCTTGATGACTAAGGGGCTTGCTCATCCAAAGTCAAAAAGATCCCTACAAGGAGGGGGGCGAGCCTACAAGGGGGGGGGATGAGAGAGAACACACACACACACACACACAAGGGAAGCCCCAGCTTGAAGAGGCAGCAAGGATAGTTGACAAGTTCCTCCTCATGTTTCCCTTCATGGTTTGGCTGAAGCCCTATTGGTTGGCCACCCAAGGGGTCCAATGATAATTTAGGATTTCCCCTTTGTATCATTTTTATCTTTGTTTTCCATGGGCTTGACATTACGTCTAGC
Source organism: Adiantum capillus-veneris (assembly GCF_014529385.1). Lineage (NCBI taxonomy): Eukaryota > Viridiplantae > Streptophyta > Polypodiopsida > Polypodiales > Pteridaceae > Adiantum > Adiantum capillus-veneris. The sequence continues at coordinate 80,422,503 of NC_140955.1, read as the reverse complement.
CCCTAGATACTTAAGAGCCGATTTTCAAAGGCTAAGAGGAGTGGCAACTAAGGTTTTGAATTGCCAAAGCATACACTAAGTATAAACATAAATTTTGTTAACATGGATGACAATAATCAAGAGAGTAGAATGAACATTGATAGCTTTGATTTTGTACATGAAGGTGCTAATGATGATGCTCCCATGTTTGTGAATTATCTCGTCACTAGGTTGCAACAAGCTATGGGCAACCCTGCTTTGCAAGCCGAAGTTACTTAACAACTTCGTGCTTGTGGAATTTCGCTTCCTCTCCCAGAGGAGAGAGAGCTTAGTAGGCCTCTTGAAGAGACCCCCAAAAGAAGACTCTCTCCCATTCGAGAGGAGGAATCCAAAGAGAAAGAAAGCAAATAAAGTCTAAGTTCTTCTGAAGATGTGGCTCCACGAAGACGGCGGTGTAGACGATCGCCTACTCCTCCCGAGAGGAAAAGAGCAACCTATAGTCCTTCTCCTCATCACTCTGAAAGGCAAGAGAGGAAACAAAGGAAGAAAAGGACTAGGAAGAGGTCACCCTCTTCTCCTTCTTCTTCACCTTCCTCCTCTTCCGATGAAAGTTATGGCTATTCTCCTAGAGAATACAAGAGGGGAGGACATCGCAAATCATTTCCTGCATGGCGAAGGTCACAAAAGCTAAAGAAGTTCAAGGAGGGAGGAAAGAGTATCTCTTTTCTCACCTATGATGGCACCTTTAGTGCTCTTGACAAAGTGTTGGTCTTCATCCAACAATTTGATGCGGCCTTTGGGGATGAGGGCTTCACAGAGTCCTCCAAGCTACGCCATGTAGCTATGCACTTCCAAAACTTAGCTCTTCAATGGTGGGCTAGCCTTCCTGGAAATGGAGAAGCCCCAAAGACATGGAAAACTCTACGAGTTTCCATCATGAAGCAATTTCTTCCAAGTGATACTAAAGATAAAGTTCTTACCGAATGGCGCGGCTTGAAGCTTCTCTCTCATGAGTCTATCAACAAGTATGTAGACAAGTTTTGGGATTTACATCTCAAAGCTACTGTCTTTCAAAAGATAGACTTTTCCAAGAAAAGACAGCAATTCTGTGCGGGATTACCTGAAGAGATCAAGCCCATGGAAAACAAAGATAAAAATGATGCAAAGGGAAAATCCAATGCTCAAAATAATTCCCAAGGCACTTCCAACAACAACAACAATCGGTCCAAGGAGAAGGGAGTTTACAAAGGTAAAAACTAACTCTCTCCTGAAGATCTTGAAGCTTTTCGTAAGGACCATAAGTGTTTCAAGTGTGGGGAGCAAGGACATGGCTATCGTTCTTGCCCCAAGAAGAATACTCGCAATGAGACTCCTAGAGCTTCCACCATCGAAGCTCCAAAAGAGGATGCTCATTGCAAAAGATCATCACTTTCCTATGCGTGGGGAAAGGTAAGAGAGCATGATGCCTTCATCTTGTTTGACCCTGGCTCTACTCTCAACTTCATATCAATAGAGTTGGCCACCAAGTTGGGCATTCAAGCTTTTGAGATGGGAGATATAGTAACAGCTGATGCAGCTTTGAAGGGACAACAAGCCTCCGTTACTCCCTTGATTGGGAAGTTGAGGCTTCATGTCCAAACCTATGTCGACAAAGAAGACTTCTTCATCTCCCCTCTCCAACATCAGGATGTTATCCTAGGGCACCATGGTTTGATCGCATGGCTGCCAACATGAAGTTCCCTGAAAGGAGAATTTACTTCACCTATAGGGGAAAGAACATGTATATAGATGCTAGTGAGCGTGGTCGCACTATTCCACTTGTAAATCCTCTTTATTTTGATAAATCAATGAAGAGCTCAGTGTCTGCGTACATGATTTATGTCAAAGAGTCTCTAAAAGCTAATAATGTTTCATCAAAAGTAAATGATAGGAATGAAGAAGAGTTAGACTTGTCTACTTTTCTAAAAGGATTCCAAGATGTGCTCATTGATGATATCCCTTTGGACCTACGTCCAAAACGAGGGGATGATGACCATCGTATTGAGCTCCTTCCAGGAAGCTCACCGTCTAACAAACCTCCTTATCGAGTCTCACAAGCTCAACAAGAGGAGATTATGAGGCAAGTACAGGAATTGGTAGACAAAGGGATGGTGAGGCCTAGTTCCTCTCCCTTTTGTTCTCCAGTCCTTTTAGTGCAAAAGAAAGATGGTACATATCGTATGTGTGTGGACTATCGAGCACTAAACCATATCACTATCAAAAACAGATTTCCCGTGCCTCGGGTAGAAGATCTGTTTGATAAGCTACAAGGCTCTACCTACTTTAGTAGGATTGACCTCAAGAGTGGCTATCATCAAATAAGGATAGTGGATGAAGATATCCTAAAGACCGTGTTTCGCACAACATTTGGTCTTTATGAATATCTATTCATGCCTTTTGGCTTGACTAATGCACCAGCTACTTTCAATCGTCTCATGGAGAAAATTTTTAGACCATATCGTAATTTCACTGGAGTGTTCTTTGATGATATCATCATCTACTCCAAGTCTTTGGAGGAACATAAGCAACATCTCCAAGTGATTTTTCAAGCCTTGAGGGAGAACAAACTTTTCCTCAACCAAAAGAAAAGTGAATTCTTCCTTCAAGAGATTCAATATCTAGGTCATATTATCTCTCACGATGGTATTCGTATGGATCCATCAAAGTTAGAGGTAATAAAATCATGGCCTAACCCAAGGAATCTACATGAGCTAAGAAGCTTTATTGGTATGTGTGCATACTATAGACGCTTCATAGCAAAATTCTCTCAAGTAGTAGGACCACTACACGACTTAACAAAGAAGAACGTTAAGTTTGTATGGACTGCTAAGGAGCAAAATGCTTTTGAAAAACTCAAAGAGAAGCTTACTTCCCAACCAGTCCTCGTGCTTCCGGATCTCTCAAAGCCATTTGAGGTCCAATGTGATGCTTGTGGTGATTGCCTTGGAGCGGTTTTGCTTCAAGAAGGGCATGCCATAGCATATGAGAGCCGAAGGCTCAATAGTGATGAACGAGTCTTGGGAATTTATGAGAAAGAGCTTTTAGCTGTTCTACATGCCCTAGATACATGGAAGCACTACCTATTGGGGACTCCATTTATCCTACGAACCGACCACCAAAGTCTCAAGTATTTCATGACGTAAACGAAACTTTCCGACAAACAAATGAGGTGGGCAAATTTTCTTTCGCAATTTAATTTCCATATTGCTCACATAGCTGGTGAGCACAATCAAGTTGCCGATGCACTTTCACGACGACCAAAAGTTAATGCGGTGTCTATAGCTACTCACAATGATCTATCCTCTATGATAGATGAGTATGCTACTGACCCTGACTTTAGAGACATAATGTCAGCACTTGCTTTGGGGAAGAAAGAGGAACCATTCACCTTGCAGGATGGTTATCTTCTCCACGGCAATAGGCTATGTGTTACCCATTCCCTTCGTGAGAAGGTTATGTATGAATCCCATGCTCCTCCATATGCAGGGCATAGAGGTATTCAACCTACTCTCCGAGGAGTAGAGACGTATTTCTATTGGCCTACCATGAAAGTGGACATACAAGAGTATGTTTCAAAATGTGTAGTCTGCCAAAAGACCAAGTATGATAGACGGAAGCAACCTGGATTACTCCAGCCATTGCCTATTCCAAATTCACCATGGGAGAGTATATCCATGGATTTCATCTTTGGATTACCCAAGTCTATCCATGGGAATACAGGAATATGGACAATAGTCGACAGGTTTAGCAAGCAAGCTGATTTTATTCCTGTCAAAAAGACTATTAAGGCACATCAAATGGCAACTCTCTTCATATCTCAGATTTTCAAGCACCATGGATTACCCACATCCATCGTGTCAGATAGAGATCCTAGAATGACCAGTAATTTCTGGAAAGGTCTCTTTGAAAATCTAGGAACAAGATTGAATTTCTCTTTGGCCTATCACCCACAAACGGATGGCCAAAGTGAGATAGCCAATCTTACGATACTCGATCTACTCAAGACTTATGTTACCGAAGTAGATCATTGCTCACAATGGGAAAAGTATTTACCTCTAGTAGAGTATGCCTACAATAATACTGTACATACTTCTACGGGGAAAGCACCTTTCGAGATCATAGAGGGAAGACCTAAAAGTCCCTTGCTACTCAAAGTACATGGGAAGATCTTCGCCGCCGATGAGTATAGCCGTGACCTGCAAGAATCTTTTCAAAAGATTAGGGAGGCTATAGCCATCTCTCAACAAAGGCAAAAAGCTACTGCTGATAAGCACATAAGAGCCTTAATCTTCAAAGAAAATGATTGGTTCTTGCTCAAGTTTCCTAAGGCTCGATTAAGGCAAACGACGGGCAAAAATCCTACGGGCCATCAAAAGTATTATGCTAAACTAGCAAAAAGATACTATGGTCCTTTCCAAATCTTGAAGCCCATCAATGAGACGGCTTATCAACTCAAGTTTCCCAACCATTGGCTTATACACAATGCCTTTCATGTAAGCCTACTTAAGCCCTACAAAGGAGAGCCACCAACTGAACCAATTATTAAAGACCCCTCCTGAAGTTGAAGACCAAGAAGAGGTGCTACAACCTGAAGCTGTCCTTCGGCATGAAGACAAGGTACTACGACATGGTAAGATAATCCGACGGTATCTTATTAAGTTCAAAAATTATCCTTTTGAAGATGCATGACAACAGTTGAGGACCGGATTTATGTGGAGCCGGTCCCCCCTCCAATAGGCATTTGTATTATGATTTCTCCCATAAAGAGAGACTTGTTACAATACATTCTGTGTGTTCCTTGTGACCTAGGTGAAGCAATGAAGATGGAAAGCTTCATGCATCACCATCATAGCATAACCTAAACTTGAAGAAAGCTTTAACTATACCAAGCCTCAGTCCCAAGACCTCAAACACCTTCGAAGGTGGAGAGAGCTAGCAGGGAATGAGGGTAGGGAAGAGGAAGAAGAAACATTTCATACGAGAAAGAGCTAGTTCCTCACTTATCATAACTCTTGTGCTAGCATACATAATAGCATAGTAATGAAGAAGAAATAGATGGCAAGCTCAAGCATTGAAGCATGGCTCTTGGATGGATTTGCACTCCATAGCCAAGGGTGTTGGTGTAGGCTCTCAACCTCTACTTGCTTGGAGAAGGAGAGGGAGCTCTTGCACTTTGCATAGTACACCATGAGAGTGTTTGTGAGTGTGTGTGGGTGATTATACCCCCTAAGCACCCCCCTAGCTTGCTTGGGTCGACCCCCCCTTGTAGCTCATGCTTGAAGCTCATTGGACCCCTCCAGGCCTAGCCAATCACAAGCAGGAGCCATTACAAGCAACAGGGGTAGCCTTGGGACAAGTGTCCCCCTTTCCCCTTTGAGAGAGAGGACTTGATAAATGCAAAATCAATTAATTAAATATCCTAAATTATCATTGGACCCCTTGGGTGGCCAACCAATAGGGCTTCAGGCACACCATGAGGGCAACATGAGGAGGAACTTGACAAGTGTCCTTGCTGCCTCTTCAAGCTGGGGCTTCCCTTGTGTGTGTGTGTGTTCTCTCTCATCCCCCCCCCCCCTTGTAGGCTCGCCCCCCTCCTTGTAGGGATATTTTTGACTTTGGATGAGCAAGCCCCTTAGTCATCAAGCATGACTAAGCACTTGAAGTAGGGGGTGTTCCCACAAGCATCTCAGGCAAGCTTCTCAAGGCACCTCAAGAACCTTAATCATGCACCAAGTCAAGCACCTCAAGCATGGATCCAGTCAAGCACCTCAAGCATCTTAATCAAGCACCTCAAGCATGACAAGCACCTCAAGTAGGACAAGCACCTCAAGCACGACAAGCACCTCGAGCTTGGGCCGGGTTCCCACCTCAAGCTCAACCCTAGCTTACCTAAGGTCAAAGAACTTTTACACACGTTGTTGGAGGTCTTCAATGAAGCTAACCCTAAGGTCTTATGCTCCATTGGTTAGCCTTGCTCTTGATAGACCATCTCCCATTTGGGCCCCTTTACTATTGGCCCCGTGTTGAGATAGATCTATAAGCAAGATGAGCTAGGGTCAAACAAGATGAAGGCATCATGCTCTCTTACCTTTCTACACGCATAGGAAAGTGATGATCCTTTTCAATGAGCATCCTCTTTTGGAGCTTCGATGGTGGAAGCTCTAGGAGTCTCACTGCGAGTATTCTTCTTGGGGCAAGAACGATAGCCATGTCCTTGCTCCCCACACTTGAAACACTTATGGTCCTTGCGAAAAGCTTCAAGCTCTTCAGGAGAGAGTTTATTTTTACCTTTGTAAACTCCCTTCTCCTTGGACCGATTGTTGTTGTTGGAAGTGCCTTGGTAATTATTTTGAGCATTGGATTTGCCCTTTGCATCATTTTTATCTTTGTTTTCCATGGGCTTGATCTCTTCAGGTAATCCCGCACAGAATTGTTGTCTTTGCTCGGCAAAGTCTATCTTTTGAAAGACAGTAGCTTTGAGATGTAAATCCCAAAACTTGTCTACATACTTGTTGATAGACTCATGAAAGAGAAGCTTCAAGCCGCGCCATTCGGTAAGAACTTTATCTTTAGTATCACTTGGAAGAAATTGCTTCATGATGGAAACTCGTAGAGTTTTCCATGTCTTTGGGGCTTCTGCATTTCCACGAAGGCTAGCCCACCATTGACGAGCTGATTTCTGGAAGTGCATAGCTACATGGCGTAGCTTGGAGGACCCTGTGAAGCCCTCGTCCCCAAAGGCCACATCAAATTGCTGGATGAAGGCCAACACTTTGTCAGTAGCACCAAAGGTGCCATCATAGGTGAGAAAAGAGATACTCTTTCCTCCCTCCTTGAACTTCTTTAGCTTTTGTGACCTTCGCCATGCAGGAAATGATTTGCGATGTCCTCCCCTCTTGTATTCTCTAGGAGAATAGCCATAACTTTCATCGGAAGAGGAGGAAGGTGAAGAAGAAGGAGAAGAGGGTGACCTCTTCCTAGCCCTTTTCTTCCTTTGTTTCCTCTCTTGCTTTTCAGAGTGATGAGGAGAAGGACTATAGGTTGCTCTTTTCCTCTTGGGAGGAGTAGGTGATCGTTTAGACCGCCGTCTTCGTGGAGCCACATCTTTAGAAGAACTTAGACTGTCATTGCTTTCTTTCTCTTTGGATTCCTCCTCTCGAATGGGAGAGAGTCTTCTTTTGGGGGTCTCTTCAAGAGGCCTCCTAAGCTCTCTCTCCTCTGGGAGAGGAAGGGAAATTCCACAAGCACGAAGTTGTTGAGTAACTTCGGCTTGCAAAGCAGGGTTGCCCATAGCTTGTTGCAACCTAGTGATGAGATAATTCACAAACATGGGAGCATCATCATTAGCACCTTCATGTACAAAATCAAAGCTATCAATGTTCATTCTACTCTCTTGATTATTGTCATCCATGTTAACAAAATTTATGTTTATGCTTAGTGTATGCTTTGGCAATTCAAAACCTTAGTTGCCACTCCTCTTAGCCTTTGAAAATCGGCTCTTAAGTATCTACACCCACGGCTCAAAGTGGTTAATTATAGAGAGTAGAGGAGTAGGTATAACATAGCAGAGTTGCCAAGGGCTAGCTCCTTTCGGACTTCTTATGGCTCAATAATGGTAAAGCCGTAGGAAAGTCTAAAAGGAATCCATTATTAAGTCCAAAGCTCCCGAGGTGTGCACCATCCCCCACATAGTGGGCTTAACAAAACCGATATTAGATCCCAGTTCCACTTACTCTATTATAATTAACAACATCAACCATTTATAGGCTACTTAAGGACCTCTCTTCTTAAGCAAGAAAAGAGAAACTAAATGCTCTGATACCACTGTAATGGAATTTGCCTATTCAATTTGAGAGTAGCGGAATTTAATGAGAGTACTTTCAAGAAATGATTTTGTGAGCATAGCGGGTAGACATAATTAAAGATAGCAACATAATCATAGCAATTAGTTAACTTGGCATAGAAAATACTTTTGCAAGAGAGAGAATTTAGAGAACATGACAACATTTGAGGACCGGATTTATGTGGATCGAGCCGGTCCCCCCTCCAATAGGCATTTGTATTATGATTTCTCCCATAAAGAGAGACTTGTTACAATACATTCTGTGTGTTCCTTGTGACCTAGGTGAAGCAATGAAGATGGAAAGCTTCATGCATTACCATCATAGCATAACCTAAACTTGAAGAAAGCTTTAACTATACCAAGCCTCAGTCCCAAGACCTCAAACACCTTCGAAGGTGGAGAGAGCTAGCAGGGAATGAGGGTAGGGAAGAGGAAGAAGAAACATTTCATACGAGAAAGAGCTAGTTCCTCACTTATCATAACTCTTGTGCTAGCATACATAATAGCATAGTAATGAAGAAGAAATAGATGGCAAGCTCAAGCATTGAAGCATGGCTCTTGGATGGATTTTCACTCCATAGCCAAGGGTGTTGGTGTAGGCTCTCAACCTCTACTTGCTTGGAGAAGGAGAGGGAGCTCTTGCACTTTGCATAGTATGCCATGAGAGTGTTTGTGAGTGTGTGTGGGTGAGTATACGCCCTAAGCACCCCCCTAGCTTGCTTGGGTCGACCCCAACTTGTAGCTCATGCTTGAAGCTCATTGGACCCCTCCAGGCCTAGCCAATCACAAGCAGGAGCCATTACAAGCAACAGGGGTAGCCTTGGGACAAGTGTCCCCCTTTCCCCTTTCAGAGAGAGGACTTGATAAATGCAAAATCAATTAATTAAATATCTTAAATTATCATTGGACCCCTTGGGTGGCCAACCAATAGGGCTTCAGGAACACCATGAGGGAAACATGAGGAGGAACTTGACAAGTGTCCTTGCTGCCTCTTCAAGATGGGGCTTCCCTTTTGTGTGTGTGTGTGTGTGTTCTCTCTCATCCCCCCCCTGTAGGCTCACCCCCCTCCTTGTAGGGATATTTTTGACTTTGGATGAGCAAGCCCCTTAGTCATCAAGCATGACTAAGCACTTGAAGTAGGGGGTGTTCCCAGAAGCATCTGAGGCAAGCTTCTCAAGGCACCTCAAGAACCTTAATCATGCACCAAGTCAAGCACCTCAAGCATGGATCCAGTCAAGCACCTCAAGCATCTTAATCAAGCACCTCAAGCATGACAAGCACCTCAAGTAGGACAAGCACCTCGAGCTTGGGCCGGGTTCCCACCTCAAGCTCAGCCCTAGCTTACCTAAGGTCAAAGGACTTTTACACATGTTATTGGAGGTCTTCAATGAAGCTAACCCTAAGGTATTATGCTCCATTGGTTAGCCTTGCTCTTGATAGACCATCTCCCATTTGGGCCCCTTTACTATTGGCCCCGCGTTGAGATAGATCTATAAGCACATATCTATATCTTAACACTTGTTCCCGTTTATTCGCCCACATTAAGTGATCAATTTAATATGAGAAAATCATTTGGGTTGGTTAGATATGAGATTTTATGACAGACCGTCTTTGTTGTTGTTGTTGATGCTTTTTGTTGTTGCCCGAAGAAGATATTCTTCCATTTCTTTGTTAGGACTAGACTTTCTTTGATGTGATGTGAGTCAACTATGTTGAAGTTCTCTTTGAACTCCCCATGACTCAACTTGAGTATTGCCTCTACTATGCCAAAACTTGGGATTGGTGTTTTAGCACTGATGTATACTCTTTCCTCCACTTCTTTAATTGTCGGGTTTCCCATCATTATCCAAGTGCCATATGACATTATATTCTTAGTAGCATAAGGATCAATTGCGGCTGAACATGTAACCTTGAGCCCTGTTTGTCCACATAAATTGAATTTGATCAATGTGGGATATTTTTCATCTTTGGCTTCATCCTCATTCTTCCTTTGATCTTGAATTTGTATAACATCTGTTGATGTGGAGCTTTGCACATCTGATTCTTCCTGTACTTTCATCTCTGCATTTGAAGTTAGTTTCTTTGGAGTAGATGTTGTTGACTCTTCAAGTATGTCAATGATGACATCTCCACATGGTTGTATTGATCTCCTAGTTTGTGTTTGTGCAGTATCCTCCATGACATAGCTATTTGTCCCTCTATTTTCATTCTCACAAATCTCATTAGCATTTCTCAACATTTTCAACATAAAACATGAAACTAGGTTGTAGCCTTCTTCATCACAAAACTTGGTTGGAGTTAGCTCATTTACACACACATCCAAGGTTGCCAATATTTGAGTCCATCCAAATGGCTCAAATAATTGCTCTGGAAAGGGTTCCGGTATGTAAGCTTCATCGTCCATTGATCTTTCTAGGATGCAATCCTCCTTCACTAAGCTTCCACACTTCGAAGCACCACACATGCAAAGTTCTTGTTTGGTTTGTAGCCATGCAGGTATCTCTTTCCCGTTGACTATAGTAGAGTCAAGTTCTTCTAAAGGAGTTCTATTCACATCTCTATAGCTATGGTCTTTTATGCTTATTTTTGTGGTGATCTTTTTATGTCTCAAGTAGATATAGTCATAGCCTCAATCTTGAACCATCTTAAGTTGACGCATGAAAGGTCTTCCTAAAATGATATCAAAATTGTTCCCTTTTCCAAAATCTACTATTGCAAATGTATGTTCATATTCAATTCCACAAGAAGTCACAATAATTTTCTCTAGGATACCCAGAGGTTTTTCCGTGTATCCATCTATAAGTTGCAGCTTCATTCTAGTTTTCCTAAGCGCTGGGCTACCTTATTTTTCCCAAATGTCTTTTGTGGCTATGGCTACTCTAGCCCCACTATCAAGTATAGCCAATGTTTTAACTCCTTTGTATTCCACATGTAAGGTGGTGTTTCCTTCTTCTCCTTCGCAATATTCCCCCACCTTGTTTATTGGCACAGGTTTAGTGTTTGCACTTTCTTGTTGAGTTTTTTTTTATTGTTCATTTGAGGGTAGATCTTGAAGAGGTATCTTTAATCCCATCTTCCCCAAATTGTTGCCTACTTCATCCCATACATGTGGTCTAATCTTAAGCAGTTCAGATAGAGTAATGGTGCACTATATTGGAGCTGACATCAACTCTTGCATACTCTTTGTATCCATCATCTTGGATATGGCTTTCCTCTGAGATGGCACCACTTTAGTCTCTGAGTCTGCCTCATGTTCTCCTATGTAGGAGGGTAAGGTCTTCAAGGGCTTTGGTTTGCTTTCAATTGAAACTTTCGTCCCTGCATCTCCATTTAGAGATTGAATGTCTCCCTGATAGACTTCATTCCCTATATTGACCTTAGTTATGGGTGCAGATTGGAAAGTCACACTTCCATCTTTTGCACTTCTAATTGCTTCCCAAAATTCATTTGGCCATGGCTCATGTATCTCTGGGATAGGTGCCATAAATTGTGATCTTGACCTTGCATCATTAGTGGTGTTGGCCACTACTTGATCATCTAGTTGAATTTCTAGGTTGTTGGTTCTTTGTGTTGTAGTCTTTGCTTGCACATCCTTTTGTGATTCTCGCTCAATGTTTCTTTGAGTTAATGTTTCAACAACCTTTGCCTTAGGCATTTCAAATCCAACACTTTTTGGTTTTGTTTTTGGAGGTGGAATTGGTGCTTCAGGCTCCATCATTGCCTGTGTAATTTTTACCAATTCCTTACACATTTTCAACCTCTCAGTCTCTACCTCAGCATGAGGATATTTCATCCCTCGTTGCTCTAGGGTTTGGTTGGGTTTCAGTCTAGCCTCATATGCTTCCAGTCCAACATCTAATGGCTCTAGGACTTTGTCTACCAACACAGATCCTCCGGAAGATGCCTTCCTTGGTTTCTTATCGCTCACCACCATTTTGTTTTCCTGTTCTTGTTTTAACTGCTCCTTTGTCTCTTGTAATTCTGTTTGTAGTGCAGTTTGATTTGTAATTGTTTTTGGTCCTCACTGACACACTAGTTGTTTCCCCTTGTTTGGGTTGTTGATCTTTCTCCTCATTAGCTTAGTCCTCAACAGTTTCTTTTGCTTGGGCTCTAGTCACTACCTTCACAGGAATTTTGGGTTCTGCCTCTGATCCACTTGGAGAGGTAACACTCCCACAACATTCATTGTTGTTTTCCCCTGTTTGTTTGGGTGTTTTGGACAATTTGGAACAACGTGTGTAATGGCACACTCCAAAAAATATCCAATTATCTCTACATGAGAAAAATTCTTGGCCCAATGATTACCTCCACACGTCTAGCATGGTCCATCTTGTTGAGTCCCTGGTGGCACAATTGATGGTTGTTCTTGCTTAGCCAGAATGGTCTCTGGTCTACGCTCTTGATTGGCTATGAACATCAGAGTGTCCTCATTCAATGAATAGAGTTTTCTCATAGGTTCTTGCCCTAGCCTAGGTTGTGATACCTCAGCTCTTTGTAAAGCCCTTGATACAACCCTATTTTGAAATAATGGATGATTTAGTAATGGCATTTGTTTTTCTATTTGATGTCCAAATAGTATCCCCCTCGTGTAGGTTTGATTATAGTAGCACTCACTCATCTCATGATTGGTCCATTTTTACTCAATGGAACACCATTTTATTCATTGTGCTACTTGCGTTGCTAGCTCATCTAGGTTGGTCGTTAATTGAGACATAACCACTTTCCTTGTGTTGGTTTCACTAGATGCTAAAGGAGCATTATCCATAGTGATCTTTGTATCACCAATTTCCTCGCCATAGGCTTTACAATTGTCACAACTAGGTATAACGCTTCTCTCGTGACTTGTTCAAAGGAAGTACATCCTTTTAAGTGCAAATCTTTCTTGAGAGTTTCATTTTTCAAACCCTCTATGAAAATAATTGATAATCTTTCATCCTGTGGTATCTCGCGTTCCGGACATCTCTCTATATATTGTTTGAAGCGTAGCGATGCTTCCTTCACTCTCTCATCTTCTTTTTGCTTGAATGCATAGATTTGGGACACTGTGTTATGCTTGATTCCCCTTTTAGAGAGCTCCACAACAAATTCTTGCAACAATTGTTCAACGTTTGAGAAGGCATTTTTGTCCAGCGGTTGCAACCAATTCAATGCTATCCCTTCCAAGGTTTAGCCAAATCCCTCATACTGTGTATGAAAATAAAATACTTGTTCGGCTCTTAACACTTGTTTGAACAAGGATGCATGTACGTATGGATCCCTTAATCCATCATACTTCATCTTGACACATTTGGCCAATTGATATGGTCTCATTGGTTCTGGTTCAACCATGTATCTTAGCGTGTTGGGGTCTCTCACAAAGACATCCCTCGTTCCTTCTTCTCGTCTTGGAGCAAATCATGGTGGAATCCCCTTTGAGACATGTTTTGGAAATGTTGATGGATTTGTAAGTCTAATTGGTGGTCTCTTGGTTCGACTCAATGAGGTAGGAGCTACACTCCCATGAATAGCTATTTTTGGATGTTTGAGGTCCATTTGATTGCATAGTTTCAATGTTAGCTTCTTGCAAATCAGTCTCAAAAAACCCTGGTACGCTTACACTCGGTTGAAAGTAGTAAGCAGAGATTGGATTACCCATGTATGTATATCTTTCTAGCTCAATTGGGCTGATAAGATTGTACTCTCGTCCATAATTATCTACCATTAGAACTTGCACTCCCTTGTCATCTGTGTGTGAAAAGGCATAGAGGTTCTTGTAGTCTGTCAACTCTTCAATGATGGAATTTAAACATCTATAGAAGTTGTTTTGATCCCCAATAGGTAACCTATAAAGGCCATCATAAGTGTAATCCGTTAGAACTCTCGTGGCTTCATTGGTTTTGATGAACCTCACGTTGGGTTTGTTGATTAGAGGATGCTTCTCCTCTAAGTCTCCAATAATTTCCACTTTTGCTCTTCCAAAATCCCGCATGTTAGTTGATTGGTTTGGCTTCCAGTGAGCTACATGATCACTTGACAAATATCCATGAGCCATGCCTTGAGGTTTGGCTTGATATGATTGATAAGCCTCATGGTCTTGTCTCAACCCTCTTGTTATAAGTGTTGCGGTATTTCTGGCTGTTTGTGTAGGTGGCATAGCTCTGAGTTGAGTGGAAAACCCTAATGATGGATGAGTTGTCATGTTTAAGCCTCACTTAATACTCTCAAGATGGTCCTTGATAAGAACACCTTGGCTTAGTGCACACAATCCCTTTTTGCCCCTGGTCAAGTCTCTAAAAAGTCAGGAATTAGTGACTTTTTTGGTCTCTAGAAATTGGTTCTGGGTACCCTAAAAGTTTGGAATTAGGAAACCTAGAAAAATTCAGCTCTAAATTCTGGGTACCCTAAAGTCTAGGTGTGTGCTATTGCACGCAAGCTTTCTTCCTAGCTATACCTGACTTAGTTTGGAGTTGTGTGTCAAAAGTTAGAGCAGTTTTGGTAAATTGCACTTGAAACAACACTCAAAACAGTTTCAGGATCAGGACACAAAGAGATTTTGTACTTGTATCTTGGCTTCCAGAGGGTATTTTTCACTCAAACTTGAGATTTGGGATATACTCATGTAGATCTACAAACTCTATGAAGTCAAATACCCTCACTATGTAGAGGTACACCGATCGCGATCGTTGACCCCATGTCACAGATTTGGAAGATTTTTGCACAGTAGCTAGCCCTTGATGTCTTGATACCAAGTGTCTTTGTATTTTTTAATTTGGAGATGTTTTGACCAATGAAAACCCAAATCCCAAGTGGTTTTGTGGTTATTGGCCTGATTGTGTAATTGGGACTTTTGACCACTTTCTTTTGGTTTTTTGACCTTGCTCCTTTTGGAAAATATGTTGCACTAGATGTCAGCTACCTACTCATAAATTTTCAATCCAAAATGTCACTGGGGAACACCAATCGCGATCGTAGCTTGAGCTCCTTTTTGCATGAAATTTTAGGAGTTGATAGACATGGGTATGATTAGTCTATTCCCAAACCCATTTTGCATTTGGATCACAAAAACTTGAATTTTCTCAAAATTTTGGTATGAAGGATCAGTGTTTGCCCTATTTGACAACTGTCTTTTGGTTTTTTGACCCTAGTTCTTTTGAGAAAGTTGTTTGTCTAGTTATCAGCTATCTACTCACCAAGTCTCAACTCAAAATGTCACTGGGGTACATCGATCGCGATCGTAGTTCTAGCTCCTTTTCAAGCGAAACTTGTGGATATGGTAGACAATGATGTGTACAGTCGACTCCTCAAATATTTTTGAATTTGGACAAGAAAAATTCAAGTTTTTACCAGATCTTGGTCTGCTGCAGTAGTTTTCTGACTGTCTGCTGTTTTTGGCTATTTTGGTGACTTTTTTTTGAATTTCGACATCTAGTCCTGGTATCTTATATAACCTAGGTGTATGTGTGGGTCAAATCTGGGACTGAGGTACACCGATCGCGATCGTAGTTTGGAGCCCAAATTGGATGAAACTTTACCAGTTTGTTCACTAGGCTATTTTAAGACTACCTGCCAGACACTTTTGTATTTGGACTCAAAAAAGTCAAGAATTTACAGTTTCTTGGTCTGAAGTGCCTGATTTTTCAATTTTATTAGGTTTGATTGATTTTGTTGTTTGATTTGGGATTTGAGAGATACCTAGGCTTGTTCTATGCACAGGCTATCCCTCTGCATGGTTTCTTCCCAGTTTTGATGTGTTTTGGTCTACTGAAAGTCAATTTCTATGCCAGTTTAGCAGTTTTTGACTTGGATCTGTATTCAATGGTTTTGACCAGTTTTTTGTGGTTTTTGACCCTAGGTCCTTTAGAATTTTATGTTTGTATACCCTTGAAGAGTCTACTCATCAAATCTGGTATAAATCTGAGGTTTAGGTACACCGATCGCGATCGTAGTTCTGAGCCCAAATTCAACCAAATTTGGCATGCTTGTAGACACTGGTGTTTTAAGGCTATCCCCCAAGTCTTTTTAGATTTTGGATCACCAAAAGTCAAGATTTTACAGTTTTTGGGTCTCTCAGGCTAGTTTTACCCACGTGGCTTGATTTCCTTGATTTTTGATGTTTATGGGTGTGGTTGCTTTAGACAAACTTGTTTAGAATCTTATCAGGAAGGCACATGTCAAATCTTGTTCAATTCTGACACTGAGGTACACCGATCGCGATCGTAGTACCAGAGCCAAATCTGATCAAATTTTACAAGCTCTCTCTGACAAGTATGTCCCACTGTTTGGTGCTACCACTTTGTGATTTGAATCAATTTCAGCTCTGTTTGGTCAGATTTTCTAATTTCAGAGTCTTATGGCCCTTTCGCCAAAGTTATGGTTTTCTGGTGTTTTTGACTCTATCTTTTGCCCCAAATCTGACTGAAATGTGATTTACTTATCCTACTCCTAAGTACAGAAATGAAAGAACATAAGAAAATGAATCAAACAAAACAAGCAGGATAAAACACGGATGATGGATCAATACTCAATCAATACAAAGAAATTTGAAGAGAAAAAATGCTTAAAGCAACCTCACTCACAACTCCCTATATCTCTCAAGAGTAGATCTAGCCAGTCCACCGACCCTAAACTCCACTAAGCTCTGTCTAGATGCTTCACTGAAATGTAAATGGAATGGAAATTTTCTTTTGGAACAATAAGAAAACTCTGAATACGTACCCCATCACTCATCACCTAAGATTCATTCCCCGGAAATGGCGCCAATGTTTGTGGGTCGCCGCGACGGACGTCCATAGCATAGCCTTCAGGCATCGACATAAATATCAATACCAGGAAAGCGACTCGGATAAGGCATGGAAACTCACTAGGGTGTCAATCCTAATGAAGTGAACTCGAAGAGATGCAACTACTAACTCTACAAGAAAATCAAATGCACTAAAGCCAAGTAATCTGCCTGTAAGGTCTCTGACCCCGATCAAAAAGAGCACCATTGTACCTTGAAATGATCATAATAGAAAAAGTTACTATTTTTAGCAGTTTTCCGAATTCTGTCAGTGCCATGATGTTTAAAATGTCATAAAGCTTCGAAATGTGAATTAAAATAATTTTTGTGAAAATTTTCCAAATATAGTAAGTTTTTGGTCACTCGAACCGTCCAGTCTCGACCGTCTTGAAAATCTGCACCTGTACCCCGAATTTGAAAAAAATGCATTTTCGGACCCCGAGGGCTGCTAAATATGGCAGGTACTCGGGCCAGTACGCCTTAGTTAGAGCTTCGTATGGCAATTTATGGCATCAAAATCCGATTCGTATGACCCGTTTTAGCCTAGAACCAAATTTCCTAAAAATTGTCCGGGGAGGTACTGGGGGCCCGAGGCTGTGTGGGAACAGGTCCCAGGCCACTCCAGATCAGCTTTAGCAGCTAGGGGGCGCTCTCTTGCTTTGTGGGAGTCTTGGGAAAGCTGCCAAGTCTGCAACTCAATCTCAGAACCAGTTAACCAAGCCAACCTGACACTTGGTGGGCAGAGAACTAGACTTGCCATGCTTAACTGGAGAAGCTCCCAGATGCATTTAGCAACCCAGATCGATTTTCAGCTTGAGGAGGCCTATTTAAAGACCTTCACACACACACACACACACACACACACACATATATGCTCACACACACACATTGCATAATCACACACCTACACACTGGGAAGGTGCTGCCGGCACACACACAGCTTTTGAAGGAGAAGCAAGGAGGGAGGTGCTGCCGAAATTCCCATCTCGAGGATTCATTGCATCAGAAATTTAAGAGGATTCTCAGCCCCTAATCACGGTAATTATGGTTTAATTACTGCTCTTATTCATCTCATCATTACCCACTCATAATTCTTGTCTACTATGCCTACTTCTGGCTATAATTCTCTATAGTTGCTCTCTAAGTTTTCATAGCTACACTTCATTACATAATTATCATTCATTTAGTTAGTTTATTCAGCCATTCATCATCCTTAATCAAGGATTGATGCATGATTAGGAAAGATTCTCTCTCTAGGCGGTATAGTCAATAAATTGTCAGCTAGTAATAGTGTAGATTTGTCAGAATTCAATCTTTCACTACTCAATAGAGTTGTAATTAAATTATACTTAATCTTTTCCCACATTTAGATGTGATTAAGGCTGAAAATTAATCCGTCATTAGTCCAATAAGAAGAAGGTTTTTTCATCACACATGCTGCTGTCACTTTGCACCTTCATATTGCTCTAGGAAAATGAATGAGCTTGCTTACTTCATATCTTTCGTGAATCAATTAGAAAAACTCTGAATTTCTTAATCATCTAAGCCAAGTAATTAACCTTAGAGTCGTTTCCCATAGGGTGGATACAGAATTACCCCTAAAAATTGCTAGGGCAAAAAGAGAAAAATCTAACCTCGTGCATAAGGAGGAGTCTTTAATAAATCTAATCTGCCGATTGGTTTGTCATGTTACTCTCGGACCTTAGCTCTTTTTTTTAAGTCTATCATTTAAGTAGTGAGAAAAATGGCCCCGGTTAAGAGAACTCGCTTCGGTGGAGCCCACGACCGTGAAGCGGGAACAAGCAATGTCAACGGAAAAGGAAAGGCTCCCATGGAGGAACAAATACCGGCCATCTCACGAGCCTTCGATGAAGAAATGGAAGAGGTAGATCATATTTCAAGTTGTTTAAATTAACATTGCATACGCTAGCTAGGAATGCTCATATCCCCAAACATGTTGGAGAAATCCGACGGAAACCTCGGCATTGAAAGAATTGTACATTAAGTTCTAAGGTAGGAAGGAACTGATTGATGGGAATGCTGTTTGCAATAGGAAAGAATGTCTGCTAGGGAAAATTTAGCTCGGCATGTTCACTCTATTTCCAATGTTGAATTAGTCATGAACCCCCTCCTGATCACAGGGGCAGAGTTCCTGGTTAAGGGCTCTTGAATCCACGACTGCTGGTTAAGCGGTGGATACCCACGACTGCTGGTTAAGTGGTGGGAACCCACGACTTGCTTTCTATGCGGTGGGAATGTCCATGTCGTGCTTTCTATGCGGTGGACATACCTAGTTGTATGGGCAGCTAGGCGACAACGGGAGGAGTGAACTCTCGCTGGAGGGGGGATGTTGTACCTCCAGGACATTAGAATTTTTATGAATAAGTGTAGTAGAATTTTTACTAGAATTCTGTCTTGGTGTTGTTTGCAATACTGGTTGAAGGGCTGTTTTAACGAACCATGTGATTCGAAATTAAACAAGGAATATTTATGTTGAACAACCTTTGTGGTAGTAATTAGTTCACACGATGAAGTGTGAGTGTGGGGGTGGAAAGTGGGGGTTTGGCTCGGGTTGCCAAAGCCTACGAGATGGGTGGTCCCGATTGGTCGGGAACTCTCTGTCCCCATAGTGCTTACTCGATATTAGTAATGCTCATTGCCCCTAGAGCGGTGAAATCTCGAGAGTACGTGCCTCTGAAACATGGGGAAAAAGGCACTCGGGGTTTCTCTCCTCTTGGAAGGTGGGTCTTAGGATCGCTAGATAGTTAAGTACGCTTCCCCTGCGAGGTGGAGCTAGATCTCGTTGCTAGTAGGCTCGAACTCGACTCACTTTGTGATGAGAGATCGTCCGCTAGTTGAACCCTGAACCATTTTGTTTGCTTCCGCTATAGATCTAGTGGCCACCAGGTTTACCATCACATCCGTTGTTTGATACGACGGGGTGGGGACCTCACACTGCCTATGTCCTTCTATACAGCTCTACAGTCATCACACCTGTTTACCATGCAAATCATATCGGATTCGCACGAAACTTGAAGGGAAGCTACAGGGGACTATCAGGAGCATATCATATCACTGTCACAACATTCTGGATGGGTACACGGATCGCGATTGTTCGTTCTAAAGTATGCAAAACAGTAAACGGATGATCCTAAAGCGTCGTTTTTGGGTCCCTAAAGCCTCTCCTAGGGTCAAAACAACATAAAATACGCATATAAACACTCAAAACAGTGATTTAAGGCCATAATGGTTGCGTTTGATACCTACACCGAATCTTGAATGCTTAGACTTGAATGAAAGAGCAGAGTAAGAAGAACACAATGCAATAAACAAAACTGAATTTGGATTACCATAGCCACAATAGCGATGATTACAAGTTGGAGCCAAGAAGGTTGCTCCCTGTGCGTACAGCAATAGTCACTTATCTTCAAAAAATAATCTGCCTTTCCCACTAACCTTAGTGTATTATATACCTAGGGCTTTCTAAAGTGGCCGGCGGCCAACTTCTCATGGACCTTTACATACATCATTGGAAAAATTACATCTTTGACTTAGAATTGACATAGACAATTGTCATTAGGCTTTTACAGGGTTTGATGTATTAAACATTGGAAAAATAATGTGACCACATCAAAACTTTGGCCGGCTGACCCAACGGGAGCCTTGGTTAGGTGGGCACTTGTGTGTTGTTATCACCTCCAAAAAACTGTGTTGCTGATGTTGATGCAGAATGGGCTTTTAGCGTAGAGTGCACTTACAATCCTGCTGTCCATGATCCACGCTTGTCAGTTGTGCTGCAGATTCACATGTGTGGTATTTCGATAGTGGTGCTACAAAGCACATTACCTCACGTCGTGAATTGTTCACCTCTCTCGAGTCTGTCCCTCATGGGAATTCAGTCACTTGTGCCAACAATGCCTCTTATCCGGTTCAGGGAGTTGGAAAGATTGTGCTTACTGCTGAAAATGGCAGCTCCTTCTCACTTGTTGATGCACTTTATGTACTTGGGATCAAGAAGAATCTCTTGTCTGTATCCCCACTTGCTAGACTTGGACTTGTAGTCAAATTTATGGATGACAGATGTACAGTGCATGATCTCAGTTTTGGTGTGATGAAATTGTTGCATCTGGCCTTTTGTGTCGTGGGCTGTATAAGCTCACTTTGTATGACAAGTGTGGACAAAATTTTGCAAATGCTGTTGCAGATTCAAGGGCTATTTCAGATGCAAAACTTTGGCATGCACGTTTTGGTCATCTGAATTTTGCTAGTTTGCAGCGTTTGCAAAAATTTGATATGGTTGCTTCTTTTCCTCCTCTTGAAGCACCTGTCAAACATGTTTGTGAAGGCTGTATTTTGGGTATTATGCAGCGTTCTAAGTTTCCAAAGGATGGTTCAGTTCGGGCCACATGCAGGTTGCAGCTTGTGCATAGTGATGTTTGTGGACCCATGCAAACTCCATCATTGGGCAATTACCTTTACTTCGTGACTTTCATTGATGATTACTCCAGGCATGCATGGGTATTTCCGCTTAAAGTGAAGTCCGAAGTTTTTATGTGCTTCAAACAATTTCTGGCTATGGCTGAAAATGTCTAGAAATGTACTATGGGCACGCTCCGTTCCGATCGAGGGGGGGAGTATATGTCTCATGAATTGAATGCATTTTTGGCTAGTCGTGGGATAAAACACCAATGTACAGTGCCTTATACACCTCAACAAAATGGTGTTGCTGAGAGGAAAACCAGGTCACTTACGGAAATGGCACGATGTATGGTCAAATGTCAAGCCTTGCTGCATTATTTTTGGCTTGAGGCAATCATGTGTGCCAGTTATGTACTATACAGGTGTCCTACGAAAGCTTTGCAGTCTATTACTCCTCATGAAGCATGGCATGATAGAAAGCCTTCTATTGAGCACATGTGTGTCTTTGGCTGTTGGGCATATGCTTTGGTGCCACAAACATAGAGCATAAAATTGGATGATAAGGCTTTCAAATGTTTTTTTTTTGTTATAGTGCTGAAAGCAAAGGTTACAGGTTGTATCATGCACAAACAGAACGTATTCTGGTTTCATGGGATGTAGTGTTTGTGGAAGATTCTGTTCAGCCCTTGCTGTCATGTACTAGAGACAGTAATGTAAGCTCATAGAACATTTATGACACTTTGTTGCCTCTTTTCAGTGGTGGAAATACGAATGTAAGTTCCAATGAGGCAAATGTACAACTTATGGGGGTTTTTGAAAATGTTATAGATCAGCCTATTATTGATGCATATGTACATGATGTACTTGATGAGGAAAGTGCGGAAAATGAGCAGGCTAGAGGTATGCCAAAATGGCTGGTGCACACTTTGCGTGACAGTAAATTTGTACTCGTTCAAGATCTCGCCATGCATCTTATGCATCAGATTGTTATGCTTTGGATCTGTCTAGCTTACATGATGTTGAGGAGCCTCTATCTTTTGATGAAGCACAGAGTTCAGAAAATTGGGTGGCTGCCATGCAATCAGAATATGATGCACTTATAGAAAATGACACATGGACTTTATGTGATTTGCCTCCTAGAAAAAAGGCCATTGGTACGAAGTGGGTCTACAAGTTGAAACACAAGCCGGATGGTGAGATCGATCGCCATAAGGCTCGACTTGTTGCAAAGGGTTATGCACAGCAAAAAGGCATAGATTATAAAGAGACCTTTGCTCCCACTTGTTGTATGACTACTGTGCATTTTCTATGTGCATTGGCATCTCATTTTGGTTGGGATGTACATCAATCAAACATTTTTACTGCTTTCTTGAATGGTGACATATTTGAGGAAGTTTATGTAACGCAGCCTCGCGGTTTTGTCAAGAAAGGACAAGAGGACAAAGTCTGCAAATGTAACAAGGCTTTGTATGGGTTGAAGCAATCTCCTCGTGCTTGGTATGAGAAATCTGACACTCAATTGGTCAAACAAGGCTTTCATAACAGTCCAACAGAAAGCACATTGTATGTAAAGCATGAGGGTGATGTACTTCTCATTGTGGTTCTTTATGTAGATGATTTACTGATCATTGGACCAAATGAGAGACATATTGCTGAATTTAAGGTTGATTTGAATGCTACTTTCAAGATGAAAGATTTGGGTTTGTTGCATCATTATTTGGGCATACACTTTAAGCAGTGTGATGGTGGTATTGCCTTGTGTCAGCAAAGTTACGTAGAGACATTGCTATGTAAGTTTGGACTTGAGGATTGCAAACCTATTGCCACTCCCATGGAAATAGGTTTGAATTTGAGTCTACATGATGTTGGCGATCCTATTGATGTCACTCTTTACCAAACTGTTGTTGGCTGCCTCATTTTGTATGCAACACGAGGCCAAATATTCAGTTTGTAGTCTCACAGATCAGCAGATTTATGCATAGCCCAAGGTCTAAGCATTGGCAGGTTGTCAAGAGGTTTTTCGCTACCTTAGTGGCACTTCACATCTTGGATTATTTTATCCCAAGGGGGGATCATTGCCGCTAGATTTACATGCTTTTTTGGACTCAGATTGGGCTGGTTATTTTGACACGCGAGTGTCCATAAGTGGTTTTTGTTTCATGCTTGGCAGTTCATGTATATCATGGTTGAGCAAGAAGCAACCTACTGTGACCACTTCGAGTTGTGAGGCTGAGTATAGGGCAGTTTTCACAGCTATAGTTGAGTGTGTATGGCTTAGACGCCTTATGGATGATTTGGGTGTTGGACAGGACACTGCCGACACTATCTACACTTACAGTCAGAGCGCATTGGCAATTGCAAGGAACCCAGTTTTTCATGCTTGCACAAAGCACATTGAGGTGCATTACCACTATGTTAGGGAGAGGCTCTCAGCAAGAGAGATATCAGCTTGGCTTATGTGCCAACACAGGACAACCTTGCAGATCTTTTCACCAAGGCATTGTCTCGTGAGAATCTCGAAGCTTTCCACAAAGCTTTGGGCTTACTCCCCTTTGTGAACTGATCATGTCCTTAGGCCATGGCAGTTCCCTTTACTCATGTGCTAGTTCTCGTTCACCGCATCACTCTAGGGGGGATTTGTTACCATATACATGTGGTAGTGATGTGTGTGAACACACTAGGACCGCCGGGGCATTTTTTCCTTCTTCAGGAGGTTTTTTCCCGCGTGCATTGTATATACGCCCATCACTCTAGGGCTATCATTCTTTCCATTGCACACTAAGAAACACACTCTCTATTGTGTGCCTCGAGCTTCCTTCATCTTCTCCAAGCTGTGTGAGTTTGTTTGCAACCCTAATTCCAACGTATTTGTGCCAATTACATAGACAATTCCATCGTCCAAAGTACCTTTAATGTACTTAAGAACACGCATACCTACCTTCCAGTGAGATTCCCTTGGTTGATTGGAAAACCTGCTTAAAACACCTTCTGCAAAAGAAGTATCTGACATAGTGCTACACAAGAATATTAAGCTTCCCACAAGTTTTCTGTACTTTTTGATGCCAAATAAAAGAGAAGAATCTTCCATGGAGAGTTTTGCATTTATCTCCATTGGAGTGCTCACAGGTTGTAATCCAACATGTCAAAAGCTTTTAGGATCTCTTATTGCATACTTTTGTTGAGAGATGAAGATGCCTTTTGAGGATTGCCAAACCTCAATCCCCAAAAACTAATGCAACAAACCCAAGTCTGTCATTTCGAAGTCAGAACTCAAACTCTCACGAGTTTGTTGGATGAGCTCTTTGTGGTCATCTGTGATTATCAAGTCATCGATATACAAGATAATAATGACTTGTTTTTCATTCTCTCTTAAGTACACATTAATTTGCTTCAGAAGCACTTCTTCTAAAGCCAAGTTTTAAAAAAAAACTTATCAATTTTGACATACCATGCTCTTTTTCAAAATAACTAATATCTAGTTCTCCTAAATGATTTTCTCATGTTAAACTGATCATTTAATGTGGGGAAGTACCAGGGGAGAAAAAGCTAGAATATTGGTTAGGCTGACATACCGCTCACACGAGGGATCCAAAAGAGGGAAGATAGGGATACAAAGGGGGGCCATTTGCAAAAGAGCAATGTGCATCAATGCGCTTCAAAGACCCTAAGGTTCAACCCATTCAAACTTCCAAAATGCTAAGGTTCCAAAAGTCAAAGGTAATGTCCAATGGCTAAAGTGTGGGGGATTAGATGGTCATGGGGACGACTAAAAAGTCTTCCCACATCCCTATCCAGGAGGGGGCAATCCCTTTTTGTAGGGGATGAGAGAGAAACTCACACACACTCACCCAAGCTTCCTTTACACAAAGGGCATAGAGGATACATGTCAGCTTCCTAGCCCAGTTGACCCCAAGAGGTGGACCAATGAGAATTAGGCTAGAGTAAATTTAGTTTAAGTCCTTTAAAAACACTTGATAAAAGAACCAATCGAATTTAAGCTCTCTAGAAGACTATTGGACAGTCTCCCAAGGGGTCCAATGAGCATTCAACAGCCCAATGGCTTGTCTGATTCCTATTGGCCAGAAGACTAAGAGGTCCAATGCCAAGAGTTTAATTGCATTACTTAAATACCTAAAGATCTCACAAAAGTGGAAAGGGGGACAAATGTCACAAGGCTATCACTTATGCTTCTTAATGTCATTGACTAAGCTTTTTAGGGGCCAATAGGATGCAAACATGAGCAAATATCAAGAGGGGTCAACCAAGAGAGAGGGGGGGCTAATTTTTGTAAGAAATTATCACACACACACACACTCACACTATCTCATGTGTGAAGTAAAGAATACTATCTCCTTCTCAAGCTTTAATGGAAAGCTCATCATCTACTCCAAGCTTGTGAGAAGGGAGGCCTACACCAACAACTCTTGGTTTTGTGATGAAAATCCAACCAAGAGCCAAGCTCCAATGCATTCTCATCTCCTCTACCATGCTAATTACTAAGCTATGCTAAGCTATTAAGAGTGATAATGTGAGGAGACATACTTCTTTCTCGTAAGAATACTCCTTCTTCCTCTCGATCTACTCACATACCCCGCTAGCTCTGACCATCTTCGAAGGTGTGTGAGGTCTTGGGTCTGATACCGTGAGGGAATTGATGTTGTGTTTTCAAGTGTAAGCCTGGTTCTTGAAGCCTCCATCTCCATTGCACCAGTAATTTATTGAAGGAACACAAAGTATTGTATTGTAAAATGTCTCTCTTGATGGGGGAAACCTATAGTACAAAGGCTTTTGGAGGGGGACCGGGCTCCGTGTAAATCTGGTCCTTAACTGTTGTCAATAGATTCATTTCTTTCTCTTGTTGAAGTATTGTTCATGCCTATCTAACTAGGTGTTATTCTTTTGTTGTGCTCTCCATCCAAGCACTCTTGCTATGCTCATTAGGAATGTATCCTTAATGAAATGCTCACTATGTCTATGTTATTTTCCGCTACACACAAGCTGGTAGACCATGAAATGCTACATTGGTATCAAAGCACAAGGTTTCTCTTTTCTTGCTCAAGAAGAGAGGTCCTCAAGCTAACTATAAATGGTTGGTATTATTAATTGCAATTGAGTAAGTAGAATAGGGATTTTTCAGCCTTGCAGTGCGCTTGCTTTGTGTACATAACGATGCATCACCGTTGAGAGCCATGGTCTTAATAGTGGAGTCCTACGGGGCTTGCCTACGGCTTAACCACTGTTGAGCTATTAGAAGCTTGACAGGAGCCGGTACTATTTTGGTGGTGAAAAACCCTCCCTTCTATTTTTTACATTTAATGATATTCGAGCCACTGGTACAGGAGCTTGAGTTCTTTTCTAAAGTGGTTAAGAGGAGTAGCAACTACCGCTTGAAGTGCCAAAGTACACTTAAAAATTTTACACCTAAAAGTTGTTAAAATGGATGATAATAGTAAAGAGAGTGAAATTAATTTGATATCTTTGATTTTGCTAATGAACACGCTACTAATGATGCCCCTATGCTTGTCAATTACTTTGTTTCTAGACTTCAACAAGCCATGGGCAATCCATCCCTCCAAAGTGAAGTGCAACGACAGCTACGTGCTCATGGGATTCTCCAAACTCCCCACCAAGAAGAGAGAGTACCTAGGAAGCCTCCTTGTGAGACTTCCAAAAGAGGCCCCTCTCCGATAAGGGAAGAAGAAGAGGATCCGTACGAAGGACTCAAAAATCTACTACTTGACGACGCATCTCCTTCCCAAAGGAGAACTAAAGTTTCAATGGTAGAGCCCCCACCAAAAGAATGAAAAAGAAGTGAGTCTCCTGCCACCTCGATGGAGATGGCTCCACAAAGACAGCGGTCAAAATTATCTCCAACACCCCCTAAATGGAGAAGACCATCTCACCCTTCTCCACACCATAATTCAAAGAGGGACGACAAAAAACAAGACAAGAAAAAGGCGATAAAGTGGTCACCCTCTTCTCCATCTTCGTCATCCTCTTCCTCTTATGAAGAAAGTGATGGTGCAGACAAGGAGGAACAAGGGAAGAAAAAGGCGAGAAAGAGGTCACCCTCTTCTCTATCCTCCTCACATTCTTCCTCTTCTGAAGAAAGTGATGGTGTAGCTTTCAAACCACCAAAAAGGAGAGGCCATAGGAAATCCTATGCCACGTGGAAGAGGTCGTCCAAGCTCAAAAAGTTCAAAGACCTACGATGGCACCTTTGGTGCTACGGACAAAGTCTTGGCCTTCATCCAAGAATTCGATGCGACGTTTGGAGATGAGGTCTTACGGAGTCCTCTAAGCTATGCCATGTAGCTATGCATTTTCAAAAGCCCACCAGGCAATGGTGGTCTAGCCTACGGGAAAATGGTGAAGCTCCACGAACATGGAAAGCTTTAAGAGATTCCATCATGAAGTAGTTTTTGGCTACTAATGCCAAAGACAAAGTACTCACCGAATGGCAAATCTTCAAGCTCTCTCCCTACGAATCTATTCACAAATATGTAGATAGGTTGTGGGACTTACATCTCAAAACCACTGTCTTCAAATCTATGGATTTTGGAAAGCAAAAATAAATAAATTTGTGGAGTATATCAACTCCCAAAGGCCATGCACCATATCTGCAGTCATACACCATACCATGGTGGCTTCACAAATCAATTTCCAACAAGGGGCTAAGAGAAATCTTAAGCCCACGGAGAACAAGGACCGTAATAACGAGCCCAAGGGGAAGGATAATGTCCAAAAGTCTCCTAAAGGCAACGCCAACAACAACAAAGCAAAGCAAAGGAGAAGGGAGTTTATAAAGTTAAAAATAAACTCTCTCTAGAAGATCTTGAGCGTTATCGTAAAGATAACCGTTGTTTCAAGTGTGGAGAGCAAGGGCATGCCTATCATGCTTGTCCCCACAAGAATACACGAAATGAGCCTCCTAGAGCTACCTTGGTCGAAATCCAAGAAGAGGAAGCTCACCACAAAGGATCTCCTCTATGCCATGCTTGGGGAAAGGTAAGAGAACATGATGCTTTTATTCTCTTTGACCCAGGTTCTACTCACAATTTCATATCCACAGAGTTCGCCACCAAACTAGGCATCCAAGCCTATGAGATGGAAGATGTCCTACCTGCCGATTGTGCTTTCAAGGGGGAAGAAGCCTCAGCCACTCCTTTAATTGGGAAATTGAGGCTCCATGTCCAAAGCTATGTGGACAAGGAGGACTTCTTTATCTCCCCTCTCAAGAACAAGGATGTAATCCTAGGGGAACCATGGTTTGATTGCATGGCTGCCGATGTTATCTTCCCTGAAAGGCAAATCTACTTTAGGTTCATGGAAAAAGATATGTACATAGATGCTAAGGAGTTGGGTAACACCATACTCATTGTACATACGCAAGATTTCAATAAGTCAATAAAGAGCTCTATTTCCATCTACATGATTTTTGTTAAAGATTCTCAAAATGAACCTAATGCTTTAGCAAAAGAAAATATACATAATCACAAGGAATTAGAGTTATCCAATTTTCTCAAGGGATTTTGAGATGTTTTTATTGACGACATCCCTTCTGAACTACCTCCTAAATGGGGCAATGATGACCATGCAATTGAACTTCTTCCAGAAAGTTTACCGCCTAATAAACCTCCTTATAGAGTTTCTCAAGCTCAACAACAGGAGATTATGCGGCAAGTGCATGTGTTACTTGAGAAGGGCATGGTTAGGCCTAGCTCATCTCCATTTTGTTCACCAGTGTTATTAGTGCAAAAGAAAGACGGCACATATTGTATCGACTATAGAGTACTAAATAGGATCACTATCAAGAATAGGTTTCCCGTTCCACCGGTAGAAGACCTATTTGATAAGCTGCAAGGGTCCACCTACTTCAGTAGGATTGACCTAAAAAGTGGCTACCATCAAATAAGGATAGTTGATCAAGACATTGTAAAGACCGCATTTTGCACTACATTTGGTCTTTACAAATACATTGTCATGCCTTTTGGCTTGACCAATGCACCATCCACATTTAACCGCTTGATTCATCGAACCTTTACTGGAGTGTTCTTTGATGATAAAATCATCTACTCTAATTCACTAGACGAACACAAGAAACACCTCCAGGTAATATTTCAAGTCTAACGAGAGAATAAACTTTATATTAATCGAAAGAAAAGTGAGTTTTCTTACAAGATATTCAGTATTTAGGTCACATTATCGTTCAAGATGGCATCCAAATGGATCCATCAAAGCTAGAGGTAATAAAATGATGGCCTAATCCAAGAATCTACATGAACTAAGAAGCTTTATAGGTATGTGTGCATATTATAGACGCTTTATAGAAAAGTTCTCACATATTGCGGGACCATGACATGACCTAACAAAGAAAAATGTTAGGTATATATGGTCTACCAAGGAGAACAATGCTTTCGAAAAGCATATCTCTCAATCTGTGCTTACACTGCCGAATCTCTCAAAACCATTTGAGGTCCAATGTGACGCTTGTGTTGATTGCCTTGGAGCTGTTTTGCTCCAAGAAGGGCACGCCAGAGACTATGAAATTCAAAGGCTCGACCCTATTGAGCAAGCTCTTGGCATATATGAAAAGGAACTCCTCGCAGTTCTACATGCCTCAGACTCGTGGAAGCACTAATTATTGGGGACTACTTTCATTCTACGGACGGATCACCAAAGCCTTAAGTAATTCATGACGCAGACCAGGCTCTCCAACAAGCAAATAAGGTGGGAAAATTTCCTTTCGCAATTTCATTTTCATATTGCTCACATTGCTGGCAAGCATAATCAAGTAGCTGATGTACTCTCAAGACGACCGAGAGTGAATGCGGTTCCTATAGCAACTCACAATGATCTATCTTCTATGATAAATGAGTATGTTGTTGATCACGATTGTAGAGATGTGATTTCAGCCCTTGCACTAGGGAAGAAAGAGGAACCATTTAACTTACAACATGGTTATCTTCTCCATGCCAATAGACTATGCGTTACTAGCTCACTATGTGAGAAAGTAATGTATGAATCTCAAGCTCCTCCTTATGCGGGGCATAGAGGGATTCAGTCTACCATAAAACGGATAGAAACATATTCCTATTGGCCTACCATGAAAGAAAACATACAAGAATATGTTTCTAAATGTGTGGTATGCCAAAAGATGAAGTTTGATAGAGGGAAGCAACCTGGATTGCTTCAACCTTTGCCAATCCCTAATTCAACATGGGAGAGCATATCCATGGATTTTATCTTTGGATTTCCTAACTCTATCCATGGGAGTACGAGAATATGGAAGATAGTAGATAGGCTCAACAAACAAGCTCATTTTATACCTATCAAAAAGACTATCAAAGCCCATCAAATGGAAACCCTCTTCATATCACAAATCTTCAAGTACCATGGCTTGCCAATGTCCATAGTGTCGGATAGAGATCCTAGAACGACTAGTAATTTTTGGAAGGGTCTCTTTGAGAATTTAGGGACAAGGATAAACTTCTCTTTGGCCTATCACCCTCAAACGGATGGCCAAGTGAAATAGCTAACCTAACAATTCTTGATCTACTAAAAGCCTACGTAACGGAAGTAGATCAAAGGTCCCAATGGGAGAAGTACTTACCATTAGTGGAGTATGCCTATAATAACATTATACATACCTCCACCGGAAAAGCACCTTTTGAGGTAATTGAGGGAAGATCTAAAAGTCCACAGAGAAGTTTAAGTATCTTTCCAAGAACTATCCTTATTATCCAATAGTATCTTATTAAGTTTAAGAACTATCCTTTTGAAGATGCTAGATGGATGCAAGACATACAATTAAAGGATAACCTAAACCTTGTCAATGCTTACAATGCTTCCCTAGAGTAAGCAAGTGTAAAAATGTTTAAAATGAACAAAGTTTTTGTCTTACAAGACTCTCTTTTTCCTTATTGTGCACAAATGTTAAGAGATATGCATGCTTAGAATTAAGTTTGCGGAGACGACGTCTTCGAAACACCAAGTAGAGCTTGTCACTCTACTCTGGAAGATTGATGGGACTAATGTGTAGACATGCTTGCGGCAGCTTAGGCGCTCAAACGCCAAATGGATTAGTCATCCATTCTGGAACGATTTCGTAGGGTAAAATAGGGATCCTCTACCCGCTAGCAAAAGGATTAATGACTATGATTTATCTTCTCTACCTCATAGTCGAGGACGACGACTATGATTTCAAGAGAGTAGTAATGTCATAATAACTAATATCTAATTCTCTTAAATGATTTTCTCATGTTAAACTGATCACTTAATATGGGGAAGTACCAGTGGAGAAAAAGCTAGAATATTGGTACGGCTAGTAAACCATCTGCAAAAGAGCAATGTGCAAACAATGGGCTTCAAAGACCCTAGGTTCATTAAGACTTCCAAAATGCTAAGGTTCCAAAATTCAAAGGTAATGTCCAATGGCCAAAGTGTGGGGGAATTGGATGGTCATGGGGAAGGCTAAAAGTCTTTCCACATCCCTATCCACGAGGGGCGAGACCTTTTTGTAGGGGATGAGAGAGAAACTCACACACACTCACCCAAGATTCCTTTACACAAAGGGCATATATGACACATGTTAGCTTCCTAGCCCAATTTCCCCCAAGGTGCATTCAAATCCTATTGGATGGCCATAGAGGTGGACCAATGAGAATTAGGCTAGAGTAAATTTATTTTAATTCATTGAAAAACACTTGAGAAAAGAACCAATAGAAATTAAGCTCTCTAGAAGACTATTGGACAGTCTCCCAAGGGGTCTAATGAGCATTCAACAGCCCAATGGCTTGCCTGATTCCTATTGGCGAGGAGACTAAGAGGTCCAATGAGAGTTTAATTGAATTATTTAAATACCTAAAGCTCTCACAAAAGGGGAAAGGGGGACACATGTCACAAGACTAACACTTATTCTTCTTAATGTCATTGGCTAAGCTTTTCAGGGGCCAATAGGATGCCAGCATGAGCAAATAGCAAGAGGGGTGGACCAAGAGAGAGAGGGGGCTGATTTTTGTAAGAAATTATCACACACACACACACACACACACACACACACACACACACACAGAGTCACACAATCTCATGTGTGAAGTAAAGAATACTATCTCCTTCTCAAGATTTAATGGAAATCTCATCATCTACTCCAAGCTTGTGAGAAGGGAGGCCTACACCAACAACTCTTGGTTTTGTGATGCAAATCCAACCAAGAGCCAAGCTCCAATGCATGCTCATCTCCTCTACCATGCTAATTACTAAGCTATGCTAAGCTATTAAGAGTGATAATGTGAGGAGACATACTTCTTTCTCGTAAGAATACTCCTTCTTCCTCTCGATCTACTCTCTTACCCCGCTAGCTCTCACCATCTTCGAAGGTGTGTGAGGTCTTGGGTCTGAGACCGTGAGGAAATTGATGTTGTGTTTTCAAGTGTAAGCTTGGTGCTTGAAGCTTCCATCTCCATTGCACAAGTAAGTTATTGAAGGAACACAAAGTATTGTATTGTAAAATGTCTCTCTTGATGGGGGAAACTGTAGACATGTAGTAGTGTTAGTGTGTATACGCGCTTCACCAGGGGCACTTTTCGCCCCACTGGGTTTTTCCCCCTGGACATCTGGTGTGAAAGGACACCTTATCTCTTAGGGTTTCATATAAGCTTTGTAGCTCTGAGTTTGTACATACACTATTATTCTAATACAGAGAGATAGACTATAGAGGTCTCGTACGCAAGCTCTGTGTCTTCTCCTTCTCCATCTTCTTCCTACTCTAAGTTGCTGTCTTCCTTCTGTTTCCTGTTTCATCATCTTCAACAATTGGTATCAGAGCAAGGTGATTTCCAAAGCCTCTAATTGCGTTTTCGTGTCCACGCGCGCAATCGCAGTTTTCAGGCAGTTTTCGAAAAATTTGCTCGTGGGAGCATCCTCGACGTTCCGGGAGTATTCTGAGCAGGCGGCTTGTGGTTTTACCTCCCTTTTGAAGCCATTCGAGCCCTCAGAATTTTGTTTTGAGTAGCGTAGTAGAAGTTACTTTTCGGAGGCGTTTAGATCAAGAGGGTGTGCTTTTTGACAGATTTTCTTCAGGTAAACAGTTCTTTTGGGAAGCAGCTTGTCTTAGCTTTGTGCTGAGATTTTGTGTAGAGTTTTCTGTCTTTGCAAGCTAATCCTGAGCCTCTTCATTTTGAAGAGTTAGTGGCTTTGCTATTGCAGGAGGATCAGTCACGTAAGAACAAGTCTTTACAGGCGGATGGTATGGATCATGCTCTTGTTGTACAGAACAAAAACAAGGGTAAAGAGAGTGCTCATCACTCCAAGTCTGGTGCAGGACAGTCTTCAGAGAAGTCTAAAGGTGATTCCGACAAGTCCAAGAAGAAAGGTAAATGTCACTACTTCAAGAAACCTGGTCACTACATTAGTGAGTGTAAAAAGCGAATTGCTAAAGAAAAGAAGAAAGAGTCAAGTTTGGTTGTTTCAGCTTCTGGTGATTCTTCTACAGCTAAAGAAGAGTCTACAAACTTTGTGCAGGATTCTTATGCTTTCTTAGTATATTCAGATTTTTCTGCTTACAGTGTTGACGAGACACAAATGATTTGGTATTGTGATAGTGGTGCATCCAGGCATATTACTTCAAGGAAGGATTTGTTTTATTCATTGGATGCAACTCCAGCAGGAAAGAAGGTGACATGTGCAAATAATTCTTCTTATCCAATCAAAGGCGTTGGTAAGATTTTGATTACCATTTCAGATGGTTCAGATTTATGCTTGCCAGATGTCTTATATGTTCCAGGGATCAAGAAGAATTTGTTGTCTGTATCCTCTCTTGCAAAAGATGGTCTTCGGGTCATTTTTGAGGATGACAGATGTGTTGTACGAGATTGAGAGAATGGTTATTCTCTTATCACTACAGGTACGCTAGAAAATGGACTATTTGTGCTAGATCATTATGAAAAGCAGATTCAGGTATGTATTGCAGAAACAAAGACTCAGGCCATGCAAGATGCTGAGTTGTGGCATGCTAGATTTGGGCATGTTGGTTATGGCAGTTTGATGACTTTACAACGTCATAATATGGTGCATGATTTGTCTTTATTGGAGATGCCACCAAGACATGTATGTGAAGGTTGCGCTCTTGGAAAGATGCACAGATTTTCATTTTCACAGGATGGTTCAGTTAGAGGGACACGAAAGTTGCAGCTTGTACACAGTGATGTATGTGGTCCTATGAGGACGCCATATTTGGAAAACAGCCTTTATTTTGTGACCTTCATTGATGACTTTTCCAGGTTTTGTCGGGTGTATCCACTCAAAGCAAAGTCAGATGTGTTTGCAATTTTTCAACATTATGTCGCCATGGTTGAAAATGAAACAGGTTGCAAAGTACAGACTCTTCGTACCGATCGAGGAGGTGAATACATGTCAGGTGCATTTAAGGATTTTTTGGGAAAGAAAGGCATTAAACACCAATGCACTATGCCATACACACCACAACAGAATGGTGTTGCAGAAAGGAAGAACAGGTCTTTAATGGAGTATTGTTCATGCCTATCTAACTAGGTGTTATGCTTTTGTTGTGCTCTCCATCCAAGCACTCTTGCTATCCTC
The DNA here is from genome assembly GCF_014529385.1 of Adiantum capillus-veneris. NCBI lineage: Eukaryota > Viridiplantae > Streptophyta > Polypodiopsida > Polypodiales > Pteridaceae > Adiantum > Adiantum capillus-veneris. Next base: position 80,387,866 of record NC_140955.1, on the reverse strand, counting down.
ATTAGGAATCTATTCTTAATGAAATGCTCACTATGTAAAGTTACTAGACCATTAAATGCTACACTCTTGGAGACTTTTTCAGGCCGTATAAAGCCTTATTTAGTCTACAAACCTTCTGTTTTGAATGAAGCATCTCAAACCCTAGTGGTTGCTCAATATACACCTCCTCCTTGAGAAGTCCATTAAAAAATGCAGACATAACATCCATTTGGTAAACAATCCACAAATAGATAGTAGCAAGAGCAAGCACAAGACGAATAGTTGTCATTCGAGCTGTGGGAGCAAAGGTGTCACTAACATCAAACCCTTTGACTTGAGAGAAACATTGTGCTACTAACTTGGCTTTGGCCTGGCACATGGTGAGTTATTTCTTCATTTGATGAGAAAGTGGGAAAACCTGGTTTCTCCACTACATGTGGCCCTTCTTCAAACACCACATCCTTACTAGTGAGTATTTTCTTTGCCTCTAGATCATAGAGTCTATATGCCCTAGACTCTTCACTGTATTCAAGAAATACACACTTCTTGCTTTTGGCTTCTAACTTTGTTCTTTGTGTCTCAGGAATATGTGCATAACAAAAACACCCAACCGTTTTGAAATCCAAGACCAAAGGTTTCTTACTAGAATATGCTTCTTGAGGTGTTTTCCTTTCAAAGCCTTTGTGTATCTTTGATTGAGAATGTATAATGCTGTACTTATTGCTTTGACCCAAAAGGAATCTGGCATATCCTTGGCTTTGAGCATGCACCTTGCCATTTCTACCACTGTTCGATTGTGACGCTCCACAACTCCATTTTGTTGTATTGTGTAAGCTGTAGTAAGGTGATGTTTTATGCCATACTCATTGTAGTAGTTGTTGAATTCATTTGAGGAGAATTCATTTGAGATGAATTCTCCTCCTTGATCTGTGCAAATCTTCTTCACCTTCATTCCTGTTTCATTTTCTACAAGCTTTTGCCACATTTTAAACTTTCCAAAATCTTCAAACTTCTCACGAATGGAACACACCCACGTCTTTCTACTAAAATCATCGATTAACAATGAAAAGTAGAAAGATCCACCCAAAGAGGACGTAAACATTTTACCACAGAGATCCCATGAACCCACTCTAGAGGAGATTGAGCTCAATTACTACTCTCATGTAAGAATGCCTTTCTTTATTGCTTTCCCATCATGCAAGCTTCACAAACGTCATTCATATCTGATATTTGAGGCATGTGTGTCACCATCCCATATTTTTGCATCTCTTTTAGCACAACAATGCTTAAGTGAACAAATCTATCATTCCATAATTGAGTTGCACCTAACTTCTGTAGTGGCCGTAAGTGCAGAAAGTTTGTAGTGGTTATTGCCCCTTACACCCTTTCCCACTGTTTTGCCTTTAGAATCCAAGATTTTTGCTCCACTTTTTTTGAAACGAACTTCAAGATCACGATCAATGATCGCAGTAATGGAGAGAAATTTCTTCTCTATTTGAGGCACGTCCAACACATCAAAGAGCTCTTTAGTTTCACCTATAGTTGCTAAAAAAAAATTGTCCTAGACCCTTCGGTAGGACATTTAGCATTATTGCCAACAATTACACTTGTGGGTTCCTATAGAGGCTTCCAAGAACTATACCAATTTTTCTAAGTGGAGTTTGTGCTGATGAGCATACCTCTTCTATGACGGCCCATAGTTCAAGGTCTACCTAAACATTGTTGGTAGATTATCCTTCCTTTCAAGAAGCTTTCATGGTGCCATTCTTCTTGTCTGCTTTCTTGTTTTTGTAGTCTTTAACAACATGACCCTTCTTGTCACAATAAAAACAGCTACCTGAAAATTTCCTCTTCTTGGGCTTCTTCTTAGAGGCATTTGACATAGTCCCCTTTCCTTTTGCATTGGTTGTGAAGGCAGCATCACCTCCACCATCCGTTCTAAGTCGCATCTCTTCTTCAAGCAACATTGCACTCAATTCTTCAAACATAAGAGGGGTTGGACAAACCTGAGTGTTGAGTACCATAACAAGACCATCATATTTTGCTGGAAGTATGCAAATGCAGCACCGAGCTAAATCTTCTGGAGATATAGCCACACCAACAACAACTGGTTGATCTTGGAGGTCCTTAATCCACTTGATAAAGGCCTCCACCTTCTCTCTGTTAGTAAGTTTCTCAGCAGCAGCAAGCTGATTTTTCAGATTTTGAATTCTAGTGTAATTGTGTGCCTCATATTGGAAAGCCAATATGTTCCAAGCTTCCTGTGCTTTAGTGATATGTTGAACCAAAGTGAGGACAAAATCACTTACACACATGACAATGGCGCATAATGCATGTGCATTCCTTCTTTTCTAGGCACATAAAAGGGTAGCATCCGGGGGAATTACAACACTTTATTTTGTCGGATCATTTGTTGTAGTGGGCTCTGGGTTTGCGCCATTGGGCCCCAACACTGTATCCAAGAATTTGTACTAATCCAGAATTGCAGAAATTTTAAATTTCCACAATGTGTAGTTGGTGCCATCAAGCTTTCCTTTGGTGAAGGTTGGTGGACAAATGCGAAGCGGAGTAGCACTGGTAGCATCACTTGAAGAGGCCGATATAATTGATTTTGCAAAGTAATACAAGTACTTCTCATACTTTCTTTTCTACGAGCACCTAGTGCTCTGATACCATATAAGAGATGCGAAATACAATAAGGATCTAGTAGCAAGGAGAGTAGAGAGAGATACAATGCAAAGTAGATTAGTGGAAAATCAAAAACTAGATTAACACACTATTACAAAGTGATGGCATCATCCACCCATGAGCTCTCAAGGTAGAGCTTAGATGGCGATTTAGACAACCAGAGCAAGTAGCTAGGCAATACAAGGGACTTAGAATCCTTCAAGAAGGATGTGTGTGTGTAGGTCGAGTGTGCACACCATTCTCTAAAATTACGCATGAGAAGGCCTCCTTATATAGGTGTAAGGGAGCCTCTAAAAGCCCATGTGTAGCCGCCCTTAGATAGTGAAGTCAAAGTAGAACTCGGCCATGAGTCCACATGTGTGGCTGCCCTTGTGTAACCAAGTCCAAGTAGGACTCTCCCATGCGCCCATGTGTAGTTGCTTTTGGGTAGACAAGTCCTCCTAGAACTCGGCCACCGGCCAAGGAAATCTGGCCACCGGTCAAAGACCACGGACATCCACCGACCACCGGACGATTGTTTTGGATTTGTCTTCCGATCGCCGTCCGGCCAAAATATTTCGATGAAATGAATATTTGTACCATCCATGATCACAAATAGAGATCTCATCAGCTTGCAAAGCTAGAATCCACCAAATATGTGCACCACTAGCTTCTCCTCATATGGGGGCCTTACAAACTATGCAGCATATATTGTGGTGGCAAAACTAAGAGAGGTGGGCATTGCATGTATACCAACTGATGCCTTTTTTGATGTAAGGACCTATTCAAAGGGGATGCAAGAAGAGCATTTATAGTGTATCGATGGAATGCTAGGTACCATAGAAGCATGTGAAATAGAAGAGAACGAAGAAACATTTGAAGATAGCATGGATGAGTTGTTTTGTGTGTCTGACATCTCTGAAATGTCTATAGTGCAAGATAGCCAAGGAATTTCTCCTTGTATGATTTCTGATGAGTTGCAAGAGGAAAAAAATTATAGATCTTCAATAGATGATGAGGATTTTTCAAGACATGATCAAAGTTTACAAGTTCTATGTGTGTACTTTTTGATGTAGCTAGCACATGCCAAAGGATATGCAAGTTCAAAGGGGGTGAATCTTGTGCCACATTGTGGGAAGAATGAGAAATATGAATGCCATTTATGTAGTTTAAAAGATTTGGTACAGATTGGTGGTCGATGTGTTTTCTTGATGTGGATGGGTTTGATGGTTCAAATGAGTTTTATGAGCAAGAAATTATGCTGATTGTGTGGGATTTTATTTCATGATCCTAACAGATATGTCCTGTCCCAATCAAGTCTAGAATGGGGCTAGTACAACTTAATCTACCTAATATATGGCCTTTTGAAGTGCTTGGGCACAAGCTAGATTGGTTATATGATGGAGGATTTCTTGGCTTGTGGACAAATTCAATGCTTGGGATGTGGATGACAATAGCATGGACTAGTTAGGATTTTTAAGGCTTGATTTGAATCCAAAGTAGGGAAGACATTGTGAAAACACCAACATGTTGGACATTTTAGGGTAATTTTTTGGGGGCCTTCAAAGGGTGATGTGCCCATATTGTGCCATGTGTCACACGACTTATTCCACATTCAAAAATGCAACTAGGGATTTTATGTTTTATATATATATATATATATATATATATAGAGAGAGAGAGAGAGAGAGAGAGAGAGACGACATCCTAGGTCGGAATCTACTCGTGCACTTTTTGTGCTTTATGAAGTGCATGGCATTTGGCATACATGTCGACCAAGGTAGTGCCAAGCACGACGTTTTCTTTCAACGACCCCAATTTTACAATATTACGACATCCTAGGTCGGAATCTCCTCGTGCACTTTTTGTGCTTTATGAAGTGCATGGCATTTGGCATACATGTCGACCAAGGTAGTGCCAAGCACGACGTTTTCTTTCAACGACCCCAATTTTACAATATTATCATATATATATATATATAAATATAGATATATATATTGAACTTCAAATATTCAAAAGGTATCTCATGGGAGAGAGTAAGAACTCTCTCCCCATGGCCATAGTGGGTCTCCCTTGGTGCTACTCATAGGCATCCTAGGTTAGTGGCCTTTGTGAGGCAGAGGATGAAAATTGCTTGTAGATATTTTGAGAAATTGTTCACAGATGGATGGGCCTTATTGCCCACCCTTTATGCAAACAAGAGATTTGTTGTTATTATGGAAGGAAGATTAGATGGGTAGAAGGGGGAGTTTTTTTGGCACGAGAGGACAATTTTTTGGTGAAGGGTAAGACACCAAAGAAGGAAGTGTCCCAATGTGACAAGGAAGGGAAAGGGAGGAGGAGAATGTCTTCTCCCATGATCTCTCTCTCTCTCTCTCTCTCTCTCTCTCTCTCTCTCTCTCTCATATTCACTTTCTTTATCTCCATGAAGAAGAAATCTAAAGAGCAAAGAGTTTTTGGTGGTGGTTTGTGTTTTTTGGAGAAGGAAGGAGGAGAAGAAGAGTTTTGAGCAATCTCTGGCATAAGAAGAGGAAGCTTCGAACAAGCAAGATCTTGGAGGAGCTGGAGAAGAAGCTTCCAACAAGTGGAAGAGCAGTCTTTGAGGAAATTTGTCATATTTTGGCTTCTTTCTAGTCAATATCTCCTCTTAAATCTTGTAATTCAATGACATAATAGCCAATCTATTGATAATTTAAACCATTGTAACAATAACCTCTCACCAAAGCTCTACGTGTAAGTTTGCCATAGATAGCATTGCATGACTCTCTCATGTATGGTTTTGTTCATGCGGCTCTGCTACACAAATCTGAGCAGGTGTGTATGGTGAAGTGTACGGATGCCAAATTCCTTATTTCTGTAGGGATCCTTAAAAATTCTAGAGACATATTCTCCCCCATATTTAGTGCACAAAGCCTTAAGCATCTTGCCTCTGGCTAGTTCTCAACCAACGTAAGGAATTTCTAGAAAGTAGCAAAGACTTTGTCTTTTGTCCTCAAGAGGTAGACCCACATATTCCTAATAGATTCATTTATGAATTTTAGGAAATATATTGTTCCCCCTAAAGACTTATGTGGCATAGGCCCACATAGATCACTATGTACCAAATCTAGATGGTTTTCCTAACTCTTTAGTCAATGGTGAAGAAGTAGAGCCTATCGAGGGATCATGACGCCAGAGTGAATATTTTTGAGCAAGCAATAACTCGAGCCAAAAAAGACAAAAAGATAAGGACATGCAGTACTTGATCATCATTAAGGAAATCAACCCTTTCCTTCTCAATTTTAGATCAAGGGATATGGAGCATAGCACTTAAATCCACAGCTTTAATCCTCAAAAGTTTCCTAAGCATGTCTAGTAAACCATATAGATTAGCACTTCTCTTACAAGACAAAGCCAAGAGTTAAGATATGAACCTTATAAACTCTCAAACTTTGCAATTCAAAATATGGTGAATCTTATTTTAAATAATTTATTGCTTAGCAATTCTCTTACAATGTAAATCCCAAGAGTTGAATAATTGGACACGGTGCACTTTAACCAACCACCCATTAACTAACCCCACCTTGACTTCGTTGTGATGTGAACAAAATTTTTAGTTTGGCTTGGAAATTGGAATCTCAATTGATGCAATGTAGAGGCCATGTAACAGGGGGAAGGATGAGGCAAGGCCATGAGACACTAGTAAAAGCGGGGGAAAGACAAGGAGGGTCCATGAGCATGAGGTGCCTGGTGACGTTAAGTGCCGTGCTTAGGGAAGCTACGAGCGAGCATGGATTTCAACTACCTGTTGTTGGGGTAGATCACATTCATACGTTTTTTTAATGTATGGCTTGCCATGTGTGATGGGATCACGTGGATGAGAGCTATCATTGAGCGTAGCTTTTCGAAGAGTGCATGCTCGAATCTTACATCCGCCCCTTTAAACAGAGAGATACAAATCCGACGGCGCAATGGGAAGTAAGGAAAGCATTGGGAGGAATCTTTGAAAGAATGAATAAAACACCAAGGAGCCAGTATTTGTGCCCCACAGTAGAAAAAAGAAAATGAAATCGTTATTCTTTTGCAGATTCTCTCTCTCTCTCTTGCCACTCTCTTGTGTTGACATTCTCTCTATATGTCTCTCTCATGTGTCTATGTCGGACCAATAAAAAGTCAATTTCACAAGCACACAAAATTCCCTTTATGATAGATTCAAAGTTGAAAATGTTTAAATTTTTGTAATTTACTCTATTTTCTTAAATTTTATAAGAGGATTTTCTCCTTTTGTCCCTCCTTTCAACTGATTTTTCAACCGGCTCAAGGCTAAGTTGAGGCACACTTTTCCCAAACTATGTCTGTAGGGTTCTCTCTCTCTCTCTCTCTCTCTCTCTCTCTCTCTCTCTCTCTCTCTCTCTCTCTCTCTCTCTCTCTTTGTTGTGAGTGTAGTTGGTGCAGCCCCATGATGCAATGAATGGCAGCTGCAATAGGTAGGTTGTAGCTAGCCCTTGACAACCTATGACGAGGGGAGTCCCCCTAGTCCTTGACAAACTTTGCGTGACACAACCACCCAAGCAAGCTTCTTGGCATGGACATTTCACAAAGAATCCCAAGGAGATTGGTGCATGAGATCAAGGGCATATGTTTGGTTATGCTACTGATGAGACTAGTCAGGATCTTATGCCCCTCGTCCATGTCTTGGCTACCAAATTAGGTACCATTCTCACAAAGGTAAGAAAGAATGGAACTTGTGCATGGCTGCCCAGACGAAAAAATTCAATTGTTGAATACAAGAATGAAATGGTGCCATGGTTCCCATCATAGTTTATACGGTCTTGATCTCTATTCAACACAATCAAATAGTTACCAATGACAAGATTGCCACTGATTTGAAGGAGCATGTTATCAAACTTGTGATACCTGAGAAGTAACTGGTTGAGAAGACCATCTTCCATCTGAATCCTTCTAGAAGGTTTTTGATTGGGGGGTCACATGGTGATGCTGATCTAATAGGAAGGAAGATCATTATTGATACATATGGTGGTTGGGGAGCTCATGGCGGAGGTTCTTTCTCATGCAAAGACCCTACCAAGATGGATATATAGAAAGTGGAGCCTACATTGTGTGGCAGGTTACCAGAAAGTGTTGTAGCTCTAGTCTTGCATGCTGCTGCATTGTTCATGTGTCATATGCTACCGCTGTTCGGCATGAGGGGGAACTTTGGAATTTTCCCCTTCCTCTTCAGCTTGAGGCCCCTTGGTCGGCGGGCCTCCCTCCCTTACTTTCTCCTGGTGATTCTTATTGTTAGGAAATATGACACAGATAAGTAAATAAATCAGTAGTTTACTTAATGGAGAGAGATAAATTTTCACATATGAGAGATTATAGAGTAGAGTAGAGAGAGAGAGAGAGAGAGAGAGGGAGAGAGAGAGAGAGAGAGAGAGCACACAATATACGTGGTTCACCCAATGTGGGCTACGTCCACGGACCACGGGAAAGAAGCCACTCAATGGCTTTAATACTTCAAAATAAGAAGTAGATTACAAAGGGATTATACCCTTTTGGAGCTCCCGCCTTGCTTCACTCTCAGCACCTCACATCCTCACATCAACTTCACAATGCACCACAATGCTTCAAAATACATTTTGTGTGTAGAAGAGGCCTCCTTTTATAGGCCAAAAGGGCTGCCCTCTCTCTTGAGAGGCAGCTGTGTGTAGCTGCCCTTGTGTTGACAAGTCGCCCATGTGTTGACAAGCTCGACTTGGACCCTCTAACGCGCCCATGTGTGTCCGCGATCGAGAAGACAAGTCCATATTTAAATTAGCCACCAGCCATTGAATTCAGCCACCAACCACCGGCCATTGACTTTTGACCACGGGCCATCAGCCCCATTGACTATCGGCCACTGGCCAATCGACCGGCCGTTTTCTGACCACTTTCCAACCGCCGTCCGACCATAATATTCCGGCAAAAAGGAATATGTCAGCGAAGAGAAATAACTTGAAATTGGCCGTGAAAATTTTGGGTTTTCGAATGATTTTTCTTCATGCATGATGGCTTCTCCTCATAATGGGGGCCTTACAAATGTGCACTTTTAATATAGAAAATCATAAGGGGTAAATCGGGCTCCATACTTAGCAATCTCCTACTTGGAGACTAATCTCCACACCAAACATGTGATGACTGCTTCCCATCCTGGCTTCTTATCCTTGAATGCCGATTGAAGATGAGCCAAAGCACAACTTCTCCTTGTTGACCACCTTTGTAAACATGTCTGCAGGATTTTCACTTGTATGCACCTATCCTAGCTTTAGTTGTCCCTCTTCCAAAAGTGTGCGTATGAAGTGATATCTCACCTCAATGTGCTTTTTCCTTGAATGAAAGACTGAGTTCGTTGCAAGATGGATAGCACTTTGGCTATCACTGTACAAGACACAATTTTCTTGTTTCAATCCAAGCTCTTCTAAGAATATATGAAGCCACATAATCTCTTTGCTTGCCTCTGTCATTGCTACATACTCTGCTTCCATGGTAGAAAGTGAGACCACTTTCTGCAGCTCGAGACTAGCCGTAAAAATTTTGGTTTTCAGTGAGTTATTTTTCTTGACGCACAAAGGCTTCTCCTCATAATGGGGGCCTTACAAATGTGTGTTTTTAATACAAAATATTACAAGGGGTAAATCAGGCTCTATACTTAACACTTATCACCCACTAGCCTAGCTCATTTCCGTTTCTATTGCACCCCACTTTGCCTTCATGTAAGCATTTGTTGCTCTATAAATCTAGCATACCACCAAACCAAGAAAAGATTGCCAAAAATTCCAAGGATGGTGCTTTAGCTGGGACAAGCACATGCATGTATTGTTGAGTAAAATGCTATGTGATCAGCCTGCCGCAACTTGCCTTTCCTCCTCTCAAACGATGGTTCACCTCTATGTTCATTGATACCTACAAGACTAGCACAATCCCTGATTCAGAGATTCTAGTAATAATCAAGTTTCCTCATCCCCGCCTCTATAACTACTATTCTTCTCCTCTGTAAGAAGTGTGGAGAAGAAGCTATTGTATTGATGCTCTCGCTAAATTCTTCTAAGATTTTTAGGCATTCCATCCTCATTGCATTTGCATAAAACTTCTAGAGTGGCATTAGTTTGTCAGAGGTAATATAGCATCAACAAAATAATCAGAGTGTAGAATAACATTTCAAGAACTCATCATTTGCCCTCCCATTACCAGCAGATAAAATCATGCACAAGAGCACCCACACACATAGAATCCGTCCTTGTATGATCTCTATCAACCTTAATGACCTCCATCGGGGTGGCAACAAGCGATACTAGAAGACTACCACACTTTGGTTGCAATGACCCTGATTTCACCTAGGAAGTAGTTAAGCCTTTGAAGTTGAGAAGGCTTAAGATAGCCCTTAAAACTCGCCTTTTGTTTGATTAGATTCAATGGCACATTGGTATCACTACTATTAAACTAATTGTGGGCCTCTAACATTCACTTCTTTGCAAACATGCAAAGGTAAGATCAAAATAAGAAACTCCATGGTTGAAGTGGTTATTGTAATATACAAAAATTCCTTTTATCCACCACACACACACACACAAAGAGAGAGAGAGAGAGAGAGAGAGAGAGAGAGAGAGAGAGAGAGAGAGAGAAGGAGAGAGAGAGAGGCTATTCAAAGGGAGAGGAGTTTTGCACCAGATGAGGGCTGTGGGTTTCATAAATGGAGGAGATTGCTGGCGTAGTTCAACGTGAGAATCCCGGATGAGGAAAGAGTAGATTTGAATGGGCAGCTAGGGTGCCGATAGTTATATCAACAACCATGTAGCTGAGAGAGAGAGAGAGAGAGAGAGAGAGAGAGAGAGAGAGAGAGAGAGAGAGAGAGAGAGAGAGAGAGAGAGAGAGAGAGAGAGAGAGAGAGAGAGAGAGAGAGAGAGAGAGAGAGAGAGAGAGAGAGAGAGAGAGAGAGAGAGAGAGAGACTATTTGAAGTGACCCCTCAAAACTCCAGCTTTGCATGGTTTCACACGAACATCTTGGACTAAAGCTGGTAGATGTCCATGGGGTTACTGAGCCTTGCCCTCTTCCTCCTCATCCTCTTCTTTCCTACCTTCTCCATGTAGCAATATGTCCTCTACATCCATTGCATGCGTAATACCACCACCACGCTTATCATGTTCATAAGGAATTTGAACATAGATCTGTGCAATTTCACCTCATTGCAAGGCAACTAGTATGGCACTGGAGTTGCCACCGGAGATCTAAAAGAGAGTCTAAAAGTGGCCAACCATATCTTGGCATTGTGGTTCTCGTAGCATGTAGTTAAAATTCCTATTGTATGGCTAATTTCTTGCAACTAAATCCTTTGAGTTTGTTTGGGAGGAACTTGCTTGGTTATTGACTTGCTCGAAAATATTTGCTCACCATTCGGTAGGACTCGAGCCTGAACCGAGACACTCTAGCTAAGTTGAACTTAATGCTCTCTCTTCTCAAATAATAGTAGAGTATATCTCAAGTGAGACACTCTAACTAAGAAAAATATCTTGATCTTTCTTCTCAATCAATTCCTTCCAAAAGCTAGAATTATTTTACTAATGCAGATTTGTCAAGTAATTGATGAGAATTTGGACCTACTTGTGACATTTAAAAAAGGTTGTTTCCCTTTGTCTAGATCCACAAGTACATTTAGTCTCCACATGTAGTGTAAATCCCAAAACTATTGTTGTTCTTTGGAAAAGAAGAAGAACCTTTTGTGGAGTATCTCTAGTTAACTGAACGACATCCATATAGCTGCTAAATCCAAAATCTGATGGATATTGCAATGTGCCCACTTATGGTTTCATAAGATCTATACCTACTTTCCTCTGCTTAAGACTATGTGCCTTCATGGTTGCACATTGCTTCTACTTTTAGCCAAATATGACCAAGGCCATCTTCAAAGTGCACAATTGTAGTGTCTAGATATTATGAAGCTGGAACTTGGTTTTCACATCTTACAAGGCATTGCACTCATACTATAGCATAGTGCCTCTAGTTTGAATATCCAAAGGTAACTTGAGATGTGACCAAAGCTATCATCAAAAGATACTCGTAATATTTTAAAATGACAATAAGAAAACTCAAAATTAGTAACATCGTTGGTGCTTTTTCTTAAGCCTATTTTTAGCATAGTATTTTGAAAAAGAAATGTTAATGCTAAAAACTAAACTCGAAACACACCGTGGCTGCACATTCTTGGTGTAGAACATGATCATATATTATTCCAAAGAGCTACATTTGTTAAAAGGTTATCTGGCCAAACTCTATCAATAAATAGCATTTATTTTATGACTCCTCAAAGCAAAACCTAAACTAGTAAACTGTCATTGAATATCTAATATCTAACCAACCCAAATGATTTTCTCATATTAAAATGATCATTTAATATGGGATAATAAACGGGAACAAGGGTTAGAATATAGACATGTGCTTATGGATCTATCTCAACACGGGGCCAATGGTAAAGGGGCCCAAATGAGAGATGGTATGTCAAGGAGCAAGGTTAACTAATGAAGCTTAAAAGACCTTAGGGTTAGCTTCATTAAAGACCTCCAATGGTTAGTGTTAAAAGTCCTTTGATCTTAAGAAAACTAGGGATGAGCTTGAGGTGGGACCCCGACCTAAACTTAACCAAGCTAGGGATGTGCTTGAGGTGGGAACCTTAAGAAAGATAGGGTTGTGCTTGAGGTGGGAACCCGACCTAAACTTAAGCAAGGTAGGGATGTGCTTGAGGTCCTAAACTTAAGCAATCTAGGGCTGTGCTTGAGGTGGGAACTCCACCTAAGGTGCTTGTCATGCTTGATGACTAAGGTACTTGAGGTACTTGTCAGATTTAATGAGAAAGTTTCTTGAGAAGCTTCCTATGCATGGGGGGTAAGATGCTTGAGTCAAAAAGAGAAGCTACACACTTAATGAGGAAGTTTCCTATGCATAAAAATCTCAAAGTTAGGGGAATTCTAAAAGAGCACATGGGGCACATGTCAGACTCTCACTAAGCTTAACCACATGGTGTGCTTGAATGCTATTGGTTGGGCTAAAGAGGGTTCCAATGAGCTTCTACTTCCATCTAACAAATATCTAGATATTTTCAAGCTCTCTCTCTCTTTAAGGGGTAAGGAGGACACTTGTCAAAACACTACTCATGTACTTGACTGCATGCTGCATGTGATTGGCTCAGGGGAGAGGGGTCCAATGAGCTTGCAACATGCAGAAAGGTCACCACTCGCCCAAAGCAAGGAGGGGGGGTGCTAGGGGGATATACTAGACACACACACACTCATTTTGAAAATCCATTCTCACTTGGTGAAAGTTGAAGAACACCACCTCCTTCTCCAAGCTTGTGAGAGTGAAAGCCTACACTAACACTTTTGGCTATGGAATGCAAATCTAACCAAGAGTTATGCTTCAATGCTTAAGCTTGCCATCTTCTCCATCTTCATTACTATGCTATTATGTATGCTAGCAAGAAGAGTGATGATAAGTGAGGAACTATTTATTTCTCCTATGGATTTTTTCTTCCTCCTCTTCCCTATCCTCATTCCCTGCTAGCTCTCTCACCTTCCAAGGTGTTTGAGGCCTTGGGACTGAGGCTTGGGATAGTTAATGCTTTCTTCAAGTTTATGTTTTGCTTGTGATGCATGAATCTTTCCATCTTCATTGCATCACCTAGGTTACAAGGAGCACAAAGATTGTATTGTACCAAGTCTCTCTTGAAGGGAGAAACTATAATACAAATGCCTATTGGAGGGGGGACCGACTCCATATGAATCCGGTCCTCAACTATTGTCATGTTCTCTAAACTCTCTCTCTTGTAAAAGTATTGTTCATGCCAAGTTAACTAAGTACCATGTTTATGCTGCTACCATCAATTAAGTTCAACTGCTATGCTAACAAAGAATCTCTCAAAAGTGCTTCACCTAATTTTCTAATTCTGCTAATTTCAAAGTCATAGGCAATTTCCATTACATTGGTATCAGAGCATTTGGTTTCTCTTTTCTTGCTTACGAAGAGAGGTTCTTAAGTATCCTATTAATGGTTGTTTTTGTTAACTATATTAGGTTAAGTGGGAATGGGATCTATTATCGGTTTTGTTGAGCCCACTATGTGGGATATGGTGCACACCTCGGGAGCTTTGGTCTGAATAATGGAGTCTTTTTAGACTTTCCTACGGCTTTACCATTATTGAGCCATAAGAAGTCCAAAAGGAGCTATCCCTCGCCAGCTTCGCTATGTTAGACTCACTCCACTACTCTCTATAATTAATGAATTCGAGCCGTGGTTGTAGATACTTAAGTGCCTATTTTCAAAGGCTAAGAGGAGTAGCAACTAAGGTTTTGAATTGCCAAAGCATACACTAAGTAAACACATAAGTTTAATTATCATGGCTGACAATAACCAAGAGAGGAGAATGAACATTGATAACTTTGATTTTGCACATGAAGGTGCCAATGATGATGCCCCCATGTTTGTTAATCATCTTGTCACTAGGTTGCAACAAGCTATAGGCAACCCCACTTTGCAAGCCAAAGTTACTCAACAACTTCGTGATTATGGGATTTCCTTCCCTCTCCAAGAGGAGAGAGAGCTTACAAGGACTCTTGAAAAGACCCCCAAAAGAAGACTCTCTTCCATATGAGAGGAGGAATCCAAAGATGAAGAAAGCAATGAATCCCTAAATTCCTCCGAAGATGTGGATCCACAAAGAAGGAGGACTAAACGATTGCCAACTCCTCCCAAGTGGAAACGGTTAACCCATAGTCCTTCTCCTTGTCACTCCAAAAGGGAAGAGAGGAAACCAAGGAAGAAAAGGGCAAGAAAGAGGTCACCCTCTTCTCCTTCTTCTTCACCTTTCTCCTCTGCCGATGAAAGCTATGGTTGTTCTCCTAGAGAATATAAGAGGGGAGGACATCACAAATCTTACCCTGCATGGCGAAGGTCACAAAAGCTCAAGAACTTCAAAGAGGGAGGAAAGAGTATCTCTTTTCTCACCTATGATGGCACCTTTGGTGCTACCGACAAAGTATTGGCCTTCATCTAAACAATTTGATGCGGCCTTTGGAGATGAGGGCTTCATGGAGTCCTCCAAGCTACACCATGTAGCTATGCTTCCAAAAATCAGCTCGTCAATGGTGGTCTAGCCTTCGAGGCAATAACAAAGCCCCAAAGACATGGAAAACTCTACGAGTTTCTATCATGAAGCAATTCTTTGCAAGTGATGCAAAGGACAAAGTGCTCACCAAATGGCGGAGTTTAAGGCTTCCCTCTCATGAGTCTATCCAAAAATATGTGGACAAGTTTTGGGATTTACATCTGAAGGCTACTGTCTTTCAAAAGATAGACTTTTCTGAGCAAAAACAACAATTCTGTGCGGGATTACCTGAAGAGATGGCCGCGTATGTCAACTCTCAATAGCTTGACTCTATCAACGAAGTAATCCACCATACCATGGTTGCTTCACACATCAATTTCCAACAAGGGGTTAGACGAAATGTCAAACCCATGGAAAATAAAGACAAAAGTGATGCAAAGGGAAAAATTGATGCCCAAAATTTTTCCCACGGCCATTTCAACAAAAACAACAACAATTGGTCCAAGGAGAAAGGAGTTTACAAAGGTAAAAATAAACTCTCTCCTAAAGAGATTGAAACTTTTCGCAAGGATCACAACTTTAAGTGTGGGGAGCATGGACATGGCTATCGTTCTTGCCCCAAAAGAAATGCTCGCAATGAGACTCCTAGAGCTTCCACTATTGAAGCTCCAAAAGAGGATACTCATTGCAAAGGATCACCTCTCTCCTATGCTTGGGGAAAGGTAAGAGAGCATGATGCTTTCATCTTGTTTGACCCTGGTTTTACTCTCAACTTCATATCAATGGAGTTGGCCACCAAGTTGTGCATTCAAGCTTTTGAGATGGGAGATGCTGTAATTGCCGATGCCTCTTTCAAGGACAGCAAGCCTCTGTTACTCCCTTGATTGGGAAGTTGAGGCTTCATGTCCAAAGCTATGTCAACAAAGAAGACTTCTTCATCTCTCCTCAGAGGTCCTCTCCAACACGAGGATGCTATTCTAGGGATACCATGGTTCAATCGCATGGCTGCCAACATGAAGTTCCTTGAAAGGAGATTCTACTTCACCTACAAGGGAAAGAATATGTATATAGATGCTAATGAGTCTGGTCGTACTATACCACTTGTAAATCCTCTTGCCATTGGTAAATCAATGAAAAGCTCAATTTCTGCGTACATGATTTTTTTCAAAGAATCCCTAAAAGGTCCTAATGTTTCATCAAGGGTGAATGGTAGAAATCAAGAAGAGTTAGACTTGTCTAACTTTCTAAAAGGATTCCAAGATGTGGTCATTGATGATATCCCTATGGGCTTACCTCCAAAACAAGGGGATGATGACCATCAAATTGAGCTCCTATTAGGAAGCTCACCACCTAACAAACCTCCCTATCTAGTTTCACAAGCTCAACAAGAGGAGATCATAAGGCAAGTACAAGAATTGGTAGAAAAAGGAATGGTGAGGCCTAGCTCCTCTCCCTTTTGCTCTCCAGTCCTTTTAGTGCAAAAGTAAGATGGTACATACCGCATGTGTGTGGACTATCGCGCACTAAACCATATCACTATCAAAAATAGATTTCCCGTACCTCGAGTAGAAGATCTATTTGATAAGCGACAAGGATCTACCTACTTCAGTAGGATTGACCTTAAAAGTGGCTACCATCAAATAACGATAGTGAATGAACATATCCTAAAGACCGCGTTTCGTACAACGTTTGGCCTTTATGAATATCTAGTCATGCCTTTTGGCTTGACTAATGCACCAGCTACATTCAATCAATTAATGGGTTTTGTTTTTGGACCCTACCGCAAATTCACTGGAGTGTTCTTTGATGATATCATCATCTACTCCAATTCCTTGGAGGAACACAAGCAACATCTCCAAGTGATTTTTCAAGCATTGAGGGAGAATAAGCTTTTTCTCAATCAAAAGAAAAGAGAAATTTTCCTTCAAGAGATTCAATACTTAGGTCATATTATCTCTCGAGATGGTATCCGTATGGATCCATCAAAGTTGGAGGTAATAAAAGCATGGCCTAATCCAAGGAATCTACATGAGCTAAGAAGCTTTATTGCTATGTGTGCATACCATAGACACTTCGGAGCAAAATTCTCTCAAATAGTAGGACCATTACATGCCTCAAAAAAGAAAAACGTTATGTATTCATGGATTGCTAAGGAGCAAAGTGCTTTTGACAAGCTCAAAGAGAAGCTTATCTCCCAACCAGTCCTTATGCTTCCGGATCTCTCAAAGCCATTTGAGGTCCAACGCGATGCTTGTGGTGATTGCCTTGAAGCAGTCTTGCTTCAAGAAGGTCATGCCATATCATATTAGAGCCGAAGGCTCAACACGGATGAACGGGTCTTAGGCGTTTATGAGAAAGAGCTGTTAGCTATTCTACATGCCCTAGACACATGGAAGAACTATCTATTGGGGACTCCATTCATCTTACGAACAGACCATCAAAGTCTTAAGTACTTCATGACGCAAACAAAGCTTTCCGACAAACAAATGAGGTGGACAAATTTTCTTTCACAATTTAATTTCCACATTGCTCACATTGTTGTAAGCACAATCAAGTGGCTGATGCACTTTCACGACAACCAAAAGTTAATGCTGTGTCAATAGCAACTAACAATGATATATCTTCTATGATAGATGAGTATGCTGCTGACCCTGACTTTAAAGAAATATTGTCAGCCCTTTCTTTGGGGAAGAAAGAGTAACCATTCACCTTGCAGGATAGTTATCTTATCCATGGCAATAGGCTATGTGTTACCCACTCCCTTCCTGAGAAATCATGTATGAATCCCATGCTCCTCCCTATGCGGAGCATAGAGGCATTCAATCTACTCTTTGAGGAGTAGAGATGTACTTTTATTGGCCTATCATGAACGTGGACATACAAGAGTATGTTTCAAAATATGTAGTATGCCAAAAGACCAAGTATAATAGAGGGAAGCAACCTGGATTACTCCAGCCATTGCCAATTCCTAATTCACCATGGAAGAGTATATCTATGGATTTTATCTTTGGATTACCAAAATCTATCCATGGGAATACGGGAATATGCACAATAGCCGACAGGTTTAGCAAGCAAGCGCACTTTATCCCTGTTAAGAAGACTATTAAGGCACACCAAATGGCAACTCTCTTCATATCATAGATTTTCAAACACCATGGATTGCCAACATCCATCGTGTTAGATAGAGGTCTTGGAATGACTAGTAATTTCTGGAAAGGTCTCTTCGAAAATCTAGGTACAAGATTGAATTTCTCTTCGGGCCATCACCCACAAACGGATGGCGAAAGTGAGATAGCCAATCTTATGATTCTTGATCTACTAAAGACCTATCTTACATAAGTAGATCAACGCTCACAATGGGAAAAGTAATTACCTCTTGTAGAGTATGCGTATAATAATACTATACATACTCCTACGGGAAAAGCACCTTTTGAAATCATAGAGGAAAGAGTCCCTTGCTAATTAAAGTACATGGGAAGATCTTTGCTGCCGATGAGTATAGCCATGATGTGCAAACATCTTTTCAAAAGATTAAGGAGGCAATATCCATCTCCCAACTAAGGCAAAAAGCTACTGCTGCTGACAAGCACCGAAGGGCCTTAACATTCAAAGAAAATGATTGGGTCTTACTTAAGTTTCTTAAGGCTCGATTGAGGCAAACGACAGGCAAAAATCCTACGGGCCATCAAAAGTATTATGCTAAACTAGCAAAAAGATACTGTGGTCCTTTCCAAATTTTGAAGCCAATCAATGAGGTGGCTTATCAACTCAAGTTACCTAACCGTTGGCTCATACACAATGCTTTTCATGTGAGCCTACTCAAGCCCTACAAAGGAGATCCTCCAAATGAACCAATTATTAAAGACCCTCCCGAAATTGAAGATCAAGAAGAGGTACTACAACCCGAAGCTATCCTTCGGCATGAAGACAAGGTACTATGACGTGGTAAGATTATCCGATGGTATCTTATTAAGTTAAAAAATTATCCTTTTGAAGATGCTAGATGGATGCAAGGAATCCAGCTTAAGGATAGTATGAACCTTGTCAACGCTTACAATGATACATTAGAGTAACCAAAAAGGGATCCTCTACCCGCTAAGACAAATTGACTAATGACTATGAATTATCTCTTTTACCTCATAGTCGAGGACGACTATGATTTCAAGAGAGAGGTAATGTCATTAAATATCTAATATCTAACCAACCCAAATGATTTTCTCATATTAAAATGATAATTTAATATGGGATAATAAACGGGGAACAAGGGTTAGAATATAGACATGTGCTTACGGATCTATCTCAACACGGGGCCAATGGTAAAGGGGCCCAAATGAGAGATGGTCTGTCAAAGAGCAAGGTTAACTAATGAAGCTTAAAAGAACTTAGGGTTAGCTTCATTAAAGACCTCCAATGGTTAGTGTTAAAAGTCCTTTGACCTTAAGCAAACTAGGACTGAGATTGAGGTGGGAACCCGACCTAAACTTAAGCAAGCTAGGGCTGTGCTTGAGGTGGGAACCTTAAGCAAGTTATGGTTGTGCTTGAGGTGGTAACCCGACCTAAACTTAAGCAAGCTAGGGCTATGCTTAAGGTGGGAACCCGACCTAAATTTAAGCAAGCTAGGGTTCGTGCTTGAGGTGGGAACTCCACCTGAGGTGCTTGTCATGCTTGATGACTAAGGTACTTGAGGCACTTGTCAGGTTTAATGAGGAGGTTGCTTGAGAATTTTCCTATGCATGGGGGGTAAGATGCTTGAGTAAAAAAGAGAACCTACACACTTAATGAGGAAGTTGCTTGAGAAACTTCCTATGCATAAAAATCTCAAAGTTAGGGGAATTCTAAAAGAGCACATGGGACACATGTCAGACTCTCACTAAGCTTAACCACATGGTGTGCTTGAATGCTATTGGTTGGGCTAAAGAGGGGTCCAATGTGCTTCTACTTCCATCTAACAAATATCTAGATATTTTCAAGCTCTCTCTCTCTAAGGGGTAAGGAGGACACTTGTCAAAAGACTACCCATGTACTTGACTGCATGCTGCATGTGATTGGCTAGGGGAAGAGGGGTCCAATGATCTTGCAACATGCAAAAAGGTGACCACTCGCTCAAAGCAAGGGGGGGGGGGGGGGGGGGGGGGGGTGCTAGGGGGATATACTCAACGCACACACTCATTTTCCAAAGCCATTCTCACTTGGTGAAAGTTGAAGAACACAATCTCCTTCTCCAAGATTGTGAGAGTGAAAGCATACACCAACACTCTTGGCTATGGAATGCAAATCCAACCAAGAGTCATGCTTCAATGCTTAAGCTTGCCATCTTCTCCATCTTCATTACTATTCTATTATGTATGCTAGCAAGAAGAGTACTGACAAGTAAGGAAATATTTCTTTCTCCTATGGAATGTTTCTTCTTCCTCTTCCCTATCCTCATTCCCCGCTAGCTCTATCCACCTTCGAAGGTGTTTGAGGCCTTGGGACTGAGGCTTGGGATAGTTAATGCTTTCTTCAACTTTATGTTATGCTTGTGATGCATGAAGATTTCCATCTTCATTGCATCACCTAGGTTACAAGGAGCACAAAGATTGTATCGTACCAAGTCTCTCTTGATGGGAGAACCTATAATACAAATGCCTATTGGAGGGGGGACCGGCTCCATATGAATCCGGTCCTCCACTATTGTCATGTTCTCTAAACTCTCTCTCTTGCAAATGTATTGTTCATGCCAAGTTAGCTAAGTACCATGTTTATGTTGCTACCATCAATTAAGTTCAACCGCTATGCTCACAAAGAATCTCTCAAAAGTGCTTCACCTAATTTCCTAATTCCGCTACTCTCAAAGTTCATAGGCAATTTCCATTACATAAACTATCCAACTTGAGGAATATATCATGACTATGGAGATTCTAACTGATGATCTGGGCTCTTACTGACAACTTACTTTGTTGCCCAGAGTACAAGGCAATCTCTCCTAGTATGTGAATCCAACAAAAAACAAAAGCATGAATTTTCTATATATGTGCATGCAAAATCACCAGCAGATATAGAATCTGTAGAGTGTGTGCCCCTCTTGGGAGATTTAATATGTGAGATAGATTGTATTAGTTGCAACCCTTTCTCATCTGCATCATATACCAAAGCCTTTGTCATTTATTCTTTCAATGTCTTTAGATGAAAATGAGTAAGTGAAGCCTGGATATCAAGATGGATACCACAATGAAACCCTCAAACTTTGTGGAATTTAGCTAATCCATCCAACTAAAGGATACTCTCATGATATTAGGAGATATAAATGGTTATAGAAAAATTGTCAGGTAGAAGTTGTCCCGTGCCTTCCAACTCTTCTCTACTGCATTGATGGGAGAAATTATTTATGAAAGATATACAGAAACTACAACTATGTCTTGGGTTTTTGTGCTGGTGGAATAGCCATCCATCACTTTGTATGCCTTACCCTACAAATCTAGACTAGTCTCTCTCTTATTTGTGCAACATATGGTGTTGAATGTAAATCGTCAAGGTCTATCCATTTATACAAAAATGTATTAATTGCATCTTTGTTTTGTTCCTATCTTTACCTTTTTAGATTTTCAGCTTCAAGTCCTTCATTCATAGCTTTACCTTTGTAGATTTTCAGCTTCAAGTCCTTCATTCCTATCTTTACCTTTGAAGATTTTCAGCTTCAATTCCTTCATTCATAAGGACTTTTTTGGGCTATCATATCCTACCAAAAGAGATTTTGATGGTAGTGGTCCCACGTTGGCTCCTTGAGTGACCATCACTAGGATCTGTGACCATTCCTTCGCCATTTGCACCATAAAATGGATAACAAGCTCCGTGAGCACAATTAAGTTGGTATTTATGGTAGGAAAATTGATTTCAATGTGCTCAGTTTGTTGAAAGAGTGATTTAGAAATCCTACACTTCAATTAAACCTTGCTCGGTTTGCAAAAATTGTTTTCTAGTACTTGCACATCTGGCATAACCAAACATCTAGCCTCGATTATGGAGGACGTTCAAAATCAAACCTCTGATCATGTGGAATATCATTTTCCAATGACATGATGGAAATATCTTACATATTTATGCTCCGTGAGAAAATTTGTGAAACATGGCTTTGTAAAAGGATGTGAGAACAAGAAATACTTGTCAATGTGAGCACCCCAAAGAAGCCATTGTCTTGAAAGAGAAGAAACTTTGCCTAAACACAAGCCATGTAAGAACGTGTAGCACGTTCAATGACCTTTGATGATAAAAATCTTCTAAAGAATCCTAATCAAGAATTGGTATAGGAATCGTCTATTGCATGCCTTTGCATACAAACAAAAATGTTATCCAAAGAACTCCCAATACAATGATGACGAAGCTCCAAAAAGATGGGAGCTGATACAATTCGATGAAAGTTTTACCAAATGCTACTTTTCATCAAAGGTAGGCACCGACCAATTGGTTTTTTTTGCAAAAATTGAATAAATGTAGAAATTTATGTTTTTGCATTTTGTGCTTTGGAAGCCTCTCCTGCAATGTTCGACTAGCATTGACAATGAATGCAAGGAAACCTTGCTTTCATGGAAATTGGGCCTTTGCAAAGGGTTTCACAAAAGAGATGCTGTTCCTAAGGGCATCCAAGTGTAAACTTAAGTTGAGATAGGATTGGTGGGCAAAGACGACAATGAAAAGGAGACTAAGGTACTCGTAACTTGTGCTACATAGCTCACTTCACCTTACGTTTGAAGCATTCTTTGATCCTTGCAAGAAGGTAACCTTATATGGACGTAGCCATGCTTATGTTTTCTCAAATCGTCTCGTCTCCTTGCTCCATGCAAGTTCTCATTCCCATGTAGCTCCTAGCCCAGTCAAGTTCACCATGAAAGCTTTGCATGCTCATGCAAGAGTGGGTGGCTCTCCACCACCCCCTTTCCAAGAAAAATATTTACAACTTTGACACCAATGACAGGACAAGGGACCAAGCATTTCCTCTTATAGGCATCCTAGCCCATCTTTAGGACACTAATTCTCATGCATAGCCGACCATGCCTAGGGATTGTGCCTCCCCTTGTTCATCCTTGCCCATTATTCTTGCAATTTCCTATATATTTTTAGTAACACCAGCGGCATATTGAGCTTTAGCATGAGTTATGAATCTTATGTGTGTGTGTAGAGGCAAGTGCTGCCAAACTGATGTGTTTCTATGGAGTGGCAAGGTGGATTTTCATAGCGGCTCAACTTTTGAATAATGATGAGGCTTCTTCTAATGACTATGTATCTAGATTAAGACAATGTGCTAATAGCATCAAGCCATTTGTAATAGACAATAGCAAATGGTGTTTATTTTTTGCAGACCGTAGCCTAGGAACTAGAGGTGGCACACATTTGTGCACTTCGCTACATGTGTGTGGGGGGAGAGAGAGAGAGAGAGAGAGAGAGAGAGAGAGAGAGAGAGAGAGAGAGAGAGAGAGAGAGAGAGAGAGAGAGAGAGAGAGAGAGAGAGAGAGAGAGAGAGAGAGAGAGAGAGACAGAGAGAGAGAGAGAGAGAGAGAGAGAGAGAGAGAGAGAGAGAGAGAGGGAGAGAGAGAGGTATCTAATCTCCCTTGTGTAGCTCCATCAAATTGTACTAAAAGGATCTCTATGAAGTAGACTACAGATCAAGGATGTGAATGGTACAAATGTGAGGGTCAATTTCAAGTGGCTATCATCACCCAACAATCAAGAGCTAGCAAGGTAGGACATACTATTGCAACAAAGTGGTGAAGGTGCCGATTTCTCCAAGGGGTATTGCTAGAGTCCATATGTTTAATTCTCCCAAAAATTACCCCACCCATCCAAACACACCTCGATCTACAATTGGTGATGTTGTAGTGACCTAAAGCTCTTAAACTTTAGCCTCTTTGTCTATCCCATCTCCTCTACACTCTAAAGCACTCTTTTTAAAAAAATCTATCTTCTTCCACCTTGTATTCCTCTCCTCTTACTACTGTGAATGTGGATATGGTTGAGAGGGTCTATACTTTGTATTCTCTTGGTGCATGATGTTGAACCACATTTGACAAGGATATAATGGTAGATTTGGTAGCTATTGAAAGTGGGGCTGGAGAGAGAGAGAGAGAGAGAGAGAGAGAGAGAGAGAGAGAGAGAGAGAGAGAGAGAGAGAGAGAGAGAGAGAGAGAGAGAGAGAGAGAGAGAGAGAGAGAGAGAGAGAGAGAGAGAGGATGGTGTGCTTGGAGATAGACAAGGAGGAAGTGCTTTGATAATGATTGTCATAGAAGAAGAGGGGTGAAGGGCTATAAGTGGCAGAATGGTGGCCTATGAGTATAGAGTACTAGCATTGCCAAGGATGGTGGGCTCTCAAGGGGTGCACTATGTAATCATGTTAATGTACCACGTGAGTTCAATAGGAGAGGTTATTTCATGCAAACATTTTAAGCATATTAATAGATATATACTAGCCAAAGGGATTTTAAAATTCCATTTTGAAAAAAATCCTTAAAATAAGGGATCATTTTATTCATTCAAGCATGCTAAAAAAAGGGGTTTTTAATTATCCCATGAACACATGTTATGTACGGGGTTTTGAATAGTGCACCTCTCAAGGGTGGGCTATAAGTGATAGAGTACTAGCATTGCCACTGATGAGACAAGGAGAATGTTGTTTTCCACAATAATGCATCTTGGCACTACTAGCCTTAACATAATATTTGCGATCTTTGATAGATTTAGAAGGTGTATGGGGATCCATTCATTTGGGTGTGTTAATTAATTGGGTCAATCCCATGTAATCCACCTAATGACTTGATGCTATGCACCATCAAAACTTCCTACCTTTACAAATCGTTGATGGCAACAAAACATTTCCTAGCTTGGATTAGATTTGAGCCTATCAACAAAGCCCCTCATGTCTATCTCTCTTTTCAAAGCCCTGTCATTCTTACCTTTGCTGCAGTCAGCACTTTGTCCCATTGTTCACAGTTTCTCCTTTTCCCAATGGAAATAATCGTTACCATGCTTTCTTGAATAATCGCTACCTTGCTGTTTCAATGTGGTTCTTGAAAAGTTGACTGTTCCTGGCCTTCTAGACGTGTTTAAAGTAACATAACCTGACAATTTATGTACTGATGAGAAGTGGTTGGCTCATGATCGCCTTTCCCCCCAAAAAAAAAAATCGTTTTTGTAGAGCCCAATCTTCCATGTCTTATGAATCCACTTGAAAATCTTCCCTGCCAGGCCACATATCACCATGAACAGGCGGGGAAGATTCTCACTTGCAGATTTGCACCCAATGCAATACCTCTAGCTAGGACCTTCACCCTAGTTGGCAAGCCCCCCTAGAGCACTTTCCAAATAAAGACCTTCATCCCAAGTGGCCATCTTGTGCACGAGATGTTCCCAAAAATTGTCACCCATCTTGCCTTTGGCCATTGCTTGTCCCATTGTTTTCTCGGGGGGTAGAATCAACCCAGCGAAGCCATGAGGGTGTTGTACACCTCCCTGGTGTGTGGTTTATGGAAATGTCTATCTATAGGCCACCGCCAAGCTTTCCAATCAAGCCTAGATTTGCAAGACAGTAAGCAACAATTGTTCAGCCATTCTAAAACTCTATTTACCAGCAATCTCTCTGTCCCATTGAGAATGAACTTAGAGGCTAGTTGGTTCGATCCTTTCCAATCACTGCTATTGAAGTTCCAAAACTGGCCCAATTGATGGGGTCCTTTGTTGTTCATCTTTTTGGCCACCTACCTCTAAGCAGGTTCCAACAAGACACTTCTCGCCTTGGATAGCCAAGGGGACCAGTGAGACATCGAGTTGTGGAAGTATTTACTTACCTCACCCCATTCCAAGGCCTCCCTCTTTGTTGAACTTTTTAGCCAGTTTGCCAGTTAAGCCCCCAAGCTTCAGGTTAGACCGCCAAGGAGAAAGTAACTTGTTGTGTAGATCTAGCCCTTTCCATTGGCCACCTTGCGAGTACAGTTTGGCATTGTCCATCTTGGCCTTAGTCATCAAGCCCATGCTTGATCTTGATTCATGATTACAGCCACAAACTTGGCACACTGGGCCTCCGCATGAGTATTAGGGTTTAGAATTGCTGTATTGACACTTTTTCACAAAGTCCTTTGGGTAGGCTAAAAAATAGTTTAGAAAGCCAAAAGAGTCGATCAAAGCTCCAATTTCTAGGCTCATTAATGAAGGGTTCCTTTTTCAAGTCTTCATATGAAAAAGGTAACTTCAAACCACCATCCAAATGGAAAGTTGATGAAAAAGTATATTAGGTAACATACTTCTCTATATACTCCTTGAAAAAACAAGGTGAAGAGGCACAAAGACCTCCTAAGTTAAGGGGGGGACAGGGAGAGTGAGTTTAAATAGGTGCCTACAATCATATGGAATTTTTATGGTGCTTTAATATAAAATTGTACTATCTATTTTTAAAAAGTGGCTCCTACTGGCTCACCTAAAATAAAATAGATTAATTGAAAGATTCCTTCACCTAGCCCTCACCTCTTGCTTGTGTGGCCAAATCTTCTCCCACCTATGTGCTCCCCTTCCCTATCTCTCAATGCATCCTTGCGAGCCTGAAAATTTACCTTCCCTAAGAGATTGCACCTAAGCTTTCCCCACCATTCATGGACTTGCACCTATAGAATAGTCCCCCCACGTCCTCTCCACTATGCCTATGTCAAGGAAGGATGCAAGAATTGGAGAGAGAGAGAGAGAGAGAGAGAGAGAGAGAGAGAGAGAGAGAGAGAGAGAGAGAGAAAGAGAGCCTTGTATCATGCCTACGTGGACTTGCATTCCTATTCCAACTCGACCACTCAATTGTGCCATCTCTGCATTAAGGTCTCCTCTTGCGCTTGGCAGTATGTCTCTTCCACACACCTTTCAACTAGATCCACGCACTGTTACAGGTCATGCATTGTTAGGAAACTTTTTTGAACATTATGATTCATCAGTAATGGCCAATATTTTGAAGGATGCACTTACCCTAAACCCAAAATTAAGGGGGAGCACAAGCTCTATTTAAAGTTTGAACAAGTCTGGTCGCAGTTTAGAGAAAGGAGTGTTGTTATTTTCTTTACTTAGAAGCTTCTGGATTTGGGCATCATTGCCCATGAAATTGATTGAGGTTTTAAACGTTCTATGGTGGACAAAATTGTCTTTTTTGGTTCTGGGTTGTTTGAAGTCTTGTTCTTCAAAGCCACAGATAAACTTGCGATCCTCTCTGCTACTACCGTGATTTTATGTGGACAAGTGGTTCACAATCTGCCATGGCAACCAATTAAACTAATTCAGGATGAGATGTTATCTAAATGCCTTGTCTGTGTGGAATTTGTGGACTTACCCACTTTTCTCTGGCCCTGTATTGGCGAGCTGGTAGCTTCACTAGGAAAGTGTTGTTTTCTCCTAGTATTCATTGTCCCAATAGGAATAAGCTTGTGTGCTTTGGCAAACTGATAAGAAATTCTCAGAGACACTGGAGGTTGAACTTGATATTTTAGGTAAATTGGTTATCTATTTGAAATGGGGCAAGCTACGAGGGTCTATTTTCATTGTGAGAATTTGGGGCACTTCTCTAAGAGTTTCCCTTTGTTCAACAAGGACTCTGATCTTATTCCTTCGTACTCCGTTAGTAAAACCCTTGTCTTGAGGAAACAAATATATGGTAAGCCTCCTGGTAAAGGGGAGAAAGGGGATAATGCTCAACCAAAGGCGAACCCACCCGCCCCCCTCCTATGCCAGAACACCAGGTGCCCAAGCTCCCTTTAATCCAAGAGCCTTATTTCAAGGTCATTCCGCACCCACCCATGGTGCATCAACTTCAAATGTCAAAAAACCCTAGATAGAGGAAAGAGGGTGGTTGATTCAAAGGGTTTCACTAGTTCCAGAAAAACCTTTAAAGCTAAGGGATTCTCTTCAGTCTACTCCTCCTAAAACTTTTCTTATGGAAGATATGTCCTCTCCCAAGACCCTGGTTGCTATTAATGCAACAATCTTATAGTGATGGGGATACCCAAATAGTTCATAATACCCCCCAATGAAGGTCTCTACCTTTAATGTTAAGGGGTTAAATGACCCACTAGGTTGCTTATGTTTAATAAATGGATGTTGACATTTGGTCTTGAGATCTGTTTGGTTCAAGAGAATAAAAGGCATGATCGAGCTAGAATCCTATTGCATTATGGGGGCTTTCAATGTTTTTATGGGGGTGCCGCGTCTGGATACTCAGGGTTCCTCCCTTGCATCAAGGCTTCTCTGAATCCCCAATGGTTGTTGGACCATCTGGAGATGCTCTATCTTTACATTGACATGGAATGCGGAAGAAAAGTGATTGTAAACATTTATGCTGGTAACACCCCTGCTTTTAGGCAAGAGCTTTGGCATTGGTTGTCAGACATGTCACATCAACTTGGATGAAAGTATTGTTGGCGCGGACTTCAACGTGGTTTGTAATGCCAAAGACACTACTTCCATTGGCACTATTATATATAAATCTGAGTCTCAAAAGTGGGAAAGAATGTCAGCTAGGAAATGGGTTGATTTCTGGGGTCTTCCTCTACACCCTCTATTGGATTACCTACCACTCACAAGCCTACACTTCTTACTTTATAGGATCTGATTGGGTACTTGACTCAATCCAAATATTGGTGGAAATCTAGGAATCATTTGTAATGGAATTGGTCTATTTAACTTGAGAGTAGCGGAAATTAATGAGAGTACTTTTGAGAAATGACTTTGTGAGCATAGTGGGTGAACATAATTGAAGATAGCAACATAATCACAACAATTAGTTAACTTGGCATGAACAATACTTTTGCAAGAGAGAGAATTTAGAGAACATGACAACAGTTGAGGACCGGATTTATGTGGAGCAGGTCCCCCTTCCAATAAACATTTGTAGTATGATTTCTCCCATGAAGAGAGACGAGACTTGTTACAATACAATCTTTGTGCTCCTTGTGACCTAGGTGATGCAATGAAGATGGAAAGCTTCATGCATCACAAGCATAACATAAACTTGAAGAAAGCTTTAACTATCTCAAACCTCAGTCTGAAGACCTCAAACACCTTCGAAGGTGGAGAGAGCTAGCAGGGAATGAGGGTAGGGAAGAGGAAGAAGAAACATTTCATAGTAGAAAGAATTAGTTCCTCACTTATCATAACTCTTCTTGCTAGCATACATAATAGCATAGTAATGAAGAAGAAGGAGATGAAAATCTTAAGCATTGAAGCATGGATCTTGGTTGCATTTTCACTCCATAGCCAAGAGTGTTGGTTTAGGCTCTCAACCTCTACTTGCTTGGAGAAGGAGAGGGAGCTCTTGCACTTTGCATAGCGCAAAATTAGAGTGTTTGTGAGTGTTTGTGGGTGAGTATACCCCCTAGGCAACCCCCTAGATTTCTTGGGTCAACCCCCCCTTGTAGTTCATGCTTGAAGCTCATTGGACCCCTCGAGGCCTAGCCAATCACAAGCAGGAGGCATTAGAAGCAGCAAGGGTAGCCTTGGGACAAGTGTCCCCCTTTTCCCTTTGAGAGAGAGGACTTGATAAATACAAAATCAATTAATTAAATCTCCTAAATTATCATTGGACCCTTTGAGTGGCCAACCAATAGGCTTCAGGCACACCATGAGGGCAACATGAGGAGAAACTTGACAAGTGTCCCTTTTTCTTTCTTTGTACCATTCATGCCTTGTGTGAGTGTGTGGGTGTTCTCTCTCATCCCCCATCTTGTAGGGCTCGCCCCTTCCTTGTAGGGATTGAATCTTGACCTTTTGACACCTCAAGCTCCTCATGCATAGGCCCAGTTTCCACCACAAGCTTGGCCCTTAAGCACTTTAAGCTTGGGCTGGGTTCTTACCTCAAGCGCAACCCTAACATCTCAAGCATGTGAAGCACCTCAAGCACCTCAAGCACCTTAGTCATCAAGCATGACAAGCAGGACGAGCACCTCGAGCTAGGTCAGGTTCCCGTCTCAAGCTCAACCCTAGCTTACCTAAGGTAAAAGGACTTTTACACACATTACTGGAGGTATTCAATGAATCTCACCCTAAGGTCTTATGCTCCATTGGTTAGCCTTGCTCTTTGATACACCATCTCTCATTTGGGCCCCTTTACCATTGGCCCCGTGTTGAGATAGATCTATGAGCACCTATGTATATCTGAACCCTTGTTTCCGTTTATTCTCCTACATTAAGTGATCAATTTAATATGAGAAAATCATTTGGGTTGGAGCTATTAGATATTATGTCTTATGACATTACCTCTCTCTTGAAATCATAGTCGTCCTCGACTATGAGGTAGAAGAGATAAAGCCTTAGTCATTAGTCAATTTTACTTAGTGAGTAGAGGATCCCTTTTTACCCTACGACATCTTTCCAAGATGGATGACTAATCCATTTGGTGCGTGGGAGACATAGCTCCCGCAAGCATGTCTGCTCTTTATTCCATTTCATTCTCCCAAAGCAGAGTGACAAATTCTACTTGGTGTTTGAGAGACGTCTTGATCACAAACATGATTCTAAGCATGCATACTAGTTAAATTTGTGCACAATTAAAAAGAGGACTAGTATTATAAGACAAAAACATGAGTCATTTAAAAGAAATTTGTACATTTGCTTACTCTAATGTAGCATTGTAAGCATTGACAAGGTTCATACTATCCTTAAGCAGTATTCCTTGCATCCATCTAGCATCTTCAAAAGGATAATTTTTGAACTTAATAAGATACCGTCGGATAATCTTACCATGTTGTAGTACCTTGTCTTCATGCAGAAGGATAGCTTCGAGTTGTAGCACCTCTTCTTGGTCTTCAACTTCGGGAGGGCCTTCAATAATTGGTTCACTTGGTGGCTCTCCTTTGTAGGGATTAAGTAGGCTTACATGAAAGGCATTGTGTATGAGCCAATGGTTGGGAAACTTGAGTTGATAAGCCATCTCATTGATGGGCTTCAAGATTTGGAAAGGACCATAGTATCTTTTTGCTAGTTTAGCATAATACTTTTGATGGCCCGTAGGATTTGTTCCCGTCGTTTGCCTTGATCAAGCCTTAGGAAACTTGAGTAAGACCCAATCATTTTCTTTGAACATTAAGGCCCTTCTCTGCTTATCAACAACAACTTTTTGCCTTTTCTAAGAGATGGATATAGCCTCCTTAATCTTTTGAAAAGATTCTTGTAGGTCACGGCTATACTCATCGGCAGCGAAGATCTTCTCACGTAATTTGAGTAGCAAGGGACTTTCAGGTCTTCCCTCAATGATCTCAAAAGGTGCCTTTCCCGTAGAAGTATGTACAATATTTTTGTAGGCATACTCTACAAGAGGTAAGTAATTTTCCCATTGTGAGCATTGATCTACTTCGGTAACATAAGTCTTGAGTAGATCGAGCATTGTAAGATTGGCTGTCTCACTTTGGCCATCCATTTGTGGGTGATAGCCAAAGAGAAATCAATCTTTGTTAAGGCGGTTACGCCGCTAGCGGAAGCTAAATAGCGAGAACTCAACCAACAACAGAATTTGTCAGACGAGGACGGAGCTTGACCCGTAGGCGCATGGAAACAACTAGGTGGGTGTCAAATTACCTACTCGACCTTCTAATGACAATCACTACTAAGGAAATCAAATCTAAGTTCTAAAATACGCAAGTGGCTGAAATCCATACTACGAACGAATGCTATACGAAACAGGATCTAGAATCATTGAATCGATCTCAAACTCAAGGGGAAGTCTATACACTACGTAAGAACAACACCCTAAAGACTTGAACTGCAAAATCAACCTATAACCACTCCGTGCGGTAAACGCGTATGAAGACAGGCCAAAATATACAGGTGATCGAGACTTGACCGCGATGGTACTAATGTGTATCTCTACTCGTTGTGGTTCTATAGATATGCTGCACGCTCAATTCCGACACACGAGTTGGAAGAAAACTCACACCGAAGCTCGTAGGAACTTACCACACATAGAAGCCGATAGCGCGCACTCTTGGTATCTGTGCGTAGCTCTCGCCGTTGCTAACACAATGGCGGTGTCGCTTCTCCAATGGCGGCTCCGTAGCTCGCATAGCAAGTAGATAAGACTCTCTCTCTCTCTCTCTCAGACACATTCACGGCGCTCAAAAACTCACTTTGATTAATAATCTCCTCCTTAGGTTACAAAAACTTTGGCTTATATACCTCAGCCTTAGAGGTGAGAACATCTCTAACTAATTACATCAGCAAGTGAAATTACTTCGGGATTACAAGCTAGAAACTCAATTGAGTCCCGTTACTTAATGAATGGCTCAAATCAAAATTAATGTCGGAAAGACATTTATTACAATCAATGGTTACAAAATGATGAGTGTGAGAAAAAATGTGGGTGTGATCCTCTGCTGGCTCAACACTCCCCCTCTCCCGCGTTCATGTCGTCCCTGACATGACTTTTATGTTTGGTCATTAAAGTCTTGTCGTCTTGAGCATCTGCAAATGTGATTCGTATCGTAGGTTGCCGATGGTCAAGGTTGGGACGGATATTTTGCTTTCGTGGGTGAAAAAGCCACTGTAGAAAGCTTCTTCGAATGTTTGCATGTGGAAGCTAGGCAAAAACATAATCCTTTGGTATAGGAGGTGTAACACTTTTGGAGAAGGCTGCAATGAAAGATCGTACATCATATCAGACACCGTGTCGGCCGTCGATAGTAGACTCGAGGTCGTGGCTTTATCTAGCGCGAACACTTCAATGCAAGCTAAGAGAGTCCTGCAGATTTTCTTGAGCATCTGACATGAAAGGTCAGGAGAGCCAGTAAAGAGCTTGATGGTGCCCGTTAGGGTTTTCACCATGTAGGCTTTACCTATTCTCTCTCCTGCCTTTGGTCCTGGAATCCTGGAATAATTAAGCCAATTTGGCTTCTTTTCTGCAATCCTGCCATGCTCTTTCCAGTTTCTGACTCTTGGCACCGGGCAGAAGGTTGCATCCTCCCGGATCTCCTTTGGTGCCTCCACCAAGTAGATGAGGTAGGCTGGGTATTTGTTCAGCCAACCTTTCCTCCATCTAGGTTGTGAATCTACTATCTTCTTTGATTGTTCCTCCTTTGTGATGTCGCCTTCGTAAAGAGCGACATACTACTCTCCTTCTAGTCTCTTTTTCGTCTTTAGCACTTCAAATTTCATCAAAGGGAAAGGTAGGCTGGGTTGCATCCACTGTTCATGGAGCACTTTTGTGTCTAGTCCCTGAAGTCTAATGGAGATTAGGAGTCTCCTCTCCCATTCCATTTCCGCCTTGGCACTCTCCTCTGCTGACTTTTCTATTTGGTCATGGAGCCTTTGTTCTTCTTCTTTAGAGATTCTTGAAGTCGAGGCCACCTCTTGAGCTGGGGCTGGATCTTCAATTGTGGTTGCCTCTCCAGTTTCTGGTAGCTCTATGGCTGCTCCACCTGATTCTTCTTGTGGTGTCTCTGTCTCTCTTCTTTGTTGCTCTTGTAGATCTTGGAGCTGTTTGCGGAGGGCCTCATTCTCTGTCCGTAGTTTTTGAGTTTCTAATGTGAGCCTCTCCTCTGCGGCCAATGATCCCTCCGCAATGTGCAACCTTTGCACTTGCTCTAATCTTAGCTCTCTTTGTAAGCTTCGGACCTGGTCTTCCAAAACTGGTATGATAGCTCCCTCTTGTTCGGTTCCTGCTCTGCTAGCTCTAGGGGTAGACCTGAGTCTAGTGATTTTTCTTTCTTGGAGCTCGACTCTTTCCCTTAGCTCAATGAGCTCATCCTTAGCGGCCTCCAACTCATCCTCTATCCGCTCCCTTGCTTCCTGTGCACTTGTTACTTCTCTTGAAGCCTCGACTAGTTGGAGTATCAAGCCGTCTCTCTCGTTTTCCGCGTCATGGAGTGATGCTTTATGACTTTCAGATTCAGCCATAGCATTCTCTAAATTTCTTTGCAACTCCGCTTCCCTTTGTTTGGCTGTCTCAATCTCTACTTCCTTTGCCTTGGACCTTTCTTTTATCTTGCTGAGCAGTTCATGCACCATGTGCATGTCTTTTTCATCATCATCTCTCAACTATAAAGCTCTTTCCTCCACCACCTCCACTGGCTTTGGCTCTTCTAGTATTTTTGGTTCGTCCAGTTTCTCTTCACTTTCTTTTTTACTCTTTGTCTTTTTCTCCGTCCCTCTCCGTTCATCTTGTTTTTGTAGGGTGATCCCATAAACTGCCTCAAGGGCCTCTTCTTCGGTGTATCCTATCTCTACCAGATCCTCATAATCATTTCTCTTTTGCTGAACTAGATCTATCTTCTTTTCTTTGGTCTCGGCTTCTGGCTTTTCCAAAACATCTGTGTCCACCTCTACTGTGGTCTCTTCCACAATTTTTTTTGTCTTCTTCGGGCTTGGTACATCAGTCATAGAGGGATGTTTGTCCTCAGCTTCCTTGGCTTTCCATTTTTTGGCTTGCCCATCTTTCTCTTGAGGCTTAGTAGACCCATCTACTTTCCTTTTCCCCTTGTCGTCTTTTTTCAGCTCAGCTTTTAATTGCTATACCTCCTCTTCAGTGTATGGCTCGACAGGTTGCTGCTCCAAAATAGCCTCTGACTCCTCATAAGCTTTAATATATTGATCGTATTGATCAATATGTGGCCTGGCCGAGCTAGTTCCGACTTTAGTGGGGTCTGACACCCACTTTTCTTCAAAGTCACCCTTTAGAGCTCTTTCCGCTCTAAACTGCTCCACTAATCTTTCCATGCTTGCCGCTTTCTGACTTTTGGTTTGCTTGGGAGCAACCTTCTTCTTTACTTTCTTCTTAAGTGGCTCGTCCACATCCTCTTCAGGTTCTGAAACTACTTCTAGTTTCCGGCGTGCTCTTGTGGATGCCCTCTTGGATACTTCGGGCTGTTCTTCCTCCTCGTCGGCTTCTCTAAGCCACTCATTCTAGGAGGGAGCCTTTGGCCACTGATCTCTAGCTCCAATAGCTTCATAAGCTATTCTTGTCAGAATTTCCGCTCCTCCTATGTATTTTGGCTTCTCATTGTGCATGGCAATTACTTGCTCGTGGATGTGTTGAGCGTAATTCACCTCTTTTGGCATATTGCTCTTTAATGCCCATGTGATGGTGGTCGCAATGGCATGGGGTGGTGTCGTATACTTTTGCGGTCTTTTACTGCAAACATGAAGAAATTGGTTGTGCAGTCGGCAAAGGGTTGCCGCTCTTGGGTCCTTCATATCTCCATAGGTCGCATTCTGTTTCTTGGGCCCATAGAGCTCTATGGCCTCCCTTCTTTCCTTGACCGAGCTCCCTTTGTTGTGCAGCTTCAATGCGTCTGCAATTAGTTGTGGAGTGATCTGTACTTCTACCTTCTCTCCATCCATGGCTGTCAATGTGGCTTTTCCATCCTTCTGAATGGATGTTGCCAACTCGTACACTCTTCTTATATCCACACCTGATGGTCTCGAGGTGAAGAAAATGTGCAAGTCTGCCCTTTCCAGGTACCTACTGATGTCTTCTGACCTGCTATAATCTACCAATTCCTGTGGGATCATCGGTACATCCACCGCTTACCCTTGAGGATCTCTAAAAGTCCCCTGGTAGATCTTTATTCCCTCTTTCTCCAATACTGCTTCCTCCACCCAAGTTTTGGTTGGCTTGAGGGTTTCTGTTGGAATGTCAAATGGTTCCTCTTCTGCAATAGCATCTTTGATTGTCGGTCTTTTTCTCTTCGTTGCCGATGACTTGGTGGAATCCATGGATCCTGTAACTCCAATTTTAGAAGTTAGCGTCTTTTTAGTACTGAAAGCCGAAATGAAGCTTTTAACTATCCAAATGACTTGAAAATTGAAACATGAGCTATTCAGGGCCTAAGGATGCAAGGTAGGTGAAAAAATATGCAAAATGGGCTCAAAATCATGCTGGAGACATCATACGCGTATGATGTCTTTTGTGTCAAAATGACTTCATATTGGTTGTGCTTGTAGCTTGTAGTGTATACATGATTATCATATGCTTGGATTTGAGTTTGGATCCCATTTGGTCAAGTTTTGGCCAATTTAGTCCAGTTCCGGCTCTTGGCAAAATTTTGAAAGGGAATTGGATTTTATGATCCAAATTGGATAAAACTTGGTGGTTCACTTTCAAATGGCATGTAGATCACTTCTGTTTGGTGGTTGAAGCCCTGAGGTGCCAAAATCACATAGTGAGACATCATACGCGTATGATGTCTTTTAGTGTATTTTTGGACCAAATTTCTCTATAAGCTTGGATTTGGCTTTAGATAGGCTTATTCAGTGGATTTATGAAGTTTGGATAGATTTTGGGCTAAAAATGGCTCTGGAGACATCATACGCGTATGATGTCTTTTTCATCAATTTTGCATGGGATTGGTTCTGTGAACTCCCCATGTACTAGTGAAGGTCTGTTCCTACTCAAATCTTGGTTTGGACTTGAGTATGTTGGATTTGGGCCAAAAATAGGCTTTATGTGAAGGATTTTCCCTCAATTGGGCTAATGGGGTGATCCTCTTGACCAAATGGTTCCAATTTTCATATGTAGCATGTATTAGATATATATAATGGATGTATGATGACAAATGAGCAGTTTTGGCTCTGTAAGTGCAAATAGACATCATACGCGTTGATAGCCGTTTTTTCGGCTTTCTATAATTGTTATAGTAAGTTACCTCACCCTATCAAATCACTCAAACATTTTGGTTATCCCTACCATTTCACTGTACATAGGCGTGTGTGAGTTAGGGGGCTTTTCCCATATCTTCTTAAAATCCTCAGCTAGCTAGTCACTGGGCTAGTTGAATCAAAAAAATAAATAAAATCAAAAAAATAAAAGTATATTATGGCCTCTTTGTGTGTAAATATTTCATTGTATATATGGCCTAAATATAGGGATTTTTTATAATTATTTTGGTATTTTATTTAAATATTTCTACTTAGGTGTGTGTTTTATTAAACCTATGTACACCTTCTTTCATCCTCTTACACCATAATTATATTTTTTGCCAATATGTACATACTCTAACCTCATATTTTTTCTTTATACAAATCACTCCCACATTTTCACCCTCACCCTCGTGAAAACAAAAAATTGATTTCTACTCATTGGTCATGTTTATTATATTATTTACTTGCATACCTTTTCCTCTTTCACCCAAAATAATTCAAAGAGGGACCATATCATATGATTCCAATATCTTTCCATATCCATAACTCCTCCATATTTTTATTATTATTTTTACTCATTATTCTAACACCATGTGCTCATTGAGCCATGAATAGTCCATACACTAGTCCCACCATGTATATATTTCTTTATTCACCAATAATCCTCCTCCATGCATGGGTCAAGCGCAACTTGGATGCTTTGTATTATGATATGACAAAGGAGGGGCTCACTCTTGGATGCATTGTACAAATTCAACAAAGGAGGGGGCCACTAAAAGACTTTTGCAGGCATAAAAACAGGTCTTTTGGTGAGAATTTTGGCACCTATCTCCACTCCGAATTTGGAGCGGTGGTTAAAAGAGAAAATGTAGCCCACGCTCTGAATAATTAGCTCAATTATTTTCATGATTTTTGGAGCAACCACCGGTGAGATATGATTTTTTGAGTGGACCCTAGTCTGCCCACTTTTCTCACAAGTAGCCCATAGTCTTCTCTCACCTCTTTCCACACTTCCACACACACACACACACACACACACACACACACACACACACACACACACACATTCCTCTCAATCCCTCACTCAAACCTGCACCTTCAATGGTTTCTCTCACCTTCTTCACCATTAACCTCCCCTCTTACTCCCATAGCTCTCATATGAGCTCTCCATGTACATACACCATCTCTATGCCTCTCTCTATTATCTCCAAAGTACAATTCCATCTTAACCCTATATATATACATAAATTCAGCATGTGTACCATGCTTAACCTCTGCAAATCAAGAGATCTCATCAACGGAATTACCATTTTCATCACGATGATCAACCTTGGCGGCGGTGGCGTAAAGAAGAGAAGATGAAGAAGAAGATCGATAGTCATTTTGAGAACATACACAAGTAAGTCCAAAACTTCTTCAAGCTTCACCATCACAAGGATTTGCTCACTTCATTCAACCATCTTACTTCAACCATCCACCCCATTCTACCCATTGTAAATATATCATTAACTTTCTAGTGATTACTAACACTAACCACTAACATACTAACACAAAATAGCCATTGACCTAACCATAAAAGACACCTCACCTCAAGACATGTGTATAGTAACTCTCTCTCTCTCTCTCTCTCTCTCTCTCTCTCTCTCTCTCTCCTTACTTACTTTCACCTTATCTACCATCAATAATGCTCTCTTTTGAGTCCACACCCATGACTCAAGCAGACAAAGAAGGCCCGCAATTTTTTGATATTCAAAAAAATCATAATCCTAATTAGTTAGCTTGTAAATTAGGATTTCCAATAATCTTAATGAGGGGTCTCCAACCTATAAATAGGCCCCTCTCCTTCTTGTAAAACAACCTCCAATATCTCACATAGCACCCCAACACTCTATGCGTGAGGAGAGACTTAGGTGTAGCAACCACTTGTGAGCTTCACTCTTAGTGTGAGAGAAGCCTTCGAGCTACACATTGCAAGTGAGAGAGCGTGAGTTCCACAAACCTCAAAACCACTATTGTATATGCTCCTTCATCATCAATAAATTGAGGTTTGGTGCATCAAAGGCGTGATTCGACATTCAAATCTTCGTCCTTCCATTTGTGCAATACGGTTTGGTGAATTCAAGGTGACTTGTGTATTTTGAGTTTTTATCGGTTGATCTTGATTTTAGAAAGTGTTTTAGTGTGTCTTTCATTGCCAGTTTTTTGTCCATTGTAAGAGGGTATTGTGGTGAAAGGTCTCCCACACCCTAAGACAGTGTGTGTGTGTTTTGGCAATGATTAGAAATCACTAAGCATTGAGTGAGTTTTTGTACAAGTTCTACGATAGCATCATAACGAACCATCTCCATTTGCAAGTCACAAATAAGGTATTACGCAAGATCCTTTCCTCTCTCTCTTCCCTTTGCTCTAGCTCTCTCTGGTCCATTTCATGTGTGTCTTGGTGTGAGGTTGCTTGTGTGTGTTGTGTGGTGCATCTTCTTGGTTGTGCCAAAATCTCTCTTGCGTCCTAGTTCGCATA
This sequence comes from Adiantum capillus-veneris, assembly GCF_014529385.1. Classification (NCBI taxonomy): domain Eukaryota; kingdom Viridiplantae; phylum Streptophyta; class Polypodiopsida; order Polypodiales; family Pteridaceae; genus Adiantum; species Adiantum capillus-veneris. The sequence goes on along the minus strand of NC_140955.1, from coordinate 80,348,971 downwards.
CCATAACTAGGTGGTGCCCCTATCTTGTTTGGGTTTGGCTGTGGGTTTGTTGTTGTGTTGTTCTTGTGGTTGCCCCAACCCCAATTGAGCAGCACGGGAGCCTTGAGGGGTGTTTAGAGGTCGCCTCTCTTGTTGCCCGCCCCGGACCGCCTCAGTGTATGATGTCTTTTGTGTCAAAATGGTGCTTTTTGGTTCCAGATAGCTTGTAGATGTGTTTAACAACAATCCTACAAAGTTTCAATGAGTTTGGAGTTATTTTGACAAAATTAGGACCAAAAATCAATTTTATGGCCTACTTTGTGTCTTTTTGGTTTTCCTTGGGTTTTCTAACTCCAATTCTCATGGTACTTGGTTCATAGGATGTGATTAACATGTGGAATGAGGCTATGCACTCAAATGTTGAAATGGATGTGAAATTCATGTTGTGAGACATCATACGCGTATGATGTCTTTTCTTGAAATGTTGGTCTTTTTGTGCAAAGAATGCTTTGTGCTAGTGCCCTAAGCCCTGCTAACTAGTTTTCAACTTAAAAAGTCATCAGTTTAGCTAAAAAGCCCCCTTATAGGCATTTCAGTCTCCGAGGTCATCTTTTTGCCTTGGAGTTGAATTTCTTCAACTTTTCTTCTCGAGAGTTGCATTTCTAGCTCATTGGATATGTTGTGAAGCCATCTATTTGGTTGAACTTGACTTTGGCTCCCCGTTCTCCATCTTTCTCCCGTTCGTTGCCCGAAAGCGTCTTTTTCACCATCGGTAAGTGAATCAGCTTTCTTTTGGGTTTTGCTTGCAAACATAAGTCATCGATAGTTACTTGAAGCTGCTTGTGAAGTTTCATTTCATTCGGTCGTCAATTTCAGCCGTTATGCCAAAATGACGCTTTGTGTGTCCGCAGCCAAATCGGTTGTTCCGACCTACTTTTTGTGATTCAAACTTGGAGATATTCTATGGTTGTATTGTCCTTGATGTGGTTGAACTTCCTGTGAAGTTTCGTGTTGTTTCGACAACTTTTTCCTGTTTGCCTCTTGCAGGCTCTGTTGACCTAGGGTTTTTCCAGTCGTTCTTTCTCAAGCTTTGAGTGTTAGAAACCCATCTTCTATACTAGGGTAACCCACCTATAAGTTCTTGCAAGGTTTGGTTAGGCGGTTGTGCCACTACCTAGCATTCTACCTCATTCCCCGTCTGCTCTTGTTTCTTGGTTTTGGTCAGTTTTCGCGACAAGAGTTAATGATAAGCATCAAAAGCTTATGGCAACGAGTCTACCTCTCATGTTTGGTGTCCTCTGAGCTCTCGTGGAAGTCGTAGAAGGTCGTAGAAGATCTGTGCTCCTGTGGCTCTCTGCTCTTCTCCAAGAAGGTAATAGTGTGAATGAGCTTGAAAGTGATGTGAAAAATACTTAACTTCGGACTTCCCGGTTCACTTGCCACCAAATTTGTCATGTGCTCCTATCTCGTTGTGAGATGCGCTTTAGGATCTGAAATTTCCCAAATCGGACTCCGTTTGACGTGTTTTCTTAGAATTCCGTCCACTTGCCAAAATTCTGCCGTTTCGGACTTTCTGTAACTTTTTCAGAATTGTACCCAATTTTTACCATGGGTTGCCCTTGTCATTAGGACCATCACCGTCTATTCTTTTCTTTTTTCCAATCTCATTTCACCTGCTTTTTTTAATTTTTCTTTTACTTTTATTAAGAAAATCATAAAAAATAAAGGAAAATAGAAAATTGAAGCCAAAAAATTCCAAACATACACACTAAATAGCTGGTAACCCTGTGTATATGAATATACACTTATTTGTGATTTCTGGACTTGGATTACCACTTTTTTCCACTTTTTAGCTCCAAAAACACTCTTATTTAGTGATATTTACACGTCTAGAGACCCAAATTCATCATTTGATCTCTTCTTGTTGCAAAACAAGGTATATAAGGGCATAAATATTATCAATATCCGCAATCAAACATAAAAATTTCAAAATCATGTAAGACACTGCCCTTGTAATATAATTTTTTGTTTTTCTTTGTTTTTGTCGCTTGTAGCTGCTTTGTAGCTCCTGTATACCTGTATACCTCCCCCCCTCCTAGTCTAAGTCCTCCCGGACGACTATGAAGTGTCTGTGGGCGAAGCATTGTAGTTGTTTGGGTCATAAGTTCCCAATGCAATTGTAGAGCGATGATACAACAGTCTTTCCAATAAAGCTGCTCTTTGTTTGATTGAAGGATTGGTGGTCGGGTTGTGGGTTGGTTTTGGCACTTCGGTAGTAGAATCAGTAAATGGATTCTTCTTTACCTTGTTGTTCTTTTTCACAATCCAAATCTGCTTCCGCTTCGCTTGTGCTTGCCACAAATTCTTTGCGACCCAAACCTGCTTTGTTCTTTGTGTTGATTTCCTCGCCTTGAAATACCTAGGAGTTTTCGTGGATTGTACTGAAGGGAGTTCCTATTTACAAATCCTTGGGATCCAAATTTGCTTGCTATAGCTTTGTGCCATCATGAACTTCTTTGGAATCCAGATCTATTTCACTGTCCTTGATTGTCTGGAATCACTCTGTTGTCTGGTATTAAAGACTCTGTTTTCCACCTTTGTGTTCTCTGGCACAACCTTTTTTGGTGTCCATACCAACTTTGAATTCGTTTTTTCCCAAGGTGGAGCTGTTCTATTATTGCTTGTCTTCCTTATCCAATGTTGAGAGTTCCTCGTCGAAGAGCAATCCAGTTGTATAGAAACTTTTGGTTGCCATTGCTTCTTCTTTTTCTCTGGTTGTTGTTTACCTTTGTTCTTGGATTCTTCCTTTGGAGTTGGCACTGCTCCTTTGGTGAACTTAACTGATTGACTTTCACCTTCGTATTTGATAAGCACTGATTTAGAACTCCAGTCAATCATTGCATTGTATTGCTTCTGCTATGGTTGTCCTAACAATAATGGATGTTGTGTAGCTTGGTCTTCAACCACGTAAAACATATGAGGATACACATACTGGTTAATCTGTATATGTAAAACTGTGCATCCGACAGTTTTGATTGAATTCTCAGAGTAACTCTTTAACTCTTGCTTGGCAGTTTGTAATTTAGTGGCATTTGTCAATTGTCTATACAAACTGAGTGAAAGTAGGTTAGTTTGAGCTCCTGAATCCAATAGTGCTCTGGCTTTGATTCGGTTGGTTCCTACTGTGCATTCAATGATGGGTTCTTCTTTGTCATTATCCATTTCTGTTATACTGACTACGTTTATTCATATTGCTCCTTCATTGCGCTGTTTCTAATGCAGTAGTCTTCTTTTCTCCATTCTTTCCTTCGCCTCGGCTTGCGCTTCCTCCACAATCTTTTTCTTTTTCTGGACATGCAGCTTTTCTTGATGTATTTTGAGAAGCATGTCTTGGGTTAGCGGCAAAAAATACTTTTTCACTCTACATCCACTAATCCAATTGGGCATTTCTTCTCCGTCTAATGTAGCAAGCTTGACGGCTCCACTTGGTGATAGATCTTTAATCACCAGAGGTCCCATCCCTCCCTTTTTAAGCTTCTTAGCATGCTGTTCCAGAGTGTAAACTAGGACATAGTCCCCAACCTTAAACTCTTTAGTCCGCACATGCTTATCAAAAAATTCCTTTTGTCGCCTTTTTTGAGCGTAGATAGAAGCTACTGCTTTTAGGCGAAGCTCGTCTAGCTTTTCCAGGTCATCTATTCTATCAGAAATCTCGTGCCCTGTCCACTCTAGATTCTTAGCCACCCTTAAGGTTGAAATCAAGAATTCTATTGGTAGGATAGCATTTAGCCCAAAAACCATGTTATATGGGGTCGTTCCTATTGATGTTTTATATGCTACCCTATATGCCCATAATGTTGAATGCAACTTCTGGTCCCAGTCAGTTCTCAACTCAGATACAATCTTCGTAAGGACCGTGCATATGGTTTTGTTTGTTGCTTCAGCTTGTCCGTTTGCTTGTGGATGATACGGGGTTGATTTCCTATGGATTACCATGAATTCATCTAGAAGGATCTCTATCACTTCATTATAAAATGTGTGCCTCGATCACTCACAATTTCTATTGTCAATCCATATCGTACAAAGGCGTATTCATATAGAAATTGTGCCGTGGTCCTGGCATCTGCTTTTTGAGTTGCCTTTGCTTCGACCCACTTTGTTAGATAGTCTGTAGCCACAACGATGTATTGTGCATGAGTCTTATATGCAGGAGGTGAAATGGGTCCGACATAATCAATCCCCCATTTTGCAAAAGCTCTTGCCCCCATCATTGGTCTAAGCGGCATATCATCTCTTTTAAGTGGTACTTTGGTCCGCTGACAGTCATCACACCGTTTAACGTATTCCTCAGCGTCCATATGTAATGTTGGCCACCATATTCCTACGGCTAAGACAAGTTTTGTTGTCTTATCACCTGAGAAATGGCCTCCACCTACTCCTCCATGAGCTTGCTCCAGGATTATCACATACTCAGACTCTGATGCGCAAATCCTAAGCTGGTTGTCTTTACCTCTCTTATAGAGTTGATCTCCTATTAAAGCGTAATCTCTAGCTTCTGTCTCTACAGATTTCTGACGATCTTTTGACGTTCCTTCTGGGAAAGTTCTATTTGTGAGATATTCAACAATATACTGACTCCATTCTGGAGCGATCATTATCTGATATAATGTCGAATACTCTACTGGCGGTTTTGATGAACATACAATACATACAGTGACATATTCATGTACGCTTTCTTTCATTCCTGGCCAATAGACTCCCAATTGTAACAAATTCCTATATGTGTTCCTTCTTGAACAATGAAATGCACATTCCTGAACATGTGCTTCGCACAGATATATATTATATTCCTCAGGATTGATGCATAGCCGTAAAACATGATCATTTCCCAATTGATACAACCTTCCTGCAACCAATTGAAGATTCTTGGATTGCTGAATAGCAATATGTTTCTGGTTGTATTCTCTTCTATCAAACTCTCCTCCATAGGTTAATAGGCTAACGACATTTTGAGACCACTTCGGTATCATTTCTATGTTGAACAAGTACGCGTCTGGCATGTCGTCATCCACTCCTATAGGGTCTTCTCCATTCGTCAATCGCGAAAGATGATCAGCTCTAAGATGTGTTTTTCCTTTCTTTACTACTACCGTGAATTCGAATTCCAGTAAGATAATGAACCATCTCACTATTCTCCCGGTATTGCATGGTTTATTCACTAGGTAGAGCAAGGCTTGGTGATCCGTAAAAAACACAAACTTGTTGGCTAGAAGATAATGCCGAAATTTCTTCACAGCATATATCATTCCTAATCCCTCTCGCTCTGTTGTGGTGTAATTCTTCTCTGCATTGTTGAGCTGTCGACTGGCGTAATAGATAGGAAAATCCATGTTTCCTTCTTCTGGCTGAGCCAGAATGCATCCTATTGCATATGCCGAAGCATCTATATGCACATGGAATATCTTCTCCCAATCTGGTGATTTCAAGACTGGAGCAGTAATGAGTGCCTCTTTCAATTTCTTGAATGATTCCTCACACTCCTCTGTCCATTCAAAGTTCACTATTAGCCTGTAAAGTGGTTGGCCTATTATAGCGTACATGTAAATGAATCGTCTATAATATCCGCAATGTCCCATAAAGCTCTGTACTTGTTTCGCATTGGTTGGTCTAGGCATATCCACTATAACTTTTATCTTCTCTAAATCCGTGGACATTCGGTTTTGTGAGACAATATGTCACAGAATTCTGCCCTGTCGGACCATAAACACACATTTCTCAGGATTGAGAAAAATGCGATATGTCCTACATTTCTCAAATACTTTTCTTACGTGTTCTAGATGCTCATCTCTCAGAAGAGAATGTACACATAAGTCATCCATGTATATTTCTAGAAACAACCTTAAGTATTCTTTGAAAGCATGCGTCATTAGCCTCTGGAAGGTTGCGGGAGCATTGGTTAGAACAAAAGGCATAACCCGATAAGCATAAATTCCCCACTCCGTTGCAAAAGCTGTTTTATGTTGATCTTCCGGTGCTATGGCTAGCTGGTTATATCCTGAAAAACCATCAAGAAAGGAGTATGCTGTTTTCCCTGATACACGCTCTAGAACATGATCAGTTATCGGCAGGGGATAATTGTCCCTGATTGTTGCAGCATTCACTTTCTTTAAGTTGACACACACTCGAAGTTTTCCGTTCTTCTTGGGTACCACCACAATCGGAGATACCCAATCGGTGTGTTCAATCTCGTATAGGAATTCAGCTTCCATTAGCTTATCTATCTCTTCTTTAATTCGCTTAGCAAACATATCATTATATGTGTATGGTCTCTGTCTGCTAGGCTTTGCGTCTTCTTTTAGTGGGATTGTGTGTTGGCATATTGATGGGTCAACTCCCTTTAAGTCCTTATAAGACCATGCAAACACATCCCTATACTCTCTGAGAAGACTCAAAAGTCTCTCTTCCTCGCCTAGAGACAAATCTGTGGCTATGTACACCGGTCTAGGTGTCTCACCTAGAGCTGCTAAATCAACTTTTTTTGCATCCTCCGGTCCGTCATAAGATTCGTTCTCCCTTCTCTCTCGAATAGGTTGGGTTAATACCACCTTCCTATCCTCTATTGTGAATTTCCTATAGTGAGAGGGAACATCCATGTTTTCCTTGATTTTGGCGTTTTCGTCCTCTCCACTCTCAATTTCTGTCATCCAAACTTCTTTCAGAGTTTTCTTGAGCTCTCTGTACTTGTTTCTACGTTCTAACTTGGACTCCGTGTGTTCTCTGTTGCGCTTGTTCTTTTCTGATTTTTCTGTTTCAGTTTTCGTTTCATTCCTTTGAACTTGATTTCTTGAGCTTCTTTTGTCTTTTCGTAAGCTCTTTTGCTCATTGCCTCTCATTCTTCCAGAAATCTTGTCCTTAACACAATCTTCCGCCTTTACTAGCATTAGGAATTGATTTTTTCCTCTTATTCTAGGCATCGGATTGGTTCTAACCCCTTTTGTTTTTCTCTTTGCTCTATAGCGTTTCTGGCGTTGTTTAGTTTGGTTCGGAAAATCATAAAATCGGACATCCGTTATAGTTTCTTCGTTTCCGCTTGAATTGTCCGTTGACTCATTGTCTGCTTCATTTCCCCACTCTGGATGATCGAGAATGTCGTGAAACACCTCTTCTTCATCTTCCTTTTCCTGTGTATCGTTCTTTTCAGTTTCTTTTTCGAGTATAGTTCTCAGCATGAAGTACGGAACCACGGCGTACCCGTCCTTGTCCCAAAATTTCGTTGTGGGACCATCCGGAATTGCACAAACATCTAGGGTTGCTAGAATGTGTGTCCATTCTAATGGTTCAAGCGTGTCCTCTGGAAAGGGTTCTCCTATATAAGTTTCGTCTTCGATAGCCCTTTCTAAAACATATTCTTCTCGCCTCAGACTTCCACATTTCGAGGCTCCACACATCCATAACTCCTTGGGCTTACCTAACCAAGCTGGAAATTCGGATCCCGCCAAAGTAGCTGAATCAAACTCCTCTACCGGTGTTCGGTTCACATCTTTGTAGCTATGGTCTCTCAGGTTCACACGTGTAGTGGTTTCCATATTTCTCAGGTATATGTGATCGTAGCCCCAATCCTGGACCATTTTCAACTGTCTCATGAATGGTCTTCCCAGTATGATATCATAGTTATTCTCCTTGCCAAAATCGACAATAGCAAAAGTATGTTCGTATTCAATGCCGCAAGAAGTTACTACGACTTTCTCTAATAACCCCATAGGTTTCTCCATGTGTCCATCTGCTAATTGGAGTTTCAACCTAGTCTTCCTTATTGCTGGTTTTCCCCATTTTTTCCAGATTTCTTTTGTAGCAATGGCTACCCCAGCTCCGCTGTCTAGTATTGCCATCATGTTCACTCCTTGGAATTCAACTGGTAAGGTTGTATTCCCCTCTTCACCTTCGCAATACTCTCGGACCTTGTTTAAGGGTACAGGCTTAGCGTTCTTTTGTGGTTTGCCCAACTCTTGTATACCCTCTTGCAGTCTCAATGTTGGGTCTTTTATCCCAAATTTCTCCAAGCATTTTCCTACAGTGGTCCACATATGTGTTCTTAGCCTCAAAAGCTCAGCTAGAGTGATAGTGCATGTCACTGGTGTTGACAAGATCTCTATCAATCCTTGCGAGTCCATGACTTTTTCTGATGAGATTCTTTGTGAGGGAAGTGCTCTAATCTCGGATTTTGCTTCATACTCTCCTAAGTATGAAGGTAAGGTATTCAGTGAATGAGGTTTGCTCTCCATTGTTCTAACAGAGTCCCCATCTCCCCAGTAAGATTGCAGATCCAAGTCCACTTGAGATCCTTCCTCAAATTCCACTATGGGAGGATTCCTGATGTCCTGTTCCCAATTTGTCTGATTAGCTTGGCAACTTAGTTCATTTGCAAAGTTTGCCTCTCTCACTTGTTTCCAAAATTCATTGTAATCCTCATCTCTTCTGTAAATCCTCTGTATGGCTGGATGAAAACTCTCTATCTCCTGATCTGTTGTGTTCAATACTATGTGGTCATCCTTGTGTGTATTTTCAAGCTTTTGTGCACTGGGAGTCTTTTCAGCTACCCGTGAAATGATAGTCTCTTGCTGAATTGGGTTTTCCGTTCCACAATTCATTGTTTCTCTTGGTGGTTCTCATAAGGCTTGTGCAGTCTCGATCATTCTCTGGCACATTTCAAGTCTCTGCTTTTCCAATTCCACGTTTGGGTATGTCATCCACCTATGTTCTTGTGTTTGGTTGTTGTTTAACCTACCTTCGTAAGCTCTCATCAGTGCGTCCAATGGTTCGTGTACTTTGTCGACTAGCACTGATCCCCCTGAGCTTAAGCTCGTTGTTTCTTTGATACTCTATCCAAAGGAGATAATTACAACATGCAAACATGACACCTGGAAAACGCTTCCAGGGATGTAACATCCACATGCATTTTGGTTAATAGATTCTATTTCCACCTTCCACTTTGCATAGGTATTTCCATCGCAGGACTTTGAAAACATTGTACCAATGAATATATCCTTGGTATCTCCATCTAAGAAAGGAATAAAGACATATTGTTGTTGCACACCTTGAGGAAATAAGCCATGTCTACAGCTGATGTTCTCATGCGAGAGGATCTGAGATGAGAGCATGATGGAGACTAGCTCGTGAGATCGTGCAGGAACATAACACTCATCACCCATCGTTGCGACACTTTTAGGAGGGCTCACACTCCATTGATATCCCTTTTGATTATTCACAAGGATTCTTGGTGCTTCCATACTATCTAATCTATCTTAAGTTGGATTTTTTTTGTCCTCCAAATCAATGGTTATAGAGGGATATCCTCTCCTCCTTTCACTAGAGAATGGCATAGCTTTCCATTGCAAATAGCGTTTGTGCTGATTTAGCTTTTGAAAGATCACTTTCTTTGACATGTACTCACCATCTTTGTCCACAATTCTCCAAAAGATATCAATGTCTTCCTTATGCGCCATATAAAGTCTTCAATATGTTCTCTCATCTCCTTGTCCTTACTTAGATTAGCATTTATGAACTTTTCTATAGTGAAGAGACCCATGCCATTTTTAGCCCAATTTTGGATCTTCTCTAGATTTTTGTTATATCTGCTCCGTTCCCAACTATAATCTTTCTAAGAAGGATTTCTCCTGAGCATTCTTTGCGATCAAAATTGGTGGGGGAGGCTGAGAGGGAGGCACTTGTTTCTTGGTTGGTGGCTTGCTTTGGATAAGAGATTGTTCATCCTGCAAATTTAATGTTGAAAAGGTCACCTTGTCATTATCATGGACATGCTTCTCTTGCGGTAAGGAAATTTTTGAGGTTGACAATTTCTCTTGTGCCCAACTATACAATGCAACTCGGTGTCCGGATATGTCCACTCCCAAAGCTTCCCATGAAGGCACATACATATATAGAAGACTGCTTCCATTGATGTGACTCTTGAGTATGGTGTGGCCGTATTGATCAAAACCTAAGTAGCCTTTAAAAAATTGAGTAACTTCCCTTGCATTCTAGTGAGTGATTCCTTCTAAGCACTCCTTCTCCATGTTTTGATGAAAGAGCACGAGATCTGTAAGTGAAAATTACCAGTTAAGCACATAATTTCCCTCTATTGGAGGCATGTGAACAATTGTAATAACAATGGCGTCTCTCTCTCTCTATCTCTCTCTCTCTCTCTCTCTCTCTCTCTCTCTCTCTCTCTCTCTCTCTCTCTCTCTCTCTCTCTCTCTCTCTCTCTCTCTCTCTCTCTCTCTCTCTCTCTCTCGTCAAATATTTCCATGAGCATACATAGCTTGAAAAAGCAAAATCTAAGTAATGAGAGGCACTCAAAAAATAACATGTCCATGACCAAAAGAAATGGAATGCTCACAAATGATCAAACAAACTCCCAACAGGAGGTCTATTTTCCTCATCCACCACATATGTAGAAGTTGAGGCCTCCTATCTGTCTTGCCCACTAGATTGGGGATGAAGAAGAGGTGACACATATGGCAAGATCAAAGCATCATCACTATCCAATGCTGCACAAGCATGTCCTGAACAGAGACATGCTTTGAGAACAGGAGCAGTCCCACAACCAAACTCCAAACAAAGGCCCTTTGGCCTACATAAGAGCACAACAAGACTAGCAATGAAGTAAGAGCTATGTTGCAACATCCTCTCCATGCAAGCCTAAAATCCATGACTGTAAGAGTCATGCCCATTGCATGAAATAATGACATACTCTCATCAAAGTAAACTGGAGGTGGTACACCTTGCCTATGAATGAAGAATAGCATTCAACTATCACACTACAAAGAAACATGAAAAACACTTAGAATGTTATAGTTTAATCACTACATATACAAGGCACTAAAAAAAACAAAATCAACCTCTTGATGATCTCCACCCACATCCACAAATTCGTAACATGAATGATGAATAACAATCACTCGATGATGAATAACCATGTTAGATTCTCTACTCATCTTCTCAGTCCAATGAAGAGTATCACCTACCATATAGAAATATGATTTTAAAAAAATGTAAATAAAGCAACAATAAGGTTTTCTTAGTATAGAAGATACCTGCAATAGATCCCAAAACAACAAGCCATCCAAAATCTGCCAATGTACTATGCGTCAAATGAATGGCGTCTCTCACGTGCTCCTTAGTGCAAGTATCCCATGGAAGTTGTGAGGGTGTAGAATGTAGGACACCTCCAAAAGGCAAGTCAAAAAACACAAAATTTATGCCCTCCAAAGACACCTCTAATGGAAACATGAATTTACGAGCCTCTACTATCATCTCTCCATAGTAGAGCTCCAATGTAGCTACTGGAAGAATTGTGATTCCATCCGACACATCCACATAGTCAAGCAAAAGTATCTGAGCATCATCAAGCACTCTTTTTATAGCTCCCTCTCTTTTCAACTAGCTATAACAATCAAGTGATATAATTTACAAAGTAGTAAATTATAAAAGAAGCAACTAAAGATAGAAACCCAAACTCTTATTGCCTACCTACAAAATCTATGGTCACCTTGAGTCAATCTGTAAGCCACTCGTGTAACCTTGCTAGACTCCAGCAATGATAACCATAAGATCTTATTTTTTATTTTTTCATCATGAAGAGAAATCAAATTAGTCTTCTTTAATGTTTCCCATCTCTCTTGGCCCCATTTCAAACTCATTACTTTATCAAACCCCTTTTTACCATGTCGAGGATCAAAAATATTGAAAATTTGTCACATAAATTTCATATAAAAAAAGCACTTAAAGACAAACAATACAACCTAGTCAAAAGAAGCATAGCTTTCCAACACAGTCCCCATATTTAATGTACAATTTTGCAATTATTTGTTTCTCTTCTTGTTTCAGATCCTGTGGCGATATCTTTCTTTCTCTCTATATTACTTTGGAGCTCCTTTGACATTTGAACCTTTCAATAAGTATTCAATAGAAACATTAAAATCACAAAGCAATTAGATCTAAATTCAAGAATGTAGTACACTTACATCAAATAATAGACGAGCAAGATATCTCCGTGTAAAGGGATGCCAAGGCTCTTCCCCTTTTGTTCCTCTTTTTTGGAGAGTGTCAATGAGTTCTATCTGCCTTTGGTAGCGCACGGAGATAATCTTCATGATCATCCACACAAATATTTGAGCAATTGACAAGTTCATCTCTCAAGTGAGAGGTAACCAAAGCATGTGTGTTCATGCTACAGAAATGAATTAATTTTTTTTAAAGAAGTGCCAAAATAATGTAGATACATCAAACAATGCACTTGATTTAGCACTATACTTACAAGTTCATTCTTTGAAGACTAGTGAACAATTCTATCTCTGATACCTTTGTAGCATCAATTATTGTACACAAAACTCTACAATGCCTGTCTTTGTTAGTAGAGTACATTTCATTAATGGCTTCTCGCCAAGAAACTGTCCGATGATTCCCTTCCCATACATAGAACATTTTTTGGGCAAGAGATTCAAATTGTGGATGTGCAGCCACCTCTTCTTCAAACTCTAAATTGACTTGTTTCCATATTGGATCCCACCTATCAATAACAACATCTTACAAAAAAAATACATACGTTTACTTATGATCATTAAAAGAAATGAACAAAGGTAAAAACAAGAAAGCATACCTGTGACTAAAGTTTCTTTCATTTGACATGTAGACAATGACACTATAAATGTACCCTTCTCTGCCAAATGTAGACCTCAAGCCACTCACATTTGACCTTAAACCACAAACTTTAGCATGTGGTATAAGTTTGAAAAGAGGTATGGGAGGACATTCAAAGCAACTAAAAACTCTTGTTTTACTTAGAATGTCCTCTCCCCGGTCCAAGTGCAATGTGCTATCATCCTCATCTGCAACATTTGGACATATTTCAGGTCTCAATATAAATGGAACTATTTGCATAGCAGCTTCAACTGTAGATATCTCTTGGTCCACATCATGCAAAGAACCCAAACCAATATCATGACTAACACTCTCATCTGGCAACTCTGTCTTGGCCACTGAGCTAACTTGATCACTACAAAAAGGTTTTGAAATTGATGCACTCCTGCCGCGTCTTCTTGAACCTCCCCTAGCAGTAGAGGGACTACATTCATAAAAAAACAATACCTTAAAAAATAATACTAACAAACTTTCTATTAAACAGACCTTATTAAACAATATTAATAAAGCCGTTTGTAGTTTTCAATTAAAAATTCATGTTTGATAACTCAAGGTCATACAAACTTATGCAAACTCTAGACTTTGAGACACTACTCTAAACTATCCCGCATCGACACAATATAGCTTCAGATAGTGTCTCTAGAGTTTCAATTTATGAAAATGATGTTCGAAAAGGGTGGCAATCTGGTAAACATGTTCGGGACTAGCTTCTACACATTGTAGATCATGCCCAACATGCATAATAATTGAAACAGACATCCCAATAAATAACATTTTAAGCAAAATGTTATCATTCCATTCTTTTTCATCTTTAACTGAACATAGTCCTCTACCAATTGGAAAATATCTTTCTAGCTTGGGGGTAGTTGTTGTGTGCTCCATGGATAGGCCGACCGTAATGAAATCTTGCTCAAAAGACAAAGTCCAAAGTTAAGAGAAAATAGTAAATCAACAAAACATACGCACAGATAAACAAGAACATGCGGCATGCCAACCTTTCTCGAAATAGACCTAGAACATTGGTGCAATTAGATGAGATGCATGAGAACATTGTTACAATATCAACATGCCCGGACACAGTCTTAGAACATGCCGCATCGGCGTGGGACTGGTTATGCCACTATCCCATTGAAGGAAAGTATTGCATGCTTGCCATATAAATATTCCATTGTTAAAATACAAACCTAGCTGAACACGGTCCTAGAACATGCTGTGTTTGCGTGGGACTGGTTATGCCAAGATCTCGTTAGACAAAAACCAGTATAGCATGCCTCATAAACATTCAATTTCTTCAATTCCAGCAAAGCCAGACACAGTCCTAACACATTCCGTGTCGGTGCGAGACTGGTTATGCCACGATCCCATTGAGCAAAACTACTAGAAAAACATCTAATTTAAACAATGCAACTCTTTCTGGACTCAGTCTTTAAACATGCCGCGTCGACGCGGGACTAGTTATTGCACGATCCCATTGACCAAAACCATTTAAAGATTGCCTGATAATCATCCTTAAACATTTCATTAACCCCAAAAATTAATCATTTTTTGCATTAAGACATAATCCTTAAATAAAAACACATCTAAGACACAATGGGGTTGCCTTCCCTTTCAGGTCATAATGTCCACAAATGAAAAAAGAAGGCTACAATAGCTTGACAAAATGAAAAGCTATCTCGCAACTGTCTTGCGACTTCATTAAGCATTGCACAGAAATCTTAACGAAAATAAAAAACTATTATGAAGTGTGATTAAACCACTAGGAAGTGCCTTGCAACTGTCCTGCCACTTCATTAATCAATGCGTAAAATTCTCAAGGAAAAAAAAGGGACTCTACCCTAAACAGTCTTGCGCCGATGCGGTAGCAGTTAGGGTAGTGTCTCAAGTGATTTTGAGTCAGGGAAAGCGGCGTCTACCTTGTGGGGGGTTGATGTTTTGGAGCCATTCATTTTCCATGGATGATCCTTCTTGTAGATGACATTAGTCGCAGTTTCTATCTGTGCGCAGGCTTTTAGAAAAGCTCAAACAATGAGTTATAAAATCCTTGTTAAAACATTAAAATGCCTATTTACCTAATCTCAAGCTTATGAGATGTGGTGAGGGAAAATGTGTCTCGGGTTAATATTGTGCCGGTTGTGACTAATGGGAAAATGAGAAATTACGCTCCAACATAGAGTAAAATAGTGCAATAAGACAAATTCTGTATAATGAGAATATGTCGAGGGACATTTACATTGCAATGAAAATACATTAATGCCTTCAATAGGTTTAGACATCGAGACAAATCAGTAAAAGTTGAGCATAGAGGTGTAGGAAAATCAGTGAACGTTTAGCATAGAGGTGTAATTATATAACATTGAGACTTGAGACATATCTTGTCGTGAAGAGTGAAATAGAAAAAAAAAATCAACATTTTTTTGCCCTAAATTTTGGCCTTTTTACACTTAATATCAAGACGAGCATGGCATAGGTGATTGAATATTGACATTTTGTCTTTTCCAAGAGATTGTTGTCTGCAAAAAGCGCACTCTATTACTCTCCAAGTTGACTGTTGTTCAATCCATGCAATGGCTTGTCATATCAATATCTTTGGTTCCCAACATAAGCTGAAGCTTGTAATGATGTTTGCAAGTCGGTATCACACTATCACTGTTGAAGATTTAACATAGCATTTTGAGTTGGAGAACAAAAAATTCTCTTATGTCCACTCACACTACAAGGTGAGCAACCTTGAATTGAACCTGCACGTAATGATACAAATGAGTTGTTTTACCATTTGGATAATGAATATTCATAGTTTTACAAGGTGCTTTGCAACAAACAGCCATCATCGTCAAATGCAGGCTCAAAAGAATCTCCAATCAATGTTGAAGATGTCACTGCATGCATGAGAAGTGTACTCGATGTTATTCGTTCTCTTCCTCTGCAAACCAATCTATATATTGCACTCTCCTCTGTTGCAAGTGTGACTAAGGTTCTAGAAATTCCTGCTTTTTATGATCGGTATGTTGCCTATGAACTTCCTCCTCAAAATGATAACTGTGCTATGTATGGGATGGAGCAAAGATTTGATGGGCATGTTTGGACAGAATATGTTACCTACAATAATGATATATTTAATGGTGCTGTTTGTTTTAGTCGGTTTGGAGGACATTTGAGATGATCCAATATGGAATGCCCATACTATCAGGGAAGCAGACAATTGAATGAGTCTCAATGGCGAGGAAAATTAGCACGTGCTCCTAGTAAAGGCCTCTTGGATGTTGATAATGGAAAGCTTATATGCTTTCATTGCCGTCAAATGCCAGAGTGCATTGACACTTGCCCTGCGGTTGTATATTATTGTATTCCATCTGAAAAAAATAGAGTTATTAGATGTGTATTGCATTTAGATTTTCACAAACATCCTGTTGCTGAGGGGAAGAGCGGAGTTGCAAACCAGTCAATATCTGATGTATTGATGCATTGAGCTTCCTTTGATACTCTAACAGCTTCCAAATATCTTGAACAAAAAACTATAGAAGACCTACTTATGGACAGGCTTGCGTCTCAAGTAGTTGGTGGTGACTTACCAATGATAGATGGAGAGTTCTCTTGTTTTTAGGATTCTATAACCCTATTGTCAGACAAGCGACGTGTTCAAAGAACCTTAGAGTCAGCTAAACGAGCAAAAGGAATTACACCTCTTGGCTTGGAGTCTATTTTGACTTTAATGGAAAAATCAAGATATCTCTTTCTCCACAGTGTTTTGTTCTAGGTCAGCTTGGACCAAGACAACAACCTCATATATTTAAAATGTCTACCATGGGACGAGGGAGTCCTGTTGATTTGATGAACCATATGTGCCGTGGAGGAAATTTTCAAGATGTGTGGGTGCATTTTGATCATGTACATTGTGTGGAGGGTTGGCCTACTATGTCGGTGCATGTTTACAATCCATATGTAAGAGAGCTATTAACATTGGCAATATGTGAATTTATTGTGGAAAACATGCATCCACAACTAGACTTTTGGAAAATGCTTAATAAGGTTGTAGTTGATCATGGTTTTGATAAGCCTGAATTTTGAGGATTTATGGCAGATGAAGCAAATGCAAACTGGATTGCGGTTCGTACTATCTACTTTGGTGGAGCCAAAAAAAAGATGCCTGAGAAAGAGAGATCATGTGTTTTTCATTGGGAGGAAAGCATGGTAAGCACATTGTCAAGTGTGTACGTTCCTCTTATCAAGAGGAGCATAAAATATTGTGTCAAAGGATGCACCTTCAAAACATGCAACACAAGTATGCAAGGATGAACTCAAATAGTTTTGGAAAATGGGCCATGCTATTTTGGGTGAGATTCCAGCATTAGGAACATGGTTGTTCTGGTGGGATGTTAGAGTACCTTATTGGGGAGACGGATTTGTTGCTCAAGATAAGACACGTGCTTTTGTCCCTAGAACAAATCTTTTTGAGGCTAAACATGCAAGTATGCATGCTTCAATTGGTTATAAGAATAACATTGGTCTGTATGAAGTCACTTGTGTAGATATGTCACTAGAAATTCTTCAAAGTAAGGGCATGCAATCATCCACATGACCAATGACGGCAGACCTAGCAACCAGATTTATGAGCAATCAGTGAGTGTCAACATCGAATAAAAAACTTCTTGATGTAGCTCAGTCACAATTTTAGAAATGCAAATACCAAGTCCAGAGATGAATAGAGCTACAATACGGGAAAAGAGTGTGAAAAAATAATGCTCAATCTTTCTTGACGCCGATGAAATTCTTGGAAAATACTCTCATAGACCATAGTTTGCTACTGTCACTACTCCAGTTTACAATGTACCACATAGCCAGCAAAATGCTTCCGCTACCCCTAGTCTTTGGCCAAAGAAAAAGGTGCCTAAACTGTTTGGGTGATTAGGCGCACTGAGTCTCGCAAAAAAATGACATGTTATGGTGTTCTCCCCATAGATAAATTACATTGTGGTAGTTCATAAACAACAATTTAGATAATGTGAAAAATGGTGTTCTTGCCCCTTAGATAATGTTATGGTGTTCTCCCCATAGATAAATTTAGATAATGTTATGGTGTTCTCCCCATAGATAAATTACATTGTGGTAGTTCATAAACAACAATTTAGATAATGTGAAAAATGGTGTGAAAAAGGAGAAAATATCCCGCTGTGGGTGCCAAATCAAAAGGAATTATTGAGGTGTTTGTATGGTTTTGCAATGATAGTAACACTCATGCATGTAATATTGATGGGATGATTATTGGACCTCCTGGACCAGCCCCGGGGATGTGGGTTGTGGAAGAGGGAACGTGTCTGCTTCCATGGGAGGTTGAGATGCTACACAAAAATGGATTTGTGCTTCATTGAAGTCGATAAATTATAGCCATAACTGGATAGCAAGAGGCTTCTACCTTTCTTTGGAGCAATGGTTGGAAGCCTCAGGAATGCCAAAATGAAAGGAATAACAGGAGTTTGTAGTCGACAATGTGGAGTTTTGGAGGGTTTTTATAGGAGGTTTATCAGACAAGGGAGCAAAGAGTTGTGGGTGTTTTCAAGCAATGCCCAAAAAGGTTTCTAATATTCAAAATTAAGATAGCAAGACGCAGACCGTCCCGTTGGTGATGCAAGGCATGGAAAACATTAGGGAAATTTTGGACTCTCAAATGGGCCCTATAAGGACTTTGAATTTCTTGCTCTTGTCCAAAATTGGCGCACGGTAAAATTTTAACAAATGAAATCAAAACTTGTCGACCTTTTAGATTTAGAATGTACTCATTGGGATATATCCATTGATATGTAGCATGCCATCATATTCCTTATATTCTAGAAGATTCCATATTTTGATGTAACAACTCCATCTTATAAATGGAATCTCTCTCCACATTTCAGCTTCAATGAGGAGGCCATAAATTCTACAAATCAACTTTAAATTTGTCAAATTTTGGGGATTTAGAACCTACTTTCTAAGATATTTCCAATGATAAGTTTTTTGATAGGGTTTTGACAATTCGTTTATGTACTTCACTAGGTTGCCCACTTTGGACAAGAGATGCAAAGTCAAACCTCCTTATAGGGCCTCTTTGAGAGTCCAAATTTTCCCTTATGGGTATGGTTTGATGCATTAGAGGGTAAACCAAGGCAGGCATGGCCAAGCTCTACAAGCTTGTTCTCTACAATTTTTTTGCAAAAAGGTGTCTTCAATTGACATGGATGAAAAATTGAAGGGTCTCAAATAGGATGTATGTGAGGTTCTTCTTCATAGTCCTTTTATATAATGTTAGGTAGAATCGGCAACGATGATGCAATTGGCCAACGGTGACTACTTGAAGATGGAAATGTTTAAGGCATGCTTGTACCCCAAGGTGCAGGAAAATGTGATCTTTGAGAGTCCAAAAAATTACAACGATAATGGGTTGATTGCCCAAGCAAAGATTAGAAAGATCAAGACGAAGATCTAGCAAGGCATGTTGGGATACAAAGTGGTGACTCTTGTTCAACCTGAGAGTGCACGAGATAAAGTTTAAGTGGACAATTAGGAAACTAAGGTGTGGCAACCATTCCACAACATTGGGTACATATTCTTCAAGAATTATTAGAACAAATGCAAGAGATCTGTTTAAGTGTGATGGACAGAGCATAGCCAAGAGTAGGTAGGGGCAAGGCTATGGATGGTTGATGCTATAATTGTAAGGAGGAAGGGCAATATGCTCCATATTATCCACATCTACCTAGACAAAAAGAGGTATGTTTCCATTTTTTGGCAAAGTAGTGGCCTCTCAATGCAAGAGGGAAGCCAGTTAAAAATCTTGCACCACCTATTCCACCATGTAATGAGGAAGTTCATAGAGTTCACATCACTGGAATGGATACATAGGATGTTGATGTTTTGGCCAACAAGAGGGCACATGGAGAAATACAGACACAAAAAGGACAGAAAGCTAGAGCAAGCAAGGACTAGCAAGAGAAGAAGGTGTCACAAAATAAAGCGGCCAGCTTGGTTGAGGTCTCCAAAATACGATTTGGTGAGTGATCTTGAAAATGAAAAGACTAAGTTTACATTTGGGAAGTTATTAGCATTGAAACCCAAGTTATGGAGATAGTGACCCACTATTGTTAGAATTAGGCTTCCACGGGTTACAGGATAAGTGCTTGTTATACAAAATCTTTCCTTAAGGGTAAGGCGTCTAGTAATGGATGTGCTTCCTCTCATTGATGCACTTATTAAAAATAAGATCAGGTACATGCATACATCAATGGTGGGACTCAAGTATTTGTTTTGAAGGGTGAAGGGGTTAATGTAGTGAAGTCAAATGTTCAAATGAGAACGGTCAACCATGAGAAGGCATGGTGTTTGGGCATAGCTCAGGATGTGGAGGTAAAATTTAGGGGTATTGAATGCCTTATTGACTTTTCAATGATGAAAGCGTGTGATAATGCCTATCATATAATCTTTGGGAGGCCATGGATTCTTGCACTAGGAGACAAGCAAGACTTGGAAAGTGGAGTGTTCACCTTGCTAAACAAAGAGAATGGTAGGCACGTAGTCTTGTATTAAATACCAAGGAAATCCACTTCCATCCTATGGTAGAGTGTGGTGGAGGTGATTCAATGATGAGCTATGTGTATGAGACTGAGATGGCTTATAACAAAGACTACACAATTACATAGGAAGAGGAGAGTGATGATGACCTTTTGAAGATTGTTGTAGATGTATTCCAAGTTACCATTGATACTCTCCTTGCAAAGGAAGGTCTGTAGTTTCAAGTTCTGAGTGTAGATGCAGTAGAAGCGGAGGGCATGCTAGTGGAAGACTTAACTAAGATAGAGAAAGAGATTTATGTGTTGTTTTTTGTATCTTATATTGATTTTCTTGCAAACAAGTACACAGATCCATGAAAAGCAAAAGGGGTGGAACATAGGATTCTACTCAAAGAGAGGTGCAAACCAAGAGCACAGAAATTACCAAATTTTGGAGAGATTTAATAGGAATTTTTATGGAAAGAGATAAAAAAACTACTTGAAGCAGGTATTGTCTACCGTGTACAAGAGTTTGAGCGGGTTTCTCAAATTGTTACTACACTAAAAAAGAATGGGAAGTGGTGAGTGTGCATCAATTAAGGGCCCTTAAAGCTAGCACAAAGCAGAATCACTACCCTTTGCCATTCCGAGGTGAAATTTTGAACAAAGTAGCAGGTCATGAGAGATATTCAATTATGGATGGTTTCTCAGGTATTCCCAAATTGGTAATGTTATTGAAGACTACCTTTATTTATCCATGGGGATGTTTTACCTATTGCAAGATGCCTTTTGGTTTGGTTAATGCTTATGTGACTTTCCAAGATTGGATGAACAAGGTGTGTGGACCGTATATTGGTACATTTATCAAGGTGTTTATGGATTATATAGATTTCTATAGCTCTAGGGTTGATCATATCTCAAAGTTTAAGGCTAGGTGAGGAAGGTGGTAAGTTGATTCCAAAGAAGTGTAAGTTGGCTCAACCTGGAGCTCATTTATTAGGTCATGTGGTCTCACAAAATTGTATAGAGGTTGATCTCAAGAATGTGAAGGCTCTATTATAGATTTTTTGAAACGTCCCACAAATGCTTCAAGTTTGGCTTCATTTAGGCACAAGTTTAAGTATCTATCATGTTTTTTTGGATGCTTTCTAAGTATGTATACCCTCTTCAAAATATGAGCCAACAGATTCATGGTTTTCAGTGGATTGAAGATGCAGAGGGAGATTTTGAAAGAGTAAAGGAAATGCTTTACCAATTTCAATTATTTTTTGTCCTCCCAACCACAAGGGTGACATCTATGTTTCTACGATGGTGGGTCTGGTTGCTATTGGAGAATTTTTGCTGCAAAAGGTGGGTAGATGTTACAAAACCATCTATTTTGAGAGCCGGGTGATAAGTCTTGGGGAGATGACTTATACTGAAGCTAAAGAATGGGTGATGACCCTGGTGTTTGAATGCAAAAAGTTTAAAGTGTACTTGATTATTTGCAAATTTTATGTGCGCACATCTAGTATTTTTTACTTGAATTGGAGCTTCATATAAAGCTAGGGAGGCGTACCATAAAGTGGATGTTGAAGTTGTAGTAGTTCAAATTTGAGTTTAAGATTGACCAGACTAGATGATCTCATATGAGAAACAATTTAGTTAACAAAGGTGCCAATTTGCCGGTGTATCTAAGGGTGGTTCAAGAAGAATTTTGTGAAGTGCCTAACTTGGAAGGGGCAATTGTAATGTGGTTTGGTAGAGCATATATGAGAGTGGTGTAGAAAGAAGGAGGAGGATTGTTGATATGGGATTACAAGGTAGATTTATATTTTCTAAATCTTATGATTTCTAAGATGTTCATTCAAACAATGAGGCCAAGTATTTGGCTTTTCATCTCGGTCTAAGGCAGTGTGTAGAGTTTCACATTTCCAAGCTCATAGCAAAAGGTGATGCAATCTTGGTCATCAAGAAATTTTTGGGATAATAGTAGTACGTAAAGAGAGATCTCTTAAGCATTGGATTTTCTTCATCTTAGGTTTTTTGAAGTAGTACAATTCAAGAGTGAACAAAACCAAGCTGCAAACCAGTAGGCTAGTAGTCAAATGCAACTAGTGCATGTAGCATGGCTATATATAGCACCCACCATGATGGTAAACTTTGAAAGAGATTAATGAATTTTGAGTATAATTTAGTTTTTTTAAGATATATACAAGATACAAAAATGAGAATTGTTCAAACATCTCATAGATTCACTTTAGTGGGTGAAAATTTGACGTCTTATGGTCGTGATTGGATGCTGAGAAGATTCCTCTACAAAGAGGGAATTGGTAGGTTTTGGATTATTGTCATGAGGAAAGTGGGCATCAAGGAAACGATCATATACTTTTTGGTATTCTCAGAGCTGGTTTTTGGTGGTGTTATTTATATAGTCAGAGACATTCATTATTGTTGCAAGACCCTCCAGCAAGACCCTCCATAAATGTCAAACCATGGGAGAGCTGTAAGGTTTCCACCTTTCTAGAAGCAAAAAAATGAACTCTAAGCTTTATTTGAGAGCATTGGACGTGCAAACTAGAAAACCCTTAACCTAAATATAGTCAAAATTGGTATTTTTGGATTCTTAAGCACAACTTTACTTCAAACTTGACCCAAAAATCCTGACCAAAAATTCTCATCGTTACTTTTAATACGATAGATAATTGAAGACCTTTGATAGTTATTAAAGCACATGTCTTTTCACATGGCCTACTAGACATTGGACCAAATAATTCCAAATAAAGAAAATTGATTTGAAGATAGAAGAATTGAATATTTAAGTTGGGCAGGCTAAAAACAAGGAATGGTGGTACAAAATTGGTTGTCCTTGACACCACCTAGGTGTAAGGACACAGGTCCTATGGACAAGGCCACCGGCATGACCGGACAATGTGTACACTAGGGGGAGTCTATAAGATAACATGGTTGGGTGGATACTAACACACTTCATTACTCCATTCCTTTCAGTGGTATCCAAGCTATTTTGGGAAAGAGGAAAAGAGGATTGCATGTGCATGTGGCACACATCTCCTCTCTCACGATCCACATGCAACATACGGGAAAGACGACGACCCACAGTGCAGCAAAAGAGAAGACACGGACATCACGAGAGAATAGACATCGAGCCATGTGCAAAACAACTGTCCACGATCTCCATGCAAGGCAGCCATCCAAGGCGGGTGATCAAAGACAAACTGGATCGACAACCCTACGGCACCAAAGCTCTGTTGACACTGTTGGTTGCGCGCGTAGGAAGGCCCTCTAAACCCCTGCATGAAGGAGGGTTGAACCCACCGATGAGGGTTAGAGGCCAACACCCTACCATCCAAGCTATTGAGACTTGTTGTATACAACAAGGAAATATAACATACTTGAGTTGACAAACAAAGCTAGAAAGAAAGAAAAGCTACAAAATTCAAGGAAGTAGTTTCACCCTTCTTTTCCACTCCTTAGAGAAAGGCAAGTTTTCTTCCTTTTTTTTTTTTCTTCAAGCTCAAGAAAGAAGATTCACAAGTGAACAAAAGCCTTCACAAAAACAATGAGTTTTTGTGAAGAATCAAATGAAAGTGTTCTTACAAAGAACAAGACGTGAAACGCTACAAATTTCACAAGAGGAGGATCGCATGCGATGAAAAAGTTGTCGAGCATAAAAACTACAACTACTTTAAGCTATACAAGGTACAAGTTGATATTTTTTTCTCTCTCTACATTGGCATGTGTTTACCATGGATGGCAAGGATATCCCACATACAGACCATTGCTAATAAAACTTAATGTGCTGCTTCCTCATACTCTTGGTGTCATGTACATATCCAA
Organism: Adiantum capillus-veneris; assembly: GCF_014529385.1. NCBI lineage: Eukaryota > Viridiplantae > Streptophyta > Polypodiopsida > Polypodiales > Pteridaceae > Adiantum > Adiantum capillus-veneris. The sequence continues at coordinate 80,324,939 of NC_140955.1, read as the reverse complement.
TGTGCTATGTTTGAGTGTATATGCATGCGCTACAATGAGCAATTTTAGCTCTAAGTTGCCTAGTGTGTTTAATTGCTCATTTTGAGTTGTTAATGGTGTTTTAAGTGAAAACAAGCATGGATAGAGGTAAGTAGGCCTTGGGAGGAGCCAAAAGACCCCTCATTCATCATTTTTGGTGAAGGTGAGCAAATGCGGTTTCTCACCTACCCGAGTGTGACATTTGTAGGTTTTGATGTTGGAAACCTTTTGCCTATAGCCCTTAGAGACCCCCAATCTCAAGTTTCATGTCATTTGGAGTCCATTTGAGTGTTAGTTAGACTGCACGAGAGACTTAAGCATTTTACACTTAGTTGCTTCCTTGCTTGAGAGTGACACCTTTCTTCTCAGTGCATTGCCATTGGGCCATTGCATTCAACATTTCCATATACTAGTTGAGTTGGCTATATTCTCCAATTGACATATTTATGTTGCTTTGAGTTCTCGCTAGGATACTCCGTCCGATTGCGGCAGTTTGCCAACATTGAAGCCGTTGGCGGGGACATAGGACTTACATTAGCAAAGGAGTTCACGGTGAGGCTCTTCTTTACCTAGTGCCCAAGTGTTATAGTTCAATAGATTTATCTTTAGGTAGGGGAGTCAATGAGGCTTGCTGATTTTTAGGTAGATAGAAGAGCTATGCATTCTCTTTTGGTTGCATTGTAGGTTAGGACGACCTTAGTTATTGGTCTTAGTGCATTGTGCATTGAGTCCACGCTTTGAGTCTTGTTGTAATTGGTGTTTGGTAGGCAGTTGTGGTGATTTGGGACTTTATTTAGAAATTTCTCTATCATCCATCCACTATCACTTCTTTTTATTCTGTTTTTATTTGTATTTTGTTAGTTTGTAAATTAGGTTAGATAAAGGAGTAGTAGTTAGGTTAACATTCCATTTTGGTGTTGCTTGGACCAGCCAAACTTGCTTTTGGATGCGGTATTGTAACTTTTGAAGGTTAAAGTGATTGAACAGATAAGAAGTGTGAATAGCTTAGAACGGGGTGTGTGAATTAAGGAATTATTTCTTGTACACTTGCATACACTCTAGTAGAGCATATGTGGAAATTTTGGCTATTGTTTGAGTCATCAGTTGTGACTAAGAGCAAGTTTTGCAGTAATTGGCCAAGTGGAAACTCTAGACAGAGGCCAAAAAATAGTCATTTTGAGTCATGCAGGGTGTCATTGGGAAGCCCTAGTGGTAAGGAAATCACAAAATATGAATAGCTAGGAAATAGACCTCAGCGGCGGCAGCTACCATGGTTGCTGCCACCACTTGAGAATTTTTTTGATCTAGAGAATACCAACAGGATCCACAAGCCCCATACTTGTCAAATCCATTTTCCCCAGGTCAAAAAGATTGAAAATTTGGGTAAGTCATCTAAAACTGCTTAAGTGACTAGGCTCACAAAGTTAGCTTGATTGTTGATAGGGAAAAATTCAAAATTACAAGTGACACATAGGTGTAGAAGACTGTACAGGTGATCGGCAAGCCACTGGAGTGAAAAAATAAAAAATCTCTCCAAATCCAGCTATCGTAATAGTTGCCATATGTGCCATATTGGGACCATGTTGGTGTCATTTGATTCCTAGCAGTGCAAGGATCCCAAAAATACCTTCCTTGACTCCTTTGCACCAGTAAAAGCCCCTATAATCACCCAGAAATTGAATGTCCAAGGCCACAACCTAATCCTTGACCCAACATGCATCAAAGAAGTGTCAAAACACTTCATATAGAGTGTCAAAAGACTCACCAGGCAGTGGCTAACCAACAAGAATTGACTAGGCTCAAAAAGCTCACCAATGTCACATACCACGGTTACTGCCATTTGGTATATCTAGGAAATTCGATCCTACCAGCTTGTAGGCCATCTTTCCCCGGGGTTCTAGAAATACCTTGGTTGAATTAAACAAACTGCAAAATCACTCTCAAAGAGCTTATTAAAGATTAGGCTTTGATTTGTCAAATTATTGATCTAGGTTTTATAATTTTTGCAATGTTTTGAATTTTAGTAAATATTTCAGAGAGAAAATTGGACTAATCACTCAAAGGGCCAAGAGGCAAAGTGCTTGTTTTGTGTATACAGGTACCCAGGTTACCAAGAGCAAAGGCTACACAAGGAACTAGCTCACCACAAAAGTAAGAGGTTGGGATTTTTCTTGGTCTCTTTTCATGTATTTGAGATTGAGCAGGTATCTTCTGAGGGATGATAGAGTAACAAAGGACTAAGGGATTCTAGTATCAACACAGAAGAGTGTAAACCAAGACAAGATAGATTACTTAGCTCCAATCATTTTAAGAGGGCCGTGCTATTGACACCTCTTCTGACAAATCATATCACTGGTAGAAACTACGAGGCTTCCAAAAACAAGGGGCTATAGGGGTTAGCACCTCCCAAACCCTTTTGAACACACCAAAATATATGACAATATTTTTAAAGGGAACAAACGCCCATGGATCCCTAGTTTACACAGATTTTTAAGGACGACAATGCATCTATAGTAAAGAATGGCCTGCTAAAGGATTATAAATAATCCTAGTAAACAATAATGGTGATAGATTTATTGATGAAGAGGGAAACCACTACCTCATTGTCAAAGACTCAAAAAGTTAAAATTGGTATATAGACAACGTAGCAAAAGGGAAGATGGTTGTGGAGACCCAAGAACTAACTCCTAAACTCAACCTTCTTGGAGCTTTTTATATTCATAACAAGAGAGTGACTAAAATTCATGAAAATATCAGGATTTACAAGCACGGTGATGGGAGACTCATCTCTTACTACCATTGCATGGAACCCCATGTGAATGAATTAGGCAAAGACAAAGCCGTGTACTTGTTTTCTTATGACATGATAACAGGAAACAATATCATTTTTGTCGATAAGTACATACAAGAATATGAGTCAATCCATCTAGGGGATGTAAGAAGAGTGATAATGCCAAAATTGTCGACACAAGATTTTGAAGAAAAGCAAAAGCCCACACATACCCATAGCAAATCCACAAATCCATTTTCAAAAGATTACGACACTATGCTGCATACTATTGGGACAACCATTGCCCAACCCTCAAAACCCACAAGTCACACCGCTATCTTTTTAAGCATGGCTCAAACAATATGCAACACCAGAACAAAACACAAACAGAGGTGGTTATCAAGCCATGTCAAGGCTAGAAGCACCACCAATAACACCAATCCATCATGCACCACATTAAGAACAAGAACGAGAAGAAAGGGTCCAAGGAGAGGAATGACCACATGCTAGACCAACCAAGGATTATGGATTAGGAGCACCCTTAGGAACCCTATGCTTGGATTGGTAGATCATCGTAGGATCAAACCATCTAAGGTCCAAAAGTGGGTAAACAAGAAATATTCTGAGAATAGAGATCTGTGGAATCATGTGGCAGCATTTGTGCGTGTCATTAGAGCTGAGGAAGTCTTAGACTTTCCAATGCAATTTGTAGGATTTGGACTAAACCTTGAAGAAGATTCCACCACCTGGTTTGATTCCGTAGAATGTAGGAAAGTCGAGTCAATTAAGGAAGTGTTTGAGGATTTTATCGAGGAATTCTCTCAAAGAGGGCTATCTCACACCATTGTATTACAAATCCACAAATTCAACCAGAAAGAGGCGAAATTCCCATGAGAGCAACCTTACGAGAATGAAGAGATATGTGAAGTTTTATCCTATGTAAGATTTCTCATCTCAGTCAAGGTTAATGTTCATTTTTATTGAAGGACTAAGGAACATAGATCTTCAAAAAGACCTACACATGAAAAAGAGTCCTACATTGAATGAATTGATGAAAGAAGCTCTGTACTTGGTGGATAACTGTGATGTGTACAAGGAAGGATACTACAAGGATCTAGATGATGGCTCCCCATCAAAGCATAGTGGATCAAAATCTGCCAAGTCAGTATAAACATCTGAATCTCCTCTAAATCAAGAATAGCTCATTGAAGAGATGCTCAAGAGGATCAATCTGTTTTCTAAACCATAGGTTAAGCAACCTAAGTGGTGTGAAATAGAGCAAAAGTGGACAAATCACGCGAGTGAAGAGTGTTATCAAAACAAGGTATACATAAAAGAACACCAGTATGACCCAAAGCATCTGACTCTATTTAGTGACTTATGGAACATGCTAAGCACAATTTTGAAATGCATGCCGGCTCATTGACTTATCCTACGGACAAGCTAGTGTCCACCTCTATAGGGAAAGAGTTTTCGAGTGATGAGAATGAATTAAGGGAGCCAGATGAAAGCTCAGCAAAGGATTCCAAAGAAGAAAGGGAATCAAATGATAGTGCTTGTAAAGGTTTTGATGAACCTAGGGAGCCAAATGCAAGTTCATCAGAGTGCGGTGTGGACTGCACAAGAGGGGACCCACTCCACTCCTTTCTTGCATAATTCCTAGATTGAATAAAGTCATGAATAAATTGATATAGTGCTTTTACAAAGTGCCAAGTGGATATATGACCAAAACAGGATACTATCCACCTGAAGAACCGAAAGCATCGGAACCATGAAGCATGATTGGATTGTTTGGACCACCAACTGCTGCACATGCTGCAGGAGAAGCTAAATACAACTTGGATGAATGCACATTTCTATTCCTAGAAAATGGAGGATTAGTGAGATCAAGACCTTCTTATCAGGAGCAGAGGGTTGCTCAACCTAAGGGACCTTGTTATAAGTGTGGTTTTGACCACCTGATGAGAGATTGACCTCACGACAAAATCATAAGGGTGAATGCATATTTCCCTGAGTGTGGGATCACTCATTTTCTCCTTGATCGCCCAAAGAACCCTATCAAAGGAGAAAAGGAACGATGAATATACTCAAGGCAATACCATCTAGTAGTGGGTTAGAAAATGAAAATGTGATACCAATCCAGGTGACAGAAGAGTACAATCTCAAAAAGTGGTAGACGAGCCAATTTCATCATTAAAGAACCAAACACAGATGCATCTATCATTGAACAAAAAAGTCAGAAAAACTTGTGAAAGGAGAGGAAATCTAGGATGAAAGCTAGGAAGGAATATGAACAAACTTCCTTAGCTGAAGAACTTAAACAAACTAGAGAAAATTTGAGAAAACTAGAGAAAAACTGAGAAAACTAGAAGGAGAAACAAACAAGAAAAAGACCCCCTAAGGTAGTACCAAAGCCAAACATAGTTGAAAAACCCAAGAGTGCTAGTTCAGGAGGATTTATATTGGTAGAAAAGGTCAATGAACCATTAGACACCCTCCTTAAAGACTATAATGCATGACTCAAAAACAATAAGAAAAAGAGGGATGACATATTCATATGCAAATTTAGAGAAGCAAAGGCTTGAAATGTGCCATAAAATGATTCAAATAGCCCAATCTTTACTAGAACCAATAGTTGGAAAACCTAAGGATGTGATCCTTGTCCCACCAGCACCAATAATCTCACCAAACTGGGAATAGAGCCAAATGCTAATAAGAAACATGGACCGGGACTCAAAAACCCAAAATTAGAACCAAGGATAGTGTTGAATACCATGAATAACTCTTTTGAGGAATTTCATCTAGGTATACTAGCAAAGTGTAGAGAAATAGATGATCTTGACAAACTATGAAAACAAGTAAGAGAGGCCAATGAAGGTAGTGAGCTGAGAAAATGCGTAAACCACACCTATGAAGGAGGAGGGATGTTTCTTCCATTGATAGAGGAATTTGAGTTTGGATCTCAAATAAATCTATAAGTGCAATGGTGTTGGGGAGACCAAGGGGTGTTGGGGAGACCAAGGATCCGTTCTATCTATAGACATTCAACATTGTTTGCTAAGAACACAACCTTACTATATGGGAGAACATGAAGCCGAATTAGATGTGATCGCAGACCCATCATAGAGACTCTCTTCCAAGAAAGTCATCGACTCTAAAGGACTGACATACATTTTTTCAACACACGTGACATGCACAATAATGTAAGTTGAACTGTTACAAATATGACCAAACATGTGGATGATGCTAAGAAGCTATCTGCAAAAGTTTGGTGTGAAGGAACCTTTGACAAAAATTCAAGAGCAATTTGAGAACTCAAAAAGAGTCCCTTACTACCTTGTTGGTAGCATTGAACAAAGTCGGCGAATATTGTGAGCGAAGAGATGACAACGCAACTCTTCTTGTGGAATTTGTAGAAATCCACCGCCATGGAAATTCTTGATAGTGGAGCTAGAGTATCCATTGCTACAAAAGAAACATGGAAAAAATGGGTAAAGCCTGCTTTAAGAGTAGGAAGAATGAAACTGCATCTTGCAAATGGATATATGGAGAAACCCCATTTAAATGGTCGAGGATTGGGGATATGACCGAATATACAAGAGAAACATAGAAACAATGACAAGGATAAACCTAAAAGACTATAGTTACAAGGATGCAACAAAAACACATATTGAGGAGTTTGATTCAGCTACATTAGCCGGATTTGAACTCCCAACATGGGTAAGTCAATTCAAACAACTATGGATGTGAGGAGCTTCAGATTGTAGAAGCTTAAAGTGGAAGGAGTGCATTTTAGAAAGATCTTTAGAAGACAAAGACTACATTTGAGAACCATTTTCAAAAGAAGAAGTAGAGCCTCTAGGATGGGAACACATTTTGGCTATTTTGGATGTGTGCGCAATGGCTAATGGTTCCACAACAAAGCTCTATGACAAGGATGTCTATGACATGATCCCATATTACATGGTCAATGTAGTTGAGGAACAAGGTGAGAGTCAAGCCTCAAATGAAACAAAAATGAGAAAAAAGGATAAAGGAGAGAAACACTTGTTTTACATCTCTTGGAACCAGTTCATGTATGATAATGACGCGGATGATGAGTCCTTTGACAACCTTAGTGACCAAGAAGAGACCATAACGGATGTTAGGTTTCATGACTTTCCAAGTCAATAACCTAGGTGACAAAAACATTACACTAAGAAAAGAGCCTTAAATGTAGTCAAATAAGTCTAGTGACAAGAGTAAAAGATAAAAAAACAAATCTTGATGCTTGTAAAGGTAGCAGATTGTGTAGAAGACAAAATCTCAGGTCGGTTCATAGAAACACAAGACACAAAAACAAAAGAGGTTATGAGGAGCTTGAGGAAGCAAGCTCAAAAGAGTGAAAAAAAAGAAACAAAAGAATCCAAAAGAATCAGGGATGGATGAGTTCAGAGAACAGGAAAAAAATATGAAGAAATTATGAGAACATTGAGGAAAGAATGGACAACAGAGATAGAGAGTGGGAAAGGAGAGAGCACCGAGATAGAAAATATGAATGTCCCTTCCCACTATAAAAAAATTCACTATCCAGTACAAAAAAATAGTGATCACTCAATTGATAAGGGAGAAAAGAGGAAATAAGTCTTATGATGGCCCAAAAACACAAAACAAATAAACCTAGTGGAATCTAGAGAGGCTACAAGATCGGTCTACATAGCAAGGAATCTGAGCACAGAAGAAGAAGAGCTACTCATCCAACTCCTCAAAGAAGATAGAGATGTGTTTACATGGTCATACAAAGACCTCAAGGGGGTGGATCCATTGATATGTCAACACATGATTCCTGTGAAGCTTGATGCCAAACCCTATAGACAACGTCCCTATACCTATAATGACACATTTTCCAAATAAATTAAAGAGGAGATTGATAAGCTTAAGGAGGTGGAATTCATCTTACAAGATTGAATAGACTGATTGGGTGTCACCCATTGTGGTTGTCTCCAAGAAAAACAGAAAATCACGTGTATGTGTAAATCTCAAAAAAGTGATGTTGCAACAATAAGGGATAACTACTCATTACCAATCACGGAACATGTGCTCAAATGAGTGGCTTGCAAATTCTCATTTTTAGATGGATTCTCAGGCTAAAATCAATTGGCTATCATGGTAGAAGACCAATACAAAAGGGCATTTGCCACATAATGGGGAACTTATGCTTATAGGGTGATGCCTTTTGGATTTTGACCAATGCACCTTCTACATTCAAAGACTAAAGATGCACGTCTTCAAAAAATACTTGCAGATATCCTTAGAAATTTATGTGGATGACCTTTGTGTTCAATCTATCCTCAAGGCAAAACACATTCAACATCTCACAAATGTATTTGAGAAGTGCAAAAATTGTAGAATTTGCCTAAATCCTGAAAATGTGTCTTCATGGTAAGAGAGGATAGAATCTTGGGACATATTGTCTCTGAGAATGGTATATCTCCAGATCTTAAAAAGATCAAGGTGAGTGTGGAAATACCGAGACCGGCTAATGCCAAATATGTACAATTCTTCATGGGACATTGTGGATACTATCAACAATTCATATGTTGATATACATGTATATAGTCATTACACAACCCTTTTATAGATTGATAGTTGTCTTTAATTGGACAAAAAATTGTGAGGAGTCATTCACCAATCTTAATGATGCATTTATATCAACACTCGTACTCAAAGCACCAAATTGGGATAAAATATTCCATGTTCACATTGATGCCTCGGCATTTGCAATAGGTTGTATCTTGGCTCAACCAGGAGAAGGAACAATGGATTTTCGAGTCTGTTATGCTAGTCAATAGTTAAACAATGTGAAAAATAATTACACAACCACAGAACCAAAAGGGTTAGGAATTATATATGCAGTAAAAAATTGTAGGCATTACCTTTTGGCTAACAAATTCTCCTTCTTCATAGATCACCAAGCCCTCTTGTATCTAGTAAAAGAACCTTGCAATACAGGAAGAATTTCTCGATGGTTCATCATATTGCTTGAGTTTGATTTTATGGTTGTAGTAAAGAAGGACAAAACACACCTTAGAGTAAATCATCTCTCTAGGTTACCCAATGGCAAAGCACCCAAAGGAGTGGATAATGATATTCTTGATGCTTACCTCTACAACATCAAGATGGTTCCAAAGTGGTGTCAAGAAATAGTTGCACTTTTGACTTAAGGTAGCAAGTTTGATAAGATTGAACGAACCCATAAGCAACAAACAATCAAGCAAGAAAAAATCTTTCAGAAAATAGGTGGACACTTGTACCATCTAGGCTTTGAAGGAATGCTATAGCTATGCATTAGTCTAGAAGAATATGAGTGCTATCTCATGGAAGCCTTCCATTGTTCTCAAAAGAAGACACACTAGCGCCTATAGCAACTAGGAGTATATTGGCCGGATATGCATGCAGACATACATAGATATGTTTTAAAGTGTGCCACTTGCAGGAACAATCCACTTGTAGAGATGCCACATTGTTTCAGATAGCAGTTGCACCTCAATGGAGTCAATATATGGTTGATTACCTGACAACAAAGACATTCCTTGAAAATGTCACAAGAGCCAGACAAACACAGCCATTGAGCTAGAAGCTCAAGACTTCACGTTAATTGAAAATCAACTCTACAAAAGAGTGAAGGATAACCAGAATATGTGCAATTAAAAAAGAATATTTTCCTATCTTAGAGAAAGCACGTGGAGGAATTAGCGAAGGCCATTTCTTCAGAGATAAGATAGCTAAAATTGTCTTAAGTGTGGAAATATGGTGGCCAACATTTCACATCGATGCAGATGAATATGTTAAGCGATGTGATGATTGCCAATGTACCAATGTACCTATAAAGAGGGATGAGATTCCACTATGGCTGGTGATGGGAGCAAAGGAATTTTCTAAGTGGGGTCTAGATTTTGTGGGACCAATATCACCACCCGCTTAAAAATCCCATGCCCAATATATCATCGTCACCACAGACTATCTCACAAAATGGATTGAAGTAAAAGCCACACAAAAAGCAGATGCCAAAACCAGTGCACAATTTCTATATGAAAATGTCTTTGTAAGATATGAATTACCCAAAGAGTTTGTCAGTGATAGAGGCACACATTTCATGAACAAAATATTGAAAATATTCTTGAAGAATTCATGATTATTCATAAAAAGTCTTCCAGATACCACCCACAAGCCAATGGAGAGGCAGAAGCTACTAATAAAACACTCTAAACAATATTGACAAAAATTGTGACGGAATCACAAACAGATTGGGACTAGAAGTTATATTCTGCTTTATGGGCATATAGAGTGGCCTATAATAAATCCGTTGGAAAACACCCTACAATATGGTATTTGGTCTTAAATTTATTCTGTCCATTGAAATCTTAATCCCAACTTTAAAAGTATACAATTAAAGTGGATAGGTCATGAATTGTCATCAAGATTAGATGAGCTACACCTTCAAGTTGTAGCATCCATCTATGCTCAAAAAAGACATCAACAAGAGTTCTTTGACAAGCATGTGCTGTCAAAAGAATCTAAAAAAAGGGATTATGCCTTGGTGTATACCCTGAAACAACAAGCTTAAAAACTCAAAAATCAAGGGATGGGACCCTTTGTGATAGAAAATTTGTCACCAAGTGGGGTGGTCGAGCTTGTGATATTACACAGAAGAAATTCCTAACTGGAGTAGTGAATGTAGGCTCAGGAAGTATCATCTACCACTAACCCAGGAGATGCTACAATGGATTCATAATGAAAAACACCGAACAAAAGAAAAGCAGCGGATTGTTGAAGAAGCATAAACAAAAGCACAAGAATAAATATCTAAATGAAGGCTTCTAGAACAACAACAACAACAACAACAAGGGAGACCATTGCAAATCAACACTATTTACATAAAAGAGTTTGAACAAGATAGAGTGGATCCAGTGATCAAGGTCAAGATTAGAAACAATCATGTAGAAACTACCACTCTATTCGATAGAGGAGCCCAAGGAAATGTTATTTCCCTCATCTTATATACACAGGTTGGTCAAGACACAGAGCTTCAAATGACATCACACAAGATACAGAGCTATAGTGACCACCAGATCAAAGAATTGGGGTTCGTGACCTTATTTGTTCAAATCAATAAATATGTCTATCCACACAAATTTTATGTGGTAGAAGACCATCAAAACCAACACAAACTATTGCTAGGATAGCCATGGCAAATGATGTACAATGTTAAGATAAACTAGAAGTCTAATTTTGTACAAATTCAGACTGAAACGAAGATTCAAACAACTCTGACAAAAACATGGTCAGTAATGGAAAAGACTACTGACAAGGGCAAACAATCCTTGCCTACAGGAACCATGCAATGTATTCCCAAAGAGTTGCCACAAAAATTAACACTCCAATTCAAGGTGACAACATACTCATCCACACCAAAAGCGACCCACAATCCAGCAAGACAAACGACAAATAAAAGAGAGAGATGAAGGAGAGGATCCGGGAACACAACGAAAGTAGAAGATTGTAGAAGGCGAGGACAGTCCCAACAAGTAAGAGCTGCCCCTTAGAAGGCCGACCAGCAAGAAGCTGTTTCACTAAAAGTAATTACCACATGTAGTTACTGTAGTAACTTCTGAGAGCTATAAATAGGACCCGTTACATTGTAACTGGGCTTCTTGGCTTCTTGTCTTTTTGGCTTTTGGATTTCTAAACACTTACAAGTTTACGAGATCTTAGTTTCTAGATTCACCCTGTAATCATTGCTTCTGTAATCATCTGAGCTTAAACCCCAATGTATTGGTTATCCTTGAGCTATTAATCTGAGTCTACACATACCATTTCTAGTATTTTAGTTATGTATTTCATTTCAGTATAACATTCTGATTCAGTTCTCTATTTCAATCGAGTACTGATCTGTTCTTGTCTCACTAATTGAATTGATCACATAACCTGTAGCTCTAAATTCTAACACGGGAATAAGCTGTCTGAAGGGACCAACTCCCATTCCATTTTGGCAATCATGATGGTTAGAGTTGATCGCTCTTCGACCAGAGAACTCTTATAACCCAGTTAGTATTTCCAGATACACACATGGTGCCCAAAGTTAGTCATGGTCACAAACCATGGTCATTAGTCCATTTTGGCAATCATGATGGTTAGAGCTGATCGCTCTTCGACCAGAGAACTCTTATCTCCCAGTTAGTATTTCCAGATACACACATGGTGCCCAAAGTTAGTCATGGTCACAAACCATCAACTCGGTTAGTCATTGATTCCACCCGCGTTGAACCTATTCCTGAGGTATCAGAAAGAGAGTCTGATACTAAGAAGGATCTTGAGAGTGAGACTGACGCTCAGGAGGAGCAAAGTCGTGCTAAAGAGTCTAAAGACTCTCAGAATTCTAGTCACTCCAGGAGAAGGGCTGAGCGTGAGGAACACAAAGCCAGGAGTTCTAGGTCCACACTCAAGTCTGTTGAGGTCAAGGGCAGCAAGGGCAGTCGTCACAGTTCCAATAGGAAAGCCAAAGAAGAGATAGAGACTGAAATTGAAGAGGTAGTTGATTGGGATGCTAACACAAATCACTACAGGAAGTCTTCAAGACACAGTCAGGCTCCCAAAGTCAAAAAAAAGCAGAGATGATGCCGACTAGCATGATTATACTTCTTTATTGAAGATCTCTTTCAAAGGCAAAAGAAAGGATGATCCGGATGTTTATATTCAAGATTTTGAGTAGCATAATGAGCTGAAGAATATTAATGAAGATGAATGGGGAGAATATTTTCCTTAGACACTGAAAGATGCAACAAGAAATTGGTATTATCATTACCCAACTTGCCAGCTAAGGTCATACAACAAATTGCTCAAGGCTTTTAGATTTCAGTGTTGAGACAACAGAGGTGATGAGGACATCCTCTGCGAGCTAGATAAGATTAGACAAGAGAAATTGTATGTGAGAAGTTATGTTGAGAAGATCAAGGAGTTAACTAGGCAGTTGTTGCAGGAGGCACCATCAGAAAAGAGGCTACACACATGGTTTCTAAATGGGTTCCGCAGTAAGAAGCTCAGAGAGAAAAAGGTACCTACACCGACAAAGAAGTTTAATGATTTGGTGCAGAGAGCTCTGAAGCTTGAACAACAAGCTAAGAAGGAGAGAAGCCACAAGAAGCGGAGGTCCAACAGTGGTAGTTCTTCCACTGAGAATTCGGATTCTAGTGAGACCTCCAGCAACTCTGAGAGCAGATCATATGAAAAGAGCAAGGACAAGGCTAAGAAAGGGTCTTGGTCCAGGAAGCTTGATGAAATGGCTAGGCAGATTGCTGAAATCAGCCAGACCAGACAACCAGTTTTAGGAGAATGGAAACCTGGTGCTCGAAGTGCAGATCTAAAGATCATGTTTACAATGAATGCCCACAGTGTACCTACTGCAAAGCATATGGTCATCCTGGGGATTCAATGTGTTTTTTTGTACGGTACCACTTGAGTGTACAAGAGGGGGGTTTTTGGATTTTGTACATAAGCATTTACAAAGAGGGTAGCCCCTCATTATTTCATACTCATATTGTATACATAAGGGAGGGGGTATCGAGGGAGGGAGGGGAGGGGGGGGGGCTACATACAACCTAGAGCATACAACTACCTTAGCCACCTTAAATATAATGGTTGTTTCCACACACACACACACACACACACACACAGAGAGAATCAACTCCTATTCCTTCTAGAAGAATATATTTGCACTTCAACTTCTACTCTCTTCAACAAAGGCATGGGGGGAGAGAGAGAGAGAGAGAGAGAGAGAGAGAGAGAGAGAGAGAGAGAGAGAGAGAGAGAGAGAGAGAGAGAGAGAGAGAGAATCTCAAGGCTCATATTTGAAGGCTTTGGCACCCTTTGGAGGATTTGTAACCCTTTAGAGATGGTTTTAAAATAATCCCTTTCAAGTGAAGGTCAATTTTAGAAATCTCCCTTCGTGCATGAAGGGTGCCCTTAACAATATCCTTCATGTATGTATTGCAGGTTGCTCTGCCACTGAACTTTAAAGTTTGAAACTTGAAGCCTCAAACTTAAGTGAGCACTGAAAGATTCAAGGACCTCGGTTTAATAGAAAACTCAAGACTCAGTATCTAGAGTAAGAGTCTCAAGATTGACTCTCGAGAGTGCTCGACTCTCCCCCGCACTCCAAGCCTCCAACTACGGCTTCAGAAGTTCAACCTTCACATGCAATTTTCAAGGCACAAGGCTCCCTCCACAAAGCATAGTCAAAACATGCAAGTACTCGCAAAACAGAGATAAAAAATCATCACCATTCGTTTTAAAAACTGAGAAATCTGAGTTAAGTCAAAGTAAATCGTGTGTGTGTGTGTGGGTCTTTGCGAGCAAAACGGCCATGAGCACAGTGGGTGGGGTCGACAATGTAGAGTCGTAGACTATGTTTGAGGCTTGAGCTTGTGGGGCGATGATGAAAGATGAGCATTGATTGATGGTCATTGGATCCTCGTGAAAAAAAGGAGCAAAATCACAGCGGATTTGGTGAGCATGAGTGAACAAAATAGTTTTCAAAAGACTGTCAGGTGTACTGTGTTTTTTTGTTTACAATAGAAGAGGGGCAATGTGTGTGTGTGTTGCATTGATTTTTGCTTGTAGTGGGCCATGGCGAAGGATGAGAGAGAATAAACGTGCAGAGGTGGGGGTTTGTGGGCCAGCATCTGTAGGTGATAGGTCGATCAGTGTGAGCTGAGAGGGTAGGGTGACAATCAAAGCTACCTTGGTGGGGCTTGATCTTCACTAAAAAAAAATCCCCACAGGGGGTTGTTCTCACATAGCATTGAACATGAAAATTTGCAAGAATTTTGTATGGAATGCATCTTTTAAAGACCATGTTGGCAATTGATGAGCTTAATGCAAATGTAACATTATTCGACTCCTATCAAACATTCCCGACTGTTATTGATAAAAAGCTTGTCAATTGTGTAATTGTTATTAGCATTGCATGATCAATCTTTTCAATCATGTTCCAAGGCATCCCATAATTTGACTTGAATTCAACCAATTTTAAACTCTAGCCCATCTTGGTTTCTTATGTCATACCATCATGATGATTTTCATTAGTGCACATGCATGGTGTAAGGTTTTGCAAGAAATTGAGTCAAGATATCATACACTAATCGAATATCCTTCATACAATTGTGCTCACTTAATCAAGGATACCAATCAGACCATGAAAATTTGAAAATCGGTCAATTAGTATGCACATTATCTCTCAAACCTCATTGAAATTTCTTCACTTTGATGCATCTTCTTGAACACATGCATTGGAATTGCATTCATAATTAAATCAATTTACATTCAGATGTTGAAAGATGCACACATGCTTAACGAGTACACAAATCTCTTCATTAACCCAAATCCAAGTTGTAATCAAATCTTCCATTGATCATTTGTTTCAATCTCACATCATTCAAATCCAATTGGATTTGTCAATTGGTTTCCGTGGCTACACACATTTGATTATGGCACTTGAAAATGCACAATTCAACGAAATTTTTACCAATTCCCATCAAATTGGCATACACGACATTGGTCATTATCCAATCATTTTCAATTGAGTATCAATTGAATAATCATAAATCATTTCATTGAATACATAAACCAATCTTGTAGGCTTTTCAATCATCATAATTGGTAATTGCTCCCAATTATTCATCCCCATTTTGGATATCAAATGCCATTGAGTAGACACGCACACCCAAATTTAGGCCAAAAATTTATGCACATAATCCATCAATTTTTCATTGCAATGCTCAAATTGCAAGCTTGATCAAGAATAATTGAATGCATGCATGCCCAATTTCTAAAAAATTAACACTATTTTGACCCAATCAAGCAATGCACACACTCAAAAATTAAGCACAAATGATAATTTTTTTCTCAATTGACAATGCAATTAGGCCAATCCCTAATGATTGCACATATCCACATTTTACAATCAAAAATCATTTAGGGTGCCCCAATTGACCATCAACCATTGAAAATCAAGTGGTCTTGGATGGGCACACACACTCAGTTTTTGCACAAATTTTTGGCAATTAGGCTTATCCAATGATCGAATTAGCGTAGCATACACATCAATTACATGATTCCATACTTATATACCATCAATTACATCACTTTACATGCATGCACACACCCAAGATTAGGTGCACACACACTTGAAATTTTTGATAGTTTTTTTTCCTCTTTGGTGCATTACACACACACAATGATTTTTATGCACACACATGATTTCTTGTTGCAAATCAAGATTAATCTTGACACACACATCATTCATTAGTCAAAATTGACCATCAATTTCATTCCAAAACAATCAAATTAGGTGCAAAGTGTAGGTCAATTGATTTACACACCTAATTTTAGCAACACATTGGAATCATATTAATCACCCAAAAATTGAATGGAGTTCGTCAATGCACTTACAATCGATTGCATCCAAGCTAATCCTTGCTCCACGTGATGTTTCCATCATGCACACACATGTGTGGCTCTTCCAAATTAGCCCAAAAACTGGCCATTGTAGGCTAAAAATCAAACACTCAAATCATGAGATTAGGCATGGATTGGCACAATTAACTTGATGAAAGTGTTGATTCCACCTCTTGCAAGGGGATTGAATATACATTATACTTCAAATGTTAGCCGTTAGGTTAGTAAAGCTAGTAAAAAATTAGTAAAAATTAGCATGAAATTAGTACAATTAGCATGGAAATGAAGTAATGATTAGTATGAAATTAGTGAAGTTGGGGGTGGAATTGGGGGTTTGGGATATTCATAACTCAAAAACTAGATTCAATTACTTGCACAACATCATCAAATCAAACCAAAATTGAGTTCCACACACTCAAAAACTAATGGAATTAGTAGTGAAATTACTCTATTCTAAACATCCTATACTCACTAGCTTAGGTTATCGATCCCCGGCAGCGGTGCCAAATGTAGGGAGACGTTGTAGCACGACCTAATCACAACCCACACAGAACTATCAATCCGTGGATCAGCAACCCGGCTAGGGCTTGGAAGAACAAGCATTGAATGAATAGAAATAGAGGGTTCAAGAGAATACCTCACCAATGTAAGTAGAGATTAGCCATGGAAAGACTAACTCTAAACATACTCTAATCACTAATCAATCAACTCCTACACACATCAAGTCCACCAAAGTCTGACTTGCCAATCTTATGGAGTTACAAGAACACAGTCAACACAAGCATCCATGATCAATGCACACACTAATTGCATTGAAGTTGGCTTTCCCATCACACGTGCCAACCAAGTTACTCCAGTCACATCACACACAAGTGGCATTGAGCTCAAGGCTCTTAAACCTTCACAAACTTAAGCACAATTAGTCACAAACTCTAATGACATGACCAAGAGTGCATACACACTACACTAATCAAGATAATTAGAGAAGTAATCAACTAATTGAAATACTTAGGTAAGAAGAGAGTTAAGATCAAAGCAAGAAGTACATACCTCTCTCAAATCTAAAATAATGAGAGTGTAATACTACTTCATGACATATTGAAATGTAGAGAAGATAAGATAAATGAGTAAAATAGGGATTAGATTAATCAAGCTTCTCTAATTACAATGGATTAGTCATAGCCTCTTAAGCATGGGCCTTAAGCTCAAGGCTAGGCCATCCATAGAGTGAACCCTCAAGAGAGAGAGAGAGAGAGCTCTCAAAAGTGGATCCTCAAGAATGAAGTCTCCGTGCATAAAGGCTTCCTTTTAAAGGCTTTCATCACAATCCCTTCTACTCTAATCATACTCTAATCACTAATCAATCAACTCCTACACACATCAAGTCCATCGAAATCCGACTTGTCAATCTTATGGAGTCACAAGAACATAGTCAGCACAAGCATCCATGATCAAAAAACACACTAATTGCATTGAATTTGGATTTCCCAATCATCACATGCCAACCAAGTTACTCCAATCACATCTCACACAAGTGGCATTGAGCTCAAGGCTCTTAAACCTTTACACACTTAAGCACACAATTAGGCACAAACTCTAATGACTAACCAAGAGTGCACACACACTACACTAATCAAGAGAATTAACGAAGTAATCAACTAATTGAAATAATTAGGGAAGAAGAGAGTTAAGATCAAAGCAAGAAGTACATACCTCTCTCAAATCTAGAATAATGAGAGTGTAATACTACCTCATGACATAATGAAATGTTGAGAAGATAAGACTAAAGAGTAAAATAAGAATTAGATTAATCAAGCTTCTCTAATTACAATGGATTGGTCCTAGCCTCTTAAGCATGGGCATTAAGCTCAAGGCTAGGCCATCCATAAAGTAAGCACTCAAGAGAGAGAGAGAGATCTCAAAAGTGGATCCTCAAGAGTGCAACTCAAGAATGAAGCATAAAGGCTTCCTTTTAAAGGCTTTCACCACAATCCCTTCTACTATGGGTTTACGCTTGAGCCCTCTATCTACCATATACAACTTGGAACTTCCAATGAGCCCAAGACTTATACAAAGTGAGTTGGAAATATTATGCACAACCATAGCATATCTCTCGCTTGATGTATAACCGGTGTAGCCTGTGTTAACAGCTGCTAACAAGATGGAAAAAAGCATTGCAACTAGAAGGGATTTGTCAAAAGTATGGGGTAAAGAAGATTGAGAGGATGCTGGCAGCAATGGATATTTTTCCATTAAGTGAGATAGACTTAAATGCAATATTACTCGACAAAGATCATGTTGAAAAGCTGAGGAAGCAATTTCCAAATTAGTTCACCGAACTGAATCTTGGAGAACGACCACTTCACTTAACTGGACAGCCAAAAATGTCAGTTGACTCCAAAGACAAATGCTCAGATTTCAGTACACCAACGGCCACTGAAGCAGTGCACTCTCTCTGAAGAAATTACTGGAGTTCAAAATGAAATTTCAAAACTAACAGGTCTGTCTTGGGATTATGCTGAGGAGTGAACCCAAAGGAAGGGAGGTGGTCCGAATTGGTTGCTTCCAGATGATTAGGAAATTGAAGAATGGAATTTGGGTTCTAAAGAAAGTCCTCGATTGATCAAAGTGAATAAGCATCCGAACCCAGGGATGAAAGAAAAAGCCTGACTTATGCTCCAAAAATACAAAGACGTGTTCGCATGGGAACATACTGATTTAAAAGATGTAGATCCAAAGGTTTGTCAACACAGAATACCTCTGAAGCCAGATGTCATACCAATGCGTCTGCAAAGGTACAGAATGAATTCAAACTATGCAAAGAAGGTCAATGAATAAATTGACAACCTTTTGAAGACTAGATTCATCACAGAAGTTGCCAGTAGTGACCGGCTATTTCCTATTGTGATAGTACCAAAGAAGAATGGAAAGCTCAATGTCTGTGTGTATTATCAAAAGTTAAATGCTCAAACCATCAAAGATCCTTTTCCATTACCTTTTACGGACATGCTTCTTGATGAGATTGCAGGCCATGATATGTACAACTTTATGGATGGATATAGTGTCTATATAATCAATTAAAGATTGCTCTTGAATATCGAAATAAAACCACTTTAATTGCTAAATGGGGTGCATTCATGTATTTAGTCATGCCATTTGGTCTTTGCAATGCTCCAAC
The DNA here is from genome assembly GCF_014529385.1 of Adiantum capillus-veneris. Classification (NCBI taxonomy): domain Eukaryota; kingdom Viridiplantae; phylum Streptophyta; class Polypodiopsida; order Polypodiales; family Pteridaceae; genus Adiantum; species Adiantum capillus-veneris. The sequence goes on along the minus strand of NC_140955.1, from coordinate 80,305,479 downwards.
AACATTCCAACATTGCATGATGGAGTGAGTGAACCCAAAAATCTTTTCAGAGACAAATTATCCTCCATCAAAAATCAAGCTTTGATGTTGTGACCAAATGAGCATATACTTTGACCAAAACAGTCATAGATATAGATGAGAGTCTAGCATCTATGATGCCTTGGGTCCTGAAATCAGAGAAGCTCATATCATAGGAGACTTATGGGATACACAATATCAAGGCAAAGATAATGCTATCTATAGCTTGACTTGGGGAATAATTTTTGTCATGTTTCAAGGTGATACATAGGAAACTATGTAGAAGGTTTACAGATGCCAAACATCAACAATGCTACCCAAAGTGTGCCTTCACAGTCCCAAAAGGTGAGACTAAAGCAGAGCCAAAAAATTTTGAACTCCTACAATGAAGCAGGCTATAGTGATCACCCTAGGAAGGAGGGAGTTATAAATTCATCAAGCTCAGCTTATGTTCTAGGAACCCCGATGTCAGTTCAAAGATCTAGAGCTTCTAGCCAACAGACCCCTTTAAGGAAGAAAACATTGAAAGATCATATGGTTGTTGGAAGCTTCCAAGTGACCCAGATCCAAATCAGAGTTTGCAGACAAATGCCTGTATGATGATCATCAGGGACAAAAGTTTCAGCTGATCTCCACAAGTCAAAGTCAAAAGACGGCAAATCCAATAGTGTTCAAATAGTCACATGTGACCCAGCTCACATATGCATATCAAGATGCACATGGCAATGAATATCAGCAAGATCATGACCTTGTACAAACCCCTATGGGTGGTACGACTAAAGTCAAAGACTATCTAAAGATGATGCAAAGCCTCAAGCTACCATAACAGGTGACAAAAAAGTCAAAGTCAATGGGAGATAAAATTTAGAAAGCTACACAAAGTTCACCACCAAAATCTCCTCCAAAGAGACAAATTTTTCCAAACAGTACAATGGATATTTTAAGATCAAAGGTTCTCAACAATTGCAAGCAAAGAGTGCAATATTACAGGCAATGGATTCAACATCAATTGAAGCAAGTGATCAAAGCAAAGAGAATGTAGATAAAGCTCAACCAAAGGACGCTACCACAACAAAAGCAGTCAATTCAGACACAAATCCTAAGAGGATCAAGTGCAATATAATTGGTAAAAACAAAGAAAAGCTATCAAGAGAAGTAAAGCTAGATTTTCATCTAGACAAGAACCTCATGTCCTTTTGAACTTCGAAAAGATGTGGCCAACCACAGCTAGAAGATGCTCCTAAATTTGTGAGCATATAAGGGAACAAACAAGAAAAATGCTGGGGAGTCATTCTCACCACCATTGAAGTAAGTTCACAGATCATCATAACTCAATTCCATGTGATCACAGCAAAAGATATGCTAGAGGATGTCATAATGGGAATGCCAATGGCCCAAAAGATGTTAGAGATATAGAAGTCAAACAAGATGCAGTCAACACAGACAACAAAGAATGGAGATCAAGACTGGTCATCCGTGGACGACAACACAAGGTCCTCGAGCACAATTAAAACAGAGACATATGCCAAAGCAAAGCTTATTGAAGATGATTCATCTCCATCAAACAGAAATTCCGAAGAGATTAAAGCAAATTAGGCAACATCAAGTGCAAATCAAATAGAGCAAAGAGCAACCATGGAAGCTATTGAGCAGAGAAGGCCATGAAAGCCAGAAGTAAAGAAGAACAAGGTTGCAGACAAACAAGAAGCAATAGGAAGTCCAAAGATCAATCACTCATTTCCAGCTAAATCAACTTATGAAAGTGAGATTGGAAAACAAAGTCTCAAGCCACCTTCCATAGAGACACATGTAGATCAAGATGAGACCATGGCAAGAGCAGAACATAGATCTTCAATAGAACCTCCAATGCGAATAGCTATAATTCTTAGCAGTACAAAAGGAGCAAGTGTCACATGTAATGCTCTATTGGATAAAGAAGAAAAGTGCAATATGGTTGCAGACAACATCCAAATCATTCTAGAGAATACTCAGGGCAAGCCAGGTAATAGAGAAATCATGGGTAAGGCTACAAGTCAAGAAGAAATGGTTGCTAGCGTTAGCATCCAAAATCATGAAGAGCAAGTTAAGTTTTAGGTGAAGCCTTCAAAGGAAATGCTTGCAGATGTAATCATTGGATATCAGTGGTTAGACCAACATAAGGCCTACAAAGAAGATAAAGTGCTGATACTCTCTTTTCCAAGTGGTAGCAAGCAGCAATTATAGGTACCATTAATGATAGAATTAGGGTTGCAAAAGTCACAAGAATCAAAGAAAAATCTTGCAGACAAAGGTAATTTAAAAAGCTAAAATGGACCTTCCACCGATTAGCAAAGAAGACGTGACAATGTATGCCTCTACATCAAATAACCCTCATGTATTAGCTTCTTCAAGCAAGTCAGGATTTTAAAACTTCAAGTCAAGTGTTGACCCAACTGAAACCTCTAAGGAGACACCCAAAAAGCAAAGGTATATCAGCCAAAGTACTCAAGAAAGCAAAGAAAAGTCAAGCAAGTGTTTGTTTCGAGCAGTTTAGTCAAAGTCAATGATCCGATTTGGGTTAAAGACGGGAAATCATCACAAAAAGACAAACACACGGGATGGATAGCATCATAATGGAGCTTAAAAGAATAGGAGTACTATAAAGGTAACAGCTAAATATGGGTGCCAAAAGTGTAGGTTAGAGCATATGAAGTAATTTCAAGTCCCTCTCAAGAAAAGAAGCCCACCAGGTATCAACCTCGATAATATTCTAGGATACCTAAGAAGCAGGTATACAAAAGAACAACATCAAAAGATGCTAAAGTCTACCACAACTCTTAAGAGGATACGAAACAAAGACGAGATCTCAAAGCATCTTCCTCTTAGACAAGGATTCTACACAGGCTATACAAAAATTTGGCTACAAGTCAACCACAAGCCAGCTTTGCAACTACACCAGACATGCATGAAGATCTCAAGAAATCAACAAGACCTAGAACGAAGCAAAGTCAACAATGGAAAAACAAAGGTCATCAAAAGATTTGGATTCCTAAGTCTTCCAATGCTCCTAGTCAAAAGCCACATGTCGACAATAAAAAGAAGCCTACAACAACATCAAAGACTCCTATCAACAAGCCTAATTGGAGAATCAAACAGATAATGGAGTCTTCAAAGTCAAAGAACAACAACCCAACCCACAAGAATGCAGATTCAAAGATGATAAAATAGGTATGGAAAAAGAAACCTTCAATGCCAACTTGGTCCTTCACTAATCCTCTTTTTAAGGATTCAAGATTACGTTTACCTGAAGAAATGTTTGTAGTAAGCTCAAGAATGTAAAAAGTCAAGTCACCAGGGTGCAAAAAACACTCTTTTTCTTAGTGAGAGTCGGGTTGCTGAGCCATAAAATGAGCAAAGCATTAGTCCCAAAGCTTCAAGTCATATTAAAATCTGTGCTAAGAGTCATAGCTATTAGGCTTACGCTCAAGCTGGAAGAGTTGAGCATATCTAAGTCATGTTGCTCATGCTCGATGAGATGGGCATAAGAGTCAAAGTCTATTAACTTACAATTGGTGGAGTGTCGTAGAGTCCAACACTCACACACTGTGCACAATAAGATGAGAGCACATATCCTTGTCAATGAAAACCATTTTTAAAGGGGTGCCATCTTGCAAAGCCATGTCAAATGCTTTTATAGCTACATCATCTTTCTGAATAACCCCTCAAAATCTTTCTTGCACAGTATATTTTTTCCCATGTATTTTTGGGTAAATAGGATGTCCCATCATTGGACATATGCATTAGACACTCTTTTTTGCTTCCACCTATGCACCTTGAGTGGACTACAACAGGTAAACCAATGTTCCATCATGCTACCCTCTCATATGTTGCCTTTTTAATTCCATATCTATCATCAAATAATCCCTTGAGTACTTTATTAATATTTCCCATGTTGATAAGTACCCCAATAATGCATGTATCCCAAAGGCACTTTTTTTCCATTGGATTTTTTCCCTTTGGTCATCCAGATATTAGACCCTAATTTAGAACCTCATCATTCTACTTCCCTTGTACATACTTCTCATAAATAAACAGAAGCCTCCTCATTATGCTATTACAATGGACAAATGCAACATCATCTCTCACATCAGACTATTCGGACCAATGAAGATGCTGCAGCAAATTGAATCTCATCAAAAAATTCAACGACAATTGAAGAAATCAGCCCATCAACAACCAATCCAAAACCTTCCACAGCCTCCACGGACACTTTTCAACAGTGCTCGGGGACGGGCACTAAAATTGGAAGGGGGGAAAGTTAACTAAGTCAACGTCAGTTAACAGAAGCTGCTAGAGATTTCATGTATTAAAAAGCATTAGCATCTGCTTGGTGCTGATCTATTGGTACTACATGTGAGTCACATGTCTGCTCTTGTTCACCCATGGTGCCTCAAAACTGCAATTTCCAAATAGATGTATATTAAATATCCTAGGCAAACATTTTTCTCTCAAACAACTACTCTACAACTCTTCAGTTCAAAGTGTTTATCATCTATGACAAGACCACATAAAGCCAAAGATATCAAGATACTTAAAGAAATCAATTACGGACAGTTATCCCAATGAGCTCTATTATAGATGTGCAAATAATGGGCTTCAAAGACCCTAAGGTTCAACCCATTAAGACTTCCAAAAAGCTATGGCCAGAAGACCAAGGGGTCCAATGAGATATTAATTGATTTATTTAATTACCTAAAGCTCTTACAAAAGGGTAAAGGGGAAAACATGTCACAAGGCTAGCCATTATGCTTCTAATTTCTTATTGGCTAAGCCTGGCATGAGCCAATAAGACGATATCATGAGTTGAATGCATGAGGGGTCGACCAAGAGAGAGAGGGGGACTAATTTTGGCAAGGCATTATCACACACACACTCACAAAATCTCATGTGTGAAGCAAGAAGAATCTCTCCCCTTCTCAAGCTTTAATGGAAAGCTCATCATCTACTCCAAGCTTGTGAGAAGGGAGGCCTACACCTACAACTCTTCGCTTTGTGATGCAAATCCAACCAAGAGCCAAGATTCAATGCATGCTCATCTCCTCTACCATGCTAATTACTAAGCTATGCTAAGATATTATGAGTGATTATGAGAGGATATATACTTCCTTCTCATAAGAATACTCCTTCTTCCTCTCAATCTACTCTCATACCCCGCTAGCTCTCACCATCTTTGAAGGTGTGTGAGGTCTTGAGTCTGAGACTATGAGGGAATTGATGTTGTGTTTTGAAGTGTTTGCTTAGTGCTTGAAGCTTCCATTTTCATTTCACTAGCTAGTTATTAAAGGAACACCAAGAACTATATTGTAAAATGTCTCCCTTTATGGGGGAACTTATAATACAAAGCCTTTTGGAGGGGGGACCAGCTCCATATAAATCTGGTCCTCAACGGTTGTCAATAGCTTATTTTCTCTCTCTTTTGAAGTATTGTTTATGCCTATCTAGCTAGGTGTTATGCTTTTTGTTGCTCTCTCCATCCAAGCACTCTTGCTATGCTCATTAGGAATCTAATCTAATGAAATGATCACTATGTTTATGCTATTTTCTGCTACACACAAGTTACTAGGCCATTAAATGTTCCATTGGTATCAGAGCACAAGATTTCTCTTTTCTTACTCAAGAAGGGAGGTCCTTAAGCTAGCTATAAATGGTTGGTATTATTAATTGCAATTGAGTAAGTAGAATAAGTATTTTTTAGCCTTGTAGGGCACTTGCTTCGTGCAGATAACGGGGCATCACCATTGAGAGCTCTGGTGTTAATAGTGGAGTCCTATGGGACTTGCCAATGGCTTAACCACTATTGAGCTATTAGAAGCTTCACAGGAGCCAGTATTGTTTTGGTGTTGAAAGACCCTCTCTTCTATTCCTTGCAATTAATGATATTTGAGCCACAAATACAAGAGCTTGAGTGATTTTCTAAAGGGGTAAAGATGAGTAGCAACTAGGGTTCGAAGTGCCAAAGTACACCTAAGATTGTTTACACCTAAGATTGTTTACACCTAAAAGTTGTTAGAATGGCTGACAATAGTAAAGAGAGTGAAATTAATGTTGATAGATTTGATTTCGCTAATGAGCAGGCTACTAATGATGCCCCTATGCTTGTTATCTACTTTATTTCTTCAACAATCCTTGGGCAATCCATCCATCCAAAGTGAAGTGCAATGGTAGCTTCATGCTCATGGGATTCTGCAAACTCCCCACCAAAAAGAGAGAGTATCTAGGAAGCCTCCTTGTGAGACTTCCAGAAGAGGCCTCTCTTTGATTTGAGAAGAAGAAGAGGATCCATACGAACAGATCAAAAATTTACTTCTTGATGACGTATCTCCTTCCCAAAAGAGAACTCAAGAGCCCCCACCAAAAGAATGAGAAAATAGTGAGTCTCCTGCCACCTCGACGGAGATGGCTCCACAAAGATGGCGGGCAAAACGCTCTCCATCACCTCCTAAACGCAGACGACCATCGCACACTTCTCCACACCATAATTCAAAGAGGGATGACAAAAAATAAGAGAAGAAAAAAGCGAGAAAGAGGTCACCCTCTTCTCCATCTTCTTCATCCTCTTCCTCTTATGAGGAAAGTGATAGTGCAGAAAAAGAGGAACAAGGCAAGAAAAAGGCAAGAAAGAGGTCAACCTCTTCTCCATCTTCCTCAAATTCTTCATCTTTTGAAGAAAGCGATGGTCCAACTTTTGAACCACCAAAAAGAAGAGGCCATAGGAGATCCTATGCTGCACGGAAGAGATCATCCAAGCTCAAGAAGTTCAAAGAGGGAGGAAAAAGCATCTCTTTCCTTACCTATGATGGCACCTTTGGTGCTACAAACAAAGTCTTGGCTTTCATCCAACAATCCGATGCGGCATTTGGAGATGAGGGCTTCATGGAGTCCTCTAAGCTATGCCCATGTAGCTATGCACTTTCAAAAGTCCGCCAGGCAATGGTGGTCTAGTCTACAAGAAAACGGTGAAGCTCCACAAACGTGGAAAGCTTTAAGAGATTCCATTATGAAGCAGATTTGGCCACTGATGCCAAAGAAAATGTACTCACCAAATGGCAAAGCTTGAAGCTCTCTCCCTACGAATCCATTCATAAATATGTAAAACAAGTCCAAAAGTCTCCTAAAGGCAATGCCAACAACAACAAAAGCTAAGGAGAAGGGTGTTTATAAAGGTAAAAGTAAACTCTCTCCTGAAGAGCTTGAGGTTTATCATTAAGATAACCATTGTTTCAAATGCGGTGAGCAAGGGCATGTGTACCGAGCTTGCCCTCAAAAGAACACCCACTATGAGCCTCCTAGAGCTACCTTGGTCGAAATCCAAAAAGAAGAAGCTTACCATAAAGGATCTCCTCCATGCCATTTTTGGGAAAAGGTAAGAGAACATGATGCATTTATTCTTTTTGACCCTGATTCTACTCACAATTTCATATCCACAGATTTGGACACCAAGCTAGGCCACCAAGCCTATGAGATGGGATATGTCCTATCCGTTGATGGTGCTTTCAAGGGGCAAGAAGCTTCAGTCACTCCCTTAATTGGGAAATTAAGGCTCCATGTCCAAAGCTATGTGGACAAAGAGGACTTATTTATCTCTCCTCTCAAGCACAAGGATGCAATCCTAGGGGCACCATGTTTTGATTGTATGGCTGCCAATGTTAAATTCCCTAAAAGGAGAATCTACTTTAGGTTCAGGGAAAAAGATATGTACATAGATGCTAAGGAGTTGGGTAACACCATACCCATTGTACATACACAAGCTTTTGATAATTCAATAAAGAGCTCTATTTCCATGTACCTGATTTGTGTTAAAGATATTCAAAATGAACCTAATGATTTAGTAAAAGAAAATATAAACAATCACAAGGAATTAGAGTTATCCAATTTTCTCAAGGGGTTTCAAGATGTTTTTATTGATGACATCCCTTGTGAACTACCTCCTAAAGGAGACAATGATGACAATGCAATTGAACTTCTTCAAGGAAGTTCACCGCCTAATAAACCTCCTTATAGAGTTTCTCAAGCTCAACAAGAGAAGATTATGCGGCAAGTGCATGAGTTAGTTGATAAGGGCATGGTTAGGCCTAGCCCATCTCCATTCTACTCACCCATATTATTAGTGCAAAACAAAGATGACATATACCGTATGTGTGCCAACTATGGAGCACTACATGGGATCACTATCAAGAATAGGTTTCCCGTTCCACGGGTAGAAGACCTATTTGATAAGCTACAACGGTCGACCTGATTCAATAGAATTGACCTAAAAAGTGGCAAATAAGGATAGTTGATCAAGACATTGTAAAGACCGCATTTCATACTACATTTGGTCTTTATGAATACATTTTCATGCCTTTTGGATTAACCAATGCACCACCACATTCAACCGCTTGATGGAGAAGCTATTCATGCCTCAACAAACCTTTTTTGGAGTGTTCTTTGATGATATTATCATCTATTCTAATTCACTAGACGAACACAAGCAACACCTCCGGGTAATATTTCAAGTTCTATGAGAGAATAAAATTTATATTAATAAAAAAGAAAGTGAATTTTTCTTACAAGAGATTTAGTATTTAGGTCATATTATCTCTCAAGATGGCATCCAAATGGATCCATCAAAGCTAGAGGTAATAAAAGGATGGCCTAATCCAAGGAATCTTCATGAACTAAGAAGCTTTATAGGTACGTGTGCATACTATAGACTCTTCATAGAAAATTTCTCACAAATTGCAAACCATTACATGACCTAACAAAGAAAACGTTAGGTATAGATGGTCTACCAAGGAGAACAATGCTTTCAAAAAGCTTAAAGAAACACTTATCTCTCAACCTGTGCTTACATTGTCGGATCTCTCAAAACCAATCGAGGTCCAATGTGACACTTGTGGTGATTCCATTGGATATTTTTTCCTCCAAGAAGGGCACGCCATAGACTATGAAAGTCGAAGGCTCGACCCTGTTGAGCAAGCTCTATGCATATATGAAAAGGAACTCCTTGTAGTTCTACATGCCTTAGACTTGTGGAAGCACTATGTATTGGGGACTCCTTTCATTCTACGGATGGATCACCAAAGCCTTAAGTACTTCATGACGGAGACCAAGCTCTCCAACAAACAAATGAGTTGGGAAAATTTCCTTTTGAAATTTCATTTTCATATTGCTCACATTGTTAGAAAGCATAATCAAGTAGCCGATGCACTCTCAAGACGGCTGAGAGTGAATGCGGTGTCCATAGCAACTCACAATGATATATCTTCTACGATAGATGAGTATGCTATTGATCCCGATTTCATAGATGTGATTTCAGCCCTTGCAATAGGTCAAAAAGAGGAACCATTTACTTTACAAGATGGTTATCTTCTCTATGGCAAAAGACTATGTGTTACTAACTCACTACGTGAGAAAGTAATGTATGAATCTCATGCTCCTCTTTATGCGGGGCATAGAGGGATTTAGGCTACCCTAAAAGGGATTGAAACATATTTCTATTGCCCTACCATGAAAGCAAACATACAAGAGTATGTTTCTAAATGTGTGGTATGCCAAAAGACGAAGTTTGATAGAGGGAAGCAACCTAGATTGCTTAAACCATTTCCAATCGCTAATTCACCATGGGAGAGAATATCCATGGATTTTATCTTTGGATTTCCTAAGTCTATTAATGGGAATACAAGAATATGGACGATAGTAGACAGGCACAGCAAACAAGCTCATTTAATACCTGTAAAAAAGACTATCAAAGCCCATCAAATGGCAACCCTCTTCATATCATAAATCTTCAAGTACCATGGATTGCTAATGTCCATAGTGTCGGATAGAGATCCTAGAATGACCAATAATTTTTGGAAGGGTCTCTTTGAGAATTTAGGGACAAGGCTAAACTTCTCTTGATCCTAACACTCACAAATAGATGGCCAAAGTGAAATAGCTAACCTAACAATTCTTGATCTACTAAAAGCCCATGTATCGGAAGTAGATCAAAGGTCCCAGTCGGAGAAGTACTTACCCTTAGTGGAGTATGCCTACAATAATAATGTACATGCCTCCATGGGAAAAGAACCTTTTGAGGTAATGGAGGGAAGATCTAAAAGTCCCCTGCTACCTAAGGTACACGGGAAGATCTTTGCTACAGATGAGTATTGCCGAGACCCACAAGAATCTTTGCAGAAGTTTAAGGATGCTATCTCTATCTCACAGCAAAGGCAAAAGGCTACTGCTGATAAGCACATAGGAGTCCAAGCCTTTATAGAAAATGATTGGGTCTTGCTTAAATTTCCCAAGGCTCAATTAAGACACGTGACGGGCAAGAATCCTTTGGGACACCAAAAGTACTATGCTAAGTTAGCAAAAAGGTACAATGGTCCCTTCCAGATTCCTAGACCAATCAATGAGATGGACTATCAACTTAAATTTCCCAGTCAATGGCTCATACACAATGCTTTTCATATGAGCCTACTAAAGCCTTAAAAAGGAGAGCTACCTCAAGAACCAACTATTGAAGACCCACCGGAGATTGAGGACCAAGAAGAGGTGTTGCAGCCCAAGTCTATCCTCCGACATGAAGACAAGGTGTTAAGAGGTGGTAAAATTATCCAACGGTACCTTATTAAGTTTAAGAACTATCCTTATGATGATGCTAGATGTATGCAATGAATATAATTAAAGGATAACCTAAACCTTGTCAATGCTTACAATGCTTTCCTAGAGTAAGCAAATGTACAAATGTTTAAAATGAACAAAGTTTTTTTCTTATAAGTATCTCTTTTTTCTTTATTGTGCACAAATGTTAAGTAGTATGCACGCTCAGAATAAAGTTTGTGGAGACGACGTCTCCCAAACACCAAGTAGAGCTTGTCACTCTACTATGGAAGATTGATAGGACTAATGTGCAGACATGCTTGTGGAAACTTAAGCTCTCAAGTGCCAAATGGTTTAGTCATCCATTGTGCAATGATGTCGTAGCGTAAGATAGGGATCCTCTACCTGCTACGAAAAGAACTAATGAATAGGCTTTATCTTCTCTACCCTGTAGTCGAGGATGACTATGATTTCAAGAGAGAGGTAATGTCATAATAACTAACATCTAATTCTCCTAAATGATTTTGTCGTGTTAAACTAATCATTTAATATGGGGAAGTACCAGGGGAGAAAAAGCTAGAATATTGGTTAAGCTGCCAGACCAGCCCAAAGTAGGGATCCAAAGGAGGGAAAATAGGGATCCAAAGGGGGGGCCATTTACAAAAGAGCAATGTGGATACAATGGGATTCAAGGACCTAAGGTTCAACCCATTAAGACTTCCAAAATGCTACTAGGTTCCAAATTCAAAGGTTGTGTCGAATGGTCCAACCCTATGCAAAATTGGAGTGCGTGTGTGTGTGAGTTTCGCTCTCATCCCCTACTTCTTGGGCTCGCCCCCTCCTTTGTAGGGCTTGAGAAAAACTTTTGGGACACACACAAAGCATCCAATTTCCCTAGGTTTTTGACCTTTGGACACAAGATTTGAATTTTGGAACCTTAGCATTTTGGAAGTCTTAATGGGCTAAACCTTAGGGTCTTTTAAGCCCATTGTTTCACATTGCTATTTTGTAGATGGCCCCCCTTTGGATCCCTATTTTCCCTCCTTTTGATCCCTAATGTGGCCGGTCTGCTAGCTTAACCAATATTCTAGCTTTGTCTCCCTTGGCAATTCCCCATATCAAATGATCAGTTTAACATGAGAAAATCATTTAGAAGAATTAGATATTGATTATTATGACATTACCTCTCTCTTGAAATCATAGTGATCCTCGACTATGGGGTAGAGAAGATAAGCATATTCATTAGTCCATTTTCCTAGCGGGTAGTGGATCCCTATCTTACCCTACAACATCGTTCCAGAATGGATGACTAGTCCATTTGGTGCTTGAGAGCCTAAGCTGCCGCAAGCATGTCTGCACATTAGTCCTGTCCATCTTCCATAGTAGAGTGACAAGCTCTACTTGGTGTTCGGGAGACGTTGTGAGTGGGATGGAAACACACACAACGCCTCTATAATGACCCGACACACACTCTTGGGATGATACACACACACATTATGGGGCACCACTCGGCTTACACAACTAGCCTAGCCAAGACAGGAAACACACAGACGGAGTGAGAAGAGAGAGATTTCCCACTTGCCCACTCAACACTCACACATACACACTCACACACACACACTCTCAATTCAGCTCAAAGGAGGCAAATTGCTATTGTTTAGACTCAATGAAGCTCAACCCAACACCAATGGGGCAAATAGGTTACACAGTATTGAGGAAATATACCAGATACAACCACAAAGTTAAGCAGAGGCTTCACTCACCGGAGAAGATTACACAGAAAAACAACAGAAAATATGTGAGGAATTTGGAAAAATGGACAGCGCCATTGCATCCGGAATGCCCAAAAACTCCAGTCTACAATGTCAAAGTGCTCAAATCCGACCTCAGATGAGCAGTTTAGGGCCAAAAAATGCTCCAAAAACAGCAAAAACACACTTGCGGCTGTTCCTCCTCTCCTCTCCACATCTTTTGTGGTCTTCTCTCAGTTTTTTCAGTTCCCACGCTTAGCTTTATTATTTGGGCACCCATGGCCTTTTAGATGACCTCAAACGGACCCCGAACAGGCCAAAAACTGACCTCGCAGTGCATAGTTGTCACACTACTGCATCCATGCACACACCTGGCACGCATTTCTTTTCAATAATGCGTCTCAAAACCACATGAAGTGGCCCCAAAAAGTGGTCCTAATGATGACCTTCCTGCATAACTGTCACAAGAAAACACCCACGTTGTGTCCGTATTCATCCACGTGCAAGTATTGACCCCGTTCGGTCTCCTGACGCACCTTCTTACCTCATGTCGTTGGTGCGCGGATGGCTTCCTCGAGAAGTTTTACGTGCTACCAACTCCTCCTTATTGTAGAAAAAACACACTGGTACTGATAATAGTGAAAATCGCTGCACTATGTACACCCTGTCCTACCTGTACACATGTGGGCCCCACGTAACCACCTAGCTATGGAAATTGGGTAATCCTTTATTCGATGCACCATGCATGTGTATGTACATATGCGCAATCCTTTGCTCAAAAAAACTCTTGACATAATTTGCCCATCCCCTAGCCTGCTAGATTATTCATGATCAGCAGCAGCAAAGAGAGATATGAGACTCGCCACATCACAGGTCTCCTCATCCTTCAACAACATTGCTTGCTGCACAGATAGCTCATCTTGCTCGCGATCATCAACCTGGCATGATACAATTTAAGAAGCAATCCATTTAAGAAACCCATCCAGGTTAGCCAACTGATATGTACCATTCGGGAAACACTCCACTACCTTGAAAGGGCCTTCCCACTTAATTTGAAACTTCTTTTGGAAGGTGTTGTCCAGCTTACTGTTGTAGCGCAAAACCAAGTCATGCTTCTTGATACCCTTACTTTTGACCTTTTCATTTATCTTTGCCAAATCCCTATCTTGCATCTGCCCATAATGTTCCAATGCACTCATCCTATCCAGTTGAACCTCTTGTAGCTATAAGAGCCTCTCTTCGAATGCATCACTAGGCGGCCCAAGAAACTTCTCTAACATCTTGACCGCAGGCAACTCTACTTCCACAGGCAATAGTGCTTCTTTTCCATACACCAAATGAAATGGAGTAAACCCTGTACCTGTCTTCATCGAAGTACGGTAAGCCCATAATGCACTAGGAAATTCCAAATCCCAATTTTTTCCTTGGTGCTCTGTCACTTTCGAAAGAATCTGTACCAACTCACCATTGAATCTTTCATTTAAGCCATTACACTGTGGGTAATAAGGAGTGGTATGCTGGTGCCTAATCTTCATCTTTGCACATAAAAAATCTAGCAGTTTAGCTCTAAAGCCAGGCCCCTTATCTGAAAGTAGCTCCAGTGGCACCCCAAACTTGCAACATATTTCATAATACACAAATTTTTCCACATCCTTTGCAGTGATCTGTTTTACTGCTATAGCCTCTGCCCATCTAGAGAGATAGTCCACCGCCGTCAAGATATAGCTTTTGCCCCTGCTTGTGATAGGTAACAGGCCTATTGCATCAATCCCCCACTTTTCAAACACATCAAACGCCATAATGGTTTTTCGTAGCTCTGGCTTCAACACTCTCTTCCCAAATGCTTGACACCTATTGCAAGACCTACACCAATGGTGAACATCCTTGTGCAAACTAGGCCATACATACCCCTCTTGCAAAATCTTATGCAAGGTGATCTTTCGAGCAAAATGGCCACCACATGCGCCTTCATGATTCTCTTCCAACACTCTATAAAGCTCCTCTCACCAAGGTACACGTCTCAACACGAGATCAGCCCCTTTCATGTATAAGACATCACCAATCAATTTGTACCTGTATGCTCTACGCACAAAACCATACTTCTTAGACTTCTGAATCTCCTTTGGAATGATTCCTGTTAGCAAAAACTCCTCTTCTTGAGCCAAACTTTCCCGGCCATGATAAAGAGGTAAAGTGGTCCTCAACACAAATAGCTCCCCAATCATGCCTTGAGCTGCTTCATGTGCCTCTCCATTTAGAGCACGTTCAATGTGTCTGATGCTCCATGCTTTGAACTTTTTTAACAGGCCTTTAATTCTGAAGCACGTTTCCTTCAATAAGGTGTTCTTGCTCTTCCACACACCCAACACTTGCTTCACCACTAACAAGGCATCACCTTTTATGCTCAACCTTCGAACCCCATGCTTCAAAAAAATGTGTAATCCGGCTTCATAAGTAGCATATTCAGCCTCATTGTTACTATGAGCATCCAATTTGAACCCTCTCTTGCATACTAGCTTCCCCTCTGGATCATAAAGTGCCATACCCCCTGAAGCTGCATCATGGCTCTTTCTGTATGAACCATCAAAGAACAACACATGTGCATTGCTGATATGTGGCACTTCTTCAACTACCTTTCTCACCACCTCTTCCTTAACAATAAGGGGATTCTCCTTGTAGGTCAACAAATCAGCTACGGTAGCCCTTGTACTATCTTCCACTAGAAAAGAGAACTCAAACTCTTGCAGCTCAATTACCCATTTCTTGACCACATTTAACATGTTAGTGCCATTAATTAACTGTGGAAAAAAGGCATAACTCGTCAAGAAACCAAAAGGTCGTGGTAGCAAGTAATGACGAAATCGTCGACAAGCAAATATTACACTAGCCATCATTAGCTCTACTTCCGAGAATTTTCTCTTGCTACCACTTCGCACGGCTTGCACAATACACTGGCCTCATATAATGGCTGCCCTTCCCCTTTTGCAATAGCATGGCTCCAATGGCATCCTCCCCTACTGATGGATTTACATAAAACACTTTCTCCCAATCAGGATTCTGCATGGCTGACAACCCCCCTAACACCTCTTTCACCTCTTGAAACACTTCTTCACACTTGTCATCCCATTGCAATGGTTCATGCTTTTCCACTTGCTGTAATGGATAAAGAAGTTGCGAAGAGAATGGAATAAACTGTGCCATGTACTTCACTTTGTGTATAAAAGCTGCCAATTGCTTCGTACTCGTAGGTGATGGAAGAAGAATAATAGACTTAACCTTTTTTGGATCAGCCTCAATGCCATTTTCTAACACCATATGGCCCAATAACTTCACCCTTGGCTGTGCTAGATGACATTTCTTTGGATTTATTTGTCCTCCACATTCATCATATCGAGCCAATACCATCTGCAGCTTCTCATGGTGTTCAACCCTACTGCTATAAACACAGAAGTCATCGATAAAAGCTTTAACACAACTACCAATGAATGGTTCCATTTGCTCTCTCTTGATAGAAGGAAGGTCCATTTGACAACCCAAATGGAAATACTCTATAGCAATAGCAGCCCCGTGGCGTAATAAAAGTGGTCTTTGTGCGGTCTTTAAGAGCAATCTTCAATTGAAAATAGTCTGAAAAGCCATCACACACACACTGTACCTCTCATAACCTTCCACTTAATCCAAGATCTGATCGATGAATGGAAGAGGATATGGGTTCTTCTTAGTGGCTACGTTTAAGAGTTTAAAATCTACACAAATTCTCCACTTCCCATCCTTCTTTGGATTGACTACAACTAGACTCACCCATTATGTGGTCTCCACAGGGACTATGAACCCTGCCTTCAACAACTTGTCCACCTCTTCTCGCAAGGCTTCCATTTGCTCTTGACCCATCCTTCTTAGTCTTTTCCGCACTGGCTTAGCACCTTCTTTCAGCTCTATATGCATCTCTTTGCCCTTGAACCCTTTGATCTCTTCATATGAAGTAATGAACAAATCAGGAAAACTAGCCAACATGTGAAAATATATATCCTTCTCCATAGCTGAGAGGTCTCCACTGATCATTTCTGTCATCAATTCCTACTTCTTTGACAACTCAACCTTGGTTTGCATCAGCCCTTTAATCACTTCATAAGGCCCTTCACTTTCATCTTCAACCTCATTTGCAAATGCAACTAAACCAAACTCCTGGATTTCTTTGTCCATCAAAAGAAATGCAACATCAGCATCCTCATCACTGCTGGTAGTGCTATCACTGTCCTCATCTGTCACCATGGAAGAGTCTTCATCACTAGAATCATCGTCATATTCATAAAGCTCCTCTAATCGTTTCCTTGTGTCCATATTATAAAGCTTCTTGGTACCTTTCTTTCCATAGAGGCTAATCGTACCATGTCACCAATCTTGAACAGCTCCCACTGCACGTAACCATGGTCTGCCCAGTATAATAGGATATGCTCCCAACCCTGCTGGCATCACATGAAAATCAACCACTGCCTTTGCATCATATGCCTCCACTTCTAAGCTCTTTACAGCACCCAAGCATTTTACTTTTTGATGGTTTGCCAAGTTGATCCGAAAACCTGACACCCCGGCCACTGTGAGACCCATCTTCTCAACGCATGAGTGTGTTATGACGCATATTTGGGCTCCGCCATCCACATAACCTTGTCCCAAATTTTTTCTTTTATGCCACACATCTACTATTGGACAAATGTCTGGTAGCTCATCCATTGCCAACACCTTTACTGAACCTCTCTCTGGCTCTTTCTCCATTGGGTTAACCATCCTCTTCCACTGTCGCTTTAGCTTAGGCACCATCTCTATAAGCTGCCCAAAAGTAACATCTGCCTTCGCTCGTCAGATCCTCCTTCAAGTCATAGCTTAATTGCCCATCCCCTAGTGGAAAATCTAAAACATGAAACTTTCGACAAGCTCTCCTCTTCCTCTTGGCCTTGACATCCTCGCCTTCATGGCTCTTTCCTTTCTTCTTACTAGGACCTGGGGCACTTCTTCCTTCCTTATCCTCTATGGTCCTCTTCCCAATAGGCATCACTAATGTATCCTCTAGCTTTGATGCCTTCTCCAAGGTGAATACACTTAGCACTTTTGTCTTTCCCTTTTCCTCCTGGGTCAGTCCATTGGTTCCTTCATCTCCCTTAATTTCGATGCCATAATCATTTGACCTAGTTAGCACCTGTCTTGGCAATGGATACATGTCTCCCCCCATCCTTTGTGGCTTATCACATTGCGGGCTGATGTGACCCAACTCTCCACAATTATAACATGTGGGCGTCTGCCTCCAAAACCTACCATTGATTTGTCCAACACCATTCCTAGGCCTTTCTTCACCTCCTGGCTGATTTGCAAACCTCCCTCGTCCTCGATTATTTCCCACTTGACCAAGCATGTTTAGGCTAAGATTCTTCATCAAATCTACCACTTGCCTCATGTCTTGCCTTAGCCCATCATCCTGCACCGATGTAGTGACCACTGCTGGCATAACCTGAGTAGTAACAGGAACCACTGGTTCATGATGAACCCCTGACATGCGACCTTGTAAAGACTCTACAAGCTGAAATTCAGACCTCATGGGCAAAGACTCCACCCCTAACTGGCTCATTTTCCTCAACTTCCACTCTTTGTTCCTTGCTACCTCTAGTGCATCTTCATATGTCCTAGGCTTCTTTAGCTCCACTCTCCAATGTATATTCTCCCAAAGACCAGCCAAGAACCTGTCCTTCTTCATCATGTCAGGCGGGGGTACCTGTGGTGCTAAGGCCTTGCACATCCGCTCCCATGCCAATGAGAACTTACGTATGTATGCATCTACTGGCTCACCTTCCTTTTGCACCAAACCTTGTACTTCTTGCCACACTTTGTCAGGATCTTCTATCTTCACAAACTCCACTTCCAACCCATGCCTTAGATTTTCCCAACTCAATCTTACAGGTGGATTAGCCACACGCAACTCCTCTTCAAATGTTTTGGACCAGATTCGTGCATCACTCTTCAAACAAATTTGGAGAAGACATAACATCTACGCAGGGTCATGAATCTGGTTTCTAATGCAGGCAACCTCCATCTTTTCCAAAAAATCTTCCACATCTTCATCACTTCTTCCATGAAACTCCGGATAAGAGAAAGCCATGGCTACCCAAGTTTCAATGCTTTGAGAACCCCTTTGAACACACGTGCAAGAACCCAAAACTTTTACTGACTCAATTCCTAGAAACTTCAATGGAGCTCAACTTTAGATAAGGACAAACACATGCACATCAAATGAGTTTTCATAGTTGATCATCGGAATTACAACAGGCAAAGGAAATTCCAGGATCTCTCTTAATCTTCTTGGCCCGAACATAAAGACTATGCGCTGCTGGAAAAAGATATTCCTAGACACATGAAAATTAATCTGGATTCTTTGAGTTAAATGAAAGGGAGTGAATTGAGGGCCATTTTGATCATCCATTAAATCCAACCACATTAGGCAAAATTTGGACTCACAAAGGGGCCCTTTAAGGAGTTTGACTTTACCTCTCTACCAAAATTGGCGCATGGATAAATTTTTGCAAATAAACTCCAAAGTTGGCGGAGGTTTGACAGTTAGAATGTCCTCTTCAAGGTCTATCTACTGATATATAGCACGCCATGAGATTCCTCATATTTTAGAAGATTCTTTTTTTGATTCACCTATGATATGACAACTCTGTCAAAATCTAAGTGAATCAAAAAAAGAATCTTCTAAAATATGAGGAATGTCATGGCGTGCTATATATCAGTAGATAGATCTTGAAGAGGAAATTCTAACTGTCAAACCTCTGCCAACTTTGGAGTTTATTTGCAAAAATTTATCCATGCGCCCGTTTTGGTAGAGAGAGGTAAAGTCAAACTCCTTAAAGGGCCCTTTTGTGACTCCAAATTTTGCCTAATGTGTAGCTCCCAAGAAAGCACACCTGTCTTATCCTCTGATTTTGCCAAAATTTCAGCAGCATCACAGCATAAATGGCTCAAAAGACCCAAAAACCAGCCATCATAACTTGGAAAAATTTTGGCTGAGTTTCCCCAGAAGTAGAGCAGTAGGAACCCAAAATATAGACTGTATATGTATGCATAAACTGTCAACAATAGAACCCGAGCATCAAATAGGACTCACTAGTACATAGCCTATGGCGAGGTCACAAAAAGGGTGCTCCAGCTACCTGTATCACCGAAAGGATCTCCACATTTGAGAATCCCCCAGCTCAATAAAAACCTCACGCTATCGACCCTCACACGAAGGCTTATGCAAATCGCGTATAGTCAAGTCTCAGAAATGACTATCTTCTAGACCAAGTCTCAGAAATGGCTGGGACTTCCAAATAAAACCAAATATGGCTCCACAAAGGCATACAATGGCAGTTTCCACAAGTAACGTACAATCCAGTAGACAATGCGCTCAAACAGGCGCCAAATGATGCATACCCCACAACAACTGCAAGTGACACCACTGCTAGTATATCACTCTACTCCAGTTACCTCTACCTATGTGAATCACCTTTACCTGTACTTGTCCCTGTAACCTGTAACCTATAACTTGTAGTCTGCAACCTACAACCTGTAATCCCGAATCTCGAAGCTTGAAGCTCGAAGCAGAAGGTACTCGAAGAAGATCCTCCGTGGGGGCGCCAAAAGAATGTGAGCGGGATGGAAACACACACAATGCCTCTATAATGACCCGACACACACTCTTGGGATGATACACACACACACACATTACGAGGCACCACTCGGCCTACACAACTAGCCTGGCCAAGACACGAAACACACAGACGGAGTGAGAAGAGAGAGATTTCCCACTTGCCCACTCAACACTCACACACACACTCTCAATTCAGCTCAAAGGAGGCAAATTGCTGTTGTTTAGACTCAATGAAGCTCAGCCCAACACCAATGGGGCAAATAGGTTACACAGTATTGAGGAAATACACCAAATACAACCACAAAGTTAAGCAGAGGCTTCACTCACCGGAGAAGATTACACAGAAAAAAATCAGAAAATATGTTAGTAATTTGGCAACATGGATAGCGCCATTGCGTCCGGAATGCCCAAAAACCCCAATTTACAATGTCAAAGTGCTCAAATCCGACCTCGGATGAGCAGTTTAGGGCCAAACAATGCTCCAAAAACAGCAAAAACACACTTGCGGCTGTTCCTCCTCTCCTCTCCACGTTTTTTCTGGTATTCTCTCAATTTTTTCAGTTCCCACACTTAGATTTATTAGTTGGACACCCGTGGCCTTTTAGATGACCTCAAACGGACCCCGAACAGGCCAAAAACTGACCTCGCAGTGCATAGTTGTCACCCTGCTGCATCCATGCGCACACCTGGCACTCATTTCTTTTCAATAATGCGTCTCAAAACCACATGAAGTGGCCCCAAAAAGTGGTCCTAATGATGACCTTCCTGCATAACTCTCACAAGAAAACACCCACGTTGTGTCCGTATTCATCCACGTGCAAGTATTGACCCCGTTCGGCCTCCTGACGCCACTAGATTCCATCTGACGCACCTGCTTACCTCATGTCGTCGGTCTGCGGATAGCTTCCTGGAGAAGTTTTACATGCTACCAACTCCTCCTTATTGTAGAAAAAACACACTGGTACTGATAATAGTAAAAATCGTTGCACTATGTGCACCCTGTCCTACCTGTACACATGTGGGCCCCACGTAACAACCTGGCTATGGAAATTGGGTTATCCTTTATTCGATGCACCATGCATGTGTATGTACATATGCGCAATCTCTTGCTCAAAAAAACTCCTGACAACGTCGTCTCTACAAAATTGATCTAAGCATGCATTCTACACATTTGTGCACAATAAAGAAAACGAGAGTCTTATAAGACAAAAACTTTGTTCATTTTTAACATTTTGTACAATTGCTTACTCTTGGGAAGCATTGTGAGCATTGACACGGTTTAGGTTATCCTTTAATTGTATTCCTTGCATCCATCTAGCATGTTCAAAAGGATAATTCTTAAACTTAATAAGATATCGTCGGATAGTATTACTGCCTCTTAGTACCTTGTCTTCATGTCGGAGAATGGACTCGGGCTGCAGCACCTCTTCTTGGTCATCGATCTCCGGTGAGTCTTCAATAGTTGGTTCTTGAGGTGGCTCTCCTTTGTAAGGCCCTAATAGGCTCACATGGAAAGCATTGTGTATGAGCCAATGATTGGGCAACTTGAGTTGATAGGCCATCGCATTGATTGGCCTAAGAATCTGGAAGGGACCATAGTACCTTTTTGCTAGTTTAGCAATAGTACTTTTGGTGTCCTGTACGATTCTTGCCCGTCGTGTGCCTTAATCGAGCCTTGGGAAATTTTAATAAGACCCAATAATTTTCTTTAAAGGCTTGGGCTCTTTTGTGCTTGTCAACAACAGCCTTTTGCCTTTGTTGTGAGATAGAGATAGCATCCTTAATCTTTTGAAAAGATTCTTGTAGGTCTCGGCTATACTCATCTGCAGCGAAGATCTTCCCATGTACCTTAAGTAGCAAGAGACTTTTTTATCTTCCCTCAATTACCTCGAAAGGTTCTTTTCCTGTGGAAGTATGTACATTGTTATTGTAAGCATACTCCACTAAGGGTAAGTACTTCTCCCATTGGGATCTTTGATCTACTTTCGTTACATAGGCTTTTAGTAGATCGATAATTGTTAGGTTAGCTATTTCACTTTGGCCATCCGTTTGTGGATGATAGGCCAAAGAGAAGTTTAGCCTTGTCCCTAAATTCTCAAAGAGACCCTTCCAGAAATTATTGGTCATTCTAGGATCTCTATCTGACACTATGGACATTGGCAAGCCATGGTACTTGAAAATTTGTGAAATGAAGAGGGTTGCCATTTGATGGGCTTTGATAGTCTTTTTAACAGGTATAAAATGAGCTTGTTTATTGAACGTGTCCACTATCTTCCATATTCCCGTATTCCCATGGATCGACCTAGGAAATCCAAAGATAAAATCCATGATATGCTCTCCCATGGTGAATTAGGGATTGGCAAGGGTTGAAGCAATCCAGGTTGCTTCCCTCTATCAAAATTCATCTTTTGGCATACCACACATTTAGAAACATACTCTTGTATGTTCACTTTCATGGTAGGCCAATAGAAATATGTTTCAATTCTCTTTAGGGTAGACTGAATCTCTCTATGCCCCACGTAAGGAGGAGCATGAGATTCATACATTACTGTCTCATGTAGTGAGTTAGTAGCGCATAGTCTATTTCCATTCATGGTAGGCCAATAGAAATATGTTTCAATTCTCTTTAGGGTAGACTGAATCTCTCTATGCCCCACGTAAGGAGGAGCATGAGATTCATACATTACTGTCTCATGTAGTGAGTTAGTAGCGCATAGTCTATTTCCATAGAGAAGATAACCATCTTGTAAAGTAAATGGTTCTTCTTTCTTCCCTAATGCAAGGGCTGAAATCACATCTCTAAAATCGGGATCAATAGCATACTCATCTATCATTGAAGATAGATCATTGTGAGTGGCTATGGAAACCGCATTCACTCTTGGCTTGAGAGTGCATCTGCTACTTGATTATGCTTGCCAGCAATGTGAGCAATATGAAAATGAAATTGTGAAAGGAAATTTGCCCACCTCATTTGTTTGTCGGAGAGCTTGGTCTACGTCATGAAGTACTTAAGACTTTGGTGATCCGTTTGCAGAATGAAAGGAGTCCCCAATAAATAGTCTACGGCATGTAGAACTGCAAGGAGTTCCTTTTCATATATGCATAGAGCTTGCTCAAAAGAGTCGAGCCTTTGACTTTCATAGCCTATGGCGTGACCTTCTTGAAGCAGAACAGCTCCAAGGCAATCACCACAAGCATCACATTGGACCTCAAATGGTTTTGAGAGATGCGGTAGTGTAAGCACAGGTTGAGAGATAAGCTTTTCTTTAATCTTTTCGAAAGCATTGCTCTCCTTAGAAGACCATGTATACCTAACGCTTTTCTTTGTTAGGTCATGTAATGGTCCCGCAAGTTGTGAGAACTTTTCTATGAAGCGTCTATAGTATGCACACATACCTATAAAGCTTCTTAGTTTATGAAGATTCCTTGTTTTAGGCCATCCTTTTATTACCTCTAGCTTTGATGGATCCATTTGGATGCCATCTTGAGAGTTAATGTGACCTAAATACTCAATATCTTGTAAGAAAAATTCACTTTCCTTTCGATTAACATAAATTTTATTCTATCAGAGAACTTGAAATATTACCCAGAGGTGTTGCTTGTGTTCGTCTAATGAATTAGAGTAGATGATGATATCATCAAAGAACACTCCAGTAAAGGTTCGATGAGTCCTGAATAGCTTATCCATCAAGTGGTTGAATGTGGCTGGTGCATTGGTCAAGACAAAAGTCATGGCAATGTATTTGTTATAAAGACCAAATGTAATATGGAATGCGGTCTTTACGATGTCTTGATCAACTATCCTTATTTGATGATAGCCACTTTTTAGGTCAATTCTATTGAAGTAGGTATACCCTTGTAGCTTATCAAATAGGCCTTCTACCAGTGGAACAAGAAAACTATTTTTGATAGTGATCCTATTTAGT
This sequence comes from Adiantum capillus-veneris, assembly GCF_014529385.1. Lineage (NCBI taxonomy): Eukaryota > Viridiplantae > Streptophyta > Polypodiopsida > Polypodiales > Pteridaceae > Adiantum > Adiantum capillus-veneris. The sequence goes on along the minus strand of NC_140955.1, from coordinate 80,281,498 downwards.
GCTCTATAGTCGACATGCATACAATTTGCACCGTCCTTGTTTTTCACTAGTAGCAAAGAAGAACAAAATGGAGATGATCTAGGCCTAACCATGCCCTTCTGAACTAATTCATGCACTTGTCGCATAATCTCCTCTTGTTGAGCTTGAGAAACTCAATACGGAGGTTTGTTAGGCGGTGAAATTCTTGGAAGAAGTTCAATTGCATGGTCATCATTGCCTCGTTTAGGAGGTATCTCACAAGGGATGTCTTCAATAAAGACATCTTGAAACCCCTTGAGAAAATTGGATAACCTTAATTCCTTTTGATTGTGTATATTTTCTTTTGCTAAAACATTAGGTTCATTTTGAGAGTCTTTAACAAAAATCATGTTGCACATGGAAATAGAGCTCTTTATTGACTTTTTGAAAGATTTCATATGTACAATGGGTATGGTGTTACCAATTTCCTTAGCATCTATGTACATATCTTTTACCCTGAACTTAAAGGAGATTCTCCTTTCAGGGAATTTAACATTGGCAGCCATGCAATCAAACCATGGTGCCCCCAGGATTACATCCTCATGCTTGAGAGTAGAGATGAAGAAGTCCTCTCTGTCCACATAGCTTTGGACATGGAGCCTCAATTTCCCGATTAAGGGAGTGACTGAAGCTTCTTGCCCCTTGAAGGCACCGTCTATGGGTAGGACATCTCCCATCTCCTAGGCTTGTATGCCTAGCTTGGTGGCCAACTCTGTGGATATGAAATTATGAGTAGAACCAGGGTCAAAGAGGATAAAAGCATCATGTTCTCTTACCTTTCCCCGAGCATGGCATAGAGGAGATCCTTTGTGGTGAGTTTGGTGAGTTTCCCCCTCTTGGATTTCAACCAAGGTAGCTCTAGGAGGCTCATGGTGGTTTTTCTTTTGGGGACAAGCGCGGTACACATGCCCTTGCTCGCCGCACTTGAAAGAGCGGTTATCCTTGTGATAACACTCAAGGTCATCAGGAGAGAGTTTGTTTTTGCTTTTGTAAACTCCCTTCTCTTTAGCTTTGTTGGAGTTTCCCTTAGGAGACTTTTGGACATTATCCTTCCCCTTAGGGTCATTGTGGAACCCTTGTTATTTGTGGGCTTAAAATTTCTTTTAGCCCCTGTTTGGAAATTGATTTGAGAGGCCACCAGAGTATGATGTATAACCGCCAATATGGTGTGTGGCCTTTGGGAGTTGACATACTCCGCCATTTCTTTGGTTAAGACCGCACAAAATTGTTTCTTTTGCTCTCCAAAATCCAAATTTTTGAAGACAGTGGCTTTGAGTTGTAGGTCCCAAAACTTGTCTACATATTTGTGAATGGATTTTTAAGGAGAGAGCTTTAAGCTTCACCACTCGGTGAGTACTTTGTCTTTGGCATCAGTGGCCAAAAACTACTTCATAATGGAAGCTCTTAAATCTTTCCATGTTTGTGGAGCTTCACCGTTGGCTCATAGGCTAGACCACCATTATGGTGGACTTTTGAAAGTGCATAGCTACATGGTTTAGCTTAGAGGACTCCGTGAACCCCTCATCTCCAAATGCCCCATCGAATTTTTGGATAAATGACAAGACTTTGTCCGTAGCACCAAAGGTGCCATCGTAGGTAAGGAAAGAGATACTCTTCCCTCCCTCTTTGAACTTCTTGAGCTTGGAAGACCTCTTCCATGTGGCATAGGATTTCCTATGGCCTCTTCTTTTTTATGGTTCAAAGGTTGCACCATCACTTTCTTCAGAAGGTGAAGAATTTGAGGAATATGGAGAAGAGGGTGACCTCTTTCTTGCCTTTTTCTTGCATTGATATTCTTTGTCTTCACCATCACTTTCATAAGAGGAAGAGGATGAAGAAGATGGAGAAGACGGTGTCCTCTTTCTTGCCTTTTTCTTCTCTTGCTTTTTGTCATCCCTCTTTGAAGTATGGTGTGGAGAAGTATGCGATGGTCTTCTCTATTTTGGAGGTGATGGAGAGTGTTTAGCCCTCCATCTTCGTGGATCCATCTCCGTCGAGGTGGCGGGAGACTCACTTCTTTCTCGTTCCTTCGGTAGAGGCTCTTGAGTTCTCCTTTGAGAAGGAGATGCATCATCAAGAAGTAAATTCTTGAGCCCTTCTTATGGATTCTCTTCTTCTTCCCGAATTGGAGAGAGACCTCTTTTAAAAGTCTCACAAGGAGGCTTCCTAGGTGTTCTCTCCTCATGGTGGGGAGCTTGGAGAATCCCATGAGCACGAAGCTACCATTGCACTTCACTTTGGAGGGATGGATTTCCCATGGCATGTTGAAGCCTAGAAACAAGATAGTTAACAAGCATAGGGCATCATTAGTAGCCTGCTCATTAGCAAAATCAAAGTTATCAACAATAATTTCACTCTCTTTACTATTGTTATCCATTCTAACAACTTTTAGGTGTAAACATTTAGATGTACTTTGCCACTTCAAGCCCTAGTTGCTACTCCTCTTTACCCCTATAGAAAAATCACTCAAGCTACTGTACCCGTGGCTCGAATACCATTAATTGCAAGGAATAGAAGAAAGGGTCGTTCAACACCAAAACAACACCGGCTCTTGTCAAGTTTCTAATAGCTCAATAGTGGTTAGCCATAGGCAAGCCCCGTAGGACTCCACTATTAAGAACATAGCTCTCCTCGATGATGCCCCGTTATCTGCACGAAGGCATGCGCACTGCAAGGCTGAAAAATACCTATTCTACTTATTCCACATGCAATCAATAATACCAACCATTTATAGCTAGCTTGAGGACCTCCTCTTGAGAAAGAAAAGAGAAACCTTGTGCACTAATATCAATGTAACATTTAATGGCCTAGTAACTTGTGTGTAGTGGACAATAGCATGAACATAGTGAGCAGTTCTTTAGAATAGATTCGGAATGAAAATAACAAGTGTGCTTGGGTGGAGAGAGCAACAAAAAGTATAACACCTAGTTAGATAGCACAAAAAAGACTTCAAAAGAGAGAGAAATTAAGCTATTGACAACAGTTGAGGACCGGATTTACATGGACTGGGTCCCCCCTCCAAAAGGCTTTGTATTATGGTTTCTCCCATCAAGAGAGACATTTTACAATACAATTCTTTGTGTTCCTTCAATACTAGCTATTGCAATGAAGATGGGAACTTCATGCACTAATCAAAACACTTATCAAACACAAATTCAATTCCCTCGCGGTCTTAGACTCAAGACCTCACACACCTTGGAAGATGGTGAGAGCTAGTGGGGTATGAGAGTATATTGAGAGGAAGGAGTATTCTTACAAGAAAATTGTACATCTCCTCACATAATCACTCATATTAGCATAGCTTAGATAAGTAATTAGCATGGTAGAGGAGATGAGCATGCATTGAAGCTTGGATCTTGGTTGGATTTGCATCACAAAGCCAAGAGTTGTGGGTGTAGGCCTCCGTTCTCACAAGCTTGGAGTAGGTGATAAGCTTTTCATTAAAGCTTGAGAAGAGAGAGAGAGAGTCTTCTTACTCTACACATGAGCCTGTGTGAGTGTGTGTGGATAATTTCCCTTGAAAAATCAGCCCCCTCTCTCTCTTGGTCGATCCCTCTTCCTATTTGCTGATGCTCACTCCCTATTGGACCTCCCCAAGCTCAGCCAATGGAAATTAAGTAGCATAAGTGATATCCTTTTGACATGTGTCCGCCTTTCCCCTTTTGTGAGATCTTTTGATAATTAATTAATGCAATTAAACTCTCATTGGACCCCTTTGTCTCCTGGCCAATAGGAATCAGGCAAGCCATTGGGCTGCTGAATGCTCATTGGAGACAGTCCAATAGTCTTCTAGAGAGCTTAATTCTTATTCGTTCTTTTATTAAGTGTTTTTAAAAGTAATTAAACTAAACTTACTCTAGCCTAATTCTCATTGGTCCACCTCCAAGGCCATCCAATAGGATTTGAGTACACCTTGTGGGCATCTGCGCTAGGGAGCTGACATGTGTCCCTCTTTCTCCTTGTGTACAAAGGAAGCTTGTGTGTGTGTGTGTGTGTGTGTGTGTGTGTGTGTGTGTGTGTGAGTTTCTCTCTCATACCCTACTTCTTGGGCTTGCCCTCTCCTTTGTAGGGCTTGAGAAAGCCTTTTGGGACACACACAAAGCAACCGATTTCCCTAGGATTTTGACCTTTGGACACAAGCTTTGAATTTTGGAACCTTAGCATTTTGGAAGTCTTAATGGGATGAACCTTAGTGTCTTTCAATCCCATTTTTGCACATTAATCTTTTGCAGATGGCCCCTCCCTTTGGATCCCTATTTTCCCTCCTTTGGATCCCTAATGTGGCTGGCCTGCTAGCTTAACCAATATTCTAGCTTTTTCTCACTTGGCACTTCCCCATTTTAAATGATCAGTTTAACATGAGAAAATCATTTAGGAGAATTAGATTTTGATTATTATGACACCTAAATATCTAACAAAAGGGGAAAGGCGGACACATGTCAGAAGGCTAGCCATTATGCTTCTAATTTCTTATTGGCTAAGCCTGGCATGAGCCAATGGGGTGCCAGCATGAGTAAAATGCATGAGGGGTGGACCAAGAGAGAGAGAGAGAGAGGGGGATGATTTTGGCAAGGAATTGTGACACACACACTCACACAATCTCATGTGTGAAGCAAGAAGAATTTCTCTCCTTCTCAAGATTTAATTGAAAGCTCGTCATCTACTCCAAGCTTGTGAGAAGGGAGGCTTACACCAACAACTCTTGGCTTTCTGATGAAAATCCAACCAAGAGCCAAGCTTCAACGCATGCTCATCTCCTCTACCATGCTAATTACTAAGATATGCTAAGCTATTATGAGTGATTATGAGAGGATATATACTTCTTTCTCGTAAGAATACTCAATCTACTCTCATACCCCGCTAGCTCTCACCATCTTCGAAGGTGTGTGAGGTCTTGGGTCGGAGACCATGAGGGAGTTGTTGTGCTTTAAAGTGTTTGCTTAGTGCTTTAAGCTTCCATCTTCATTGCACTAGCTAGCTATTGAAGGAACACCAAGAATTGTATTGTAAAATGACGCCCTTGATGAGAGAAACCTATAATACAAAGCATTTTGGAGGGGGGACCAGCGCCATATAAATCCGATCCTCAATTGTTGTCAATAGCTTAATTTCTCTCTCTTTCGAAGTATTGTTCATGCCTGTCTACCTAGGTGTTATGCTTTTGTTTCTCTCTCCATCCAAGAACTCTTGCTATTCTCATTAGTAATCTAATCTAATGAAATGCTCACTATGTTTATGCTATTTTCCGATACACACAAGCTACTAGGCCATTAAATGTTACAGGTAAAATCTAACATTACATTATAGGGATGCAAATTGCAATGAACTATGCAACAGAGTGAGTGGTTGTGATGCTATTAATCAAAGCATGCAAAATGGTTGCAATTTCCTCAATCACTACTTTGAGACATGCATGCTCTCTCTATGATAGTTGTTGATTTGCAGGCCAAAAATTCTTCCAACCATACTAAAACTTGTGCATGCAATGAAGAAACACGCCTTGCGAGAAGGGCACTTGGTACATTAGATCTCCGAATGAGCCCCATTATAGTATTCAAAGGGAGTGATCCAGGGAGACTCTGTAGTGAAGCCGATGCATCTAACAATGAAGGGGTGCAATGTTTGCATGCAATGCTTTGTTTAGAAGCTATCAAAACTTGATGTTGTCCCTCCCTTGTAGCATTTTCCTATTTAAGTGATATGCTCTAGATAAAAGGGTTTAATAGTATATAATCTGTAGACACCAAACAAGTCTACTCCAATCTGAGCCCAATCCTAGCACCTTCTACTTGGTCTTTGTGGGGAATGCCTATCAAATGCATGCACTTAGAATTTAACATTGTGTGCATGAATGTGCCAGTGCGGGTGGCATCCAAATGGCCATTGATGGCTCCTTGTGCATCTTGATTTGCTTGGGCAAATTGGATCGCTCTTAGACTTTCACCCTCTTCATCTTTACCTTCTGCTCCTCCCATTGTTTGTCCCATATATGTACTTTGACCATATTGCAAGTGGGAGGGAGGTCTTCTTTCAGGTCTCTCTAGCATATCTTCATACTGTCAAGGACTATTTTGATTTTTTTGGTGCGGATCAAATTCTCTATTTCCTATAGGCATGGATAACTTGTAGTAAACTTCTCCATGAAATCTCCCAGGGGATTTACTCTATATACAGAACGGGACACCACTTGCGAGCAAAAACTTTGATAAAACTCCTATATATGACTCATATTAGGGAATATGACCCCCCTTTCTATGCTTATACAACAATCAATGAAGAAAACTATCATGCCCCTATCTTACATATAAAATTTAGGTTTCACATGATCTAACTGAGTAAAACTAGTCAAAGAGTGTGTACATAGTGATTGGCAAAGATGGGGTGAGAGAGAGAGGGTGTGTGCGTGAGCGTGTGTGTGTGTGTATGTGTGTTTGGGTATGTGGTGCGGCGCTTCTGCAGGTTGCAAAGGGAGAGAGAGCGCGAGTGTTGAGCGCCGCCTGCTGTGTGCGCGAGAGTGAGGGAGGGTGTGGAGAGAGGGGGGGACGGGGGGGGGGGGGGGGGGGGGGGGGTGAGAGGATAGGGGGTGTGTGTGGTTGTATTCCATGGTGCGCCCACAATGGGCTCGGTCCGGGGGGCGGTGGCGAGCATGGGCGCAAGCGGATCTGACAAAGGGTGTAGAATTGGGTGGGGGGTGCTTAGTCAATGGATAAAATGGGAGAGGGGTATATTAGAGAGAGAGAGAGAGAGAGAGAGAGAGAGAGAGAGAGAGAGAGAGAGAGAGAGAGAGAGAGAGAGAGAGAGAGAGAGAGAGAGAGAGAGAGAGAGAGAGAGAGAGATTTCCCGTAAGGCAGGTTCCCACCATAGAGGAAAAAAAGGAGTGAGAGAGGGTGTGAGGTTGTGAGAGAGGGTGAGAGGGGATAGGGGATAGGGTGAGTGGTGGGGAAGGGATGAGAGAGAGAGAGAGAGAGAGAGAGATTCCTTCCATGGTCTGTGGGGCCGCTCTCCCGAGAGAGAGAGAGAGAGAGAGAGAGAGAGAGAGAGAGAGAGAGAGAGAGAGAGAGAGAGAGAGAGAGAGAGAGAGAGAGAGAGAGAGAGAGAGAGAGAGAGAGAGCTAGAGCTAGAGCTAGGTGAAGATAGGGGGGGTGGGGGGGGGGGGTGTTAGGCCGGTGGTCTGCCAGGGTTGGGGAAGAAAATAGGGGGGGGGGGGGGGGGGGTATAAGGCCGAAGGGGGAGTGTACGAGAGGAGGAGAGGAATATAATATGGTGGCCCGCCGGGGCTGGGGTGTGGACGAGAAAAGAGCGAGAGGGGGGGAGAATATTTGAAAGACAGAGAGAGAGTATATAGAATATCTGTGGCGGCCCGACAGAGGGTGTGACAGAGGTATATCATCCTATGCTCCCACTCGGCCCGGTGATGCAGCGGCAGAGTAGGTGAGAGAGAGAGAATTGGCGGAGCCGAGTAGTAGGAGAGAAAGAGTCCGTCTTCTGGCGATAATGGAGAAGTGTGGCCAAACTGGTGGCGCCTTGCTAGTGGTTAAGCTTAGAGGGGTGGTGAATGGTAAAGAACTTCCCTTTTTTTTTTCCTTCTTTGGTAATATGCCTTCCCTTCCTTGGGGTATGGTTCTCGCGGTCGAGGTTTCAAAAACCGGCCGTCATTATCCCTCCCATCTGGCTAGAGGCATTCATGCTTCTAGCCCTTCCTCTGCATCTTTAGTTGTGGAATTGGAGGGTTCTCCCTCTTCTGGAATGTCTAGCATGAACTCTGTATCAAACCTAAGGAAATACCTCTTCAGCCTCCATCCACTGACTCTAGTCTTGTGAATTCTCCCATCTGCTTCCATCAGCTTATAGGTGCCGTTGTCATAGCGCTTCTTGATAATGAATGGTCCCTCCCATTGGGGTTGAAATTTATTGTCCTTCCTGGTGTCAAATCTGTTGTCGTATCTCAATACTAGCATGCCTTTCTCCAGGTCCTTTTCCTTAAGCCCTTGATTGAAGGTGAGCCAGCGTCGTTCTGTCTATGCTGCATAGTGATTGGTTGCTTCAGTTGGATCCTATCTAGTTGGAGCCTTTTCAGATCCAGAATGTGGTTGCGGAGATTTACAATTGGGCACTATATCTGGCTAGCCAAGACTCGTAAGCTGGCTATCTGTACCTCAATGGGTAGAATTGCCTCCTTCCCACAGACTAGATGGAAAGGGGTGAAACCTAATGATGTTCGAAACGTCGTTCGGTAGGCCCATAGAGCGGCCATGAGATGTTTATCCCACTCACTTGTGTGGTTGTTCACCTGCTTTGTGATGATTTTGCAGATCATTCCGTTTACCTTTTCTACTAGGCCATTACACTATGGATAATATGGTGTGGAATGTCGGCGTGTGATGCCTAAATTTTTCATCAGCTCTCTCACCAGATCGCCTCTGAAACTTGGTCCCCTGTCTGATATTATCTCTAGAGGAGTGCCAAAACGGCAACAAATGTGCTAAAAAATGAACTTTGCTACCTCTTGGGCTGTAATGCGGGTGGTGGCTGTTGCTTCTGCCCATCATGTCATGTAGTCTACACCCATTATAATGTACAATTTACCTGATTGGGCCCTTGGTAGAGGACCGACTGCATCTATTTCCCATTTCTCAAATGAACCATATGAGATGATAGGAGTCTGTGGCTCATCGGTTAGTGTGCGATCACTGGCCACTTGACAAGCCTTGCATGTTTTACACCAATGGTGTACATCCCTATTCAAACTAGGCCAAGAGTATCCCGCTTGTAGAATCTTCCTACTGGTGATATTTAGAGCAAAATGACCGTCGCAGACGCCATCATGGAAACTTGAAATTACCTCTGTGATCTCACTGGATGTTTGCACTCGCCTGAGAATCTGATCCTTGCCCTTACAATACAAGTGGTCGTTTACAAGGCTGTATCTTGTAGCCTTCCTTACCCGCCACTGTTTCTGGACTTTAGTGTACCCTTTCGGACATTCTCTTGAATCTAGAAAGTTAATGATATTAGGCATTGCATCACTACCTTGAAAGAGGGGTAGTTTCAGTTTGATTGCTCCTACGCAAACGTCTTGTATTCTTTCCTTGGCTAGAGCATCTGCCTCCTGATTTTCTATCCTGGGGACATGAAATAATTGCACTACTTCAAACTTCCTTAAAAGATCCTTCACTTGGCGTAGTTGACGAAGTAAAACCTGATTCTTACAAACCCAAGTGCCGTTTATTTGCCTTATCAAAAGCAAAGCATGTCCAAATACATTTAGGCAATGAATTCCTCGTGAAATATACTATTCCAACCCAAGAATTAGAGCTTCATACTCTGCTTCGTTGTTGGAGTTGGAGTGTAATAGCTGCCCGATGGAGAATACCCTTTCCTGTTGCTCATTGAAAATGACTATGCCAGTAGACTGGTCCACTGTTCTTTTGTATGCTCTGTCAAAAAAAAGAGAGTGAGCTCTTTCTAGCTTAGTACTTCTATCATTGGTGTCTCTTCTTTTGCTTCCGTGTTGACCTTCAGCTTCTTCTCATAATGGTGGTGAGTAAGAATTCCTTCTAAATTAGCCCTGGTGGAGTTTTCCACTTGCATGGTGTAGTCAAACTCTTGTAACCTAACTAGCCATTTAGAGATCCTAGATGAGACATCCATGTGTTGCATTACATATGGAAAGACCTCCTCCATTGTCGGAATTACAAAAGGTCTAGACAGAAGATAGGAGCGGAACTTTGTGGTAGAAAACATTAGTGCAAGAACCATGTGTTCTACTACTGTGAACCCTTTTCTGATGGGGTCATGACATGACTAGAGAAGTAAATAGGACGCATGAAAGAAGTTTGGGGGTCCTTTTTCATTAATACGGCTCCAATTGTATCACTTCCTACACTAGGGATCACATAGAATGTCTCTTCCCACTTGGGGGGTGAAATGGTGGGAAGCGTAGCTAGGATTTGCTTCACCTCGGTAAATTGCTGCTCATTTTCTTCACTCCATGAGAAGACATCCCTCTGGGTGACTTGTTGTAGAGGGAGAATCACTTGAGATAGCAAGTGAATGAACCTACTTAAGTATCTTACCTTCTGAAGAAAAAAAACCAACTGCTTAGCTGTGGTGGGTGACGACAAAGATACTAGACCTTGGATTTTTCTAGGGTCAGCCTCAATCCCTTTTGCTAAAATTACATGGCCAAGGAGAGTGACTTTGCTTTCACCAATGTGGCACTTATCCACGTTGAGCTGGCCACCCAAGGTTTGCAGCTTGGTTAAGCCATCATAGACTTTCCTTAAATGGAGGGCTCCTGAACTATAGATGCAGAAATCATCTATGAAAACCCGTATTGACGTTCCAAACTAAGTTTGGAAGACAAAGGTCACATAGTGCTGAAATGTGGCCGGAGCGTTGGTGAGGCCAAAAGGCATCACGCTGTAAGCAAAGCATCCCCAAGGTGTGATGAAGGTTGTCTTCTTCTGGTCCTCTTCCGCAATGCTAATTTGAAAGTATCCTGAGTAGCCATCATATATAGTGTAGTGCTCATGACTTGCCACTTCATTGAGAATTTCATCTTGGAATGGGAGGGGAAAGTGATCCCTCTTTGTGGCTGCATTGAGAGGTTTATAGTCCACACAGACTCTCCACTTTCCATTCTTCTTTGGTGTGACTACTACTGGAGAGACCCATTCTGAGTCTTCGAAGGGGTAGATGAAACCTGCCTGTAGCAAATTCCTCACTTCTTTGAGTAGTGTTGATGGGGGCTTTTCACAAGCCAAGCTCCCATACCCCTCTTCTCTCGTCCCCACCCCATGAAAACCCCCTCTTAGGGAGGGAGTGATAAAAGACATTGGAAAAAGTAAGAAAAAAATAAAGTATGATTATGTAAATATATGAGAAAGGTAAAATAGGCCACCTCATGCCTGTGGGGTAGCCCATCCCCACCTTGCCTCCTTTTTCTTCACTGTTGCCCCGCCGGGTGTCCCTTTTCCTCTCCTCCACTCAAAAGGTCAACCCCCTCTCTCTTCCCCTTGTCCTTTCTCCTTTCTCTCTCCCCTCAAGCTACCCCACCTCTCACCAATAATGCATTATAACTCACCACTAATGCACCCTAACTCCCATGCAACTTATGCTATCTTCCAAAACAGTATACCCCACCCCCCTTTTCTCTCTCCTACACTCTCCCATGATCCAAATACCCCCCTCTCTCTCTAAAATTCGAAATCTCTCTTGTCTTGTAGCCAGATGGCCTCCCCCACACTCACACACACTCAGTTTCATTGAAAAAGGTGCCCACAGACCCATCCCCACCCAGTGGTTACCTGATTTTCTTGTGTTCACACACATCTGCACACAGATTCACCTCTTAACACACTCCCCTCTCTTCCCTCTTGTAATTACTTTATTCTCCATGTCACCTCTCACTTTTTTTCATCAACCCATCTCTCTCTCTTAGTCTCTCTCTCTCATGAGACTGCTGTTCTGGCACATATACACACAGCCAGGCAAGTGGGGCCCACAGTCACATGGTTTGTGTAGATAATGATTTCTTCATTTCTAAATTCTAGAATTTCTCCCCCCTCCTACCCTATATAAAGAGGGTTCACCATCACACTAAACACACACACAACATCGCCAAAGAGTACACTATGCATTGTGTGTGCCTAGTGCACACACACACACCCACACCATCACCATCACCGCAATCACCATGCTTGTCTTGAGCATGACCTCTACACCCTTGGCTATGGAAGATGAAGGGCAACTAAATGAAGGATGATGGCCATAATCCTCGTGCGAGTCTTCGCCATCAACTCCCACCTATCCGCCATGTGCTCTACCACTCTCTCCCTTCTCATTCGCCTACCCTATGCTCCCCATTTCATCTTCTAATTCTCTAAATAAAGCTTGAGGTTTTGTGAGTATGTTTTCTTGCAATGTTTTGCCCATGTGAGGTGTGCGGAATCGCCACCTAGTCTTGTGTTTTGGAGTGAGCTTGTGTATGTGTGAAGGGTGTGCGGATTCGCCATCCTTTTGTGATGCCTAAGTACTAAGCCGCTATACCCCCTCCCTCACTTTCTCTCTCTCTCTCTCTCTCTCTCACTTGATCTCATTCCCTTTCCTTTTCATCATTACTCCCAAGCATCCATCTCTCTTGGATGAAAACTTTGTTATGGTGGTGTGTTGTTTGCGTCCTAGCTGCTGAAGCTAGGTGGTGCCCCCTATTTGCTTTACCATGACAGGCTCGAGGCGCGCCATTCGGTCCCCGGTGTTTTAGAGGCCGTCGGGGTTCGGGGTTCACTTTGCTCCCGTCATTTGGTGCCCCCACTGAGGAGGGCTTTCTAAGACCCTTCAGCTTACAATGCTGAAAGTGACGCCCACTATCAATCATGGACAAATGGCTGAAGGAATTTTTTAACTGGAGTCCGGAAGAAGAAGAGAAGAAGGAGGCACTAGCCGCCTTCATTGAGGTGCTACTGCCAGGCTGCAGTGCCGTCAGCATTCAAGAGGTAAATTCTCCATCTCGTGTCGCTCGTTCTAACTATAAATTGAGAGCATCAGGTGGGAGGTCGGTGAAGTGCCATCACTGTTATCAACCAAGGCACACTCTGAATGAGTGCCACCAACGAAGGCAGCGAAAGGGCTGAGGTCATCTACATCGACATTCATCGCAAAGAAGTCATTGACATCAAGGAAGGGAAGCAAACGGTGAGACCTCTTTTCCCTAAAGAAACTACAGTCAAAGTTATAACTCCAAAGTGGCCTAAAGGGGCTGCTCGAGCCAAAGGCAAGGAGAAGATAAGAAAGTCTGAAAACACATGACCCCGAAGGGAGAAGCATCTGGCCAAGCAAGTGCTTCAAGCTCAGAAAGTTGGGTTGTACCCAGTTTGCCAAAGAGAAAGTCATCCGAAGCTAAGCGGCGAAAGGTCGCCTACCGATTTGCACGACGCATGCGAGTGCTACCAATCCACTTCGACAATCCGGAAGAAGAAGTGGTAAGAAGATTCCCATGTCCTAGAGAAGAGTGGTTCGGCTACTGCTCTCGCTGTTTTGGAAAGAGAGTGGAGGATCTTCCTCCTCTCCCTGTACAACTTATCCTGAAGAAGCTCTCTACCACGGGAGAAACCCAGTGGGCTGGGGACGAGTTGCAACTGAATGGAGTAGAATTCATGAAACACGCCGACTATGGAAATTACCTGCAATTGTTGTTAGCCAAGAGGCTGGGAGTGGTCAGACGCGTTGCCATCACCCCGTACGTGCTGAGCAACGAAGGAAAGGTAGAGCCCATGAAAGGCGACGACCTCTTGTGGATGTGCCGACTCGTCAACACTGGCACGATAAGAGTATAAGTAAGTATTTCATCCTCTGTGCATGATGGAAAACGGGCCAATGGCATTCCTGTTCAGATTCTTGCAGCATATGCATGTGAATATCTATGTAGATAGGAAAGTCTTCTACCAACAGAAGATCGTACACCTATTCGGTGCGACGGTACTAGGAGAATCCTCAATTCCCCGAACCCTATCATTCTCCCTATATTAGATTACCATCATTCCTTTAATGTTTCTATCTTTATCTTGTTTTAACCTATCCACCCACCCCTGTAAAAAAGCTGCTATGAGCCGCTACTGTTAATGTAATGTAAAAAAAAAAAAAAAGAGGTTTGGAATTTCCTAAGTCACTACCATGGCAAGTGTTTTTTCCCCCACGTTCAGTGGAAAGAAGGGAGAGGATCTCACCACCGACTTTTTGGATGATTTCGACATTGCTTGTATCGTCTCCAACAAAGATGACGACGCTTCACGACTTAGAATTTTTCCTCTACTGATGAAAGTAGAGGCCAAGTCCTAGTATAATGCATTGCCCCAGGCCACCAAGAATGCATGGGATGTGTTAATGGCTGCTTTTGTAAAGAGGTTTGGTGGAGGCACAACCTCGGAGAGGCTATGGCAATTACTGACAGAATTAAAGCAGGGAGGCCTGCAGGAGTATGCCACCTATGAGTCTAAATTTGTGGACTTATGGGAGAGATGGGTTGCCTCACTTGAGGAAGGTGAAGGAGCGCCTAATTTCCTAAAAAAGGACCATTTCATTGCTGGTCTATGGTCGTCTCTTAGAGAGAAGGTGAAGGGAAGGTTTCCTGCAACATATGAGTTGGCAGTCGAAGTAGCCCGCCTTAAAGACAAGAATCTACGCATGCAAGCAAGAGTAAACGAGTCAGAGGAAACAAGCTCGGCCCAACCAACCCCAGTGACTGCAACAGCCAATCATAGAGTCCAACCACAGGAGGCATCAGAAGAGCAAGACCTACTGAGTCGCATCACCACCCAACTACAGAGTTTATCTGTGCATCTGGTGCAGCAAGGGCATACACCTGGCAGGAACCCAGAACAAGGAAGAGGACAACGAAGGCAGAACCCAGAGTACCACTGTTACAACTACGGGGAAGATGGCCATGAAATGTACTACTGCCCACACCCGAGGAGGCAGAATTTCAATAGAGGGGGGAGACAGAATAAGATCTCTCCACCAAGAGTAAGACCTCCGCCACTCAGGCAACCAATCCCACCTGTTCAAATCACACCACCAGCGGTGCAACCATAGCTGGCCACACCAATTCGACGCCAGTCACTAATGCAACCACCACCACAATCACCACTTATAATCATCCTACGCCCACCATCAATTGGTACCCGCACACCAAGTATCATTAGTCTTGCAGAAGAGGTCAAAATGAGTGTAATAGAAGAAGGATCAAGTAAGAAGACTATTCAAAGAACTCAAGCAATAGAACAAGAGGTTAAAGAATCAAAAGATGCTACCCAGGTGGGGGAGGTAAGTCAAGAAAATTGTGTTACAAATGTGAGTACATCTTTAACCTTGAATGAAATAGGCACCAAAGCGATCAATCGACAGCATTGGGCAGTAAGGATAAGAAGGTGTAAAGTGTTGATTAGGCCTCGTCAGAGTAAGAGGAATGCAAAGGTCATGAAAGATACAAGAGAAGAGGAAAACCAGCCTGTTAGCAAGGCTTTGCAGAAGATGGACAACATATCAAGCAAAGGGGAGGGCTTTGAAAACGGAAGCCTGTGCACCAACATGGACCCAGGACAGTGTAGCAAGCTAAAGAAATCTTGCATCAAGGCAGTTTCACTTGAGGACCATAACGAAGAGGTAAGTATGACTAAACGTTTGGAGTTGGCTATTGCTCCAGAGGCTTGGCAGCCGAGCAAGACTTTATTGTGTAGTGTTATAGACTTAGAGATGGGTAATGCCTCTAGTCTACTGAAGGGTGTTATAAACTTGAAGATGGGTAATGCCTCCAGTTTATGTGAGGATGTTCATAGTAAGTTTGATGATCAATATGTTGCCAAACTTTTAAGGATGTTCCAAACTCCTCCACAACACAGCATTGTGTTTGCATGGGATGCATCAGACCTATGTCTATGGCTAGCCGCTATAACATATAGAGAGAAGATCAGCATGGAGATAAGAGCAAAGGAGCCATGGATAGACAAAAGGCTGATAGAATGCAAGAATGAACACCTCATTCCCAATTTGGTACAATTTTTTACAAATAGTGCATCCTCTCTTTGGAGAAAGGTAAGTGGATTACGCTTGAATTTAAGCCGCAAGGTAGGTGGCTTGCTATTAGCATCAGTAGAGGAAGCTGACATGTTTGAGCACACCCAAAAGAAGCATGATATGCTTGCAGTTTTTTCTAGTCATGGCAGTAAGCAGGACTCTGAAGACAACTTGAGCTCACCACACCAACAAGGCGGCCATATATGGTGGATTCTTGGTACACTCTTGGGAATCATAATTTTCGGTTCTGTCTTTGCAGGAGCCAAGATGCTCATTTCCCCTCTCGCTACTGGTGGTTACAAATTTGGTCCAATTTGGCATGCAAATTTTATTGTTCGGACACTGCAGACAATGATCCTATTTTTCACTTGGGATCCATGAGGACATTGGCACAAAGTTCTAGAAGCCATGGGCTTCCCCTTTAATCAACCGACACTATTCCAAGGAACAAGTTATCACTCGGACCTGTTACAGATTCATGAATATCCCAGAAATCTCACCCATGGCCAAATGGAATGGCTAGTTCAGAAGGCAACTCGATATCGGATCCTACAGCTAAGCGGAAGAAGAAATAGAGCTAGAGACATGAATGCCTCTAGCCAAAAGGGGAGGGCTAATTATGGGGGCTTTTCACAAGCCAAGCTCCCATACCCCTCTTCTCTCGTCCCCACCCCATGAAAACCCCCTCTTAGGGAGGGAGTGATAAAAGACATTGGAAAAAGTAAGAAAAAAATAAAGTATGATTATGTAGATATATGAGAAAGGTAAAATATGCCACCTCATGCCTGCGGGGTAGCCCATCCCCACCTTGCCTCCTTTTTCTTCATTGTTGCCCCGCCGGGTGTCCCTTTTCCTCTCCTCCACTCAAAAGGTCAACCCCCTCTCTCTTCCCCTTGTCCTTTCTCCTTTCTCTCTCCCCTCAAGCTACCCCACCTCTCACCAATAATGCATTATAACTCACCAATAATGCACCCTAACTCACATGCAACTTATGCTATCTTCCAAAAGAGTATTCCCCACCCCCCTTTTCTCTCTCCTACACTCTCCCATGATCCAAATACCCCCCTCTCTCTCTAAAATTCGAAATCTCTCTTGTCTTGTAGCCAGATGGCCTCCCCCACACTCACACACACTCAGTTTCACTGAAAAAGGTGCCCACAGACCCATCCCCACCCAGTGGTTACCTGATTTTCTTGTGTTCACACACATCTGCACACAGATTCACCTCTTAACACACTCCCCTCTCTCCCCTCTTGTAATTAGTTTATTCTCCATGTCACCTCTCACTTTTTTTCATCAACCCATCTCTCTCTCTTAGTCTCTCTCTCTCATGAGACTGCTGTTCTGGCACATATACACACAGCCAGACAAGTGGGGCCCACAGTCACATGGTTTGTGTAGATAATGATTTCTTCATTTCTAAATTCTAGAATTTCTCCCCCCTCCTACCCTATATAAAAAGGGTTCACCATCACACTAAACACACACACAACATCGCCAAAGAGTACACTATGCACTGTGTGTGCCTAGTGCACACACACACACCCACACCATCACCATCACCGCAATCACCATGCTTGTCTTGAGCATGACCTCTACACCCTTGGCTATGGAAGATGAAGGGCAACTAAATGAAGGATGATGGCCATAATCCTCGTGCGAGTCTTCGCCATCAACTCCCACCTATCCGCCATGTGCTCTACCACTCTCTCCCTTCTCATTCCCCTACCCTATGCTCCCCATTTCATCGCCTAATTCTCTAAATAAAGCTTGAGGTTTTGTGAGTATGTTTTCTTGCAATGTTTTGCCCATGTGAGGTGTGCGGAATCGCCACCTAGTCTTGTGTTTTGGAGTGAGCTTGTGTATGTGTGAAGGGTGTGCGGATTCGCCATCCTTTTGTGATGCCTAAGTACTAAGCCGCTATACCCCCTCCCTCACTTTCTCTCTCTCTCTCTCTCTCTCTCTCTCTCTCACTTGATCTCATTCCCTTTCCTTTTCATCATTACTCCCAAGCATCCATCTCTCTTGGATGAAAACTTTGTTATGGTGGTGTGTTGTTTGCGTCCTAGCCGCTGAAGCTAGGTGGTGCCCCCTGTTTGCTTTACCATGACAGGCTCGAGGCGCGCCATTCGGTCCCCGGTGTTTTAGAGGCCGTTGGATATATTCGACATGTTTTGTCCAAAAGTGGTGACGTAGCCAGCATCATCAAGTAAACCTGTGCTGATCAAGCTCTTTGTAATTGCGGGAACATGTCTCACATTCTTCAGTGTGAAAGAAGAGCCATTCTGAAACTTCAATTGAACATCTCCAACACCTAAGATCTCACATGTCTGCCCATTGCCTAGCCGAACATGATCTTTAGTGGTCACATAAGAGGTAAACCACTCCTTGTTTGGAGACACATGAAGTGATGCCCCTGAGTCTATAAACCAGTCACTCAGTGCATTTCCATCAGATGCTGTAAGAAGAGCTGAGTCCATTGTATTCTTCAAGAAGTAGATGTCTCCTGACACTAGACTGTCATCCTCTGCAACAGTGTTTGTCACATTTATTTCTTGAATCTTCACTGAGGACTTGTTCTTCTCACCATGGTCTTTAGCTTTCTCTTTGCCTTTTTCTACTTTCCATTCTCTGCAGTCTCTTTTCATGTGACCCTTCTTGCCACAATGGTAGCATTCTATGTCACTCTTGCCTTTAGCACTGTGGGACTTTCTACGAGACTCATTCCTCTTTCCACCTTTGTACTTTTCTTTGGTCCTTCCCCTGACAACTAAGGCTGTTCCTTTGCCTTTGTCCATTGTCTTTCTATTGGTTTCTTCAGTAAGCAGACTTCCTTCTACACCTGCTATGTTCAAACCATCTGGAGGTGCAGAATTACTCAAAGCTGTGCGAAAAGTGTCCCAACTTTCCGGCAATGTGATCAATAGGAACATAGCTCTAACAGGTTCATCAAACTTGACACCTTGAGCTGACAACTGACTATAGATTGTGTTGAATTCATTCAGATGATTGGACATAGGTGTCCCTTCTTTCATCTTCAAGTCAACAAGCTTCTTAAGCCAGTATACCTGTGAAGCTGCACTCTGCTTCTCATAAAGATCACTCAGCTTTAACCATGCTTGATAAGCCGACATCTCGTCTGCTACATTGAAGTAAACGCTTTCTGCCAAAGTCAGCATAATGGTAGAAAGTGCCAATTCATCCATTTCGCTCCATTCATCTTCGTCCATATCTTCTGGTTTTATCCCCTTGAGCTTTATAGGTTTTATCTACTTCTTTTGTACTAACACGTGCCAAAACTGCTTCTTCCACAATGGGAAATTGGTTCCATCCAGCTTCTTGATATTGTAAAGAGCAGTGTCCTGTGATCCAGCCATAGCTACGCTTCACAGTAGTTTACTTTCCTGGGAAAAATTCGGCAGAGTTTTCCCTGTAAACTGACCTCTGAACCAATATCAACCTGTCAAATGAACCAAAAAAGCTTCAGATTCTGCAGAAATTTTGGCAGAGTCTCCTTTGTAAAATGACTCTGGTGTACTAAAAACAGACCAAAAAAAACAGCTCAAAAAACCACTGTCTCTCTAACACTGTAAGCTGTGGGTAAACCTATCCTGCACCTGTACTGTCTCTGACTGTCCTGTCACTGTCCTGTAAGCATAGACTGCGACAATGCCTCAACGACAGTAAAGCAAAGATGCAATCCCAACTGTCTAACTCACAGTCAATACATCCTAGCTGCCTATCTAAGGGTGCTCGAGGGATCGCTCCAAGACCTGTATCACGGAAAGGATCTCAACATTCGAGAATCCCCCAGCTCAATAAAACCTCACTCGACCCTCAACAAAGGCTGCAGTAAATCTGACAGTACATAGACTTCCCACAAAGTCATACATCCACAAATTTCCCACTGTATGCTGTAACCGCTGCGGCGGTTGTTTGCTGCGTGACTCACAGCCAACAAACCCTCAACAGACATACATCATCTCTGACAATACATCCCATGTGGAAGTACCTGCAATGTTAGGATGAAATCTGGAATATCAAGCAGCAAACACAAGCTACCTGATGAACTAGTGGATGTCGCCTACAGTCTGTGTGTAGATGCGCCCGTGTCGTATGTGACATGCCTCCAAGAATTGTGAGCCGTCCTTCGATGTGTAGATAGCCACAAATCAACACTCTAGGAGTGTCGATATCCTCAACACCTGCAGTCGTAGGCCAATGTTAACCCTCACGGCACACGGACACCCATCACCTACGACGGACGTGTATTATGTATGATTTAGAGTCAGGTACCGGGCTTGTCGGACCAATAGGGAAAGGTAGAGTGATCGCCGATGAGAGGCGCACTTTAACTTGGACATTCAAGGGATTAGTTGGTTAAGCATGGGCGCCCAAGTGTGAATGGGGTGAGCTCCTATAAAAGCCAACTAAACCTAATTTTTACTCATTCTCTCATTTGTGCAATTGAAGAGTGCTCTTGCTCCATCTCCATCTTCTTCTTCTTCACCTCCTTGTGTGTGTGTGTGTGAGAGAGAGAGAGAGGGAGAGTGTGTGTGCGATCGAGCATTACGAAGGCACGACAGCGGCGAAGCGGTTGAGCGCGGCACGACTGCAGCTTCTTCTTCATCGCGGCGAGGAATCCACCACGAAGGCGAGCGTAGAGCGGTGAGTGACACACCCTTTGTTTTCTTGAGCTTGCTAGTTTAGGCTTGTTGTGTGCTTGGAGCCGTTTGTGGCTCGCATACGGTGTATTGGCAAGTCCCTTGCTTCGACAGTGCGGCAAGGAGCGCACATTTTTGGCGCCGTTGCCGGGGATATGCCCTACACTAAGCTCGGTTAGCACTTTACGCTTCCTTGTGGTGCAATTTCTATCATAGGAAAGGCAGGGAAGGAGTGTGTGGAAGATTTCTGTTTTTTGCGTTTTCTGCAATTGCTGTCAAGTTTCAATTTCTGCTATTGTCTGCGTTTTTTCAATTTCTGCAATTTCTGCATTTTCAAGTTCGGCGTTTTCAATTTCTGCAATTTTCTGCATTTCTGTCAATTTGCTGCAATTTCAGCGTTTTTCCTGCAATTTCTGCAATTTCTGCGTTTTTTCTGCATTTTCTGCAATTTCTGCATTTTCTGCGTTTTTTTCAATTTCTGTATTTTTTGCATCAAAAAAAAAAAAAAAAAAAAAATTGGGAAAAAAAAAGTTTTTTGAGAAAAAAAAATAAAATAAAATAATTTGTAAAAAAAAAAAAAAAAATTAAAGGAAAAAAATTTCGGAAATTAAAAACGCGAGCGAGTGGGCGGCGATATTTTTCGAAAATAAAAAACGTGACTCTTAAAACGGACGGGTTGGTTTGTATAAAAGATAGATCGGGATCATTTTCCCAAGCCCAGGCCCAGGCCCAGGCCTCAGTCCTCTGATATATACTAGACTCACTCTTATATATATACCCTACTCCCTCAAGAGAGAATGAGAGCATGTGGGACAAGTCCTCCACTCTCCTCCTTTCTCTTCCCACTTGCACCCTTAGACTTTCTAGTTTGGGCTTAGTTCCCTACTGGAAATTGACAGTTTTAGGGATTCCGAGGGCATAGAGTGACCAAACGGAGGGCTGTAAAGCACGGCACGACCCTCTGACCGATACGCTCGTTTCGAGCTATCACACGGCCCATTCCACGACACGCTCTAAAAAATCTAGCAAAAAAACAAACAAAAAACACGCTAAAAACTAGTCACAAGGCCTCCTAGAGCAGCTTTTTGACACCTTAGGGTATCAAAAGCACATGCACTTACGCTCTGGGCGGGTGCTAGAACACGAGCATATTGAGGGTGCCTCTGTTCATACGGACACCCATTACCCATCCACGATAAGCTCTAGACCCTCAGCGGGGACACAAGGTAGCACCACCCAAGACCCTAAAATAGCCGCTAGTGATTCCTCCTCCGACTCAGAAATCATGGAAGCATACCCTACCCAAAACACTGAGAGAGAAGGCCATGCACCTCCCGAAGCTCCACAGCCTAGTACTAGTATGTTTAGCCGTTTCATGGAAACATTAGGTAGAGCTACTCGCTCGGAACCTGATGCAAATGAAGCACACGAAGGGGGTGGGGAAGTGGACTCTCCTTTCACATCGCACGTGGACCCCACACCCCCAAAGAGTGTCCATGTGGATATCCTGCCAACTTCTTACCAAGAAGGCCCTGTTGAGCTGCCTCCTTCAGAAGTTCCCTCTAGAGTACCGTTGGTGACAAGTAAAACCACGGGGAGCAACATTGCTTCTACCTCACAAGAAACCGTTAACACGTCGACTCTAGAAGGATTGTTCATTAATGATCATTGGACATACGACCTCCACACTGAGGTGTTGACGGATCTACACTCTGGCCACGCCTACCATGTAGGATGGATAGAGATTGTACAATCCACCTCTAGTGCCACGAGCATCGAAGATCAACAGAAAATGATCTGTAATGTTATCCATGGCATTATTCAATCAGAAAGGCAAAACCGAGGGGTAAATATACTCTCAACTGGCCCCATGAGATTTCTGGATACGAGCAAGGCTCAACAGCCTACTCTATCACAAATGGAGACTCCTCTAATGAGCCCCATGGACCCATCTTACGTCATTTCACCTGGGGTCTCTATGCAATCTGAGCCTCCGAGCGAAAACTTTAGCTTCCCTAACTTGGCTCAACCCTCTATCAAGGAAAACACAGTGCTCACTCCAGGGATAAGCCTGACAGAGAATGTACCGATGACATCTACGGTTAGCGCAGTGCCACTACCTAGTGTCGTAGTACCTAATATGGGCCCTCGACCATATGTGCCTCTAGCCCCTTATGCACACATGGCCCCCACACCTCCAATTGTACCACTTGCTTATGCTCCTCGAGTGCCGCTCCCTAGCTCTTATCCGAGTGGACCTATGCCCGGTTATGTTCCATATCCTGCATCATCCACACATATGCCAAGACCGGTACCCGTTCCTCTCCCACATATGATTCCAAGAGTACCTCCACCGGCCCTGCCTCCTCACATAGGTGACTTGGCAGCGTTTGCTCAAACCATAGGTCGATCTATCGCGGAAAATATGCGTCATGCATCTGATAGAGAGCCTAGAAGTAAGGCAGTACAAATTGCCAAACTCACGCAAAAATTCAATGGGGACGAAGATGCTAGGAAACACATTGAAGTGTTTGAACAAGTATGTGATTCCTTAGGGGAACGCAACGAACTACATAAGTGCAATGCCTTAAGCTTGACATTAAGTGGGAAGGCTGGAGATTGGTATAGGACCCTAAGGGTGGACGAGAAAACAATCTACCCTACCCTTCGAAGGTTGTTTCTAAAGGAGTACATACGAGAAGGTGTGCTTTGGGGTGTAGCATCTCAGCTACAGAAGGCCGAACGTAAGGAAGGAGAGTCAGTAAGGGACTTCATTAGTCGTCTAAAGCACTTAAACTCTCGCTGCCCTGTAAATGAGCGCTTCAACAATAACCAACTGCTTGATCGATTCATTCGAGGGTTGAGGAATGAAGGAATCTATAATGGACTAGTGATTAGAGGTATCACAACCTGGGAAGATGTCACTGCCAATGCAATCCAATTAGAGGACAACTTGATGATAGCAGGCATGAGGGTGTCTACTGACACGAGATCCACTAGCTCACAAGCCATTGAGTATGAACCCATGACTGCAAAGCCCATTGCCAATGAGCCAAAGGTATTTGAGACATTCTTGACAGACCTCACCAAGGCAATCCAAGAGTCTCTTAAGGATAATCGACCCCCTCAAAATAGTCACATGTATCCAAGAAGGGAGCAACAATGGTGTTCCATTTGCTTAGGTCCACATAGCACTAGTGAGTGCCCTACGTTTAGAGTAAAATTTAATGGAACTTGCAACGCATGTGGTAGCTATGGTCACCAAGCTAAGGATTGTTTAATGATCAAACGTATGATGGCAAATAGACCACCTGTAGCCTGGACGGATGCGCTTCGAGCTCCTGTATTGATGCCTGCTCCACCTGTTGAGCAACTACCGCAACACATGGTCCCTAGACCTCAAAATGTTGTACAAGCTACGCCGTTACCACCTCCTGTGCTAGGACCGCAGCCCCCGCATCCAAGAGTCGCCCCTATGAACCAAGTGGGTTGCGAGCCATCTAATGCTTATGCAGATGGTTGTGAGGAGGAAATAGACACTAGTATTGCCTACGGACTTGATACATTGGAAGAATGTCCTATATACTACATGGAAGATTGTTGGGGACAAGTCAAGCCGGTTTATCAAGCTGCTGCTCTCGCATCCAGAGGTCAAAATATCAACACCCAGGCTAGGAGGCCACCTCTTCAATGCTACGAGTGTGGGGGACCACATCGAGTAGCGGAGTGCCCTATTAGGCTACAAAAGAATGCTGCACAGATGCAAATGAATCAAGGGAGCACGTCTGCAATGCCAATACTCACATGTAATCGTTGTGGCATAGATCACTTGATTGCCCAATGCCCCTATAACCCAAATGCGCCTAAAATCACACCCCTGAATTTCGTCGAAATTGCTAGTGTGACATCACCAATACCACCCGTCGCACCCGCTTATGCGATTACACGGTCCATGCTTCAAGGGCCAGGACATATCCTCGAAGAGAGAGATACCGCGTCAGTTATCCAAGCAAAGAAAAAGAAGACACGAAGGAAGAAGTCGCAGAATACGGAAAATACAAAGCCAAGTTCCAAAACAAACATAGGAACAGGAGATGACCCCGTGTATATGAATGACCTCGAGGATGATTCAGATTCAGTCCAGACAATGGAGACTAGAACCAATACCACAAAGGGAAAGACCGACAAAGAAAACCGTAACATGGAACCAAATGAAAACCGAATGAGAGAAAACCATAAAGAGCCTCTGAAAACACCACAAGTGTTTCCAAATCCAATCCAAGACCCCCAAGATAAACCGCAGGGGCAAAAAGGAAAAAATCGTAAAAAGAAGATTGGGACGTACCCAAACCCTATAGACGAGATCAAGCAGGTGAAACATCTAAGAGGTTTAGTGGAGGAGACTCAAAGGAAACTAGAACCAGAACCCATGCATGTCAAAATTCATGACACAGTGTTTACCACGCAAGTTCATCCACCCCACATGAACCATAGACCGTTAGCCATATCTAGTATCATCCAAGAAGGGAGTGAGGACGGGACATCAGAAAGTGAGCATACACCCTTCTTGTTGGAAAGGATGTTTAACGAAGGAATACCTGATCCCATTGAGGAATATGAGATTCCATCCTCATCAGTTCCTAGTCAGGGACCTACACCCTGCAAAACACCAATGAATGTTGCCAAACTAGTGGACTTCATGTCTTCTGAGGTCCGAACCACGATCATAGCAAAGCTGTATGGAGATCCTGAGTTATTCCTTGCACTTCGAGCATTCCTTAACGGAGAGCTACGAACGGGATTACCGCAGTTTGCGCAACCAAATAGGCCTGACTCGATTATGATTGATGAGGAAAATCATGTGCAATCACTTGACTTAGATGGACACGAGTCTGTGATCGAGGTACCCATTAACGAATTAGGGCAGTATTTTGAAGGCGACGAGTCTAATGCGACCCTACCCATCACTACCAAGGGATTAACTATAAAGGGAATTCTTGATGGTGGTGCGGGAGTTAGCATCGTTACAAAAGATTGTTGGGAATCCATGGGAAAACCCCGCCTCAGTGTTACTAACATTGTGGTAAAGATGGCAAATGGTACCATAGCCAAACCTATGGGGATGCTCAAGGATCTTAAGATCAAAGTTCTAGGACACAAGGTACGACATACGTTCATTGTAATGGATTTCTCTAAACACCTTATGTCATATGAAATGATTTTAGGACGACCATTCATGAGGGAAGCACAAATGGTTCACGATTGGTCTAAAAATCATGTCTATTTGCAATTCCAAGACTCTGTCCTTAGAGTGGATTTGGTGACTGGTAAGGTACACCCCTTAGGGAGTAAAACCATTATTGATCATCGCTCTGACACCACAGTTCACTCGGCCCCACTACAATATTGTTACACTTGTAAGAAGGATACAGACATTGGCCAAGATTCTCCTTACATGGATGTGTTACCGGGTATGACGGAATCAGACAATGTAGACTGGGTCCACCTAGCATCAGCCATAGACACTTGGGGAAATAGGGGGACGACCTGGGTAACACCTGAGGGGGATGAAATTCCTATACCCTTAAATATGCTACAAGCAATGCATATCGCTTCCGACAAGACTCATCCTAATATAACAGAGAAAACATACAAGTGGGTCCCTAAAACCTCTGTAGTGAGCATGGTTGATGCAAAAAAACGGAAACCTAGTAAGAACCGTACCACTCACTCCAAGAAAAGTAAGAAAATGTTGCGATGGATTCCTAAACGACTATTGGAAGCCCAAGGATACTATGAAGGAAATTATCAAATCTGGGTACCCAAACGTAAAGTGTACTCTTACCTGTCACCTGGCCCATGTAAACCCAATCCTATGGCTCCAAAACAAATTGAAAATTGCGGAAAGGAAAAAATCATGGAACGTTACACACCCGTTCTAGAGCTAGTTTGGGTACCAAAGAAAGAACGATTTGTCCCACCTAGCTCAGGAACAGGGAAATCAAATGAAGCTTCTTGCTCTTCATGTAGTTCCTATACGCAAATGGAAGCTTCGACACAACCTCCACCTACCACTGTACATATCCATCCAAGCACGAAAGAGTTTGCACCTTCCGGGGTAAGTTCACCACCTACCACAACGTTGCAAATAAAATCCTGGGAGAGTACCTTACCACCCTTACAACTTGACGAGGCACCTAGGGTAATAGAAAACTACTGGCAAAAATCCTCACCTATTACCAACTGGAACAATTGGTTTCAAAGGGTGACAAGCTCATTTCAAACGGTATGATCTACCCAAGGAAGGGGGGAGTGTTTGCTGACAGTCATCATTCATTTGTTTCCCTCTCAACCTTTTTCCCTGACCTCTCAATCTCCAATCTTAGGGAATGTATATATATAGCCTTATACTCACAAAAACAAAAAATAAAGAGCAAGAGCAATTAGCAAACGAGTATGCACATTAAAGTCAAAACATTGACTCAGACCTACACATGTCACATTTGGTACAGTGAACCAGAAACCTATGCCATGAAACACCTTTGATCCTCATCACTTGAGTGATGGAGGGTAGGTAAGATTAGTACGATAGGAGTGTTTCTGTTTTAGAGTTGAGAGATTAGCGAAGTTCTCTTTTCCCACTGATGTGCCTCCTAGAGGTATTGTTTTTGTTTCCTAGTGTGTACAGGAACGTGTTGCTATTGATAGGATTTGGACCTTCATGGAACCTTCAAATCAAGCGCGACCATCAACACAAACAGGTGTTTCTTGTCCATTAGCATTGCCCTTATCTTTTGTGCATGCATGTTTGTCTGCTTTGATTGTGATTGGTAGCATAATACTCAGCGCATTGGCTTAGTATCAAACATTTAATTCAATGTAATGTTTTGTCATAATCACTTGTCTAGGTTTAAAAATCAAGCAATCCGACTAAGCTAGTTTGACCAAGTTAGGTGTTAGAGATCTTCTCTTAATACCATGGGGAATGCCTTCCTAATAAACAATGGTTACTTAGGTTCTTAATCCGATTTAGGCAGCATTGTATGAAATGTACTAGGGCTTTCTAGTGGGCTTAACCCTAGTGACCTTTAGCTTAAGTATTATAAAGGGAGTTTACTAATGTGATGAGCCTGGGGAGGGTAACAGTGTTATATGACCCCCCAAAGTTACAAAATTTAAATGCTGAAAATGAACAAGCAAAAATCAAAGTGCCACAATGTAAAATTTTAAGCTGGAAGAGAAATCTCAGCTTGATTTGGTACTTCACTCACATGTATTGCCTATGGTACTAGAGCCCTAGAGGTTCCCAGCGTGGGCGCTTTTCCTTGAAAAGCAAAAAACCCAAGGCATACAAAATAAGCACACACATCATAATTGAATCAGTGTGAAAAGACTTTGGGGGGTCAAAGAAAAAGTAATCAGTCAGGCGATGATTTCATGAGAAATTCCTTTTATGGTAGCTTAACTACAAAGTTTTCTAGATATAGCCTCTAGTCAGCCCTTGAACATGAATACTTGGCTCTCGCGATTAAACAACTTAATTGACCACAGAAAGTTAAGAAGCTTACCCATGGTATTAATATTCGATCTCTAGTGCTTTTCGACCGTCAAATTAGCGACCCCAGACTTGTTTAATTTTCTACCTTTACATCTGTTTATGCATTTGATTACATTGCAATTTAATGTTCATTGCTAACAAATTGTTTGAAATTCTTTGACCAATCAATTTTTCTATCTAAAACTGCATATGCTTTTTAAGAGAATGCAATTACTGTGCCAATGTTGTTTGATTTTGCAGTGACTGAAGAAGGCTAAGGACATTCATCTCAAATGCTCTTCCACCTCGACGAACCAGCTTCAACTCAATAGCTTCCGAGGACGGAATCTACATCAGGAAGGGGGGCATGTTAACCCTCACGGCACA
Source organism: Adiantum capillus-veneris (assembly GCF_014529385.1). NCBI lineage: Eukaryota > Viridiplantae > Streptophyta > Polypodiopsida > Polypodiales > Pteridaceae > Adiantum > Adiantum capillus-veneris. The sequence goes on along the minus strand of NC_140955.1, from coordinate 80,253,319 downwards.
CGGACACCCATCACCTACGACGGACGTGTATTATGTATGATTTAGAGTCAGGTACCGGGCTTGTCGGACCAATAGGGAAAGGTAGAGTGATCGCCGATGAGAGGCGCACTTTAACTTGGACATTCAAGGGATTAGTTGGTTAAGCATGGGCGCCCAAGTGTGAATGGGGTGAGCTCCTATAAAAGCCAACTAAACCTAATTTTTACTCATTCTCTCATTTGTGCAATTGAAGAGTGCTCTTGCTCCATCTCCATCTTCTTCTTCTTCACCTCCTTGTGTGTGTGTGTGAGAGAGAGAGAGAGAGGGAGAGTGTGTGTGCGATCGAGCATTACGAAGGCACGACAGCGGCGAAGCGGTTGAGCGCGGCACGACTGCAGCTTCTTCTTCATCGCGGCGAGGAATCCACCACGAAGGCGAGCGTAGAGCGGTGAGTGACACACCCTTTGTTTTCTTGAGCTTGCTAGTTTAGGCTTGTTGTGTACTTGGAGCCGTTTGTGGCTCGCATACGGTGTATTGGCAAGTCCCTTGCTTCGACAGTGCGGCAAGGAGCGCACAGCCAAAAACCCCAAATTTGCAGAGTCGGATCTGCACCCGCTGAGACCACGTAGTCGAAAATGGCCTGCGCAGAACTTTGTCGAAGCCGAACGGTGACCGAGATGACCTCAGAATGAAATTCTGAGCACACCACAAGATTTGGGGCCGTGTCTTTGCCTCTCAAATTTCACTCCAATCTAAGCTGGTGACTCTATCCTCCTGCAGTGCTGCCCCGAGCCTCGATCTGAGCTCTGATACCAGTTGAAGGAGTACGAGTGGAAGTGCGACGCGAGAGAGAGTGCGAGAAGAAGAGCACGACGATATGGTGAACTCGCTCTACTGTAATGTGTAGAGCATAGTGAGTTCTTATTAGGTTTTTACAAAAGAATATGTGTACATACCTGGCGGCCCGTCCACTTACCTGGGCGACCACATTGGGCTTTATACCCCAACATGAAGCACCTGTCAAACAGGTTTGTGAAAGCTATATTTTGGGTAAGATGCAGTATTCAAAGTTTTCAAAGGATGGTTCAGGTTGCAGCTTATGCATAGTGATGTTTGTGGGCCCATGCAAACTCTGTCCTTGGGCAATTACCTTTACTTTGTGACTTTCATTGATGATTACTCCAGGCATGCATGGGTATTTCTGCTTAAAGCGAAATCCGAAGTTTTTATGTGCTTCAAACAATTTCTGGATATGGTTGCAAATGTCTCAAAGGCACCCCCCGTTCTGATCGAGGGGGGGAGTATATGTCTCATGAATTTAATTCATTCTGGCTAGTAGTGGGATTAAAACACCAATGTACAGTGTCTTATACACCTCAGGAAAATGGTGTTGCTGAGAGGAAAAACAAGTCACTTACGGAAATGGCACGATGTATGGTCAAAAGTCAAGCTTTTCCGCATTATTTTTGGCTTGAGGTCATCATGTGTGCCACTTATGTACTAAACAGGTGTCCTACAACAGCTTTGCAGTCTATTACTCCATATGAAGCGTGGCATGATAGAAAGCCTTCTATTGAGCACATGCTTGTTTTTGGTTGTTTGGCATATGATTTGGTGCCACAAACACAGCGCGAAAAATTGGATGATAAGGATGTCAAATGTATTTTTGTTGGTTATAGTGCTCAAAGCAAAGGTTACAGGTTGTATCATTCACAAACAAAGTGTATTCTGGTTTCACGGGATGTAATGTTTGTGGAAGATTCTGTTTAGCCCTTGCTATCATGTACTAGAGATAATAATGTAAGCTCACAGGACATTTATGACACTTTTTTGCCTCTTTTTAGTGGTGGAAATATGAATGTAAATCCTAGTGAGGTAAATGTACAGCCTATGGGTGTTTCATAAAATGTTATAGATCAACCTATTACTGATGCAGATGTACATGATGTACTTCATGAGGAAAGGGCTGAAAATGAGAACGCTAGAGGTATGCCAAATTGTTTGGTGCATACATTGTGTGACAGTAAATGGGATGCACCTTTCTCTAGTCGTACTTGTTTAGTCTTTCGCCATGCATCTTATGCATCATATTGTTATGCTTTGTCTGTGTCTAGCTTACATGATGTTGAGGAACCTCTGTCTTTTGATGAAGCACAAAAGTTAGAAAATTGGATGGCTACCATGCAATTAGAATATGATGCACTTATAGAAAATGACACATGGACTTTATGTGATCTGCCTCCTGGCAAAAAAGGCCATTGGTACGAAGTGGGTTTACAAGTTCAAATGCAAGCCGGATGGTGAGATCGATCGCTATAACGCTTGACTAGTTGCAAAGGGTTATGCACAACAAAAAGGCATAGATTATGAAGAGACTTTTGCTCCCACTTTTTGTATGACTATTGTGCATTTTCTATGTCCATTGGAAGCTCAACGAAGTACATCAATCAGACATTGTTAGTGCTTTCTTGAATGGTGACATATTTGAGGAAGTTTATGTAACGTAGCCTCACAATTTTGTCAAGAAAGGACAAGAGGCCAAAGTGTGCAGATGTAAGAAAGCTTTGTATGGGTTGAAGCAATCTCCTCGTGCTTGGTATGAGAAATTTGACACTCATTTGGTCAAACAAGGCTTTCGTAACAGTCCAACAGAAAGCACATTGTATGTAAAGCGTGAGGGTGATGTAATTCTCATTTTGGTTCTTTATGTAGATGATTTGCTGATCACTGGACCACATGAGAGACATATTGCTAAATTTAAGGCTGATTTGAATGCTACTTTCAAGATGAAATATTTGGGACTGTTGCATCATTTCTTGGGTATACAATTTAAGCAGTGTGATGGTGGTATCGCCTTGTATCAGAAAAGTTACATAGAAACATTACTATGTAAGTTTGGACTTGAGGATTGCAAACCTATTGCCACTCCCATGGATACAAGTTTGAACTTGAATCTACATGATGCTAATGATCCTGCAGATGTCACTCTTTACCAAACTACTATTGGATGCCTCATTTATGTATGCAATACAAGGCCCGATATTCAGTTTGCAGTCTCAAGGGTCAACAGATTTATGCATAGCCCAGGGTCTAAGCATTGGCAGGCTTTCAAGAGGGTTTTCCGCAACCTTAGTGGCACTTTACATCTTGGATTGTTTTATCCCAAGGGGGGATCATTTCCACCAGACTTACATGCTTTTTTGGACTCAGATTGGGCTGGTTGTTTTGACACAAGAGTGTCCACAAGTGGTTTTTGTTTCATGCTTGGTAGTTCATGTATATCATGGTTGAGAAATAAGCAAACTATACTGTGGCCACTTCTAGTTGTGAGGTTGAGTACAGGGCAGTCTTCATAGCTATGGTTGAGTGTGTATGGCTCAGACGCCTTATAGCCGATTTGGGTGTTGGACAGGAAACTGCCAACACTATCTACATTGATAGTCAGAGCACATTGGCAGTTGCGAGGAACCTAGTTTTTCATGCTCGCACAAAGCACATTGAGGTGCATTACCACTATGTCAAGGAGAGTCTCTCAGCAGGAGAGATCAGCTTGGCTTATGTGCCAAGTAGGACAACCTTGCAGATCTTTTCACAAATGCATTGTCTCATGAGAAGATCAAAGCTTTCTGCAAAGCTTTTGTATTACTCCCCTTTGTGGACTGATCATGTCCTCAAGGCATGACGCTTCTCTTTACTCATGTGCCAACTCTCGTTCGCTGCATCACTCTAGGGGGGATTTGTTACCATATACATGTGGTAGTCATGTTTGTGAACACACTAGGACCGCCGAGGCATTTTTTCCCTCTTTAGGAGTTTTTTCCCCCATGCATTGTATATACGCCCATCACTCTAGGGCTATCTATCTTTCCATTGCACAATAAGTAATACACTCTCTGTTGTGTGCCTTGAGCTTCCTTCATCTTCTGCAAGCTATGTGTGTGTTCCTGCAACCCTAATTACAACACAACCTTGGTACTATGGAGTACCAAAGTTTGGTACTATAGAGTACAAAATTGATAACATAGCAATGGCATTAGATAGTGTTGATCTCAAGTAAGATTATATCCAAGAGAATTACAACTGTTGGTTGTGGTTATAATTGTAGTTGTGGTAAACAATGTATGGCTCCCCTTCTACCCACTTCCTTCTTCATATGGCATACTATTGTAGATATTTTCATGTATCAACTACATATTGAAGAGGTTATGTGGGCTAGGGATAGCCTACATGGGGAGCCATATGGATCTAAGTAGATGGGAGTAGATAATCATTGATGGTTTTTGATTCAATAGGATATAGGTATCAACGTTGGCCTCAACCTGGGCATAGTACAAACCCTCAACTAGAATTCCATATTTCACGATATTGTTATGCCAAAGGTCCTTCAATACTCTTGGTTCCTAGTACATGGTTTTTGTGCACTTTAGAATGTAGAATTACTTTTTCTCCTTGGCTACCTTCACTGCCAAGTTATCCCCAATGGAAAGTAATTGGCTCAACACCTCAGGGTATCCTTCATACATAGGCATGCTTAAATCCTGACTCATTTGGCAGAAAAAGAATAATTGTAGTTCTGGTTATCATTCTCATCCTCATCACTATCTACTTGTACCAACTCTATCAATGGCTTGATGGAGACATATTTCCATTCTTCAATGTGATGCTTATTATTGAATCTCCTCCACAGCTTATTCACACATGGATCACAAAAGCATGACAACGTCCAAAAATACACATCGCATGGATTATGTGTTGAGTAGCCATCAACACAATGGCATGAGCAAGAGCCTGCAATTGGTTTACAATCCCATAGTGGAGAATGAAACACCTCATTTGGTGAAACACACCAAAAAACCCTCTTTGTGCTGACACTCCCACCTTCCCTTATTGGTTGAAACCTCGAGCTCAAAAAATTGACCACATCAGCAAGCCATCAGGTTTTAGCTCTTCATGTGTAGGAGTTATCTTGATAATAGAACTTCCATGTCTTGAAGCAAAGAAGTTATGCATCATATGAAATCCTATCAACTGATAATACCTAGCTACAAAATAGTGTTTTCAACGTGCCTTGAATTTTGAAGTGGCACCATCTGACCATACCCAATGATAACGCAAATTGTTTCCTTGTTGCTTCATCCAATTTTCATGCAACATAAAACAATGTTGAACAAAGAGCGTGTCATGGAGCGTATCATCCGATATGTAAAAATGCAAAGTCTTCTCAACACCTCTTATTGAATTCCTCATATAAAAGTTGTGCACCAATATTGCTACTTCTGTTGACCACCAATGCATGGAATGGATCTCTCTCCACTTTAAAGCTGTAATTATCTGCAAAATCAACACCAAAGTCACAACGTATCTGGGAAACTTAAGCAAGCAGTCTTTCAATTGCTAGGCCTACCACCTAAACACAAAATTATGCTTGACAAAGCTCTTTAGATGATCTAAAAAAAGATGAATGAAAGTTTCACTTTTCATCCTTTCCACGACCAAGTCCTTTCTCTTCTTCTCTTTTCCTTCGACATTAATGTGTCCAATACCCACATCCTTAAATACCTTAATAGTCACCTCCTGTTGCAATCTCGTCTGAACAAAATGACAACTTTTTTACATCACATCTAGGGCACTCTCCAAGCAAGCATCTCTTTGCATGATATTCATTATCCGTAGGGCAAGGGTACAATATGGAACCCAAAAATTTATTTATGTATTGAAAAACTACCTCGTTTGCAAATGATTGACCTGCGGATTTATGTGTACCACAAATGGAGCTTGTACATGGATGTTGTTTTGAGTGATGCCCTAACTTTTTCTGGTGCATTTGATTGAAAGAATCCTTGAAGTATACCATATGGATATGGTAAACACAGCAGCAAGTATAGCACTCTTTCAATTTTTGGACAAAGAATGGTTTGAGTGTCTCAAAGGACCTAAGTGACAACTTCATCGCAAGATATGTGCTCTTGAATATTTTGTAGGGCTCCACCTATAAAGAAAAAATAATCCACATTAGAGCTCATAATATTATTAAAAAAAGAGTAAAGCACCAAAGCAGTTTACAATACCAAATTGATATTGTAAAACACCAACTCATTTCAAAATACCAAATTTGGCAGTGTACTGTCAAAAATCAATCTATAGTACCAAATTGGGTGTAGAAAAGCACCAAATTTAGTTCTATGTAACCTATGCAAGTCCCCTAAAAGCAGATACTCTAATTTTAGAACTATACTACCTACAGTGGCTGATGTACAAAAGAATTATATTGCATATAATCTTTGGTAATATGCTGCTTAAAAGCACCAAATTTGGTACTATGGATTCCCTAAGGTAATATGCAGGCACCCTGCATAGTACTCAATTTTGTACTTTTCTCTAAACTCCATAGTATCAAAGTGGATCCCTAGTACCAAGATGGATTTTTTGGATACATAAATGCACCAATGTTGGTACTATGTATCTAGTTTGGTACTTTACAGGATACTCTGAAGGCAACAAATCTGTTTTCAAACCTAGTTTGACTTTCTTGGAGCGTCTGATCCTGTGGAAAACAAATGACAAATATTCAATTTTTAAATGTATAGTCATCAAATGTCAATTATTTGTGTAGTTAGTTCCCTCAAAGCTAGTTTGGTTAGTATCTTGAGCTTAGGGTGTCCAATTGGCATATGAGGTGTCATTGGGATCCTCTTGAGATGTACTTCATCACCGTCTACTTCAATCCCTAGAATCTGATAGATAGAAACAACTACGGTCGGTGTCAATAATGCCAAATCTAAGACTTTTTCACATATTGTTGACCAATTGCCAAGCCTCACCATATTGATGCTAGCAAAGCAAGAACCACAGACATAAAAATTGTCAATCCATGAGATGTAGCTGACACGACTAGTGCATAGAGGCTACAAGAGATAGCTAATCTCTCAAAAAACCCAAGATTAGGAGAAATATGAACCTTGCATGGGCCTTGTAAGGAATCCTAATTTTTAAGTATTAAGGCTAATGTTGTGTGGGGTTTAGGGGGCAAGGGCATTGAATAAGGTAGTTTTGAGTAGGCTTTTCTAGCCTTTTTTTAGACAAATGTAGGATGTGGACCTAAAAGGTTGCTTTCTCTCTCTAGTCTTTTTTAAAGTGAAGGAAGCATAGGGGTGTGTCCACATCAGCAATTCCGTGGGTCAAAAAGAGTCAAAATTTGACTTTTTTTAAAAAAATTCATTTTTATTTGTTTTTTACTTAAAACTCCCTCCCAACATATATACATATCCAATAATCATTTTTTGACCCATTTTTTAACGCACAAGCTTAGAAAGTCCATTTTTTCAAAAATCTTTTCCCCCAAAAAGTAATAAACATTTTGTTCTCTCATCCTCCTCCCTCCTCCCTCCTCTCTCCCTCTCTCTCTCCTCTCCCTCTCTGCCCCTACCTTCCTCCTCCTCCCCAATCTCTCCCTCCCCTCCCTCCCTCCTTCTCTCCTCCCATCCTGCTCGGCCTCTCTACCCTTCCCCCTCTATCTTTTCATCATTTGCTTCCTCACGCAACAGCTTCCAAGGTGCTCACAGACATCACAAATGGTTTGCTTCCACCACCACGTACTCCGCACACCAAAAGCATACATATTCGCTTACCCACGGCATTTGCACCAAAGACCACTAGTGAAGGTGATCAAAGGTCATCACCGGAACGTCGCACCGCTTGTGAGACCAATGTTGACATTTGGGTGGATGGCCATTTGTACCCTTACGATCCTATAAGCCGCTTCCATCCACCGTTTAATAGCCTTTCCACATTTCTTCAATTTCTTGGGAGGGGAGAAGCAGGCTTGTTAGGCTATTGCAAGCGGCTGTGTATGGGTGCAGGTGCTTCTTTGCATATGTGGATGCACGAATGTCAAGCTCTTCACCTCAAGACGACGGCATTACAAGAGAGTGTTGCCTCTTCGGAGAGGGTAGTTAAAAGTCTTGAACAACAAATGCAAGAAAAGGAGTCCCACATCTAGAAGCTTACCAACACCATCACATACTTGAAAGAAACACCCCTTGGTGCAAGGGAACGCAAACGCCCGTATTCATCCATTGAAACTCTTGCACATTCCGGAGGAGCACGCAAACGACGAGTTACAGCCACAAGGTGATTTGGTCTTTACTTGCATGCTGCATTCTTACTTCACACTATTTTCTAACATTTATGTTTATTTGTTGCTAGAAACTTCATCCAGGAGGCATGTGGTGGAACAAGCCAAGATAATCGAGTCAACCTTCTCACTAGTTGTCTCAATACCGAGGACGTTATTTCTATCTTACAATCACCTGGAGGTAAGCACATTAAGGATGCAGTCACCAAGGACCTTATGCGTAAATTAAGAAATGTGGTTAATGATGATGACGTTCAACAAGCTTGTGATGAGGCTGGAATCAGCACCAAAGCCTATCAGGCTATTTTTCAACTCCTGAAGGATGCCCTCAAAGAACATGGCATTGTGGAAAACCTATTTCCCGTTCCTCACAAGGTCAAGCTCGCAAAGAAGGCCACAAACGAAGATGTGTTCTCCCACATTGGGACATACCTACACATTGAGGACACAATGCCAACTTCCCTTTATGCTTCGTGCGCAACAAAGACAAGGGGAAAAGGTAAGAAACAATCCATAAGACCTTCGAATAAGGGCTTTCCTTACACAATGTGGAACAATATTTTCGTGGATCTTAGAAGGCTTCAAGAAGCCATGCTTAGATTTTACGAGTTACCTGAAGAAGGTGACACACTTTACTTTTTTTTTTGGTATTATTCTTTTCATAGAAGCTGAAGTTTAAGGTCTTAGCACTATTTATTTTGTAGTGCTTGGCACAAAAGTCGCTTTTGTGCTGAAACTCGATGAGTGTCAAATAGTGAAAGGCCGAAGGTTAGAGAGGCTAAGTGTCGCTCTAATGAACGAGGCCCTTCTGCAAACCAAGCGAAGGGATTCAGTCGAGCCATATCCCACCCTATCTTTTAGCGTGCAATCAGAGAAAGACATTTGGTGGTTGGGTGCTATTGAGGTGCCCAAAGAGACCAATGGAGTACTTTCGTGGATTTTTGAGAGAACTACATGGATCACAGAAGTAATACACTCCCAAATTGCAGGTCAGAAGTTGGAGATTGAGGGCTTTGGTAGCTATGATGTGGAGTGGCACTTAGGTGGGGATTTGAAGACCATAAAGTGTTTGCTTGGCTGCAAACAAGGGGCTTCTTCTCTCATGCCTTGTCCATTTTGCACTCGAGGGTACAAACCTAATGGACAAAAATCACATAAGAGCACTGCAAAGGCCAGTTACATGCTTCCATGGCAAGGGCATGGAGAACAAGGGTTAGATTGTCATGATGTCGGAGATGAAGGTAGAGAATGGGAAGCGTCTATTCTGAGATGTCCCATGCTCAATGCCCCAGACCGTGATCAAAAGGACCACACTTGGAATCCAATCTTTCGATTTCCTCTATCGAATGTACATTTTTGTACATTACACGCATTCATGCGTATTTTTGATAGGCTATTGAAGCTCCACATTGACTATGCTTTCACAATGAAACCGTTGGAAAAGTCCCAGGAAGCGATCGAAAGAGTGGAGGTACTCTTGAATTCCATTGGCTGTCATGGTGGAAATGTTTCTATAGTTGCTGCAAAGAACACAGGGGAGGCCCATGAAATTGCTCAACAAGTGTCAATGAGTGGACAAAAAGCTAGACACTTTTTGAAGAAAGTTTCCCAAGGAAAGCCAAGTCGATATGATGCTCAAAGCAGCTCCAACCAGCAGGCAGGTAACCTTTGGGAGCTTTGGAAGGAGTTATGCAAAGCTACTACTGACAATGATTCAAATGGCGAGCTTGCAAACAAGCGCAAGCAAGTTTGGGCCCATTTTGATAAAATGGTCAAGCTTATGAGCCTTAACAGCACAACAGAAGAACAACGGCAATCATTTCAAGAAGCTTTGGCGGATTTTACCAAGGTCTTCACCCTTTCTTGGGGTGAAAATAACATCACACATTACATGGTAAGTCATTCATGGTGTATTCATTACAAGGGATTGTTTTTATTTACTAATGTGGATCGTTTGCTCATGTGAACAACATATCTTGTTTGCGCATGGTGCATTTTTTATGCACAAGTATGGATCGCTTGAAATTTTTAGCACTCAAGGCATGGAGAAGTCCCATTATCGATCAAGGGGAGTGTACTTCAAAAATACTCGACATGGTGGTGGAATGGTGCAATCCAATTATTTGGAGGAGATGTTCAACTGGTTTTTTCGCACAACATTTGCTCGTAAGCTCACAATGGAGCGTGCGCGACAATCCAAGATTGCTATTGAAGTGCGCAAATGGAGTCGTCAAGAGCATAGCAACAAGTGGCAAATGTCGCAAGGTCCCACCAAGCATGCTGCATGGCGGCGATGCAGAGTGCGACAAGGATCAAAGTGGATACTGCGCGAGTCACTAAACGTGAACGCAGGGTCCAACTCTTAGCGACATGTTTATCTAAAAAATAATACTTCTTTTAAAAAAATTAGTGTGAACAGGGCCCTTTTTAAATGGGCCCTTATAAATATTGCATGCTCTCATAAATCACTCATTTCTTAAGAACAGGTGAGCTCTTACCAACGAAATGGCGCGCACCAAACAAACCGCGAAAGAGCATCCGCCTGCCAAAAAAAACACCCTCCAAGGATGTGAGAAGCCGTCATGGCTTAAAGGCACAAGAAAACGGCCACGAACACCTGGCCATTCCAGGAACTCTTCTGGTAGTGGGCATGGTGGTAGGGCACGAGAGTCATCAAGGACTGTTGAATCTCCACCTCCTCAAGATATAACACCTAGAAAGAGAATGAAGCAACGTGCCCAGCGCTGGAGAGAAGCAGAGGGCCAGCAAACATCAGAGTTTGATAGGGAGAAGCCGTCGCGCCCCCAATCACAAGCAGGACCATCCAGGACTCGGGTGGTCAATACAGACACCGAATCAGAGAGTGAGCCACCATGGCTGCGAGAAAACATACCGCGCACACACCGGGTGGCCGTTGGGGGGAAGACATTGCCTCAAGGCAAGGGAGCTCTCCCCACACGACAAGATCGGCAACCAAGGGAAGAGGAAGAATCAGAACAGGCTGCAGAACCAGCCCCTAAGCATGTAAACAGACGCAAGTCTAAGTTTTTCAAGAAGCCTTCACGCCGCCCGCCAGCAAATGTGCAAGTGCCCCCCAGACAACCGCAGCGGCGCCGAAAAATAGCAAGGGCATTTGCAGAAATCCGCCACTACCAGAAGACGACGGAGCTCTTGATTTGACGCGCCCCCTTTGCTCGCAATGTGAAGGAAGTGCTTCAAAGCTATGGAAATCAATATAGAATGCAAGCAATAGCGCTAGAGGCTATTCAAGAAGCTGCAGAGGCCCACATCATTTCAGTGTTGGAAGATACCAACCTATGTGCCATTCATGCAAAGCGAGTGACAATACAGCCAAAAGATATGCAGCTTGCACGACGATTACGACGAGACTTCGAGCATTAGCCGAAGTTACCCCTCTTTTTGTATTGCACACCCTTATCTTTGTAATGATTTGACTTTCCAATGACAATATGATCAACAGTTGTGTCTACTCTGTCTATTATCTTTGTAATTTCAAGTTCTGTATGTAATTGTAGTCAATTTCAGTAAATTTGTGCATTTTAAGTAACCTTAGGGGTAGATTGGCCTATAAGGGGCAAAAAAAGGCCTGGCCACAAGGGCGCGCAAATGGCCCATCCAAAACTGATGGATGGGCCATTTGCGCGCCCTTGTGGCCAGGCCTTTTTTTGCCCCTTATAGGCCAATCTACCCCCTAGGGTACTTAAAAAGCACAAATTTATTGCAATGGATTGGTTTTGCATCAATATTTTATATGGATCCTTATGGACACCTTTTTTTTGGTCATTTCAAGCTTTGAATTCCTTATAGGATATCAAAACAAATAACATATTGGGAAACCAAGTTGCCAATGTAATTTGACTTTTTGGTGCAAGGGTGTAGTAGGTAGAACTAAAGCAAGTGATAGTTTGCTGGAAACTTCATTTCATAATTGATTTGAGCTTTTCTAGTGTCCTTGAGTGTGAACATATACTGGAATTGCCATAAAAAGGTTGCATTTAAATGAATGCTGCAAAACCAATCCATTGCAATAAATTTGTGCTTTTTAAGTACCCTAGGGGGTAGATTGGCCTATAAGGGGCAAAAAAATGCCTGGCCACAAGGGCGCGCAAATGGCCCATCCAAAACTGATGGATGGGCCATTTGCGCGCCCTTGTGGCCATGCATTTTTTGCAGCTTATAGGCTAATATAACCCCCTAGGGTACTTAAAAATCACAATTATACTCAATTTGACTGCAATTACATACCTTGAAATAACAAAGTCAAAAAACAATTCATATCACCAATTGAAACAATTTTCAAGATTGACAAATCAGATTGAAAAGAATTTGCAATATAGAGAGACAATTTCAAATATTTTTTATTCCTTCTAGCACGGTGATTTTACATCATGTATCTGAGGAGTTCAAATTTTTTTTGACCATTTCCTGGCGCCTATTTTGCGCGTAAGGCAACTCCCCAGTCAAGAGGGACTGCGCTATGGCATTTGGGTCAGTTGAGCCAATGGAAGCATGTATCCCTATCTGGGCAAGCACTTTACCACGAAAGCCAGTGCCAAACGATGTGCATACAAGGGATCTACGCACTAGGAACACTTGATGCGCAGTTTGAGCAATGGTACTCAAACACAAAAACTTGCTCAAAGCTTTTAACGACCAAGTCATAAAATGGGCTTGGGGAGTAAATTCATTATGGATAATGGCCACATCGCCAGGGGGGAGTTGTCTGAGGTAATGCGCAAGGGAAGCTTGAGGTCCAAAGCCCGTCCGCTTGCCACCCGTCCTTGCAGCAAAATCATCAACCTCCACAACATCCTGTCATAAACCGATGAAGGTTGAGAAAAAAGACAACGAAGGATAAAATAGTAACATGAAAATTAGGTACAGTTTACCTCCTGCTCCTTGTCATCCTCCTCCCTATTGCCCTTTGCATCCAAGTCAATGGTCCCATGCACCACAGATACAAGCTTTGGATCATCAGATGGGAGGTTACATAATGGCATAGGCATCCTAGCAGCCTCAACCTTGGCTTGCGTGGCTTGGAAATCTTCATCAGCCACGTGCAACTGCTCTGCTGCCAAGACCTCCGCACATACAACTGCAATAGTGTCAGCAACAGAGTCCCCATCTGGCAAGAGCTTGCTTTCTAGGGCATCTGGCGTATTGTCCAAGGGACATTTGCTGCTGTTGCATAGCACTCTCAAGCATTCATCCATGCGCAGGCCAAATGCTTTTTCCAAATCATGCAGGAACACAAAATCCTCCCTATCCACTAACACTGAGGAGAAGCAGCTAATTTCTACCTCTGGGATAGCCACATCCGTCAGTGGTAGTGGCACTGGAGTGTCACTAGGGCCAGCCGCAACTATGGATTTCTCAACCACTTCCTCAAGACCCCTAGGGTACTCCAGGTGGTGTGCTTTTCCTTCCGCTGCAGGGTTCATGGGGATAACCTGTTGCTCCTTGGTGTCCTTGATAAAGGACCCAACTTGAAGGTGTGGTAAGCGGAGCTCCTCCAAATCAGGTTCCTCGCTCACCAAGAAGATAAATGTTGCGAGCCGAGAAAGGTACTCCACCCCCAACTTGCGCTTCTTGAGCGCTGACACCCCAGGGGCTTGCTCGTCCAAGTAATGGCCTGCATTGGTTGCAATTTCTTGGAATCGTTGCAACCGCTTGGCGAATGGACGATCACCTTTGTGTATATAGCGCAAAAGATCGCAAGGCACCCATATCCCTGCATGTGGGGGGATAGATACAGAATATTTTATGATGTGCTCCTCCATGAATGCAGAAATCTCCTCAAATGCATCCATGTGAAGGGCAACTGTGGCGTCAAGGTCAGGGAGACGAGTAAAAAAGGTGTGGAGGTCCAACTTCCCTTTGTATTTGGTGTCCTCGAGGAAGAGGATGAAGCGTGACAAAAGGGTGGATGTGGGTACAGATGCAGAGGCTGTGGCAGCATCCATGTTTAGCCTGGGGTGTGGATAGAGAGTGGAGGAGCTCAGGAGTTGCAAAAGTGAAAATAGTGAATGAGTTAGGTGGCCCCCCTTTTATAATGTACCCTTTTTTCAAGACATTAAAAAAAAAAGGCACTTTCACCAAAACATGATTTCTCATCCCAATGCAAAAAATTATATTCAAAGGCATGATTTGCCGAAGCAAATCATGTTGATTACAGCGGGGATCAATATGAAAATTGCAAGAGTTACAAAGTTATAAGATCGATAGCATAGTTCCATCTATCCCCCAGTCCTCCTCGACCTTCAATTTGTCTTCCATTCTCTTCCCAATCTACGAACATTCATAACAATAAGCATCTAATGATCGACAAACCATGATGTATTGAAAATGTGGTGGAAGGATTCTCACCTTGTGACCTTGTAAACGAAATTGTGCTTGTTGAAGGGCCTCAAAACCCATAATAACCAAATGTTCTCGAAAACATTACTGAGAGTCCAATGCTTGTTCACTTGGACTGCCTCCAAAGCATCGTTGGGCATCTTCACTGCAATGTCAAAGCTTGCAATAGCGCCGTCTACACTCTGTAAGGGAGTCCACACTCCAAGCTTGCACATCCAACGATCATAGTGAAATCGTATCTACAAGGAGGTGCGGGATTTCAAATAGCGCATTCCAATACCTGAAGCTCCAACCTTACAACGGTACCGGTCCCCGTTGTGTATGCCCTCCACAAAACCCCAGTCCTCTTCTAAAAGCCTTCCTAATTCCTCGTAATGCGCATCTTTACATACAAGCATTGTGGTAGTCTCCACAAATCCAAACTCTTTAAAAATGTGCACAAAACAATGAATAGGCAAACACCAGCTCAAGCCCACAGACCTAGAAGCTTTAGAGTATTTCAAAGATTTTTGGACATCCATTATCATCTTTTGCTTGAAAGATGCTACCGACCACAAATCTGGGACCGGCCACTCCATACTTAATAACGAAGTTACTTTGATGGGTTCAAGCGTTCCAAATGCTTGTGTAGAAGTAGGGACAATATAGAAGTGAGAATAGAAGAAAATCCTTCTTTGAACCAGTTTGGTTGGGCAAAGATGCGGGAACATTATTGCTCCAATATCCGCATGTATAGCATTGAATGTGCCGGAGAGACTATGTAGTGGCTGCTCCTCCACCAACGTGGATGGAAATATGACTATAAATGGATGACAAATGTTAAGTATGAATCCATAATAACATTACACTGTGATTTCACACCTAGCTTTGTATTCTCAAAACATGTACTTACAATGTGTTGGAAATCGAGGTGGTTGTTGCAAGTGCATGGTTGACATTGAGAAAACATGTTGCACAATGGCTATGGTCCCCTTGTCTTTGCAGTTCTTGAAGCCAAGGAGCTTTCCTTTCCAATGAAGATCCAAGTTTGCACGATTCCGCACACGATGAGGGCCAACAGCAGATGGTTGCATGTATACCCAAGCACTTTTGGTGAACTCTTGTGGCACCCACTCATCATCTACACCTCTAGTGTTGTGGCATGCAAATGCTGTGACCTCATCCTTTGGTCGCCTTTGCGAAGTAGAGTTGGCCATGGTTGAGCAAAGCAAACTAGGAGGAGGAGAAGAACCTTGCTTGTTGCTACAATGTAGGTGTGATCAAGTGATATGAGAAAATGGTCAACCCTTGTGGCAATGGGAGGAGAAGGTGGACAACCCTTGCTTGGTGTGGCACTGGGAGGAGAAGGTGGATAAGCCTTGCTTGGTGTGGCAATGGAAGGTGGTAGGGGAGGAGAGAGGAGCTTCCTTGCTGCAGCAATGGAGATGGTGTAAAGAGAGAGAGTGTTGGAGTAGAGGATGAGTGTGATGGTTGCAACCAAGGAGGGGTTGGAAAAGGGGTTCTAGAGAGAGAAAATCCCTTTTTGCCTAATAACTAATTTTGGGGGAGCTCTGGATAGCAAAAAAAGATTTTTTTTAAGTTTTTTAAAAATTTTGAATTTTAGGGTTTTTGGATGCACGTTTTGACTTTTTGAGATCAAAAAATGCTTTTTTGACCATAAAATAGTTTTAGGGGGGTTTTCAGAAGATGAAATTTGAGTTTTGAAATTTTTGAAAAATTTCAAATTTTTGGGATTTTTTCAAAACCGGATCAAAAAGGAGGGAAGTTGGAGGTTCCATATGCCCCCCCCCCACCCCCCCTTCCCCCCGCCACCCCACCTTCTCACTAGGTAAGAGCCCATTTAAAAAGTGTAAGACTACTTTGTCCCCCTACATTTTTGAGGGCATAGAGTGTGTCCACCACCCTCTTCTCATTGGCTGGCCTCTAATTAACCTTAATCCCAAAGGGCCCCTAGAGGGTTCATATTTTTCCTAATGGTCTAAGCCGCTCCTACCTAACTCAGTCTCAAATGTGTGTCAGACATCAAAAGCTACTTTTCTTATCGCAAGCTTGATCCGATGAATTTTTATAGCTACGAGACTTCAAATGCAATAGAACTTAATGCCTAGCATGAGCAGAGGATCCCTAACACTCTCATGTACTCAAATGTCATTTTTGACACTCCAACAAAATTGTGCATAAGATAAACAATCTATTTTACGTCAGAAAATCTTGGTATCCAAAGCATTCTATGGATTCCTCTAGACATGCTCTATCTATTCCTAAGTTAAAAAACCAATTTTGATGCATGTATTTTGCATAGGAAGCAAAAATAGCTTGTAGATGGAACGACTAAAAACACACTTTTATGCAAGAAACTTACGTTAAATGGAAGAGCTTTGACCTACGACCATGTTGGTATGCTTGAAATAGCAATGCAACACCGTATGAGAGAGACAAGAGGAATTGCAGAAACACTAAACTCACGCTTTTGCAAAAAACGCTTACTTACATTATTCAAAACTTAAATTTATAAGTACAAAAGTTGGCTTTTATACCTTAGACAAGGTTCAAAGAATGGATGCCTAGTTATTTGGGATCAATACACAACTTTAAAATTGCATACAATTACAAACTTGGAGGCCCTCAACCCTTTTAGACTGGTTGGCAATCAATAATATTACAATGGCTTTGGACTTTGTGGGATTTCTCAGTAATGTAAAGGGATTTAATACAATCAACTGGCTTTAAAAATGAGTAGTGTTCCTTTTGATGCTCTTTCTTTGACTCTTCTTATCTAAGCAACTAACATTTCTTCCCTCCTTGCATGTGTCATCCACGACACAGCTACTTAGGGTGCTAAGTAGTGGTCGAGCTTCTTCGTTGTAGTCCTTTTGGCATGCTGCTCGAGACCTTGTTGGCACCTGAGGATAAGTTCTTTGTCTTGAGTTGACATAAATAGCATGGCTACTTTGTTTCTTTGCTCAACTGCAAAGTAGCTGACAAATATTTCTCGCAGGTTGGTGATGACGGGTCCAAAGATCTTGGATCTTTAAGTGAAGAAGCCCATATAGAATGCTTCTTCAAAGGTTTTCATATAATAGGATTCTAGAAACATCAACCTTGCATAGAATTCATGGAGCACTTCTTCTGAAGGTTGGCCAGATAAACCATAGCATAAGACCTTGGTGCCTTTGGGGAATGACATCCACATTGCATGTGCTTGTTCTATGCAGTGGAAAGTTTGCAAGCAGGTTAGGAGAGTTTTAGCAATCTTTACCAACATGATGGATGTGCTAAATCCAAAATCCCTTGAAATAGCTAAATGGTTGAGGATAATGTTTCCACCATATATGTTTCTATGGGTTGGTTATTCTAGGGTGGTGGAAACTTGGGGTAGTTGAGCCAAATGGGCCTCTTTTGTTGGATGATAGAATGTTGTTGTCAGCTTTTGAGTCCTGGTATCAACCACTTCAAAGGATCTTGTTTGATATGTAATGGCGCATTTGTATACAAAATAAGATATATGGGGTGTTGGTTTAGCTAGATCTCTTTCCATTCTGGATGTATCAGTGTTGGGTTGGCTTGGAATTCCTTGAGTAGTCTTTCTTTGATCTAGACTAATTCAAACTTGATAAGGGGGAAGGGGAGATCTTGCTAATTCCATGCCTCATTGATAGTGAACTGTGTGAGGAGGTTGACATTGATGGAGTGCAATATCCGCTCTTCCCACTGCATGGCTTCTTTCTAGATTGTTTTGGTCTCCTCTTCCACTTGATTCTTATATGCCATTTCTTCCTCGACAATTAAGGTTTTCGATGGAGCTGAGGGTCCTGGTTCATCATGAGAAATATTGAGATCTAGGAGATTGATAGCTTTGGTGGTCTCTACTTCAAAGTCTGTAAACTGCAGGGTGTCTTTATCTTGCATTGTGGAATCCATTGGTTCTTCCTCTCATGTGGTTGCATGTGCCATTGCAACCTCTTGTGCTTTGCTCAATTCCGCTTTAATTTGGTCAATTTATTTTTGATATCTTTCGTCCCTCTATATAAACTCGATGGAGATTTCTCTTCTATGCATTTGGTCTAGCTTTAGCTCCATCTCAAGGTCTTTACCCTTTTGTTCCATCACTTTATATGACTCATTCGTGCCATGTAGTGTGGCTACTTTAGGGTTGTCCTTGAGATGATTTAGCAATGTATTTTTCTCTTGGCATCGAGCTTCTAATTATGCTAGCTGAGTATTTGCAATATTCAACTGAATCTGTAGTTGGTCTATTGTGTAAGTTGACTCTTGTAAAATGAAGGTGGCCTCTTTGAAGTATTGCTCTTGCTACAAATTCCTTGTTTGCAGAGCTTCCAAGTCCGCTACGGACTTTGTAGTTAATTCAACCAATTCTTTTTCTTTGAATTCCATGGCTCCTTTGTATGATTCATTACAAATGTTGGCCATGTTGCACCATTCATGTGAGTGTCGCAGTTGCTGATACAAATTGTGGAGCTTTTGGTGGCAAGTGTAGATCTTGTCTCTCATTTTTTCCACCACATCATGTGCATACTCGGTGTATTCATCTATGTCTTCTAGAATTTTTAATTTTCTTGAGTTTCTTGCTTCAAGTTGATGTGTCATGAGCGTCGGTTGTGATTGGCTCATGTGGCTAGTTGACTTGTGTGCTATGAGTCTCTGTTGGGATGGCTAGTTCATCCACTTACTCATTTGTAGTTTCTTTGGGAAATTCCAATTATTTTTCTATATTGTTGGCAATGTGAATTGTCTCTTCTAGTTGTGGTTTCCCTCTTGGAGGAGTAAAGTGTGGAACCCCTTCATCAATGTTTGCTTGTTCTCTAGGTGAATCTTCTCTAGGAAATGTATCCTTTTTTTCTTGTGCCTTGGCCTACTCTCATTGATGTTCTTCTTGCTGATAGAGATGTTCTAAGCCCCCCTTAGGATCATCCTTCATATTGTACATGGGTTTTTTTTAGTTTGAACCTTGAACCTCTTAGGAGATGGTTTCCATTTCTCCTCAAAGTCCCCTTTAAGTCCTCTCTTAAGCTCAAAATCCACCATCTCTCTTTCCACTCTTGCGGCTTTTTTTGTGTTGGTTCCTCTATTGGTACTGTAGGTCTTAGTCACTTTGTAGGTTTTGCATCATCTACTTTAGCTTTCCCTTTTTCTCTCTTCTTCTTTTTGAGAGGAGTGTCCTCCTCCCTTGTTTATTCTTCCTCTTTGTTGCTTTTTACAGCCTTTGCTGTAGTAGTGGCTTCCTAGCCAGGGACATTGATTAATCTTGTCCTCACTCTTGTCACCACTGGTAGAGCTCTTGTTTGCACTTCTCCTTCATCAACAATTTTGTGGAGTAGCCATAAATTCTGCTCCGGGGCAAGCAATAGATACTCTGCTTGGCCTATAACATGGTAGCAATCAGTGTTAGTACTTATGGAGCTTCCAAGAAACTGATGTTCTCTTGATTTTTGACATGACTGAGAGTTGTGTAAATATATTGAGCGCGGTTCAGTTTTGTCACTCCTTCTTTCTTTGAGGCCTATGTGAAAGTGGAAGCCACGGCATGCTTTGGAACTGTGTACGTGGGAGGTCTTTAAGCAGTGAAATGAAAGTACTAATGATAGAGCCAAAGTTCTCACTCTATCTCACTTTGAATTAGATCAAAGAAAGAGTTTGACCTACTAGTAAAGATGTCCGCTATGGGCAGTTGTCCGGTCCCTCATGGGTTTTCCACCTTTCTACAGCTTTAGGGCTTCTACAACTTGATCTTATGTGATGCTTACTTGGATTGGAGAGTCATTCTTCAAGTCTGAAATGGTTTCCCTTCCTTCTTATGTGATCCTATGTAAGATCTCATAAGACCTCTTGTAGTCCAAACTGTATGGCTCCAGCTCTATGTAGTCTTTGAGGCCAATTTTTTCCCACAGTTCCTTGACTGCCTCTTCTTTGACAAGGTCTCTAGCTTCCTTTTGCAACATCTAGACTTCTACTTTATATGTTTGTGCACTTTTGAATGATCCATGGAAAACATTGACATGTTGACTCTCCAGCTGTTCTTTTGCAAGCCATGTGACATTTGCTTCTTTTAGGGAGTCTTCCTCTAATTGATATGGTGGAAGCTCGGCCAATTTTCCCTTCATAGTCTTCTTCTTTGGAGCTTCTAAAGTAGATGAGTGTGGACCTGGTAGAGAATCATCCAATTTATTAATTAGACCAATTCTAGGAAGTCCCAGCCAAGTAGAAACGTTAATAAGGCAAAAAAGAGCTCTAAAAAGCACAATCTTGGCAAACTTTATCTTAGGTGCACCTAAGATACAGATGGGTGTAGGTGCATGCAAATTGGTGTCTGATTGAATGCATATGAAGTGTATGAGTTGCTGGTGATATGCAAAAAGTTTGATAGCTTTTGGACACTTGTGGTGAGAGTTGTGAACAAATTTGTGCCCGGTTTACCGCTTTCTGATCTTTTGGTGACTGATAGAGTTATATTGTGCCAAACTTGATGAAACTTCTCAAGGTGCTTTATTTGACCTCTATAAACATTTTTGTGTCCCCGATTGGCAAGTTAGGTCCCCCCTTTAGCACTTCTATCTTAGGCGTGCTTAAGTTAAAAATGATTGATTTGAGGCCATTTTGTACTCTTGGAAACTTGATTGGCTGTGGAGTGTTGATTCTTGATGTCTAATGAAGTTTGGTTTGACTTGACAGGCTAAAAGTTAGTCTTGGTCACTTGAGTCTCTTTGGTGCGGTAAAGTGAAAATTTTGGAAGTAGTTATGCATGAAAGAAGTGTACCAGTCTGATGTAGGCTTTGCGATGGGTAGGGGAATAATGCCAATGTGAAATTGTGTGCAAAAAAATGCTTCCATCATAGCAGATCATCTTCGGCACTCCTAGAATAAACTTTACAATTTTTTGTAACTTAGGCTCTAATCGTGCCCCATCCAATTTCTACTACGTTAATTATGAAGGTTGAAGCCCTTGGTTGTGTTTCTCACACCTGATATTGTCCCCGATGAGGTTGACAATCCTTTTTTGAACCAAGCTTGACTTGGAGTCATTAATCACCATATGTATGTCCATTGAAGATTGGTGAAGGTCCAATGTATTGTATAGAGTGCCCCCTTTGAGTTTGAGGTCAAATGGATCAATATTTTTCATTCTGGTGCAAAATGTCACTTTGCGGTCATTTTGTCCTATACTGATAATTGGGCCTCCAATGCACCCTTGACTCTCCACAGTTTCCTAACATGATGGTCCCAACACATATGTGAAATTTGGTCCAGATCTGGTCCCTCCATCTTCGATGTGCCGAAGATATTAGGACAGCTTTTCTGACATATTCTACATCTTTGAGATTAGCAATGTGTTGCCCTACTAGTGATGAGTCCATGGTTCATTTTTGGTGCAATTTGGATGTCTGGTGTGGCTGGGGTTAGTGTTTCCGATCCTAAAAGCTCCCAGATTGTCCTTTGTTGCCGTGCCCCCTGCAACTCTTGTGGTCGGCAATGGGATAATCAAAATGATTTAGACATAGTTAGGAATTTACCCCTCATGGCTGGAGTGAGTAAGAGCTGACAGACAGTGCTGAGGAGAGTGTGGAAGGTCGCTCAAATCCATAACCAGGATCTAACTCCCTCTCTCTAAAGGCTAGAATGCAAATGAGAGGGAAAATGGCCCAAGGGACTATACATACCTAAAATTTTCCAAAATCCCCTGTCCAATACCTACCCAATGAGCTCATTAGGCCCCACAGTGTACTCTTGGATCGACATGTTTTGAAAATTGCATCCATGGAGCTTTTTGTCGCAATTTGTTCCAGATGATTATTGAATCGTAGTGGTTACCGAGTTTTTTGATCGGAATTGCCCCAAAAAAATTTAGGTCTTTCTATTGAGCTTCAAGATTTGGCGTTTAGGGTCAAAATCCAATTTTGACATTCTTGCTTATTATTATTTATTTATTTGGCTTTTACTAGCTTTTATTAAGGAAAATTAAAGAGAAATTAACCAGACTGCTAAAAAATCTCCATTATATACTCAAAAATACTAAAACACTTCTAATTTTATTATTTGGCCATATTTTTGTGGATTGCTTCAATTTTCATCATGATTCTGGTCAAAATACCTACCATACAAGTAGAATTTGTACTATTTTATGGCTTTTGGTAGATATGTACAATATATACACACACACCTAGGGGTTATGCTATCATTATCCATTCATCTTGTTATTAGGGTAATCGCTAATTTATTCAAGAACAAATCATACCTTAACACACAATTACTTCAAAAAATTGCCTTGTCTCTTCCACATTCATATTCTTCTGTTGATATTCAGATTCTCTCCCCCTCCTTGCTTCAATCCTCCGGGACAACTGAGTATTCGAGTTCTGCAATGTGTAGGTTATAAAGTCATGTCTATGCATGACCTGGATTGGCCCTATAATGCTATTGATGTTAATGCAATTGAACACACTATGTTGTGCAAGAGGTGGATCTTGAGTATTGCACTCAAGGGTTTACGACAGTGAGGTATGCTGTGATTGAGCTCTCTTGAAGAACAAGTCCCATAGAAATTTAGCTCATTCTTTTATGGTGCAATATAATATCTTTGCTGTGTGATGATTGAAAACAGTGGTTTCAATTACGGTGGGTGGTTTGACTTTAGGTATCCACTTATACCTGGTTGAGGCTAGCCTGAGTTGAGGTGGGGTCTTTGGTACCCATAGTTTGAATTTTCCACTTTGGGCATTTAGTTTTTGTCTTAGTTGTATATTTCTTCTTTGGTTGCCATATCCATGTCATATTTAGTAGTGATGGTTTTTGTTGAGAAGGTGGATGCCATGGCTTTACCTCAAGGTTTTTGGCGGTGTAAAGCAACCTTTTGGACTCCCAGATTTACCGAGGTGGATTGATAAACTGAATTTTGGTTATCCAAACTTGCATGGTTCCTTGCATAAGCTGAGTAGAAGAAGTCCTTAGTGGAGCAGTAGTTGTAATTGTGCCCTGATGACTCATGCTTCTTTGATTGGAAATCACCAAGAGATTCATTCCAATCCTCCTTTCTGTATGCAAATGGTATTTTTAGTTGTCTTGTCATAATAACTAATATCTAATTCTCCTAAATGATTTTCTCATGTTAAACTGATCATTTAATATGGGGAAGTACCAAGGGAGAAAAAGCTAGAATGGTGGTTAAGTTGGCAGACTAACCACAGTAGGGATCCAAAGAAGAGAAAATAGGGATCCAAGGGGGTGGGGGGGGGGGCATGTGCAAAAGACAAATGTGCAACAATGGGCTTCAGAGACCCTAAGGTTCAGCCCATTAAGACTTCCAAAATGGGCTTCGCTTTGGGATGCAAATCCAACCAAGAGCCAAGCTTCAACGCATGCTCATCTCCTCTACCATGCTAATTACTAAGCTATGCTAAGCTATTATGAGTGATTAGCTGAGGAGATATACTTCTTTCTCGTAAGATTACTCCTTCTTCCTCTCAATCTACTCTCATACCCCGCTAGCTCTCACCTTCTTCGAAGGTGTGTGAGGTCTTGGATCTGAGACCACTGTGAGGGAATTGATGTTGTGTTTTAATGTGTTTCCTAGTGCTTGAAGCTTCCATCTTCATTGCACTAGCTAGTTATTGAAGTAACACAAAGAATTGTATTGTAAAATGTCTCCCTTGATGGGGGAAACCTATAATACAAAGCCTTTTGGAGGGTGGACCGGCTCCGTATAAATCCGGTCCTCAACTATTGTGAAAAGCTTAATTTCTCTCTCTTTTGAAGTATTGTTCATGCCTATCTAACTAAGTGTGATGCTTTTTGCTGCCCTCTCCATCGAAGCACTCTTGCTATGCATCTATTCTAATGAAATGCTCACTATGGCTATGCTATTTTCGGCTACACACAAGCTACTAGGCCATTAAATGTTACATCGGTATCAAAGCACAAGGTTTCTCTTTTCTTGCTCAAGAAGGGAGGTCCTCAAGCTAGCTATCTTTGTGCAGATAATGGGGCATCACCGTCAAGATCTATGGTCTTAATAGTGGAGTCCTACGAGGCTTGCCAAGGCTTAACCACTGGTTTCTCTTTTCTTGCTCAAGAAGGGAGGTACTCAAGCTAGCTATCTTTGTGCAAATAATGGGGCATCACCGTCAAGATCTATGGTCTTAATAGTGGAGTCCTACGAGGCTTGCCAAGTCTTAACCACTATTGAGCTATTAGAAGCTTGATAGGAGACGATACTCTTTTGGTGTTGAAAGACCCTCTCTTCTATTCCTTGCAATTAATGATATTCGACCACGGGTACAGAAGCTTGAGTGTTTTTCTAAACGGGTAAAGAGGAGCAACAACTAGGGTTTGAAGTGCCAAAGTACACCTAAACATATTACACCTAAAAAAAATTTAGAATGGCTGAGAATAGTAAAGAGAGTGAAACTAATGTTAATCGCTTTGATTTTGCTAATGAGCAGGCTACTAATGATTCCCCTATGCTTGTTAACTACCTTTTTTCCAGGCTTCAACAAGCTATGGGTAATCCATCCCTCCAAAGTGAAGTGCAACAGCATCTTCGTGCTCATGGGATTCTCCAAATTCCCTACCATGACGAGAGAGTACCTAGGAAGCCTCCTTGCGAGACTTCCAAAAGAGGTCTCTCTCCGATTTGGGAAGAAGAAGAGGATCCATACTTCTTGACTCTGCATCTCCTTCCCAAAGGAGAACTCAAGAGTCCCCCATCAAAAGAATGAGAAAGAAGTGAGTCTCCTGCCAACTCGGCGGAAATAGCTCCACGAAGACGGTGGGAAAAACACTCTCCGTCACCTCTTAAACGGAGAAGACACACCATAATTCAAAGAGGGATGACAAAAAACAAGAGAAGGAAAAGGAAAGAAATTGGTCACCCTCTTCTCCATATTCTTCATCCTCTTCCTCTTATAAAGAAAGTGATGGTGCATACAAAGAGGAACAAGGCAAGAAAAAGGCGAGAAAGAGGTCACCCTCTTCTCCATCTTCCTCAAATTCTTCATCTTCTGAAAAAAGCGATGGTGCAAATTTTGAACCATAAAAAAGAAGAGGCCATAGGAAATCCTATGCCGCGTGGAAGAGATCATACAAGCTCAACAAGTTTAAAGAGGGAGGAAAGAGCATCTCCTTCCTTACCTATGATGGCACCTTTGGTGCTATGGACAAAGTCTTGGCTTTCGTCCAACAATTTGATGCGGCGTTTGGAGATGAGAGATTCATCTAGTCCTCTAAGCTACGCTATGTAGCTATGCATTTTCAAAAGTCCACCAGGCAATGGTGGTCTAGCCTATGGGCAAACGATGAAGCCCCCAAAAAATGGAGAGCGTTAAGAGCTTCCATCATGGAGCAGTTTTTGGCTACCGATGCCAAAGACAAAGTACTCACCGAATAGCGAAGCTTGAAGCTCTCTCCCTACTAATTCATTCAAAAATATGTAGAAAAATTTTGGGACCTACATCTCAAAGCCACTGTCTTCAAAAAGAGAGATTTTGGAGAAGCAAAGACAACAATTTTGTGCGGGCTTAACCAAAGAAATGGCAGAGTATGTCAACTCCCAAAGGCCACGCACCATTTTTGCGGTCATACACCAAACCATGGGGGCTTCACGAATCAATTTCCAAACATGGGCTAAGAGAAATCCTAAGCCCACGGAAAATAAGGGTTCTAATGAGCCTAAGGGGAAGGAAAATGTCCAAAAGTCTCCTAAGGGCAATTCCAATAACAACAAAGCTAAGGAGAAGGGAGTTTACAAAGGCAAAAAAAAACTCTCTCCTGAAGAGCTTGAGCATTGTCGCAAGGATAACCATTGTTTTAAATGCGGTGAGCAAGGGCATGCGTACCTTGCTTGTCCCCAAAAGAACACCCACCATGAGCCTCCTAGAGGCTACCTTGGTTGAAATCCAAGAAGAGGAAGTTCACCACAAAGGATCTCCTCTATGCCATGCTTGGGGAAAGGTAAGAGAACATGATGCTTTTATTTTCTTTGACCCTGGTTCTAGTCACAATTCATATCCACAGAGTTGGCCACCAAGCTAGGCATCCAAGCCTATGAGATGGGAGATGTCCTGCCCCGCCGATGGTGCTTTCAAGGGGCAAGGAGCTTCAGTCATTCCCTTAATCGGGAAATTGAGGCTCCATTTCCAAAGCTATGTGGACAAAGAGGACTTCTTTATCTCTCATCTCAAGCACAAGGATGTATTCCTAGGGGCACCATGGTTTCATCACATGGCTCCAATGTTAAATTCCCTGAAAGGAGAATCTACTTTAGGTTCAGGGAAAAGGATATGTACATAGATGCTAAGGAGTCGGGTAACACCATACCCATTGTACATACACAAGCTTTCAATAACTCAATAAAGAGCTCTATTTCCGTGTACATGATTTTTGTTAAAGATATTCAAAATGAACCTAATTCTTTAGCAAAAGAAAATATAAAACAATCACAAAGAATTAGAGTTATCCAATTTACCCACCTCATTTGTTTGTCGGAGAGCTTGGTCTGCGTCATGAAGTACTTAAGGCTTTGGTGATCCGTCTGTAGAATGAAAGGAGTCCCCAATAAATAGTGCTTCCACGAGTCTAAGGCTTGTAGAACTGTGAGGATTTTCTATATAAAACACATTTAGAAACATCCAAGTGTATGTTTCTAAATGTGTGGTATGCAAAAAGATGAATTTTGATAGAGGGAAGCAACCTGGATTGCTTCAACCTTTGCAAATCCCTAATTCACCATGGGAGAGCATATCCATGGATTTTATCTTTGGATTGCCTAAGTTCATCCATGGGAATACGGGAATATGGATGATAGTAGACAGGTTCAGAAAACAAGATCATTTTATACATGTCAATAAGACTATCAAAGCCCATCAAATGGCAACCCTCTCCATATCACAAATCTTCAAGTACCATGGCTTGCCAATGTCCATCGTGTTGGATAGAGATCTTAGAATGACCAGTAATTTTTGGAAGGGTCTCTTTGAGAATTTAGGGACAAGGCTGAACTTCTCTTCGGCCTATCACCCCCAAACGGACGGCCAAAGTGAAATAGCTAACCTAACAATTCTTGATCTACTAAAAGCCTATGTAACGGAAGTAGATCAAAGGTCCCAATGGGAGAAGTACTTACCCTTAGTGGAGTATGCCTACAACAACACTATACATACTTCCACAGGAAAAGCACCTTTCGAGGTAATTGAGGGAAGATCAAAAAGTCCCCTGCTACTTAAGGTACACGGGAAGATCTTCGTTGCAGACGAGTATAGAAGAGACCTACAAGAATCTTTCCAAAAGATTAAGGATGCTATCTCTATCTCACAACAAAGGCAAAAGGCTACTGCTGCTGATAAGCACAGAAGAGCCAAGCCGTTAAAGAAAATGATTGGGTCTTGCTAAAATTTTCCAAGGCTCGATTAAGACACACAACGGGCAAGAATCCAATGGGACACCAAAAGTACTATGCTAAATTAGCAAAAAGGTACTATGGTCCCTTCCAGATTCTTAGAACAATTAATGATATGGCCTATCAACTCAAGTTGCCCAGTCATTGGCTCATACACAATGCTTTCCATGTAAACTTACTAAAGGCTTACAAAGGAGAGCCACCTCAAGAACCAACTATTGAAGACCCATCGGAGATCGAGGACCAAGAAGAGGTGCTGCAGCCCGAATCCATTCTCTGACATGAAGACAAGGTATTAAGAGGTGGTAAGACTATTTGATGGTATCTTATTAAGTTTAAGAATTATCCTTTTGAAGATGCTAGATGGATGCAAGGAATACAATTAAAGGATAACCTAAACCTTGTCAATGCTTGCAATGCTTCCCTAGAGTAAGCAAATGTACAAATGTTTAAAATGAACAAAGATTTTTTTTCTTATAAGACTCTCTCTTTTTTTCTTATTGTGCATAAATGTTAAGTAGTATGCATGCTTAGGATCAAGTTTGTAGAGACGACGTCTCCCAAACACCAAGTAGAGCTTGTCACTCTACTATGGAAGATTGATAAGACTAATGTGCAGACATGCTTGCGGCAGCCTTAGGCTCTCAAGCACCAAATGGATTAATCATCCATTCTGGAACGATGTTGTAGGGTAAGATAGGGATCCTCTACCCGCTAGAACAAGGACTAATGAATAGGCTTTATCTTCTTTACCCCATAGTCGAGGATGACTATGATTTCAAGAGAGAGGTAATGCCATAATAACTAATATTTAATTCTCTTAAACGATTTTCTCATGTTAAATTGATCATTTAATATGGTAAATTACCAGGGGAGAAAAAGCTAGAATATTGTTTATGTTGGCAAACCGGCCACATTAGGGATCCAAAGGAGGGAAAATAGGGAGGGATCCAAAGGGGGGGCCATCTGCAAAAGAAATGTGCAACAATGGGCTTCAAAGGCCCTTAGGCTCATCCCATTAAGACTTTCAAAATGCTAAGGTTATGTCCTAATGGTCAAGCTTAGTGAAGTTGGATGCTTTGTGAGTGTACTCAAAAGTCTTCAAGACTCCTACATAAGAGGGGGCGAGCCCTGTAAGTAGGGGATGAGAGAGAAACACACACACACATACACACTCACAAGCTCATTTTACACAAAGGAAATATGGGACACATGTCAGCTCCCTAGCCCAGTTGCCCCCAAGGTGCACTCAAATCCTATTGGATGGCCATAGAGGTGGACCAATGAGAATTATGCTAGAGTAATTCTAGTTTAATTCATTTAACACTAAACTTGTAATGAGCCACAAAACTGGCTGAAGCCATAAAAATGGCTCCCATCAGGATTTTAGTAAATGAAACATAAATTTTGTATATGATGTCAAAATTTCATGAAACTTCTTAATTATCGGTTCAAGATATGAAAAAAGTTTCTAAATACACAGTCTACATGAAAATCTAAAAAATAAAAAATTTACTTTTCTAAAATTAGCAAATTTTACATAAAACTGCACTTCACTACTTAACTTCGAGAAGTAAAAAATGTCGGCAGTCTTTGTATATGGGTTAAAAAAGCTTGGTACATCTATCACATATCTATTGATGAGGGATTTTTCAAAGAAGTTTGGACCTGCTTAGCAACGATTTGATTTACTTTCAAAAGAAAATATTATAAAGACACCTTTAGAATGATAATGGAAAGACACCTTTAGACCTTCATTTAGCTTTGTACTATTTTTATCAACCCATATTAAGTGTTGCTAATAATTCCCTGAAACCATTTTCTATTTAGACAACTAACATAGTGTTGGAAAATATTTTACAAAATTATCCAAAGCCACAAAAGTGGCTAATTTTTTATAGGACTAGTGTTAAAAACACTTGATAAAAGAACCAATAGGAATTAAGCTCTCTAGAATACTATTGGACAGTCTCCCAAGGGGTCCAATGAGCATTCAACAGCCCAATGGTGTGCCTGCTTCCTATTGGCCAGAAGACAAAGGGGTCCAATGAGAGTTTAATTGCATTAATTAATTACCTAAAGCTCTCACAAAAGGGGAAAGGGGGACACATGTCACAACTCTATCACTTATGCTTCTCAATTTTGATTGGATAAGCTTTGCAAGGTCCAATGGGGTGTCAGCATGAGTATTTGCAAGAGGGGTCAACCAAGAGAGAGAGGGGGCTGAATTTGACAAGGCATTATCACACACTCACACAATCTCATGTCTGAAGCAAGAAGACACCCTCTCTCCTTCTCAGGCTTTAATGGAAAGCTCATCACCTACTCCAAGCTTGTGAGAAGGGAGGCCTACACCAGCAACTCTTGGCTTTGTGATGCAAATCCAACCAAGAGCCAAGCTTCAATGCATGCTCATCTCCTCTACCATGCTAATTACAAAGCTATGCTAAGCTATTATGAGTAATTAGGTGAGGAGATATACTTCTTTCTCGTAAGATTACTCCTTCTT
The DNA here is from genome assembly GCF_014529385.1 of Adiantum capillus-veneris. Lineage (NCBI taxonomy): Eukaryota > Viridiplantae > Streptophyta > Polypodiopsida > Polypodiales > Pteridaceae > Adiantum > Adiantum capillus-veneris. Next base: position 80,222,914 of record NC_140955.1, on the reverse strand, counting down.
CCTCTCAATCTACTATCATACCCCGCTAGCTCACCTTCTTCGCAAGTGTGTGAGGTCTTGGGTCTGAGACCGTGAGGGAATTGATGTTGTGTTTTAAAGTGTTTCCTAGTGCTTGAAGCTTTCATCTTCATTGCACTAGCTAGTTATTGAAGTAACACAAAGAATTGTATTGTAAAATGTCTCCCTTGATGGGGGAAACCTGTGATACAAAGCCTTTTGGAGGGGGGACCGGCTCCATACAAATCCGGTCCTCAACTATTGTGAAAAGCTTAATTTCTCTCTCTTTTGAAGTATTGTTCATCCTATCTAACTAAGTTCTATGCTTTTTGTTGCCCTCTCCATCCAAGCACTCTTGCTATGCTCATTAGGAATCTATTCTAATGAAATGCTCACTATGGCTATGTTGTTTTCTGCTACACACAAGTTACTAGGCCGTTAAATGTTACATGTCCTCCTTTGAGTGTAAGTTCCAAAATTTTTGTATCCCAATCTTGGATTGCTTTATAGATTCTCATCCACGAAACACCTAATATTAGTTCCTTATTCATATGTGCATCCGCTGCTTTATATATGAAAGTATCCAGGCAAGAGAATCCATGAACCATAATATTCAAGTTGATTTTCCTAGAGTTGGAGAGACTCTCTTGTTGTTGGCAGCCCTTGATAGTGGCTTGACAATACTCAAGTGGTTAAGTAGTTGCTTTGCGATAAGAAGAATATCTCACCACATTGACTCGGGCTCATGTATCTGCTAAAGGTTTGACTTTGTAATCCTTGTTCAGATTCACAATGATTCGCACATCAAGACCATCGATCCACTTGTCATCAGTCTTGACCTCGTTCTCTGCTAAGGTTTGAATTTGGAGAGTACAAAGTGGTACAATTTGGGGATAGGTTTTCTTGTAGCTTTTCGTTCTAAAACCCGAAGCTCTTGAGCCTCCTCAATAACGTGTTGTCATTTGCGGCTTTCTTTCCATGGATGAATGCATTCTCTACAGAAGTTCATTAGTCAAGGGAAGGTTGTATTTATGGAGTTTACATCCACTAATCCAATTTTCCATGATTTTCCCATCTAAGGTGGCTAACTTAATGGCCCCACTTCGTGAAATATCTTCAATGATAAAAGGACCATGTTGTTTTTTCTTGAACTTGGATATATGTTGTTTCAACGAGTATACTAGGACTAAATCCCCTTGTTTAAATAAAATAGTCAATAAATGTGAGTCAAAGAAGTGTTTTTGTTTTTGTTGTTATGAATATATGTGGGCAATGGCTGTTAAATGTTGTTCATCTAGGCATTCTGTGTCCTTGAGTCATTCTTACAACTCATGCCCTTTCCACTCCAACTCAGTTGCAACTCTGAGAGTGGGTAGTAAGAATTCCATTGGTAATATTGCATCTAGGTCATAGACCAAATTAAAAGGAGTTGTATTCAAAGCTGTTTTCAAGGAAACTTGATAAGCCCACAAGGAAGAATGAAGATGCATTTCCCAATCTGTTCTGCATGAACTAACAATTTTTGTTAGTACACAAAGCTCAAAATTTTGTTTGTATGTTTTGCTGCTTGATCATTTTCTTGAGTATGATAGGATGTAGATTTGTTATGGATTACCATGACTCCTCTTCTAGTAGATATTTAATCACCTCATTGAAGTGATTGAGGACTGCATTTTGTCAATCACCTCATTGAGGAAATGCAATCCGTGATCACTCACAAACTCAATAGGAAGTTTGTATCTAGTAAATATGTAATCGTACAGGAATGTATTAGTGGTTCTAGCATCATTCTTCTTGGTGGCTCATTCCTTAGCCCACTTTGTTGAGCCAGCAGAGGATCACACCCACATTTTTGCTCACACTCATCATTTTGTAACCATTGATTGTAATAAATGTCTTTCCGACATTAATTTTGATTTGAGCCATTCATTAAGTAATGGGACTCAATTGAGTTTCCAGCTTGTAATCCCGAAGTAATTTCACTTGCTGATGTAATTAGTTAGAGATGTTCTCACCTCCAAGGCTGAGGTATATAAGCCAAAGTTTTTGTAACCTAGGCATTCAGATTATTAATCAAAGTGAGTTTTTTGGAGCGCCGTGACTGTGTCTGAGAGAGAGAGAGAGAGAGAGAGAGAGAGAGAGAGAGAGAGAGAGAGAGAGAGAGAGAGAGAGAGAGAGAGAGAGAGAGAGTGAGAGTCTTATCTACTTGCTACGCGAGCTACGGAGCCGCCATTGGAGAAGCGACACCGCCATTCTGTTAGCAATGGCGAGAGCTACGCATAGATACCAAGAGTGCGCGCTATTGGCTTCTATGTGCGGTAAGTTCCTACGAGCTTCGGTGTGAGTTTTCTTCCAACTCGTGTGTCGGAATGGAGCGTGAAGCATATCTATAGAACCACAACGAGTAGAGCTACACATTAGTACCATCGGGGTCAAGTTTCGATTACCTGTATTTTTTGGCCTGTCTTCATACGCGTTTACCGCACGGAGTGGTTATAGGTTGATTTTGCAGTTCAAGTCTTTAGGGTGTTGTTCTTACCTAGTGTATAGACTTCCCCTTGAGTTTGAGATCGATTCAATGATTCTTGATCTTGTTTCGTATAGCATTCGTTCGTAGTACGGATTTCAGTCACTTGCATATTTTAGAACTTAGATTTGATTTCCTTAGTAGTGATTGTCATTAGAAGGTCGAGTAGGTGATTTGACACCCACCTAGTTATTTCCATGCGCCTGCGGGTCAAGCTCCGTCCTCGTCTGACAAATTCTGTTGTTGGTTGAGTTCTCGCTTTTTAGCTTCCACTAGCGGCGTAACCGCCTTAACATTTGTCTCTGTTGCCGGGGACGAGAGCCCTAAGTAGGTGACCTTAGACTAATCCTACGAGGTGAGTTGTATAAACTACTTTGTATACTTTAGTTAGAAAAGATCTAGGAGTGGTGGACTCCAAAGATCTCGAGAGATACTAGGAAGTGGGGTATTCCTGGGTCTTCCGTGTTGACAGTATTTTTAGTTTAGCTTAGATTTGTTTGTTGTTTTGTTGGTGTTGAGTAGTTGTTGATAGAAGAAGAATTTGCTAGTCCGTGAGTGGCAGTGGATCTCTTTAAAATCACAATTACCAAACCCATTTTATGATTGGGAATAGCTTAGGTAGGACTTCATTTGATCCTGATCTGGAGATAGTAATCATTGGAGTATTTGCTTGATATGGTTGATTGCATGTTAGATCACTAAACCGTCGAGTTAGTAGTGAAACTTGCAATAAACAAAAGTCAGAGAAATTTTCTGTGTATCTGGGAGTTGCTGAGCACTTGAGAAAGCTTTAGGAAGGATTCTGTGCCAAAAAACTGGAAATCTGCAACTTTAGACATCATACGCGTATGATGTCTAAATGACCAAACAGAGACCAAAACAGAAATTTTGACTTTACCAGAGTGTTCAAAAGGGGGGTTATACCCTAATTTCAACTTAAAACAAGAGCATTAACACTCAAAGAAACCCAAAAAGAAAAGCCGGAGTCCAAGAAACGCAAAGAATAGGAAATTTTGGATTCAGATCTTGTTTTTACATTCAAACCTGACAAAAACACTTGAAACTCAATTATAAACATTGGAGAAGGCTTAAAACCAAGAATAGTCAAAATCTGGGACAAAAGACATCATACGCGTATAATGTCTTTTAGCACATCCACTGCTTATTTTTGATATCTCACCTGACAAGATTGTTGCAAACACTGTAGAAAGCAAAAATATCAAGTCTTGACCCAAATTGATGAAAAAGACATCATACGCGTATGATGTTTTTGACCTAATTTTGGACATATTTTGATACTTTGCCAACACAGATCCATTGTAATAGCTGTCTAGAGGTTATATTTCAAGTTTCATCCCATTTGGATTACAATTGACCCAAAACAAGTCAAAAGCGGAAAATTGCCAAGAAAAGCCTAAATTAGCCATAACTTGCTCAAACAGAGTTCAAACTGAATTTTGTGAGTGGACAGAGCATAAGGGGGCTACTGAGAGTGAGCATAACCAAAATAGTCCAAATCTGTGAAAAAAGACATCATACGCGTATAATGTCTTTTTCAGCATAACTGCAACAAAATTCTCACTTGATGAAACAGAAGTTGTCCAACTGACAAGATTAAACAATTGACCAAGTATCAATCAGTTTGGATCAATTCTGACCACAAAAACTTGGGAAAACAAATTGCCGAGACGGAAAAGTTAAAGTCCTTTAGGGGAATTGATGAATTTGAGATCGGGCAGGAACCTCCAGAATAACCAACCAAAACAAGGGGAACAAGCAAGTGTCATATTAACCAAGGGAAGTGTAAACCAAAGTTGGGTGCAACCATTAAAGCCGATCTTTGAAGGAAGTGTTTCTGATACTTCTTCGGAGAGATCTTACGAGATTTTCACCGAACACTTGGAACACTTGAACCTGAACAACAGAGAAAATATGGCAGCAGGATCATCAAACCCTTCCGCCACAATGAAGCTATTGTTCATAAAATACCAGTACGACAATGAGTAAGGTGCCAAGATCTACAAAGATGGAATGGACTGCTATTGTGTAAAGATAGAAGATAGACCTAGTGAGTTCAAGGACTTAGTGCCTGTGAGCTATAGCGGAGATAGATATCTAGATGACGAGGGTACCATGTACTTGGTATTCCTAAACCCTAACATTGTGGACAAGTGGGGATTGATGGGAACCAAAGCCAAAGTAGATGAAGAACTTGAGGAGAAAGAACCAATAATAAACTTCCCTGATGCGAGGTTAAGAAGAGAGAATGAAACTACAAGGATCAACACTGATAACATCTATGTGGGGCTATACAAATATAATAATGGGGAGCAAGATCTCTATTATAGATGTGAAGAACCCTACACCGGAGAGTTGACAGACCAAAAAAGACTTTATGTCTTTACCTACACAGAGGGATCGGAAGTGAAAATTGCCGCTTACGACAAGTATGGGAGGCAATACTCAACAATGGGCAAGAAAGAATTAGAAGGATATACATACTTTGGGGGACCACTACATCAGTATTATGTTACTTCTAGCTCACAAAGACCAGCACCAACAAATGGAGTGCAAAACCCAATGACGACAGGAGGACAAAGAACTCAGGCTGTTGACTCTTTCAGTCAACCTCATTACTCGAAGCCCGGACCAATGGGATCATTACATTCCAGAGAGTCAATGGATACGAATCGAGTTAGTGCAGTTCCAATCCCCACGTATATCACTCCAGGTCCAAGGTTCGAAGCGGAACCATCACATTTACCTCCTAGTAGTAGACTCAGGGCAGGGGAACCGACAAGGGTAACCCATGAAGTCCATGATGCTAGAGAAAGCTTTAGCCGGGACACAGGAGCAATGAGATTGGTAGCAAACCATAGACGTATGAGACCATCTCAAGTAGCCAAGTGTATGCCAAAGAAGTATGGTGGTTCAGGAGATCCGTATGCACATTTGTCACTCTTTAAGCAAGTCTTAAGAGCTGAGCAGATAACAGATTTCCATACACAATACGAGGGATTTGGTCTTACTCTAGAAGGTACAACATTGACATGGTTTCAACCACTGAACAGAGGGGGATTCCATGACATTGACCATTTGCTAAGAGAGTTTGCTGAGGAATTCTTAAAACGAGGGATTAAGCACAATACGGTCTCACAAATATATGCTTTTAAACAGAGAGAACACGAAAAAGTGAAGGAAGCTTCACTTCGCTTCAAACAATACATTGAGAGATGTCCAGTACATGAACGACCACAAGATGACAAACTATCTGTTCTCTTTATTGAAGGATTGAGAAACGACACTCTCAAGAAGGACTTGCACTTGAAAGATTGTACAAGTTTCGAGCAAGTAACGAGAGAAGCATTGTACTTAGTGGATAACTGTACGGTTTATGGAGAGGTGTCAGCGGATACAGATTTTGCATCCAGTAGCTCTTCTTCCGTAGCGAGCGAGACTACCACTAGAAAGAATGTTCAAACAACAACCATGCCAAATGTAGAGCAAATGATAGAAGATGCCCTAAAAAGGATGGCACCATACCAAAAACCATTGCCAAAACCACTGAAAGGGTGTGCTATTGAACAAAAATGGACAAACCATCCAACAGAGGAGTGCTATTACAACAAAGGGTATGTAAGGGAGCGTCATTATGCACCTCCTGCTCAATTAGCACCACCTCAAGTACATCCAGTACCTCGATACCCAACGGGAAACGTACCAGGACCTATGGGGATAGAAAGACCGCAACCGGTATTGGGACAACAACCACCTTTACCAGGAGCAAGACCAGTGGGCATTAGATATGCACCAACCTTAGAGAATCAGGAAGAACAAGCCTTAGTGCCTGTTCAAGCCTATTATGAAGAATCTGGTGCACACATGTCTCCAACTGTGTATTACCCACCAGAAGAACCCAAACAACCAGAACCATGGGTCATGATTGGGAATGTTAGAACACCAACAGTTACAAGTGCTTCGGATGAAGAGAGATACAATTTGGACGCAAGAACATTGATGTTCATAGCTCATGGAGGGTTAACAGGACAAAGACCATCCTATCCACAAAGGACGAATCAAGTGGGACCAAGACCAGCACCAGGACCCTGTTACAAGTGTGGAGGTGACCATCTGATGAATGTTTGTCCACATACGGAAATCATTAGAATTAACGCTTATTGCACTGAGTGTGGGGTTACTCACTTCATTAAGGATTGTTCAAAGAATCCAAACAAAGTGCAAAAGACGACATTGAATATGCTAGAAACTATTCCTACCAGCAGTGGGTCTGAAAATGAAACTCTGATACCAACGCAAGTGGTTACTAGAGCTCAAGCTAAGAAAACCACTAGAGAACCTGAGAATGGAAAGTTAGCGACTGAAGTGGTTAGTCAAGGACCGCGGAGTCAGAGAAACACATGGAAAGCTAGAAAAGCACGCATGAAGTTGAGAAAAGAACGTGAAGACGCTATTCTAGCTGAGGAACTAAAGCAAACTAAAGATAGATTAGAAAAACTTGAGAGTCAAAATGGGAAACGAGAGATGAGCCCGGAAAGAACGAAACAAAAGAGTATCAAAGAGACAACGAGCTTAAGCTCAGGGGGATCAGTGCTAGTCGACAAAGTACACGAACCATTGGACGCACTGATGAGAGCTTACGAAGCTAGGTTAAAGAACAACCAAACACAAGAACAGAGGTGGATGACATACCCAAACGCGGAATTGGAAAAGCAGAGACTTGAAATGTGCCAGAGAATGATCGAGACTGCACAAGCCTTATTAGAACCACCAAGAGAAACAATGAATTGTGGAACGGAAAACCCAATTCAGCAAGAGACTATCATTTCACGGGTAGCTGAAAAGACTCCCAGTGCACAAAAGCCTGAAAATACACACAAGGTTGACCGCATAGTATTGAACACAACCGATCAGGAGATAGAGAGTTTTCATCCAGTCATACAGAGGTCTTACGGAAGAGATGAGGATTACAATGAATTTTGGAAACAAGTGAGAGAGGCAAACTTTGCAAACGAGCTAAGTTGCCAAGCTAATCAGACAAATTGGGAAAAGGACATCAGGAATCCTTCCATAGTGGAATTTGAGGCAGGATCTCAAGTGGACTTGGATCTGCAATCTTACTGGGGAGATGGGGGCTCTGTTAGAACAATGGAGAGCAAACCTCATTCACTGAATACCTTACCTTCATACTTAGGAGATTATGAAGCAAAATCCGAGATTAGAGCACTTCCCTCATGAAGAATTTCATCAGAAAAAGTCATGGACTCGCAAGGATTGATAGAGATCTTATCAACAACAGTGACATGCACTATCACTCTAGCTGAGCTTTTGAGGCTAAGACCACATATGTGGACCACTGTAGGAAAATGCTTGGAGAAATTTGGGATAAAAGACCCAACATCGAGACTGCAAGAGGGTATACAAGAGCTGAGAAAACCACAAAAGAACGCTAAGCCTGTACCCTTAAACAAGGTCGGACAGTATTGCGAAGGAGAAGAGGGGAATACAACCTTACCAATTGAATTCCAAGGCGTGAACACGATGGCAATACTAGACAGCGGAGCTGGGGTAGCCATTGCTACAAAAGAAATCTGGAAAAAATGGGGGAAACCAGCAATAAGGAAGACTAGGTTGAAACTTCAATTAGCAGATGGACACATGGAGAAACCTATGGGGTGATTAGAGAAAGTCATAGTGACTTCTTGCGGCATTGAATACGAACATACTTTTGCTATTGTCGATTTTGGCAAGGAGAATAACTATGATATCATACTGGGAAGACCATTCATGAGACAGTTGAAAATGGTCCAGGATTGGGGCTACGATCACATATACCTGAGAAATATGGAAACCACTACACGTGTGAACGTGAAAGACCATAGCTACAAAGATGTGAACCAAACACCGGTAGAGGAGTTTGATTCAGCTACTTTGGCGGGATCCGAATTTCCAGCTTGGTTAGGTAAGCCCAAGGAGTTATGGATGTGTGGGGCCTCGAAATGTGGAAGTCTGAGGAGAGAAGAATATGTTTTAGAAAGGGCTATCGAAGACGAAACTTATATAGGAGAACCCTTTCCAGAGGACACGCTTGAACCATTAGAATGGACACACATTCTAGCAACCCTAGATGTTTGTGCAATTCCGGATGGTCCCACAACAAAATTTTGCGACAAGGACGGGTACGACGTGGTTCCGTACTTCATGTTGAGAACTCTACTCGAAAAAGAAACTGAAAAGAACGATACACTGGAAAAGGAAGATGAAGAAGAGGTGTTTCACGACATTCCCGATCATCCACAGTGGGGAAATGAAGCAGACAATGAGACAACGGACAATTCAAGCGGAAATGAAGAAACTATAACGGATGTCAGATTTTATGATTTTTCGAACCAAACTAAACAATGCCAGAAACGCTATAGAGCAAAGAGAAAAACAAAGGGGGTTAGAACCAATCCGATGCCTAGAATAAGAGGAAGAAATCAATTCCTAATGCTAGTAAAGGCGGAAGATTGTGTTAAGGACAAGATTTCTGGAAGAATGAAAGGCAATGATCAAAAGAGCTTACGAAAAGACAAAAGAAGCTCAAGAAATCAAGTTCAAAGGAATGAAACGAAAACTGAAACAGAAAAATCAGAAAAGAACAAGCGCAACAGAGAACACACGGAGTCCAAGTTAGAACGTAGAAACAAGTACAGAGAGCTCAAGAAAACTCTGAAAGAAGTTTGGACGACAGAAATTGAGAGTGGAGAGGACGAAAACGCCAAAATCAAGGAAAACATGGATGTTCCCTCTCACTACAGGAAATTCACAATAGAGGATAGGAAGGTGGTATTAACCCAACCTATTCGAGAGAGAAAGGAGAACGAATCTTATGACGGACCGGAGGATGCAAAAAAAGTTGATTTAGCAGCTCCAGGTGAGACACCTAGACCGGTGTACATAGCCACAGATTTGTCTCCAGGCGAGGAAGAGAGACTTTTGAGTCTTCTCAGAGAGTACAGGGATGTGTTTGCATGGTCTTATAAGGACTTAAAGGGAGTTGACCCATCGATATGCCAACACACAATCCCACTAAAACAAGATGCAAAGCCTAGCAGACAGAGACCATACACATATAATGATACGTTTGCTAAGCGAATCAAAGAAGAGATAGATAAGCTAATGGAAGCTGAATTCATATACGAGATTGAACACACCGATTGGGTATCTCCAATTGTGGTGGTACCCAAGAAGAACGGAAAACTCCGAGTGTGTGTCAACTTAAAGAAAGTGAATGCTGCAACAATCAGGGACAATTATCCCCTGCCGATAACTGATCATGTTCTAGAGCGTGTATCAGGGAAAACAGCATACTCCTTTCTTGATGGTTTTTCAGGATATAACCAGCTAGCCATAGCACCGAAGATCAACATAAAACAGCTTTTGCAACGGAGTGGGGAATTTATGCTTATCGGGTTATGCCTTTTGGTCTAACCAATGCTCCCGCAACCTTCCAGAGGCTGATGACGCATGCTTTCAAAGAATACTTAAGGTTGTTTCTAGAAATATACATGGATGACTTATGTGTACATTCTCTTCTGAGAGATGAGCATCTAGAACACCTAAGAAAAGTATTTGAGAAATGTAGGACATATCGCATTTGTCTCAATCCTGAGAAATGTGTGTTTATGGTCCGACAGGGCAGAATTCTGGGACATATTGTCTCACAAAACGGAATATCCACGGATTTAGAGAAGATAAAAGTTATAGTGGATATGCCTAGACCAACCAATGCGAAACAAGTACAGAGCTTTATGGGACATTGCGGATATTATAGACGATTCATTTACATGTACGCTATAATAGGCCAACCACTTTACAGGCTAATAGTGAACTTTGAATGGACAGAGGAGTGTGAGGAATCATTCAAGAAATTGAAAGAGGCACTCATTACTGCTCCAGTTTTGAAATCACCAGATTGGGAGAAGATATTCCATGTGCATATAGATGCTTCGGCATATGCAATAGGATGCATTCTGGCTCAGCCAGAAGAAGGAAACATGGATTTTCCTATCTGTTACGCCAGTCGACAGCTCAACAATGCAGAGAAGAATTACACCACAACAGAGCGAGAAGGATTAGGAATGATATATGCTGTGAAGAAATTTCGGCATTATCTTCTAGCCAACAAGTTTGTGTTTTTTACGGATCACCAAGCCTTGCTCTACCTAGTGAATAAACCATGCAATACCAGGAGAATAGTGAGATGGTTCATTATCTTATTGGAATTCGACTTCACGGTAGTAGTAAAGAAAGGAAAAACACATCTTAGAGCTGATCATCTTTCGCGATTGACGAATGGGGAAGACCCTATAGGAGTAGATGACGACATGCCAGACGCGTACTTGTTCAACATATAAATGATACCGAAGTGGTCTCAAAATGTCGTTAGCCTATTAACCTATGGAGGAGAGTTTGATAGAAGAGAATACAACCAGAAACATATTGCTATTCAGCAATCCAAGAATCTTCAATTGGTTGCAGGAAGGTTGTATCAATTGGGAAATGATCATGTTTTACGACTATGCATCAATCCTGAGGAATATAATATATATCTGTGTGAAGCACATGTTCAGGAATGTGCATTTCATTGTTCAAGAAAGAACACATATAGGAATTTGTTACAATTGGGAGTCTATTGGCCAGGAATGAAAGAAAGCGTACATGAATATGTCACTGTATGTATTGTATGTTCATCAAAACCGCCAGTAGAGTATTCAACATTATATCAGATAATGATCGCTCCAGAATGGAGTCAGTATATTGTTGAATATCTCACAAATAGAACTTTTCCAGAAGGAACGTCAAAAGCTCATCAGAAATCTGTAGAGACAGAAGCTAGAGATTACGCTTTAATAGGAGATCAACTCTATAAGAGAGGTAAAGACAACCAGCTTAGGATTTGCGCATCAGAGTCTGAGTATGTGATAATCCTGGAGCAAGATCATGGAGGAGTAGGTGGAGGCCATTTCTCAGGTGATAAGACAACAAAACTTGTCTTAGCCGCAGGAATATGGTGGCCAACATTACATATGGACGCTGAGGAATACGTTAAACGGTGTGATGACTGTCAGCAGACCAAAGTACGACTTAAAAGAGATGATATGTCGCTTAGACCAATGATGGGGGAAAGAGCTTTTGCAAAATGGAGGATTGATTATGTCGGACCCATTTCACCTCCTGCATATAAGACTCATGCATAATACATCGTTGTGGCTACAGACTATCTAACAAAGTGGGTCGAAGCAAAGGCAACTCAAAAATCAGATGCCAGGACCACGGCACAATTTCTATATGAATACGTCTTTGTACGATATGGATTGCCAATAGAAATTGTGAGTGATCGAGGCACACATTTTATAAATGAAGTGATAGAGATCCTTTTAGATGAATTCATGGTAATCCATAGGAAATCAGCCCCATATCATCCACAAGCAAACGGACAAGCTGAAGCAACAAACAAAACCATATGCACGGTCCTTACGAAGATTGTATCTGAGTCGAGAACTGACTGGGACTAGAAGTCACATTCAACATTATGGGCATATAGGGTAGCATATAAAACATCAATAGGAACGACCCCATATAACATGGTTTTTGGGCTAAATGCTATCTTACCAATAGAATTCTTGATTTCAACCTTAAGGGTGGCTAAGGATCTAGAGTGGACAGGGCACGAGCTTTCTGATAGAATAGATGACCTGGAAAAGCTAGACGAGCTTCGCCTAAAAGCAGTAGCTTCTATCTACGCTCAAAAAAGGCGACAAAAGGAATTTTTTGATAAGCATGTGCGGACTAAAGAGTTTAAGGTTGGGGACTATGTCCTAGTTTACACTCTGAAACAGCATGCTAAGAAGCTTAAAAAGCGAGGGATGGGACCTCTGGTGATTAAAGATCTATCACCAAGTGGATCTGTCAAGCTTGCTACATTAGACGGAGAAGAAATGCCCAATTGGATTAGTGGATGGAGAGTGAAAAAGTATCTTTTGCCGCTAACCCAAGACATGCTTCTCAAAATACATCAAGAAAAGCTGCGTGTCCAGAAAAAGAAAAAGATTGTGGAGGAAGCGCAAGCCGAGGCGAAGGAAAGAATGGAGAAAAGAAGACTACTACGTCAGAAACAGCGCAATGAAGGAGCAATACGAATAAACGCAGTCAGTATAACAAAAATGGATAATGACAAAGAAGAACCCATCATTGAATGCAAAGTAGGAACCAACCAAATCAAAGCTAGAGCACTATTGGATTCATGAGCTCAAACTAACCTACTTTCACTCAGTTTGTACAGACAATTGACAAATGACACTAAATTACAAACTGCCAGGCAAGAGTTAAAGAGTTACTCTGAGAATTCAATCAAAACTGTCGGATGCACAATTTTACATATACAGATTAACCAGTATGTGTATCCTCATATGTTTTACGTGGTTGAAGACCAAGCTACACAACATCCATTATTGCTAGGACAACCATGGCAGAAGCAATACAATGCAATGATTGACTGGAGTTCTAAATCAGTGCTTATCAAATACGAAGGTGAAAGTCAATTAGTTAAGTTCACCAAAGGAGTAGAGCCAACTCCAAAGGAAGAATCCAAGAACAAAGGTAAACAACAACCAGAGAGAAAGAAGAAGCAATGGCAACCAAAAGTTTCTATACAACTGGATTGCTCTTCGACGAGGAACTCTCAACATTGGATAAGGAAGACAAGCAATAATATAACAGCTCAACTTTGGGAAAAAACGGAGTCAAAGTTGGTATGGAGACCAAAAAAGGTTGTGCCAGAGAACACAAAGGCGGAAAATAGAGTCTTCAATACCAGACAACATAGTGATTCCAGACAATCAAGGACAGTGAAACAGATCTGGATTCCAAAGAAGTTCATGACGGCACAAAGCTATAGCAAGCAAATTTGGATCCCAAGGATTTGTAAACAGGAACTCCCTTCAGTACAATCCACGGAAACTCCTAGGTATTTCAAGGCGAGGAAATCAACACAAAGAACAAAGCAGGTTTGGGTCGCAAAGAGTTTGTGGCAAGCACAAGCGAAGCGGAAGCAGATTTGGATTGTGAAAAAGAACAACAAGGTAAAGAAGAATCCATCTACTGATTCTACTACCGAACTGCCAAAATCAACCCAAAACCCGACCACCAATCCTTCAATCAAACAAAGAGCAGCTTTATTGGAAAGACTGTTGTATCATTGCTCTACAATTGCATTGGGAACTTATGACCCAAACAACTACAATGCTTCGCCCACAGACACTTCATAGTCGTCCGGGAGGACTCAGACAAGGAGGGGGGGAGGTATACAGGTATACAGGAGCTACAAAGCAGCTACAAGCGACAAAAACAAAGAAAAACAAAAAATATACTACAAGGGCAGTGTCTTACATGATTTCGCAATTTTTATGTTTGATTGCGGATATTGATAATATTTATGCCCTTATATACCTTGTTTTGCAACAAGAAGAGATCAAATGATGAATTTGGGTATCTAGACGTGTAAATATCACTAAATAAGAGTATTTTTGGAGCTAAAAAGTGGAAAAAAGTGGTAATCCAAGTTCAGAAATCACAAATAAGTGTATATTCATATACACAGGGTTACCAGCTATTTATTGTGTATGTTTGGAATATTTTGGCTTCAATTTGCTATTTTCTTTTATTTTTTATGATTTTCTTGATAAAAGTAAAAGAAAAATAAAATAAAAAAGCAGGTGAAACGAGATCAGAAAAAAGAAAAGAATAGATGGTGATGATCCTAATGACAAGGGCAACCCATGGTAAAAATTGAGTACAATTCGAGAAAAGTTGCGGAAAGCCCGAAATGACAAAATTTTGGCAAAGTGGACAGATTTCTCAGAAAAAGGTCAAACGGAGTCCAAATTGAGAAATTTCAAATCCTAAAGTGCATTTCACGACGAGATAGGAGCACATGTCAAATTTGGTAACAAGTGATTCAGGAAGTCCAAAGTTAAGTATTTTTTACTTCACTTACAGGCTCATTTGCACTATTACCCACTTGGAGAGAGCAAAGAGCACACAGGAGCATCCAACCTTCTACAGCCTTCTACGACTGCTACGAGAGCTCAGAGGACACCAGACATGAGAGGTAGACTCGTTGCCATAAGCTTTTGATGCTTATCATTAACTTTTGTCGCGAAAACTAAGCAAAACCAAGAAACAAGAGCAGACGGGGAATGCGGTAGAATGCTAGGTAGTGGCACAACCGCCTAACCAAACCTTGCAAGAACTTATAGGTGGGTTACCCTAGTATAGAAGATGGGTTTCTAACACTCAAAGCTCGAGAAAGAACGACTGAAAAAACCCTAGGTCAACAGAGCCTGCAAGAGGCAAACAGGAAAAAGTTGTCGAAACGACACAAAACTTCTCAGGAAGCTTAACAACATCGAGGGCAATGCAACCATGGAGTATCTCCAGGTTTGGACCACCAAAAGTGGGTCAAAACAACCGATTCGACGATAGACACACAAAGCGTCATTTTGGCATAACAGCTGAAATTGACGACCGAATGAAATGAAACTTCACAAGCAGCTTCAAGTAACTATTGATGAATTATGTTTGCAAGCAAAACCCAAAAGAAAGCTGATCATTAGGAGAAATATGAACCTTGCATGGGCCTTGTAAGGAATCCTAATTTTTAGGGATTAAGGCTAATGTTGTGTAGGGTTAAGGGGACAAGGGCATTCAAGAAGCTAGTTTTGAGTAGACTTTTCTAGCCTTTTTTTAGACACATGTAGGATGTGGAACTACGAGGTCACTTTCTCTCTCTAGCTTTTGGAAAGTGAAGGGAGTAAAGGGGTGTGGTCACATAAGCAAAAACGTGGGTCACTAAGAGCCAAATTTGACTTTTTTTCAAAAAAGTTATTTTTACTTATTTTTGACTTAAAATTCCCTCCCAACATATATACACATCAAAAAATCAAATTTTGACATTTTTTAAAACCTACAAACACTAAAAGTCCACTTTTTCAAAAAAAAAAATCCCCCAAAAAAAAAAACCTTTGTTCTCTCCTCCTCCTTCCTCCTCTCTCCCTCTCCTCTCCCTCCCTACCCCCTTCTCTCCTCTTCCTCCCCTCTCTCTCCCTCTCCCCCCTCTGCCCCCTTCTCTCCTCCCATGTTCCTCTCCTCTCCCTCCCTACCCCCTTCTCTCCTCCTCCTCCCCTCTCTCTCCCTCTCCCCCTATGCCCCCTTCTCTCCTCCCATGTTCCTCCCTCTCCCTCCCCCCTCTTTCTTTTCATTCTTTGCTTTCTCACGCAACAACTGCCATGGTGCTCACGGACATCACAAATCGTATCCCTCCACCACCATGTACTCCGCACAACAAAAGTGTACATATTGCTTGTCGGCGGTGTTTGCACCGAAGGCCGCACGTGAGGGTGAGCAGAGGTCATCCCAAAATCATCATACTGTCGGTGAGACGAATGTGTATGGTTCTTTAATATCTTGGGAGGGGATAAGTAGGTTTGTTAGGCTATTGCAATTGGTTGTGTATGGGTGCAAGTGCTTCTTTGCATTCGTGGATGCACGAATGTCAAGCTCTTCAGCTCAAAACAGTGGCATTACAAGAAACAGTGGGTGCAGGTTAGAGAGGTCAAGTGTCACCACTTTTCCTCTAAAACAGCCTTCTTTGTTACATCTTGCATGTAGGTGCTTCAAATCCATCCTTATTAGAGGTGGGTAATCTCATCCTAATGCAAGAATGGCTCAAGGAACTAGCATAACATGAAGCTTTTACGGTGGCACAAAGCTCTCCTCAAGCAATGTGGCTCCCACTACACCAAAAATCACTATGCTAACATGGAGAGATCCCTAGTAGGACAATACAACAACTTTTCATCAGCAGCACACCCTTTCCTAACATGAGGGCACCCCCACCAGAGATATTTTTATATGATAGGTCACCCCATGAGCATACCATGTCATGGAATGGATGTAAGAACTATGGCTGCACTACCCCTTGGAAGTTGTTCACGAATGTATGTTAATCAAAGTTAATGAGAAGAATTTTGGACTTTTTTGTTTGTTGATGTGTAAGAGCACTCTTGGTCTACCATATTTTAGATTGTTTGATAAGTTAAATAAGATTTGTAGTCATTTAAAGTGTCATTTTTTTTTTGGTAAGATTGTACATGAGAAGACATGATAAAGTACAAGAGATCTTGACGGAATAAACCTCGATGAGATTCCCACCATGCACTTGTGACACCATACCTCTCCTTGAATCCTTTGACTTCTATCGTTGTGGGGAGTCCAATGGGGGGCTATTTTCAAATTTTTAGCATAACTTTTTTTTGAAGGAAATTTTGGTTATTCTAAAGTTTATACACAGTCTAGGAGTTCATTCTGATTGTTTTTCTTCAGTTTCAAATTTTGACCGAGTACACTCCTTGGAAGCCACTTTTGAAGGTGTTAGGGCGAGATTTTGGGAAAGTTTTGTATGTAGGAAATATAGTCCTTAACACAATAAAAAACAATGGTTCTTTGAGTATTTTCAGATTCCATGGTTTTAATGCTTGTTGGAGCCCGTAGATTAAGAAAAAAGTAAAAAATGTATGTTTTACATCATTTTTAAATAAACTGTCAACTTGCACGTTGATTTCTGGAGAATGCGAGCAAGATATGATTTTTTCTCATCACATGATGGTCGAAGAATGCGATGAGATGAACAAATTCATGTGAGACAAGCCCAGACAGATTCGGAGCCGATTGAAATCTAGAAGCTGTTGAAAACAACCGAAAAGTTCAACACTTACAAAAAAAAAAAAAAAAAAAACCGTAACATTTGAATCA
Source organism: Adiantum capillus-veneris (assembly GCF_014529385.1). Taxonomy (NCBI): domain Eukaryota; kingdom Viridiplantae; phylum Streptophyta; class Polypodiopsida; order Polypodiales; family Pteridaceae; genus Adiantum; species Adiantum capillus-veneris. The sequence goes on along the minus strand of NC_140955.1, from coordinate 80,205,516 downwards.
TGGCCATGCATCAAAAATATGCTCACACAGTGAAGGAGGTGCTTCAAAGCTATGGAAATCAGTATGAAATGCAAGCAATAGCGTTGGAGGCTATTCAGGAAGTTGTAGAGGCTCACATCATTTCATATGACTTTGCAATGACAAAATGATTAAGAGTTGTGTCTACTGTCTCCATAGTGATTTGGCTTTTCGGTTTATCCATGTGTTTTAAGTTAAGTGGTTTTGGCCATGAAGAGTTAAATTTAAATCAAATATTAACATTTTTGCCATCCTAAGGGGCAAACAAAGCTAGAAAATGCAAAAAAAAGGGTGGCCACAAGGGCGCGCAGATGGCCCATCCAGCAGTTTTGGATGGCTCATCTGCGTGCCCTTGTGGCCACCCTTTTTTTTTGCATTTTCCAGCTTTGTTTGCCCCTTAGGATAGCAAAAATGTTAATAGCTGATGAAACCAGATGTTTATGTAGCATGAGACTAGATTTTTATATTGTCCAATGTGATTTGGCATTTTGGTGCAGGGAACTAGTAAGTTGAGTTGAAGGAAGGCATAATGTGCTTGAAAAGTTAAATTTTACATTCATCTCACCTTTTCCACGGCCCTGGAGTGCAACAATAGCCTAATTATGCAAAAAAAAGGGTGGCCACAAGGGCGCGCAGATGGCACATCCAACAGTTTTGGATGGCTCACCTGCGCGCCCTTGTGGCCACCCTTTTTTTTGCATTATATGGCCTTGTCTGCCCCTTATAATAGCAAGAATGTTAATATTTGATGAAACCAGATGTTTATGCAGCATGAGACTAGATTTTTATACTGTCCAATGTGATTTGTCCTTTTGGTGCAGGGAACTAGTAAGTTGAGTTGAAGGAAGGCATAATGTGCTTGAAAAGTTCAATTTTAGGTTCATCTCATCTTTTCCAGGGTTCTGGAGTGCAGAAATAGCCTAATTATGCAAAAAAAGGGTGGCCACAAGGGCCCACATATGGCCCATCCAGCAGTTTTGGATGGCTCACTACGCGCGCTTGTGGCCACCCCTTTTTTTGCACTATATGGCCTTGTCTGCACCCCAGGATACCAATTTCTTTTTAGATTAAGTGAAAGAAAATCTTTATGCAACATGACAGTACAAATTCCACTTCTTTTCACTCAGATGTAATTAGAGCTCCCCCCCCTTTCTTTGTGTTCAAAGGTCCGGAGCATTCACTATGTAAAATTTTCCTATATCACGTGCGTTCACTAGAATGGATTAAAAGTACCCCTTATAGGCCTTATCTACACATGTTTCTGCAACTTTACAAGAATATAAAATCCCTTCTGTTGAACACATGTGCTATGTTACATATACTTTAGTGAACTCCCCATGTCAACGGCCTCACAAATCCTGTGCACTAAACATTAAACACTAGAAATCGACCAAACAAGGAGCCAATTTTTACTTCCTTGTGTCCACCTAGTGTTCTTGTGAAACATTGCTAATGATATATATTCAACATCCCCAAATGAGGACATCGTGACAAAGTTTATGATCCACTTTAATAAGAATAACCATTAATGATTAAACTGAAATCAAAATATTGCTTGAATTTCTTCAAGGTGGAGTGATTAAGACTTGCCACTTGAATCATCGTACAGGAAAATCAAAATATCCATAAAAGTAAACAATATTTCTCAGATCTGTATGAAACTTCAGTAATCTAAATAAAATACTCTCACTCAATGCGACACCATTTAACAAAAAAACATATTTATATTGCATTTATAGAGGAATCCAGCCTCATGAAAAATAATTACAAATGGAGACAATGTTGTTGCTGTTAGGCTTATCTTACAAGTATTTGTCTTCCTCATCTAGAGATTCATATACACTTGAGTATTTGTGTGTCTATGACACTAGGGAAGATAGTAGTACTATATGGATGGCTTCTATGAGAGCTCCTAGAGAGTCCCTATTGGTTCAAGATTCTAAAAAACACCTACTATTCTTATCAAAATCTTTTAACATGGTAGTGAAAGGTTCCTCAAGGAACAAAAATAGAGTGATTTCCATCTCTGCACATGGTTGCTTGCTCATGTCCTCTTAAAACAAGTTGAATCTGTAAGTAAACAAAAGATTATGTGAGCACAAAGTTATAAAGTACAAAATGATATCATTCCAATTATCTAATGACAATTATACGAAGAATAAATTACAAGAAAAATCTTTGACGACTCTCCATAGATAACACAACTTACTTACATTGTGAGACTCAAATCACATGCTACACAACTATAGATGGCGCACCAAAGTCATCAACAAAATAGCACTACCCAGTGTTATGAGGTGTGAAGCCTAAACACTGAAATCCATAAAGAGGTTAATTCTCTCTAGCATGATAAACTTAAAGATGGAGATGATGTTAAGCTCTGAATGTAAGCTACAAGGGTAGTTTTCTTACCATTCTATCTTTATGTTGGAGATGAACCCTTGCAATGCCCACGCGATATTCACACCTCCTATTGTTGTGGTATGCAGCTCATGTGAGCTCATACTTTTGCCACCTTCGGGAGTAGAGGTTTCCATGTAGTGTGAGTGAATGAAAGTAGAAGGAGTAGAATCTTGTTTCATGTTGTAATGGAGATGAGAGAAGGGAGAGGAGCTAGCTTGGTGTGAAACTATGTGGTGGGTAAGGGGAAGAGATGGAGGAGAAGCTTGCTTGCTGCTACAATGGAGGTGGGAGAAAGCTAGCAGAGAGATAATGATGGACTATAGGGGGTGCATGTGGTTGTTGCAGCAATGGAGAGCTTGGAAAAAGGTTTGTAGAGAGAGAAAAACACTTTTTAGCTATAGAATAGGTTTGGAAAGACTTTGGAGGGTGAAAATAATGTTTTGATTTGTTTTTTTTAAAAATCAATTTTTTGGATTTTTTAGTGCACGTTTTTAACTTTTGAAGGTCAAAAATACTTTTTTGACCATGAAATAGGTTTGGGGACTTTTTAAGGAGGGAAAACTTGAAATTTGAAATTTTTTGAAAATTTGAAATTTTTAGTGTATTTTTAAATCCGGGCCAAAAAGTGGGGGAAAAGAGGTCAAAGTGGTCCCCCCCCCCCTCTTTCCCCTAGCCACCTCCCTTACCTTCTCACTAGGTAAGAGACAATTAAGAGGTGTAAGGCTACCTTGTTCCCCTACTTTTTTGAGGGTATAGAGTGTGTCCACCACCCTCTTCCTATTGGCTGACCTCTAATTAACCTTAATCTCAAAGGGCCCCTAGAGGGTTCATATTTTTCCTAATGTTCACTTACCGATGGTGAAAAAGACGCTTTCGGGCAACCAAATGGAGAAAGATGGAGAACGGGGAGCCAAAGTCAAGTTCAACCAAATAGATGGCTTCACAACATATCCAATGAGCTGGAAATGCAACTCTCGAGAAGAAAAGTTGAAGAGATTCAACTCCAAGGCAAAAAGACGACTTCGGAGACTGAAATGCCTATAAGGGGGCTTTTTAGCTAAACTGATGACTTTTTAAGTTGAAAACTAGTTAGCAGGGCTTAGGGCACTAGCACAAAGCATTCTTTACACAAAATGATCAACATTTCAAGAAAAGACATCATACGCGTATGATGTCTCACAGCATGAATTTCACATCCATTTCAACATTTGAGTGCATAGCCTCATTCCACATGTTAATCACATCCTATGAACCAAGTATCATGAGAATTGGAGTTAGAAAACCCAAGGAAAACCAAACAGACGCAAAGTAGGCCATAAAATTGATTTTTGGTCCTAATTTTGTCAAAATAACTCCAAACTCATTGAAACTTTGTAGGATTGTTGTTAAACACATCTACAAGCTATCTGGAACCAAAAAGCACCATTTTGACACAAAAGACATCATACGCGTATGATGTCTATTTGCACTTACAGAGCCAAAACTGCTCATTTGTCATCATACATCCATTATATATATCTAATACATGCTACATATGAAATTTGGAACCATTTGGTCAAGAGGATCACCCCAGTAGCCCAATTGAGGGAAAATCCTTCACCTAAAGCCTATTTTTGGCCCAAATCCAACATACTCAAGTCCAAACCAAGATTTGAGTAGGAACAGTCCTTCACTAGTACATGGGGAATCCACAGAACTAATCCCATGCAAAATTGATGAAAAAAACATCATACGCGTATGATGTCTCCAGAGCCATTTTAGCCCAAAATCTATCCAAACTTCATAAATCCACTGAATAAGCCTATCTAAAGCCAAATCCAAGCTTATAGAGAAATTTGGTCCAAAAATACACTAAAAGACATCATACGCGTATGATGTCTCACTATGTGATTTTGGCACCTCAGGGCTTCAACCACCAAACAGAAGTGATCTACATGCCATTTGAAAGTGAACCACCAAGTTTTATCCAATTTGGATCATAAAATCCAATTCCCTTTCAAAATTTTGCCAAGAGCCGGAACTGGACTAAATTGGCCAAAACTTTGACCAAATGGGATCCAAACTCAAATCCAAGCATATGATAATCATGTATACACTATCAGCTACAAGCACAACCAATATGAAGTCATTTTGACACAAAAGACATCATACACGTATGATGTCTCTAGCATGATTTTGAGCCCATTTTGCATATTTTTTCACCTACCTTGCATCCTTAGGCCCTGAATAGCTCATGTTTCAATTTTCAAGTCATTTGGATAGTTAAAAGCTTCACTTCGGCTTTCAGTACTAAAAAGACGCTAACTTCTGAAATTGGAGTTACAGGATCCATGGATTCCACCAAGTCATCGGCAACGAAGAGAAAAAGACCGACAATCAAAGATGCTATTGCAGAAGCGGAACCCTTTGACATTCCAGCAGAAACCCTCAAGCCAACCAAAACTTGGGTGGAGGAAGCAGTATTGGAGAAAGAGGGAATAAAGATCTACCAGGGGACTTCCAGAGATCCTCAAGGGCAAGCGGTGGATGTACCGATGATCCCACAGGAATTTGTAGATTATAGCACGTCAGGAGACATCAGCAGGTGCCTGGAAAGGGCAGACTTGCACAGTTTCTTCACCTCGAGACCATCAGGTGTCGATACAAGAAGAGTGTACGAGTTGGCAACATCCATTCAGAAGGATGGAAAAGCCACATTGACAGCCATGGATGGAGAGAAGGTAGAAGTACAGATCACTCCACAGCTAATTGCAGACGCATTGAAGCTACACAACAAAGGGAGCTCCGTCAGGGAAAGAAGAGAGGCCATAGAGGTCTATGGGCCCAAGAAACAGAATGCGACCTATGGAGATATGGCGGACCCAAGAGCGGCAACCCTTTGCCGACTGTACAACCAATTTCTTCATGTTTGCAGTAAAAGACCGCAAAAGTATACGACACCACCCCATGCCATTGCGACCACCATCACATGGGCATTAAAGAGCAATATGCCAAAAGAGGTGAATTACGCTCAACACATCCACGAGCAAGTAATTGCCATGCACAACGAGAAGCCAAAATACATAGGAGGAGCGGAAATTCTGACAAGAATAGCTTATGAAGCTATTGGAGCTAGAGATCAGTGGCCAAAGGCTCCCTCCCAGAATGAGTGGCTTAGAGAAGCCGACGAGGAGGAAGAACAGCCCGAAGTACCCAAGAGGGCATCCACAAGAGCACGCCGGAAACTAGAAGTAGTTTCAGAACCTGAAGAGGATGTGGACGAGCCACTTAAGAAGAAAGTAAAGAAGAAGGTTGCTCCCAAGCAAACCAAAAGTCAGAAAGCGGCAAGGATGGAAAGATTAGTGGAGCAGTTTAGAGCGGAAAGAGCTCTAAAGGCCAGACCCCACTAAAGTCGGAACTAGCTCGGCCAGGCCACATATTGATCAATACGATCAATATATTAAAGCTTATGAGGAGTCAGAGGCTATTTTGGAGCAGCAACCTGTCGAGCCATACACTGAAGAGGAGGTACAGCAATTAAAAGCTGAGCTGAAAAAAAACGACAAGGGGAAAAGGAAAGTAGATGAGTCTACTAAGCCTCAAGAGAAAGATGGGCAAGCCGACAAGGGGAATGCCAAGGAAGCTGAGGACAAACATCCCTCTATGACTGATGTACCAAGGCCGAAGAAGACGGAAAAAATTGTGGAAGAGACCACAGTAGAGGTGGACACAGATGTTTTGGAAAAGCCAGAAGCCGAGACCAAAGAAAAGAAGATAGATCCAGTTCAGCAAAAGAGAAATGATTATGAGGATCTGGTAGAGATAGGATACACCGAAGAAGAGGCCCTTGAGGCAGTTTATGGGATCACCCTACAAAAACAAGATGAACGGAGAGGGACGGAGAAAAAGACAAAGAGTAAAAAAGAAAGTGCAGAGAAACTGGACGAACCAAAAATACTAGAAGAGCCAAAGCCAGTGGAGGTGGTGGCGGAAAGATCTTTAGAGTTGACAGATGATGATGAAAAAGACATGCACATGGTGCATGAACTGCTCAGCAAGATAAAAGAAAGGTCCAAGGCAAAGGAAGTAGAGATTGAGACAGCCAAACAAAGGGAAGCGGAGTTGCAGAGAAATTTAGAGAATGCTATGACTGAATCTGAAAGTCATAAAGCATCACTCCATGACGCGGAAAACGAGAAAGACGGCTTGATACTCCAACTAGCCGAGGCTTCAAGAGAAGTAACAAGTGCACAAGAAACAAGGGAGAGGATAGAGGATGAGTTGGAGGCGGCTAAGGATGAGCTCATTGAGCTAAGGGAAAGAGTCGAGCTACAAGAAAGAACAATCACTAGACTCAGGTCTACCCCTAGAGCTAGCAGAGCAGGAACCGAACAAGAGGGAGCTATCGTACCAGTTTTGGAAGACCAGGTCCGAAGCTTACAAAGAGATCTAAGATTAGAGCAAGTGCAAAGGTTGCACATTGCGGAGGGATCATTGGCCGCAGAGGAGAGGCTCACATTAGAAAATCAAACACTACGGACAGAGAATGAGGCCCTCCGCAAACAGCTCCAAGATCTACAAGAGCAACAAAGAAGAGAGACAGAGACACCACAAGAAGAATCAGGTGGAGCAGCCATAGAGCTACCAGAAACTGGAGAGGCAACCACAATTGAAGATCCAGCCCCAGCTCAAGAGGTGGCCTCGACTTCAAGAATCTCTGAAGAAGAAGAACAAAGGCTCCATGACCAAATAGAAAAGTCAGCAGAGGAGAGTGCCAAGGCGGAAATGGAATGGGCGAGGAGACTCCTAATCTCCATTAGACTTCAGGGACTAGACACAAAAGTGCTCCATGAACAGTGGATGCAACCCAGCCTGCCTTTCCCTTTGATGAAATTTGAAGTGCTAAAGACGAAAAAGAGAATAGAGGAGGAGCAGTATGTCGTTCTTTACGAAGGCGACATCACAAAGGAGGAACAATCAAAGAAGATAGTAGATTCACAACCTAGATGGAGGAAAGGTTGGCTGAACAAATACCCAGCCTACCTCATCTACTTGGTGGAGGCACCAAAGGAGATTCGGGAGGATGCAACCTTCTGCCCGGTGCCAAGAGTCAGAAACTGGAAAGAGCATGGCAGGATTGCAGAAAAGAAGCCAAATTGGCTTAATTATCCCAGGATGCCAGGACCAAAAGCAGGAGAGAGAATAGGTAAAGCCTACATGGTGAAAACCCTAACGGGCACCATCAAGCTCTTTACTGGCTCTCCTGACCTTTCATGTCAGATGCTCAAGAAAATCTGCAGGACTCTCTTAGCTTGCATTGAAGTGTTCGCGCCAGATAAAGCCACGACCTCTAGTCTACTATCGACGGCCGACACGGTGACTGATATGATGTACGATCTTTCATTGCAGCCTTCTCCAAAAGTGTTACACCTCCTATACCAAAGGATTATGTTTTTGCCTAGCTTCCACATGCCTAGATTTCTACACCGGCTTTTTCACCCACGAAAGTAAAATATTCGGCCCAACCTTGATCATCGACAACCTACGATACGAATCACATTTGCAGATGCTCAAGACCACAGGACTTTATTGACCAAGCATAAAATTCATGTCAGGGACGACATGGACGCGAAGGGGGGGAGTGTTGAGCCACCAGAGGATCACACCCACATTTTTGATCACACTCATCATTTTGTAACCATTGATTGTAATAAATATCTTTCCGACATTAATTTTGATTTGAGCCATTCATTAAGTAACGGGACTCAATTGAGTTTCCAGCTTGTAATCCCGAAGTAATTTCACTTGCTGATGTAATTAGTTAGAGATGTTCTCACCTCCAAGGCTGAGGTATATAAGCCAAAGTTTTTGTAACCTAGGCATTCAGATTATTAATCAAAGTGAGTTTTTTGGAGCGCCGTGACTGTGTCTGAGAGAGAGAGAGAGAGAGAGAGAGTGAGTGAGAGTCTTATCTACTTGCTACGTGAGCTACGGAGCCGCCATTGGAGAAGCGACACCGCCATTGTGTTAGCAACGGCGAGAGCTACGCACAGATACCAAGAGTGCGCGCTATCGGCTTCTATGTGTGGTAAGTTCCTACGAGCTTTGGTGTGAGTTTTCTTCCAACTCGTGTGTCGGAATGGAGCGTGCAGCATATCTATAGAACCACAACGAGTAGAGCTACACATTAGTACCATCGGGGTCAAGTTTCGATAACCTGTATTTTTTGGCCTGTCTTCATACGCGTTTACCGCACGGAGTGGTTATAGGTTGATTTTGTAGTTCAAGTCTTTAGGGTGTTGTTGTTACCTAGTGTATAGACTTCCCCTTGAGTTTGAGATCGATTCAATGATTCTTGATCCTGTTTCGTATAGCATTCGTTCGTAGTACGGATTTCAGTCACTTGCGTATTTTAGAACTTAGATTTGATTTCCTTAGTAGTGATTGTCATTAGAAGGTCGAGTAGGTGATTTGACACCCACCTAGTTGTTTCCATGCGCCTGCGGGTCAAGCTCCGTCCTCGTCTGACAAATTCTGTTGTTGGTTGAGTTCTCGCTATTTAGCTTCCGCTAGCGACGTAACCGCCTTAACACACTTGGTTAAGTAATCTATGTTGGATCAAGGGATCCATACGCTCATGTTTTAATCTTCAAACAAGTGTTGAGGGCTGAACAAGTGACCAATTTACATACTCAATACAAAGGATATGGATTGACCGTAGAAGGAATATCCTTGATGTGGTTCTAACTAAACAACTGGGAATTCTAAGCATAGAGAAACTTCTTTGAGAATTTGCAGAGGAATTCTCAAAGAGAGGAGTTAAGCATAATACAGTCTCCCAAATCTATGCATTTAGACTAAAGGAGAAAGAAAAAGTGAAGGAAGCCTCGCTTCGATTCAAGCAATACATAGAAAGATGTCCTGCTAGAGAGCTACCTCAGGATGAGAGGCTATCAATCCTTTTCATAGAGGGATTGTGAAATGATACTCTAAAAAGAAATTTGCACTTAAAGGCATCTGTTACCTTTGATCCAGTCATGAAAGAGGCACTATATTTGGTAGACAGCTGTAAGGCATATGGAGAGGCTACTCAGGACACAGACCAAGCGACGAGTACCATCTATTCAACCACTAGTGAATCCATGATGAAACTAGGTGGGAAAAACCCAACTATGCAGGACGTTGATCAAATGATCGAGGAAGTGATCAGAAGGATGAACCAAGGAAACATGATGAACCCAAAAACATGACAACATCCCACACAAAAATGTGACACTTCTGGAGGAGACCATCTTGCTCAGTGGTGCAACATGCAGCCAAGGCAAGGAGCAAACATATAGCATGTATTGAAGTGGTTGGCTATCTAACAAAAATGGAAAAACCATGTTAGCAGCGGCTAACACATGCTACACCGATTATGCACCAAGTTGAATATGTGCTATGGATGTGCATAATATTTTCTATTCACATTGTATAAGGTCTTGGGCTCATTGGGAGTTGCAAATTGTGTATGTTAGCTAGAGGGCTCAACTTAATCCCATAGTAGAAAGGATTGTGGTGCAAGCCTTTATAAGAAAGCCTTTATGCAAAGAGGCTTCATTCTTGAGGATTCATTCTTGAGAGCTCTCTCTTGAGTGTTCACTTTATGGATGTCCTAGCCTTGAGCTTAATGCCCATGCTTAGAAGGCTAGTGCTAATCCATTGTAACTAGAGAAGTATTTCTTAATCTAATCTCTACTTTCTTTGTTAGTCTTAAATCTTCTATATTCCATTATGTCATGAAGTAGTTTCACCTTCTCATTACTGTAGATTTGCGTATGTGTGATGAATTCTTGCTTATTGACCACTCCTATCCTTTTATGAGCACTCAATTTGTGATATTCAACATCTCTAATTAGGTTGATTAAGTTGGTTCTTTATCTTGTGACTAGTGTATGTGCCCTATTGTTTGCTTGTGTGTGGATGGATTTAATGAAACTCAAGCACCATTCACCTTGTGTGTGTAGCTTTTGATGAAGTACCTTGATTGGCATGTGATGATTGGAGAGGTCAACACCAATGCTAGAACTGGCGGGCGATCATGTTTTTCACATGATTTCTCGTTACTCATGTAAGCATTCTCACTTGTGGTACCTCCGGGTGTTGTCACCAACAACTTTCCTTGATTGACAGAACGTTCTGCTATTGATACTTGAAAAATATTCTTTCAAGGTCTCGTCGCTTCGGTGAGTCACTTGAGCCTCGATACATTTTCAGTGCCATGAAGCTAGACTAGTGAGCTATTACGCTTTCTTTGAAAGATGGCCGCTTCCAAGCCCACCCCCTAGTTGTCATCAGTGTGTGTTTGTCGTGAGTGTGCTTTGAGATTCAAGTCTATGGCAAGTTGAAATTTGGTGGGCTTAATGTGTGTAGGTGATGTTTGATTGATGATTATTATGTGATTAGAATTAATGATTCATGGCTAATCTCTATTGCATTGGAAGAGCATTCTCTTTAATCCTCTCATTCGATACATCAAATGATGCTCATGCTTCCATGTCCTAGCCAGGTTGCCGATCTTAGGATTGATAATTTTGTTGGTGTTGGGTTGATTAGGTGATGCTACAATTACCCCCAACATTTGATGCCGTTGCTGAGGATCGATAACCTAAGCTAGTGAGTAGAGGATGTTTAGAATAGAGTGATTTTCACTACTAATTTCATTTGTTTTGAGTGTGTAACTCAATTTTGGTTTGATTTGATTATTTTTGTGCAAGTAATTGAAACTAATTTTTGCGTTATGAATACTTCAAACCCCCAATTCCACCTCCAGTTTCACTAACTTCTCATTGACCATTACTAATTTTGCTTCATTTCCATGCTAATTGTACTAATTCCATGCTACTTCTTACTAATTTTGACTAACTTTGCTAACCTAACTGCTAACATTGATGTGTAATGTATGTTCAATCCCCTTATAAGAGGTGGAATCAACAGTTTTATCAAGTTAATTGTGCTAGTCCATGCCTAATTTGATGATTTGAGTGTTTGATTTTTGGCCTACAATGGTCAATTTTTGGGCCAAAATTGAAGAGCTACACATGCGTGTGCAAGGTGGAATTGTCACGTGGAGCAAGGATTAGCTTGGATGCAATTGATTGTAAGTGCATTCACCTACTCCATTCATTTTTTGGGTGATTAATTTGATTCCAATGTGTTGCTAATTTATTGCTAAAATTAGGTGATATACTATGAAAATGTAATTTAATTATTTTGGAATAAAATTGATGGTCAATTTTGACTAATGAATGATGTGTGTGTCAAGATTAAGCTTGATTTGCAACAAGAATTCATGTGCGTGCATAAAAATCATTGTGTGTGTAATGCACAAAAGAGGAAAAAAACTACCAGAAAATTCAAGTGTGTGTGCACCTAATCTTAGTGTGTACATGCATAGAAATTGATGGAATTGATAATATGTGAGTATGCAATCATGTAATTGATGTTTATGTTAGGCAAATTCAATCATTGGTTATGTCTATTTGCCAAAAAAATTGGGCAAAGATTGTGTGTGTGTGCCCAATTGAAGACCACTTGATTTAGTGATTGATGGTCAATTTGGGGCACCCAAATGATTTATTTCTTGTGAAATGTTCATGAAATTTGTGTGAAAGCATTAGGGATATGCCTAATTGCATTGCCAATCAAGAAAAATTTGAGTTTAATTTTTCAGTGTGTGCATTGCTTGATTGGGTCAAATTAGTGTTAATTTTTGAAAAATTGAGCATGCATGCATTTGTTTATGCTTGATAGAGTGTGCTATTTGAGATTTGCAATGTGGAATTGATGGATTAATTTTTTTTAAAAGAGGTCTAAATTTGGGTGTGTGTGCTTACACTCAATGGCATTGATATCCAAATTTGGGATGAATGATTGGCCTTGGTTACCAATTGTAATGATTAAAAGACCTAAAAAGTTTGTATGTATGTGATTGATTGACTTTGGATGATTCAATTGATACCCAATTGAAAATGATTTATCTACATTACCATTGTGATGCACGTGCCAATTTGATTGGAAATGGTAAAAATTTCGTTGATTTGTGCATTTGCAAATGCCATATCAAGTAGCCTCACAAAACAAATTGACAAATGGGTTTGGATGATTTGAGCAATTTGGAGATGAGCAATTGATTTTTTGCAAGGATTACATATCGTGGGATTGAATTAAACCCAAAAAAACTGTTCACTCATTTTGTGTGTATGCCTTTCAATTGATGGATTTGAGATCAACAATTGTGCGTGGAATTTTCAATCTAAAGTGTACATCCTTCATTGGAGCAATGTGAAAGAAAACGGGATCGATTAGAGCACAAATCAATAAACAATTGGGTTAATTTTTTCTTACATGATGTACAAAAAGAGATTTTTGTATCAATAATTTTTCCACTTTAAATGTAAATTGACTCAAAGAATAAAAGATGAAGAGAAGTTCGGATTGAGATGGAATTTTGATAGTCTTTTAATTTAAGGCGCCCTCATTTTTATCATGTAATCTTGTCCATGAACTCTGGTACCCATAGTGTCCGACTCATGATCTCCCATCTCTCCCTTGATTGTCAATCTCACACACCCTCAATATTGTCCATGGGAGGTTGTTCTTATGAGAAGACATTTCAAAAAATGGAAATTAGAAACAAAAGGCCAAAAAAGGTTTGTCATCACACCACCCATAGTCACACATATTCAAGCCTTATATGGCATCATCTTGACTCCCACCTGCTCCCACAATGACTACTGGCTCGGTGGTGGCAGGCCCCAAAAATCTTGATGCTGCCAACAAAAGGTCAATGGGGCACCACATGTTTAACTTTGAATCATTGATGGGTGCCGTTTTTATCTGCACAAACCCAAATTCACCCACTTTCAGCGCTCTCCCACAGACCCACACCCGCCCCTACCAATCTTCACCTCTGCTACACCCACCCACGATCTTAACAGTCGCAGCTCATCATCATTGGCAGCCTTTGTGCGCGCACACATAGTGCTACACGCCATCTTTGGAACTCACCTGACACCTTCACACACACTCACCTCCTACAACTTGCCCGAAATCTGTGTCACACATGCTATCTACTGGCCCTCTATCTAATCCGCGTTGACCTTCCATGTCTTCTCCACCATTACACAGTTTTTGTGGCTGGCAGCAGTAGACCGGCCATCAATCTAATCCCCTCCCTTGTGCAACCCTGCAGCTTATGAGACAATCCGCGGCTCCATCAGACTCCAAAGGCAAGCTTGTTGTTAGTTGGTGTGGTCGCCCTCAGTCTCCGATGTGAGCATTGTGGCCTATAGTTGAGCCTTCCTCAACTTCAAATTTGTCTCGCTCACGCACCTGCATAGCTTTGTTCACTGCAACTATTTATCGCTACCCCTTTTTTCTCTCGAACAGTCTTTTGTTAAGCAAGTCCCACCCAATCGTCCCCTGAGGCATGAGCTCCCTACTTTCTAGATCGCTCTCTGTCGTCTACACAAACTACATCAAACCATATGTGAAAAAAGACTTGGGGGCTTGTTCCCACCCCGGGTGATAGTTAGGTGATTCTCTAGAAAATTGTGTGTAACAGTAATCATTGATCGTTCAAAATGGTAGTTTCTCAACTTAAAATTCAATCGATCATTCTCTTCTCTTGAGATGCATGGACAAATTGTTTACGATTATTACACTTGCTACATTGATTTCATGTATCCACTATGTTTCCATGGATTGGCTTACATTTGTGATGCTCTTGAGTCTTTATTTTGAACACCAGAAGCTTTCATGCTTCAACTGATTTGTAGAGGTATTATCCAAGGATAGGCATTTGGAATGATTGCCTTGAGAGAGCTTTGAATTCACTTTATCATAATATTTTTTTCTCTTTTGCTATGAATGCAATATTTATTGTGTGAGAGCAAGGGTGTGGGACTCAAATTTATGATTGTATATTGAAATCCATGCACAAATGACTTTCACTGCACCAAATTTTGGCTCCTACTCAGCTTGATGAAAGGATTGATTGGCAGAGCAGGCCGAGGATCTATTTGCCTAATAAGGGACACAAATTTGAGTTTGTATTGAAAATTTTGGCTATCCCAGAGCCATTCCAATTTTCTCATGTGTGCTTTGATTATGTGAACAAATGATATTCAATGCACAAAATCTTGGCCTATGCATAGTTACTTCTTGGCATAAAAGCAAGTTCTCAATGCACTAAAAGACAAATTCTTGTTGAATGCATGAAAGCTTCACTTTTGAGAGTGGCCCTTGACATTGCATATATGTTTTCAAAACTTGAGCTTGGTATTGAATGTATATTTTAGTGCTTGATTTGAATGAAAAATCATTGCATAACACTAAAATTTGAGCTTCGTTGAATGACCATGGGAAAGCTATAAAGTTTTGGCTTTTTGATTGATCTTGAGTTCTTTTAGTGCTTGTGTTGAATTTCCATATGCTTAAGAGCACTAATGATTGACTTCATTTTTGAAGAGTGATTGGCAAAGTGGGACTTCGTAGCAGATACGAGATGTTGGTAGTGCAATGTATTGCAATATGTGGCTATTTAGAGCCATATTTGATTTCATTTGACCCAAGTTTTATAAATTCTAGCTCTAAGTTCAGTCTAAATGAAATTTTTTTCCATTCGAGCTAGTGTAGACAAGTTTTCTGAGAGCTTTCAAGTACAAAATTTGGCTATTAAGAGCCATTCACTTTCATTCTATTAGAAGTTGCAGTCATCTCTAGCTCATAGCTTGCTCTAAAATTATAAAATTGCATGTGGGCTAGCTGTTTGTCAACTTTTTAGGAGGTAAAATGTAAAATTTGTCTTTCAAGAGCCACTTAATGTCACTTAAAGGCTGCATTATTTTTAGCTCTTTTGTTTCATATTTCAATTGAGCTAGCACTTAATCAACTTTGAACCGTGCACGAGAGGTTTTAACATTGAAAATTGTGCTTATGAAGAAGCATTTTATCTCTCATTGTTGATGAGTATGCATAGATTTGCTACCTAAGAGCACCAAGTGCATAACCAAAGGCACTTTTTTCCTTTGGTTTTTTTCCCTTTGATATATTTGGATATTTGAGACCCTAGCTTTAGGTTTTCATTAATGTTTTTTGTGTGGCTTTTAATAAATGGCTTTCGTAGCTTGTGTTTACACTTAGCTTCAAGAAGCTGTAAACAAAAAGAATCAAGAGGCTTCTACCAAAGTGGATACTTGCTCAAGGATGCTCAAAAGAGCATGAATAGGTGAAATCCTTCCATGATGTTTCTTTTTTGTTCATCTCTCGATTCTCTGTGCTTTGATTAAATGAAATTTTTGCTTCTACGCTATAGTTCTTCCATTTTCAAAAACTAGGCATACGAGAGTTTCAACACTTTGCTTTGTGAATATTAACACTAGGTTGGTAATGGGACACTTTTATGTCCTGTTAAGTGACCACTTTCCTTGAATTATGTCAAGAGTTTCAAAATGGATTTTGAGGTGCTATCTATCTAGAAAGTTGTCTCATGAGCTGAAAAAAACTCGACATTTTTTTGGAATATCAATTCCATCTTTAACATTGTCCTTGCACAACATTTCACAACCTAAACTGTGTGAAAAAACGGGTCCTGTTTCTGGCTTTTTTCAACCCTTTGCAACTATATCACTCTAGAATTCTTGTTTGTGAGGTCTACAATGCTAGAGAACTATCTTTAGTAGTCCTCAACATGTCCTGATGCTTCTAGGGAGAAATAAATATTAAAGTTGTAAGTTATGACCAAATTACAAAAATTGTCAAATCCTGTTTTTTTAGCCAATTTTAGCTCTTCTATGATTTTTTTGGTGGATTTCATGATATCCAAATGCATTTTTTATTTTCTATGTCGCATATTGTAACATAAAGCTAACATTCCTTTAGTTTTGGGGCACCTAATACCCTATTTTGCATAGTATACAACGATGGTTGATTTTTTCAAGTATAGAAGAAAACGAAACATTCTAGTACATCAAGTATAGCTTTTTCACTATTGTTAGTTTCTTGTGACAACTACATGCATTTTGTAGGTAGTAACCATATCTACTCATAAGGATCAAATTTGGCTAGATATTGAATAGTTCCTGTGGGATTCTACAACTCATAATGTTGAACCCAGTTTTTTCATGTTTGCTGTATTTAACACTTCGTCTTTGTCCCCAAGATTCCCCTTGGTAAGAGATGTATTATTCTTTTGACATGCTCCATGGCTCCTTATGAACATAAAGTACAATAGGGAACTAATGCATATATTATTTGTATTGAGCGTGGCTATAGAAACTTTGATGATAGGTTTGCAGAATGGTAAAAATTCAACTTTTTTGTACCTATTTATTTTGGCAAAAAAAAAAAAAGTGAGTGAGAAGCAATCATATGTTCTGATCACCAACCCATTGAAGTTAACTAGGGAATTTATTTCAAGTCCTTAAAAAATCCCTAATCTTATTTTTATGTAACAAAACGTAAGAAATGGCTGTTTTGATGAAAATTCACTGGTCCATGAACTTTGGAGGCTTGGTGTGACCAAAAGATGAGAAATTTTACAAGTTTCTTATTTTTTCCATGTTTAATAGGCCTTGAACTATAACCTCATGAAAGGATTTTACAAAATGAGTGGATCTACTATGGTTTTGGAGGTTTTTTTCAAAACCTTGAAAGGACACTTTTATGTCTTGTTAGGTTACCAACCTAGTGTTAAGCTCATTAAAAATTTGATTTTATGTGTGCTAATCATAGGTAATTGTCATTGACCTTAGGTTAATGTAGGATCATTGCTTGTTAGTCCTAGACTCTTAGTGATAGTCTTAATACTCCATTCATTTTCAACATGACCTAGGGCTATGATTATGCTTTAGTCCTTTAGTCCATTTTCCATAAAAACATCTTATGTTTGAAGCAATAAAAAAAGTGCTAAAAAAAGAAGAAACAGTGAAGCAAAAAAGTGTCAAGAAAAAGTAGCAACAAAGCTACTAGACACATGAAAAGAAAATCTCTATGTTATGTTGTGTCTATGTGAGGCTTAGGGCCTTATTGGCACTTGGCAGGCAAGGGGATTTACCTTGTCTTGCTCTGGGTTGATAGGGGTTAGCCGTCGCCTTGGTAGGCTAGTAGATTCTTGGAACACCTCCTTGAGGATTCAAAGGAGCCGAGAGTTGTACCTAGACTGCCTTGGGGTGGTAGCCTTGTAATGTGTTTTACTTTTTCCTATGAAATGACAAAAACAAATCTTCCTTGAGCTTCAAAAAGCTGTGTCAGTTTACTAATAGATTAAGAGCTTTTTTATAGCCAGTAGACATGATAGATGCTTTTTTAAGGATTGATCATATAGTTTTTAGGCTAGTAGGTTTATGACCTTGCATTAGTCTAGGGTCTTAATTGATTTCTTGTGTTTCGTGCATAAAACTAAAATTTCAAGTGCTTTAATCTTCATGATAGTTTAGGTGTTTTTTTTACTTTATGTTCTTTAGTTTTTTACTATGATTGACCCATCTTATAGGTGCAAAAAATCACTTTGCATGATTGTTCATTGTACTTCATGTTTTATTTATCCTTGTTGGAGTTTGATACTCATTATTACTAGATTTATGTTTTGCAGCTCAACATTTATTCCATGGAAGTGCTTTCTACCATGTCTCTATGCTTTGCTTTAGCAACACAGGAGGACGTGCACAAAATTAGGAAAGGGAGAATGTTAGCAGCAGCTAACACAAGATACACCAATTATGCACCAAGTTGGAGATGTGCTATGGATGTGCATAATATTTCCTATTCACATTGTATAAGGTCTTGGGCTCATTGGGAGTTCCAAATTATGTATGCTAGCTAGAGGGCTCAACTTAATCCCATAGTAGAAAGGATTGTGGTGCAAGCCTTTATAAGAAAGCCTTTATGCAAAGAGGCTTCATTCTTGAGAGCTCTCTCTTGAGTGCTCACTTTATGGATAGCCTAGTTTTGAGCTTAATGCCCATGCTTAGAAAGCTGGTGCCAATCCATTGTAATTAGAGAAGCATTTCTTAATCTAATCTCTACTTTCTTCATTAGTATTAATTCTTCTATATTCCATTATGTCATGAAGTAGTTTCACCTTCTCATTATTCTAGATTTGAGTATGTGTGATGTCTTCTTGCTTATTGACCACTCATATCCTTCTATGAGCACTTGATTTGTGATATTTAACATCTCTAATTAGGTTGATTAAGTTGCTTCTTAATCTTGTGATTAGTGTATGTGCCCAATTTTTTTCTTGTGTGTGGATGGGTTTAATAAAACTCAAACACCATTCACCTTGTGTGTGTAGCTTTTGGTGAAGAGCCTTGATTGGCATGTGGTGATTGAAGAGGCCAACACCAATGCAATTAGTGTGTGCTTGTTGAGAGTATGCTTTGAGATTCTAGTCTATGATAAGTCGGACTTTGATGTGCTTAATGTGTGTAGGTGATGCTTGATTGATGATTATTGTGTTATTAGAGTTAGTGATTCATGGATAATCTCTATTGCATTGGAAGAGCATTCTCTTGAATCCTCTCATTGGATACATCAAATGATGCTCATGCTTCCATACCCTAGCCGGGTTGTCAATCTAGGATTGATAATTTTGTTGTTCTTGGGTTAATTAAGTGATGCTACGATTACCCTCAACAAACCATGAGACCCACGAATGTTTCTACAATAGAAACTATGTTAGAGAAAGACCATATGGGCCACCTGGAGGGTACCAATTGCCACCACTACTAAGCATTGGCGGCCACTTCTAGTAGTCATGGGCAGGGCTTGTCGGTCCAATAGGGAAAGGGTAGGGGTGATCGCCGATGAGAGGTGCACTCTAACAGGAACATTCAAGGGTTAGTTGGCTAAGTATGGGCGTCCAAGTGTGAATGGGACGAGCTCATATACAAGTCGGGAAATTTCAAACTCCGAGCAAAACTTTCCGAGCAATCATAAAAACGAGCAAAGTCAACAAAATACATATAGAACTTAAATCATAATAGGAAACATTTAGCATCAAATTACATATTATCTATCTATCATTGTCCCTAAACAACTCAAGCATTCCTCAAGAAATGAACTGGTTCAATGAGTTGGATGTAGGAGCATCCACGGTAATTCGATCGACAAATTCTTCATCATTAGCATCTCTACCTTCTCTCATTTGTGCAATTGAAGAGTGCTCTTGCTCCATCTCCATCTTCTTCTTCTTCATCTCCTTGTGTGTGTGTATGCGTGAGAGAGAGAGAGAGTGATCGAGCATTGTGACGATGGCAAGACGACGGCGAAGCCGTTGAGCGGACAGCAAGCGTAGAGCAGTGAGTGACACACCATCACCATCTTTGAGCTTACTAGTTTAGGCTAGTTGCATGCTTGGAGCGATCTGTGGCTCACACATAGTGTATAGGCAAGTCCCTTGCATTGACACATGCAATACATGTGCACATTTTTGGCGCCGCTGCCAGAGAAATGCCTTGCATTAAGCTCGAGTAGCACTCTATGCTACTTTGTGGTGCATTTTTAAATGTAGGAAAGGCAAAGAAGGAAGGTGTATGTGTTGAGAAGGAGTTTGTTTTGCTGCTTTGTATTGTTTTTTTAATAAGGTGTTGAAAGGTACTATGTTTTTTTTGTTAATAAAGTGTTGAAAGGTACTGTGTTTTCTCTGTAATAAGGTGTTAGAATTAAGGTAGTAGATCCATAATGTTAGTTCTGGGTAAAGTACAGTAAGTAGATCTGTTAGTTAATGAGTTACTGTAGTAGTGTGTTAGTGTGTAACAGTAGCTGTATTAGTTGTAAGTAGGTAGGTTAGGTGTGTATCTGCTCATGCGCACAGCGCGGCTGCGGCAACCTTATTCAAGACCCAAACATAGTGGCTAGAGACTCTTCCTTTGACTACGACGTCATGGAGGGTTTCCCAATGCCTAATCCCTATAGCTCAAGCCAAGACATGCATGCCATGGGTCCACGATCTGGACCGAGCATGCTTAGCCGCTTGAAGGAAATCCCCACTTGCTCCCAACATGGAGCTAATGATGTAAATGAGGGGAGTGGGGAAGTAAATTCGCCGTTCATGACCAACGTAGACCCCATGCTCTTAGAGAGTGTGCACGTGAATACTCCATTCACAGCACCCCCTGGCTCTTTAGAGCTATTACCCTCCGAGGTTATATTACCTGATGGTAGAAGCCTTGCCAAAGTACAAGAAGTTGAGTGGTATATGATCGGGACTAGGGAAAATAAATTGAGAGCTTACGCAAGGCGGAGCAAGGAAGAAAGCTAAAAGCAAAAGCCCCTATGTCAATACCTTTGCTAGGAAAGCAATCGAGTGCTCCTGAATTAGTGACCACTAAGGGTCAACCCATAGAGAGCCACATTGCATCTAGCTCAAAGGACACCCCTAACACCTCAAGCCTAAATGGAGCATTCTTAAATGAGAATTGGGAGTACGAACTACAAATGGAAACTCTAACCGACCTATACACAGGTCACACCTATCATGTGGGTAGGCTAAATGTCCTACAATCCACAACGGGTGCTATTAGTGTGGAGGATCAACAACAAAGAGTTTGTGAGGTCATCCATAGAGTCATTGAGCTAGAGAGACAGAACAAGGGGATCCACATGCCTTCAACGGGTATCATGAGATTCTTGGATACAGGGAGGGCTAAACAACCAACCTTATTGCAAATGGAGACCCCCTCAATAAGTCCGATGGATCCTCCATATGTTTTTTGCCAGGGGTCTCAGTGCAATCTGATTCCACAAGTGATAGCTTTACTTTTCCAAGTCTAGCTCATCTTTCCCTTGATGACACCACGGCTACCATGCCTACCCCAATGATGGGCATGCCAAGAAACACGCCATGGACCTCATTTATTAGTAAAGCACCGCTACATGGTAGCTCAATGCTTGCAACAGTACCTACAAGTGTGTACCAATCATATACACCCATGCGTTCTTGTACTCATGTAGTTCCTACCCCTCCCATTGTTTCAACTACCTATGCTCCACAACCACAACACCCAAGTTCTTATTTCCATGGGACCATATCGGCTAGCATTAGCATGTCACATCCGACGTCTGCTATGCGTAGGGCCACACATATGAACTTTGGATCGCCACATGGCATAACACCATACCAAACGTGGAACCCTGGGCTTCTACACGCCAAGCCCAATTCCATTACCTACTTCACATGTAGTCACTGGAGCATCTTCACCCACGTTTCCTACTCACTAAGGTGACTTGGCAACATTTTCTCACGCTATCGGTCAATCTATTGCTGAGAATATGCGTAACACACCTCATAGAGAACCTAGAAGTAAAGCAGTACAAATAGCCAAGCTCACACAAAAATTTAGTGGAGATGAGGATGTGAGAAAGCATATTGAAGTGTATGATTCTCTAGGAGAACACAATGACCTTCATAAGAGTAATTCTTTAAGCCTAACCTTAAGTGGGAAGGCTAGGGATTGGTATAGAACCCTAAGGGTGGAAGAAAAAACAATTTACCCTACTCTTGGGAGACTCTTCTTAAAGGAATACATACGAGAGGGAGTGCTCTGAGGTGTAGCCTCTCAACTCTAGAAAGCCCAACAAGAGGAAGGAGAGTCGGTGAGAGACTTTATTAGTCACTTGAAGCATTTGTATTCTTGTTGTAATCCAAATGAGTGCTTCAATAATAATCAATTTCTTGATAGATTCATTAGGGGATTACGACATGAGGATATCTACAATGGCCTAGTCATTAGAGGTATCAACACTTGGGAAGCAGTCACCACCAATGCGATCCAATTAGAGGATAATTTAATGATTCAAGGAGAAAGAGTGTTTGTTGAGCCTAAATCTATTAGCTCGCAAGCGTCGGGCATCAACCAATGACCCTAAAGCCTATTGCTAAGGAGACAAAGATATCTGAGATGATTTTAGCAGACCTCACCAAGGCCATTCAAGAGAGTCTTAGAGACAATCATGCTCCATAAAACAATCATATGTATACAAGAAGGAGCAACAATGGTGCTCAGTATGCTATGGTCCGCATAGTACCATTGAATTCCCTACTTTTAGAGTGAAATTCAATGGGAACTACAATGCTTGTGGGAGGTATGGTCATCAAGCTAAGGATTGCATAGTATTTAAGCACGCGATGGCCAATAGACCAATCTTAGCATGGACATACACACCTCGAGTGCCTGCATTGGTGCCAGCTCCACCTCTTGAACAAACATCACAACACATGGTCCCTAGGGCCCAAAATGTTGTTCAAACAACACCCTTACCACCTCCAGTGCTAGAACCGCAACCACCACATCCGAGAATCACTTCAGTGAATCAAGTGGGTTGTGAATCATCTATTGCTTATTTGGAAGGCTGTGAGGAAGATATAGACCCTAATATTGCCTATGGGATGGATGCTCTTGAAGAAAGTCCACAATACTACATGGAGGACTATTGGGGACAAGTCAAACCTGTCTACTATCAAGTAGCTGCTCCTGTTGCAAGAGGACAAAATATCAATTACACTGCTAAAAGACCACCTCTTCAATGTTATGAGTGTGGAGATCCACATCGTGTGGCCAGGTGTCCTATTAGGCTAGAAAAGAATGCCACATTAATGCAAAGAAATGAAGCAAGCACGTCTACAATGCCGATAATCATGTGTAATCGATATGGCATAGATTTTTTGATTGCCCGATGTCCAAATAATCTAAATGCACCGAAGATCATGCCATTAAACTTGATTGAGGCTACGGAGGATCCATCACAAAGTACACCTGTGGTACTAGTAAATGTACTCACACGATTGATGCTCCAAAAACAAAATTTTATTCTTGAAGAAAGAGATGCGGCATCAATTGCCCAGTCTAAAAAAAAGAAGAAAACTTGAAGGAGGAGATCGCAAAAAGCAGCGCAGTCAAACCCTAGTTCAAAGAACAACATAGGGACTGGTGATGACCCCGTATATATGAATGACATTGAAGAGGATTCTGATTCAGGTGAAACTATGGATACCAAAACGACCACTAGGAAAGAAACCAACAAGGAAGATCATCATGAGCCACAACGCGCAGTATCCAAGAAGAAGATAGGAACTTACCCAAACCCTATAGAGGAGATTGAGTGAGTTAAGCAATTAAGGATTTTGGTAGAAGATACCGAAAGGGATCTAGAGCTAGCACCTAGGAAGATCCAAATTACAGACACAGTGTTCCCTATGCAACAACAACCTCACTAAGTCCATAGACCCTTAGCCATACCTAGTGTCATCCAAGAAGAAAGTGATTTAAAGTAATGGGAAGGTGGACATACTCACTTCATGATGGAAAGAATTTTTATGGAGGGACTACCTGACCCTGTCAAAGAAATGGAGATCCCATCTTCCCCACATCAAGGGATTGAAGCCCAAAAGGTGTCGTTAATTATTGCTAAATTGATGGACTTCATGGCTTCAGAAGTTAGAACCACCATCATGTCCAAACTATATAAAGACCCTGAGCTAGTCTCAACTCTTCTAGCTTTTCTCAATGGAGAACTGAAGGTCAGGCTACCACAATTTTCACAGATGGATGGAGTTAGGGAAATGCCAATAGAGGAGGAACATTTAGATCCACAACCCAACCTAGATGAGAACCTTGTTGTAGAAATACCTGTTAACAAGTTGGGACAATACTTTGAGGGAGATGAATCCAATGCAACCATACCAATCACTACCAAGGGATTAAATATGAGGGGAATCCTTGATGGAGGTGTTGGGGTTAGCATTGTGACTAAAAGTTGCTGGGAAATTATGGGAAGACCTCACCTTGTGACCACAACCATAGTAGTAAAAGATGGCCAATGGGTCTATTTGTTAAACCTATTGGGATGCTAAAAGATCTCAAGATCAAGGTCTTTGGACATAAAATAAGAACTACCTTCATTGCTATGGATTTCTCCAAGCACACTATGGCATTGGAGATGATCTTAGGACGTCCTTTCATGAGAGAAGCAAAAATGGTACATGACTTGTCTAAAAACCATGTCTACTTGGAGCTCCAAGATTCTGTCATTCGAGTGGATCTTGTAACTGGTCGAGCACATCCTCTACGAAACATGTTTATAATTGGTCATAGATCTGACACCACAATTCACTCGGCCCCATTGCAATATTGGTACGTGTGTAAAGCGGACACTAATGTTGGGGAAGATTCTTCTTATATGGATGTACTACCTAGGATGATTGAGTCGGACAATGTGGATTGGGTCCACCTAGCAGCAACCATAGACACTTGGGGAAATAGGGGGAAGACCTGGGTAGCACCTGAGGGGGATGAAATGCTCGTACCCTTAAATATGCTACAAGCAATGCAATATATAGCTTCTGACAAGACTCATCCTAATATAGCAAAGAAAACATACAATTGGGTCCCTAAATCTTCTTTAGCAACCATATCTAGTGCTAAAAAATAGAATCCTTGTCAGAAACGTCCCACTCACTTCAAGAAATGTAAGGAAATGTGGCAGTGGATTCTTGAACGACTATTGGAAGCCCAAGGCTACTATCAAGGAAATGATCAAATCTGGGTGTCAAAATGTAGATTGTGTTCTTAATTCTCACTTGACCCATGTGAACCCAATCCCATAGATCCAAAGCGAATTGACGATTGCAGAAAGGAAAAAATCACGGAATGCTACACACCCGCTCCATAGCTAGTTTGGGTACCGAAGAAAGAATGATTTGTTCCACCTAGTTCGGGAACAGGGAAGTCAAATGAAGCTTCTTGCTCTTCATGTAGTTCCTATATGGAAATAGAAGCTTTGACACAACCTCCACCCACCATTGCACATATCCATACAAACAAGTAAGAGTTTTCACCTCCCATTGTAAGTTCACCACCTACAACAACGTTGCAAATAAAATCATGGGAGAGTACCTTACCACCCTTGAAACTAGATGAAACGCATAGGGCGGTAAAAAACTATTGGTTAAAGCCTTCACCCGTAACAACTTGGAACAATTGGTTTCAAAAGGTGACTACATTATTCCAAAAGGTATGATCTACCCAAGGAAGGGCGGAGTGTTTGCTGACATCCATCATTCACTTGCTTCCCTCTCAACCTTCCTCCCTGACCTCTCAATCTCCAATCCTAGGGAATGTATATATAAAGCCTTAAACTCACAAAAATAAGATAAAAAAGTAAAAGAGCAAGAGCCACCAAACAATAATGTGGAAACTTACAAGTTCTATACATAACACAAAATCATAAAAGCACAGTATGCATAAGAACACGACCCTTGTAATATATTTGCACTCTAACCATCATCTATCTGTGTGTACAGATATGGCTAGTACGCTAGAGTCCTCCACTCCTGCCTTGGATAAGGAGTACCCTCATTAATTTTAACAAGTGTTTCATATGGTCTTTCTGGTTCTTGCCTGTGAGTGGGATTTGGTAGCTATGCTAGCATGTGAGAGGAATTTTGGGGAGTTAGAATGGCTGATTCGTCTCTTAACCACGACTGATCCATACATAGTAGAGAGTGTCTCTTCTATTGCACAAGCCTATCCTTTTGACCAAGATGACTATACGCGTCTAGTGACCTTCTTAGTAAACATTGATGCCTCTGATGATGAAGAAGATTTACATGATTACAGGATGGCACATATGATCTCATGGATGATGACTTTGTTTTTCTCAACGACGAGGGTAGGGTTTTAGCCTTAGGGTTCCCCCCCCCCAATCTCTACAATATCCTATTCCCTTGACTCTCTAAGGGGAGTGCAAATAATTAGGTTAGGGTTCCTTATGTTTTTTAATTGTGTTCATTAAGTGTTGGTACCTTTTCCCACTGATGTTCCTCTGGAAGGTGGATGTTTGGTGGTAGCTATTGTGCAGTTTGTGACTACATAAGGATTGCTATGAAGGAAAATGATAATGTATGTTTACATGTTACAACGGATGTTCTCCATTATATCAGGTGTACTATTTCCTTTTATCTATGCTTCCACTTTACATGTTTCCATCTTGTCATTTGAACTCGAACAATGCATAAAATTTATGGAGTTGTGACATTGCCAATGTATACGCTATAATTTTTCAAACTTCTAGTACCTTGTTCTTCTCTTTGAGTTTGGTTTAATAGTTGGCTTTAAGTAGGTATCGGGACCTTAGGCTAAACTAGGTTACTTAATTGCTAACTTTAATTCCTAAATAGTCTATTAATTGTAGTAGCTTTAGTAATGTTTTAGGCTATGAGAATATAGTTCTCTCTAGTTTATTCCACCTAAGTGTGACTTGTGTTATGGAAGTCCATGTGTTAAGCTGGTATTTGAGACCTTGAGTCTCCCGGGTAGTTTATGCTCAAGCTGGTATTTGAGACCTTGAGTCTCCTAGCTACTAGTATTTGAGACCTCAAGTCCCCCAGGTACTTGTAGCAACTATAACAACAACAACAAAGAAAACAAAGAAAAAGAAAAAAGAAAAAAAAGAAAAAGAAAATAGAAAGCAAATAGCACAAACTTCCTTGTATTTTATGTGGATCATACTTAAGTCGTATAAGTGACAAGACCACTAGTCCCTAGACCCTAATGAGCATTCCTAGGGTTAACTACTCTTTAGTCAACATTTTTTAATTAATGTTCTAGTACTTACTTTAGCCCTAGCTCTTGTGTACTTCTCTTATAGTCGACCTAATAGACCCTAACTCAATTGCATTTTATTCAGGTACTAAGCTTGTTCTAGTTGGCAATGTTAGAATTCATGAATTTGTTTTTGCATTTCCTACAATATCATGTATGTATCTCACTTATTTCACACCTGTACATGCTGCCTTTGAGCTTTCACAATGTTGTTTTTCTTCTGACATAGGTACTTCTATCGTGGATCCCGATGTTGCACTAATATATTCCGAAGATGGAATCTACATCAGAGAGGGGGGCATGTTAACCACTGGCATCCACTTCTAGTGTTCATGGGCCGGGCTTGTCGGTCCAATAGGAAAAGGGTAAGAGTGATCGCCAATGAGAGGTGCACTCTAACAGGAACATTCAAGGGTTAGTTGTCTAAGTATGGGCGCCCAAGTGTGAATGGAGCGAGCTCATATAAAAGTCACCTAAACCTAAAAATCATTCATTCTCTCATTTGTGCAATTGAAGAGTGTTCTTGCTCCATCTCCATCTTCTTCTTCATCTTCATCTCCTTGTGTGTGTGTGTGTGTGTGTATGTGTCAGAGAGAGAGAGAGAGAGAGAGAGAGAGAGAGAGAGAGAGAGAGAGAGAGAGAGAGTGTGATCGAGCATTGCGATGACGGCACGGCGGCTGTGAAGCAATTGAGTGCGACGTAGCGACGGCTCCTTCTTCTTTGTGGCAAGGAATCCTCCACGACAACAAGCATAGAGCGGTGAGTGAAACACCATTGCCATCTTTGAGCTTACTAGTCTAGGCTAGTTGCATGCTTGGATCCATATGTGGCTCATACACGTGTATTGGAAAGTCCCTTGCATTGACACATGCGATAGACGCGCACAACCACCTCCAAGATACCAATTTGGACAAAATAACATCGTCCAAGTGCAAGAAAAATCTCAACCTATGTTGGGAAATCAGCCTCCTTTACCCCAGGAAAATAGAGCCATGGTAAGAATTTCACAACCCATAGAGGTACCTGTGGATCATAGTATGATAAAGGTAGTTTCATACCGAGAAGATTCAGACAGCTCCCATGAGAGAGGGTTAGACAGTAGTGCCTATGCTTTTGAAGAAAAAATTTCATGGATAGCTTATTGAAGGGATGTCAGAATCATCATACATAGCACAACCAGCAGAAAACCATTACCTGGTCGATGAAAATATGCTCATGTACATGGAAAATTAGAATTTTATACCTAGGGGATACCCTCCTAGAATCGGACAACTGATGGGGGATCCACAGTCTTCTCCACCACCAATAGAACCATGCTATGAATGTGGCGATGATCATTGGGCAAGAAGACAAAGGAGAGCATATCAAATTCTTTGGGTATTGTGAGGGATGTACAAATGACCATCCAATTCCACACTATCCAAAAAACCCCGATAACAAAGGGAAGGCTACCATGAACAAAATTGGAAGTGTATCAAGCTCAAATGGATCAAAAACAGAACCAACAATTCCAATGAATGTTGTAATGAGAGCACAAGCAAAAGAGGTTGCAAGGAACATTCTACCCAGCAAACCAAGATAGAGAATTTGTCGGTTAGAACCCTAGGAAATCTTGGAAGGACAAGATGAAAGCCAAAAGAAAAATCAACTTGAGAAACCAAATTGCAACAAACAGAGGAACATTTGAAAGTGGAAAGGGACCATAAAGAAAAGACTGATGTAGAAAAACCATCAGTAATACCTTCGGGAGGATTGGTCTTGGTGTACAAGGTCTTTGAGCCATTAAATGTGATCTTGAAAGCTTACGAAGCTAGAGGCTAAAGCCCAACCAAACCCGGTTAATGTATCCTCATCTAGGGTATGAAAAAGAGAGGTTGCAGATGTGCAAAGAGATCATCCAGGTGGACCAAGCTCTTATGGAACCACACCTGCTCGGCAATGTTTCTCAAACATTGTGAGAACCCATCCCTTGATCAAAAACTTCAACATCAACATGATCTTTAACTTTAGGCTTCTTTGAACTTTCCCTTCTGTTGCAGTTTCTTTACCATCCACCAAATCTTGCATCCACTTCACCTTTAGGTGCTTTCATTGGAATATCAACATCTTTTGCAATGAGTATCTTATCCACAATAGACAATACTGGATCTTTACAAATTCTTGATCTAACTTTACTTTTACTGCATCTAAAGATTCTTTCTTTGAATAACTTGCAGTCATCAGTGTGTCCACATCCTTTGTCATCTGCAAGGGCTTCCTATCATGTTGCAATTTTTTTCTCTTTTCCTTTCTTTATGCATACCTTGAGTCTTCAATCATTTGTCATGGTGATAGAAAGCTCTTCCCATGCAAGATGCTTTTGTTGTTCACATATTTTAAAATTGCTGCAAAGTATGGACCCAATTTGGTTGTTTTGTCTTTTCTTCTTTTCTTGGTGTATATCTCAAATTTGATTCTGTCAAAAGAGGATATTGGCCCATCCAATTTGTTTGCCACCTTCAGTTGCCAGCAGTTTTTCATAGTTTTCCCTACTTATGTATTCTAATTTGACCAACAAAAACACCCTTTCAATAAGCCATCTAACCTGATGTTGCCTGACCTGATTTTTCATGCCTGACAGTTGGTAGTAGTTACTTTCACCTGAGATGGACCAAAGTCTTTTGTCATATCTTTCTCTGTGGCTTTACTGACTTCATTGTCTTCAACAGTAGGCACATCAAACACTTGGGCAATCAGTGTTTAAGTCAGGTAATCGTGAGCAAAATTATGACCATCATTTTCTTGCAAATATTTCAAGTAAACCATGGGCATTTGATTTTTCCTCCAACTCATCCACGGAAACCTTGCAAAATCCAATAGCCCTATGCTCCTCAACCATGGCACATTGTCATCATTAGCTACCAAGTCATACTTGAAATCCACTTCATTACACAAAATGTTTTGACTTATGCATGATCTAGTGCTTTGCTTAAATTGAAAGATTCTCTTTGTGCTTTCTCTAAATGAAAAATCCTTGAATAGCACTAAAGTTGAGATTCTGTGAGTGATCATGGAAGAGTAGTAAAATTTCGAGCTTGTGGTTGATCGTGCATTTTTTAGTGCTTGTATTGGATGTTCAAATGCTTTCATGCACTAACCATGGTGCTTTCATTTTGAAGGGTTGTGGGCAACAAAACTTTCATTGATCTAGGAAAGGGTCATCGTTGCAAAATATTGCAAAATTTGGCTAATCAGAGCCATTCCAAGTCTTTGGATTAAAAGTTATATATATACTAGCTCATTGCTTGGTTTAAAATACAAATGTTTTCATTTGAGCTAGTGTTTACCCAATTTTTTTGAGCTTTCAAGTACAAAATGTGGCGAGTTAGAGCCATTCATTTTCATTCCATTAAAAGTTCAAGTCATGTCTAGCTCATAGATTGCTCTAAAACTGTAAAGTTTCATGTGAGCTAGTTTTTAGCCAACTTTTTGAAAAGCTTTAAAATTGTAAAATTTGGCTATTGAGAGCCAGTTCATTTCATCAAAGTTTCATTGTTTTCAGCTCTTGGCTTGTTTTAAAATCCATACTTCAAGTGAGCTAGAAACTAATCAACTTTTGAATCATGCATGAGAGACTTTAAATTGTAAAATGTGCTTATCTAGAAGCATTTTATCTCATTGTTGTTATGTATGCATAAATTTTCTATTAAAGAGCATCATGTGCATAACCAAAGGCATTTTTTCCTGTTGGGTTTTTTCCCTTTGGCAAATTCAGGTAGGCAAGACCCTAGCTTTAGGTTTTCATTAAAGTTTTTTGTGTGCATTTGGCTTTCAATATTTTGCTTTTGTAGCTTGTGTTTACACTTAGCTTCAAAAATATTCTTTTGCAAATAAAAAGATCAAGAAGCTTCTCTATACAAAGGGGATGCTTGCTCAAGGATGCTCAAAAGAGCATAAATGGGTGTAATCCTTCCATGATTTTGCTCTTTTTATCTATTGATTCTCTATGCTTGGCTTAAGTGAAATTTTGCTTCTACGCTAAGGTTCTTTCATGTTCAAAAGCTAGGTATACTAAAGTTTCAACACTTTGCTTTGTGAAAATTAACTTGTCAAAAAATTAGGTTTTATGTGTGCTAATAAGAGGTAATTGGCTGTAATGTCTACTGCCCACAGAGGAGCAATAAGCATTACGAGAATGAATACCCTCACACTGCCTTACATTATATGAACATCAAAACACATGAAATCAGAATAGAAGACAAGTCACAAAAACAGAACACCGTTTACTTCATTGATATGCAACCGAACACAGAGTACAAGAGGGAAATATATTGATGACGTGAACATTAGAAATATCTCCAAAAACTGGTATGCCACCCATACACAACCGTTGCTCCAGCACAGATCGACAATGGTACAAAACCCATCCCATGATATCCCATGAATAACTGTCCCAAAGCCGCATGACTCCTAGTCTGCAATGTCTAGACATCCACAAGACTGCAGGACGCAATGTGCGGCTTATGCCGTAACACCTGGCACGCATGGTGGATTGCGCGAACCCACACTCTAGCCCCTTCATGTCAAAGGTTTCGGTTGATGTTCCTCCTGTTTTGGTGAGGAGGAAATATCGATGTAGCCAAATCCCTAAAAATCTTGGTGATGAGCCCGATACACCTCAACCAATAGCTGTGGATCTATCTCAGGTTGCTCCGGCCAAGGATCCCTTGGAATGAATTGTGTTGGCAACTTGGAAAGGAAACAGACTGAGGTGCCTGTGGCAAAGGAGCAAGAGGTGTATGAAGAGGATAATGCTAAGACAAATATGTATTTAGCGCAGGCCGAAAAGGTGGGCATGGCGGAAGACTGAGTGAAAATGAATGAGCCAATGTCTCCACCCAAAAAGAAACTTGGCAATGCTCTTCACGAAGGCAATGAATCACTCGCTGCAAATGAGAGACATGAGCCTAGGCCTCAGCACGTTCTTCTATAACTTTCATTCAATCAGCAATATCAAAACCTTCCGAGACAATATTCTTACCTCTGTCATTATTCGGTGGCTCAAGCTACCTTACCGCAACATGTTGAGTTGGTTGTTGCGTTATTGCCTCGGTAGATAGCCTTGATCTCCAACTTTGCATTTGAGTTTCCGAAAAACTGTGCAGGTCCTGCTGCATCTCCACTGCTAAGGTGTCAAGATTATTCATGTTAATCGTCACATCACCAGGATGAGATGCTAAGTAAGTTGACAAGCTATTCTACGTTCGCAATTGAAGAAATTCCTCTTGAATAGAAGCGACAAATGCAGAGTTATCCCCCCTCAGTGCCTGGATTTCCTCAGTTTGCTGCGGAGCTGTAGTATTCAATGGTGCATTTTGACTTGTAAAGTTATCCATGCTAGCCTGCAGAGCCGTTACCTGCGTTTCAAGCTCGGTGACTCGTGCCTTAGTCACTGGAGCTGGCCAAGCCAAACGGAATGACCCTGCAATGCGCTACAAAAATGTTCCGCACGCTTGGAGCTGATCAGAGAGGTTTGCGGCAGTCATCTCCCATGACAAAAGTGCTAGAAGAGTCCCCTCCGTCATAGAAGCTGTGATAGTAACACCAGAATGTTTTGGTTGCAAGGAAGTATCTGCACCCGTAGAGCTAGTCTCAATCGGAGTGGAGGTTGCTGCCCACTCCTGTATTCTGCATCTCCAGCATGCAACAGCGAAATCCTCCGGCAAAGTTGATGTCGCAGCAGGAGGTGGTGTGGAAAACAGGCTTTCCTTTCGACCTTGCTTTCGGCTTGATGTTCCTGCAGTGGCCATCTCCTGTGCACTAGAGGCTACTATTGCAGTCGACGTGCCCGGCATATCCACTATGCGAGCAAGTGTTTTAGACACCCTCACAACAAGCACTTCCTGACTCTGATTCTATGCCAATGGCATAGTACCACGTACTAGACTTTGATCATATTCAAAGTGGCACAGAGGGCGAAGGGTGAGAGAAAAAACTTCCCTCAAGGGAAACACTAAAGTAAGTAGCTACCCGACCTTGGTATTTGTTGGGGTGCTACGCCCCATCTGTCCCACCACTCTTTGGCATTTTGCTAGCAATCGTTCCTTGACGATCGCTGCCCAAGCCACCGGCCCAAAGTTGGTCGAATGCAAGACATTGCGCGCTTTGGCCAAAATTGTATTTTGGCTTGTAACCAAATTTCCTCCAGGAACCAGTGATATGCATCCTTTATCACTGTATCAGTGAGCCCTAATAACTTATATTCACCCTTCACTTTCAAGACAAACTCTCGTTCTGCCTCTGCAGAACTAGTAAGAATAACATGTGATGCTCGCACAACACCATCACTTGGAAAGCAGCAGCATCTTGAAATCCTTTCAGTTGTCAATTGAATCTGCTGGTTTTTTATCACCACCACATCACCAGTAGATGACTGCTCAATCAATGTTGTGGCCTGCGGGTGAACAGGGATACCTTGCCAATCCAGGTTGGCAAAGACACGCAGGCACAAATCTTGTAACCAAGCCCCCTGCGAAGAGCCAGCTGTTGTTGTCCTGGAGTAAACAGAACGCACTGCAGCAAGGAGGTTGTCATGGTGGCAAAGATACACAGAATTAGAGAAGAATGATATAGTGCAGCCTTGCAAACGCAATGCAAAAAATGGGAGGAGAGAATAAGATATCCACTGCATGCACTAAACCACTCACAAAGAGTTCTCAAAATAGGACGTGCCACGGTGTCGCAATCATCATTGCCCTTTTCCCACTTTTCAAGATTGCATGCAAACAAATTCCCAATCATGATTAGGGCGGCTTTCGGCTCTTGTACCACAACAAAGGGGCATTGAATTGAGGTAGGTGAAAAATAATGGCGTAGTCGAAATCCATTCACCAACACAAAAATCACCTCCCCCCGGAAGTCAGCCAAATAAAAAGATGTGGGACCGCATGCTATAAAAATTCAAAATGGTCCAGGCCACCATAATTTTAGATTCCCGAGCATCTTCCCAAGGTGAGAATTAATACAAGGACCAACTGTCCCCGTAAAAATGATCGTGCTTTAGGGAGATCCAGCCATTTCTTCCGCCTGGACTGCAGATCTTGCAACACCGCAAAACTGCGAAATTGCTCTTCATCTAATTCTTGCAAAACATCCAAACGATAAGCAATGGAATCTTTCGAAAGAAGCCTATCTGCAATAAACATCCGCAAACTCGGAATCACATGCTCCACTGAGGTAATTGCCTCCATATCAAATGCCAACTTGAAAGGAGTCAATCATGTTGCCACTTTATATGTTGTCCGATAAGCCCATAATGGAGAAGGAAGTTTCACATCCCAATCCATTCTATGTATATTTACTAGCTTTGTTAGAATACGAACCAATTGCTTATTAGTGTATTCCACCTTCCCATTTGCCTGAGGGTAATATGGAGATGATTTCCTATGCAATACAAAGTAAAATCGTAGCATTTTCTCCATCACCTTATTCAAGAAATGGCTACCCCAATCACTAACCAGCTCAATAGGACAGTCATATCTGGAAAAACATCCTTATATAAGCACCCAGGAACAGAAACCGTTGTATTATCTTTCAAAAGGCCATGCTTCCACCCATTTAGTCGCATAATCCGTGGCCGTCAAAATATACTTATTACCAGTGTTAGCTGCTACGGGTTTAAAAGACCCAATAAAATCCAATCCCCATTTTTTAAAAGGCTCCAAAGGCAATACTGGTTGAAAAGGCATTTTGGATATTTTGGTAGGTTGTCCCAACCGCTGGCATACATCACACTGTTGTACAAAGCTTCTCACATCCTGAAACAATGTAGGCCACCATAATCCTGATTGTAGAACTTTCCTTGCCATTACAAATGCTGCAAAGTGGCCCCCTGCAATGCCAATATGGACTTCCTCCATAACCGATCCTTGTTCTTGTGGTAGAACACATCTAAGGAAGACCTCCGCAACCGTGCTATAATACAACTTCCCTATGACAATCTCATAATTCCTATTTCTAATAGCCATTCGTTTCCTTTGATGACTGGACAAGAATGAAGGCATTTCTCCACTATCTAAAAAATGGAACATCTCCTCATACCAAGTCCATGGAATGCTGGGAATCATCCTAAGTTGTTGCGTAACTATAAGATCATTTGCAATAGCTCCTGTTAAAAAGAGAGATGCATCCATAAATTCATCAGCCACCCCCGTCGACGGCTCACCAGAATCTAGCCTGGAAAGGTAGTCAGCCACCGCATGTTGGGTCCCTGGACGATGTATCACCTCAAAATCAAATTCTTGAAATAAGAGCATCCATCTAGCCAATCTTCCTGTCAAATTCTGTTGGTGCACTAGGTATAAAAGAGCCGAACGATCCACATGAAAGAGAAACCGCCGATCCAACAAATAAAGATGAAACTTTTTCACTAAACAAATCATCCCTAAACATTCTCTTTCTGTCATTGAATAATTCTTTTTTGCAGATGATAATCTTCTGTTGGTGTAGTAGATAGGCCGAAACCACCCTTGAATTTGTTCCTGCATCAGCACACTGCCAATGGCCCGATCAGAAGCATCCACAAATACATGAAAATCTTGACCCCAATTCGGAGGGATCATAATTGGAGCTTTGGACAACTGAATTTTGAATCTCCTAAAAGCCAGATCACATTCTTGCGTCCATTCAAAAACTTTGGCATGTGATACCTGATTAATAGGAATTGCCAAATGCGCGACAAACCTCAAATGCCTCCCATGCCAACGAGCTTGGCCCAAAAATACTTGACACTGTTTCGAATTCACCGGTGGAGGTGCTTCCGTAATTGCGGCTATTTTATTCGGATTCACAGAAATTCCATCCTCAAAGATTATATGACCCAATAACCTCCGACTTTGAAGTGTGAATGCACATTTTAGAGGATTTAAACTGAATTTCACCTCTCGATATGTCATAAAACATAACTGCAATTGCTTCAAATGCTCTAACTGCGCTCCAAAAACACTAAGATCATCCAAAAAAACTTGCATAAAATCCATCAAATACGGACCAAAAATTTGAAACATATCCCTTTGAAAAGTTGTGGGCGCATTCGTTAATCCGAACCACATTATTGTGCATGCAAAAACACCCCATGCTGTAATAAAAGCTCTTTTAGGCTGATCATGCAACGCCATTTGAATTTGGTTATATCCACTGACCCATCCAGAAAAGTATACATCTCGTTCCCTGCCACATCATCCAAAATAGAATCCAGAAATGGAAGAGGAAAAGTGTCCCGAACAGTAGCTGCATTGAGCTTCCGATAATCTACACAAATACGAATTTGCTTGTTTTTCTTTGGTACCACCACAATGGGAGAAATCCATTTGGGATTATCAATAGGGGTAATAAAACCCACCTGCAAGAGATGATCAATTTCCACCTTAACTTGCTTTGCTAAATTTGGATTCATGCTGTGTGAATGCTGCTACTGGCACCGCATCTGGTTTTAGATTAATCGTATGCTGATAAAACTTTGGATCCAATCCTTTCATATCCGCATACTCCCATGCAAAAACATCATGTGTGAATGCTACTACTGTGTGAATTTGGATTCATCCTTTGTGAATTCTGCTACTGGCACCGCATCTGGTTTTAGATTAATCGTATGCTGATAAAACTTTGGATCCAATCCTTTCATATCCGCATACTCCCATGCAAAAACATCCTTAAATTCTATCAACAAATTAATCAAGTCTCCTCAGAAAATTGCCTCAAGCTGTTTATTAATATAAATGGGCTGAGACTCCGCTTGCTCCCCTAGAAAGACCTTCTCCAATTCATCTTCCTTGACCCTTGTAACTTTTCCCATCTGTGCTTCAAACGCACGTTCTTGCTTAATAATTTCTTCCAATGATTCAGTACTAGGCAAAAAATTTTGTTGCTCCCCTGTCTCTGGTGAAATTCTTGAAACCCCTAAATGTTTCTCCTCTGAAATCATAGAAATGTCTGCAAGATAGAAAGAAACTAAATCCGGGTTAGCCTTCAAGAATTGCTCCTCTTTATCCTCTTCTAACCTTCCACCATATTCATTGTCTCTGTTATCACAGGCCATGCTACCTGAACTGGTTGCCTGCACGTTCCCAACATCAGCCAAACTTTCCTACGACCCTTCTTAACTGTGAGCATATTTACCTCCCAATTGAGCTTTACCCTGGCTTGACATAACCATGGTCTCCCCAAAATAATATGATAATCCTGAGTGTGATCCTCAATATTTAAGACTACTAAGGAAACAGCAAAAGACAAGCCAGCTACATCCAAGACAATGCCTACTGGCTGTACTCTTCTCTGATCTACCATGCGTACTACAAAAGGTGCAGGTTCCCAATCACTAAGTCCAAAACGCTCACAAGCCGCTTGAGTAATAACATTCACTCACGCACCTCCATCTAACAGTACTTTGTTGATGTATGTGCCATGATATCTGACTGAAAGCTCTGGAATGCGAGTATCCATGATCCTATCTGCCGGCAACGGGACTGACTCATCCCCCTCACCCGCAGCTATCGTAGTGTCAACTTCCATCCTAGCTATTGCTTTGGACTTCTAACTTAGTAAAGCATTATGAAATTTTGGAACCAATTTCAGTAATGAACCCAAAGGTACTTGAAACGGCGAATCTAGGACCTCTTTCCAAACTGAATCCCAATCATCCACGTTTTCCTCTTTTGTTTCTAGACAAGAGGTCGATGGTCCTGATGATTGCAATGGTGGTACTGACTATGGCATCCACGTCACAGTCTTTTTTCGTACATCTTCTTGAGTCGCCCAATCTGGAAGCTTAACATCGGCTGTTGGAACCACATTTTTTCTAGAACGCGTAATTCATGAAACCACGGGGTCTGATTCCTCCAGCCCTTCAATCTGAACCATAGCCACACTTGGCTGCTTTCCAGCAACATGTTCCTGCTTCTTCCAATCATATTCTATAGCCTCTGAACACTCGGACCGCTAGTGCCCATCTCCCAAACAAAAAAGGCAGGTCTTGGGTCTATTAGAATCTCGGCCACCTTGTCCGCAACCGCGACCCCCTCCTTGACCCCATCCACCTGGTTGTCCTTAAAAGGGTGCCTATGATGTATGAGCATGAACCATCACCACAGCAGGCTCTTGTCCTTGCCCTGACTGTGGTGGGTGCCATGTAGAAGAATCCCGACTCATATGACCCCGACCATTGAAATAACATTCCACTATATTATGAGTGTTGTCCGTGCAAATCGCACACCATTTCTCATTCATTGCACACTCTTGAGCGTCATGTCCTGGATTTCGGCACTGAGTACACCACAATTCCTTCAAACTTTTAACCACCATAGAAGATTCTGATGATTCGGATGGAACACCTTTCCCTTGACGCTGGGATTTTCTCCGAGGTGCCTCCTCCGACTCCTTCCCCAAATCGCAGTTGCCTGAGTCTCAGGAATCTGAGTCTGCAGTCTCCGACTCCGAACTATCACTGCCACTTCCCTGAGACTTACAATGAGATTTCTTTCAATCTTTTTTCTTTGACTTCTTAGGGGATTCAGTATCCTCTAAAGCTTTTGCTGCTACAACAGCCCTTGCAAATACATTATCCAGTGGAATGGTTACCTTATCTACTATTGCCATAGCAGTTCTGAGATCCTTATTGAGTCCTCACAGAAAATAATCATTCAACACCTTGGCTGCTAGCCGTTGTGCCTGAGCTACCCGCTGCAAAAGCATCTGGAGTTTTGCAGCATAATCCTCCACTAGACATAGCATCCAAAGCTTTTTCAAATGTTGAGGAACCGTCTTTTCTGTTCTGAACCGTCGCAAGAATTCTCTGGACCCTTTGACATACGTCTGAAAGTGATCGTCGGGGTATTCTGACAGCCATTTGGCAGCTTTCCCTTAAAGTGTAGATTCAAACATTGATTGTTTGATGAAGAGGAACACCACTCCAAGATGATTCAATCCATACACTTTATTAAATTGTTGCAAATGTGCATCAGGGTCTTCCTTTGAAAGACCTCAAAAACGGCTATACTAAATCTGATCACCGGCCATTGGCTGTGCCATAGTCCCTTGCCCAACTGTACCCCCTCCTGGAAAAATCTGGTGAACACTAGGAGGTGGGGACAATGGCGATGAAACCCCAGGACTGCTTACCAGAGATGGTGGTGGAGCAACATGAGTGGGGGAGGGTGATCGCACGGCAAGAGGACATGACTAACTACGTGGAGTACGCCGTGCATGCTGAGTACGCCTACCGCGCACCGGACTTGGCAATGGAGACACATGTTCCTCAGTCTACGGTGTAGAAAAAACTAATTCATCCGAATCACCTCTCCTCCGACGTCTCCCCACAATTAGAACCACAGGGTCAGGAGGACCCTGCGACCTGGTGTGTATGCATGTTCACAGTAGGTCGCCCATCGTGAATCATGGTCACCAGATGTAATGTCTATTGCCCGCAAAGGAGCAATAAGCATTACGGGAATGAATACCCTCACACTGCCTTACATTATATGAACATCAAAACACATGAAGGTAGAATAGAAGACATGTCAAAAAAACAAAACACCGTCTACTTCATTGATACTCAACCGAACACAGAGTATAAGTGGGAAATATAACATTAGAGATATCCCCAAAGACTGGTATGTCCCCCATATACGACCGTTGCTCCAACGCAGATTGGGAACGGTGCAAAACCCCGTCCTGTCCCATGATATCCCATGAAGAACTGTCCCAAAGCCGCATGACTCCTAGTCCACAATGTCCATACATCCGCAAGACCGCAATGTGCGGCTTATGCCGTAACATTGGCTTTGACCTTAGGTTAATGTAGGTTCATTTCTCATTAGTCCTAGACTCTTACTTATAGTCTTAATACTCCATTCATTTTTAAAATGACCTAGGGCTATGATTAGACTTTAGTACTTTAGTCCAATTGCCATTAGCATCTCATGTTGGAAGCAATATAAAAAAAAGTGCTAAAAATGAATCAATGAAGCAAAAAAGTGTCCAAAAAAGTAGAAGTAGGAAAAATGCTACTAGACACATGAAAATCAAAATCTTTATTTTATGTTGTGTCTATGTGAGGGCTAGCACCTTATTGGCACTTGACAGGCGAGGGGAATCACCTTGGCTCGCTTGGTCAAGGCCCTAAATTGATGCCCTGGGCTAATAGGGGTTA
Organism: Adiantum capillus-veneris; assembly: GCF_014529385.1. NCBI lineage: Eukaryota > Viridiplantae > Streptophyta > Polypodiopsida > Polypodiales > Pteridaceae > Adiantum > Adiantum capillus-veneris. Next base: position 80,165,289 of record NC_140955.1, on the reverse strand, counting down.
GCCGTTTCCTTGGTAGGCTAGTAAGCTTTTGGAACACCCTCTTGAGGGTTCAAGGAGCCGAGAGTCGTACCTAAACTTGCCTTGGGGTGGTAGCCTTGTGTTGTGATTTTCTTTTTTCAATGAATGAAAAAAAAAAAAACTTCCATGAGCTTCAAAAAGCTTTGACAATGTACTAATAGATTAGGATCTTCTTTATAGCCTGCAGACATGATAGGCTTGAGTGATTTATTAAGATTAGTCACATAGTTTTTTAGGCTAGTGGGTTTATGACCTTGCATTAGCCTAGGTTCATAATTGATTGCTTGTGTTTCATGCATAAACTGAAATTTCAAGTGGTTTAATCTTCACAATAGTATAAGTGTCTTTTTTGCTTTATGTTGTCTAGTTTTTGACTATGATTCACCCATCTTTTAGAAGCAAAAAATTCACTTTGCATGGTTGTTCATTGTACTTCATGTTTTGTATCCTTGTTGGCCTTTGACGATCATTACTTGTTGGTATGTTTTGTAGCTCAACATTTCTTTCATGGACTTTCTTTCTACCATGTCACCGTGTTTTTCTTCACCGGTACACGAGGAATGGTGCCAAATTAGGAAGGGGGGATGTTTGCAACGGCTAACACAGGCTACACTGAATAGAATCAAGCGGGAGATATACTATGGTTGTGCATGATATTTCCAACACACTTTGTATAAGTCTTGGGCTCACTTGGAGTACCAAAGTTGTATGTGCTATTAGAGGGCTCAAACTTAAACCCATAGTAGAAGGGATTGTGGTGAAAGCCTTTAAAAGGAAGCCTTTATGCAAAGAGGCTTCATTCTTGAGTATTCACTCTTGAGGATCCACTTTTGAGAGCTCCCTCTCCCTTGAGTGTTCACTCTATGGCCTAGCCTTGAGCTTAATGCCCATGCTTAAGAGGCTAGTGCTAATCATTGTAATTAAAGTAAGCTCTTCTTGATTAATCTAATTCCTATTTTCTCATTAGTCTTATCTTTTGTACATTTCATTATGTCATGGAGTAGTATTACACTCTCATTATTCTAGATTCGAGAGAAGTATGTACTTCTTGCTATTAACCACTCCTATTCTTATCTAAGCATTTGATTTGTGATATTTAGCATCACTAATCAGGTTGATTAAGTTGGGTCTTAATCTTGTAATTAGTGTGTGTGCCCTATTGTTTGCTTGTGTGTAAATAGGTTTTATGAAACTCTAGCACCATTCACCTCATATGTGTAGCTATTGATGAAGTGACATGATTGACATGTGGTAATAGTGTGTGCTTATCATTAGTGTAAGTCGGACTTCGATGGACTTGATATGTGTAGGAGTTGTTAAATTAGTGAGTAGAGAATTATTAGAGTTAGTTTTGCCATGGCTAATCTCTACTTGCATTGGAGAGGTGATCTCTTTAGTCCTCTATTTCTATTCATCCGATGCTCGTGCTTCCACGAATTTGATAATTTTGTGTGGGTTGCGATTAGGTCGTGCTACAATGCCTGCCAACAGTTTCTACTGAACTACAACCCTTGAACTTGGTACTAAAAATTCCATAGGAACTACTGCTTCCAATCCATAACCAACTTGAATGGTGCCATGCTTGTTTTCATTTTAAATGCAGTCCTAAAAGCCCAAAGTGTTGAATCCAACGTCTCATCCCAATTTTTTCTATTCTGATTGACCAACTTTTTGATTATCCTGATCAAAATCTTATTGGTACTTTCTGCTTGTCCATTTGCATGAGAATAATACACAACTAATTTCTTATGCAGGATCATATGCCGTTCAGTCAGTTGACTGATCAGTTTGTTAATGAAATTTCCTCTCTGATAAGAAACCAACTTAATAGGGCATCCAAACCTGGTCATAATATTTTTATACAAAAATTTTACCACACTCCTTGCTGCATTATCTCTCAAAGCCACAGATTCTACCCATTTTGTGCAATAATCAGTTGCAACCAAAGTATACCTGTTTTGTGTAAACCTTGCAAGTGGTTTCATGGGACCAACAAAATCTAACCCCCAATTTTGAAATGATTCCAAAGGTAATATAGGCTGCAAGGGCATCCTATCTACATTTAGTGGCATGCCCTCTCTTTGACATAACAAACAGTTCTTATTGAATTCTTGAGCATCTTTTATAACAGTTGGCCACCAAAGTTCTACTTGAAATATTTTCCTTGCTGTAATATCTCCTGAAAAATGTCCTCTTGAATTACCTACATGAGCTTTTATCACTACTTCTCTTTGTTCAAACTCAGGGACACATCTGTTGATCACTTGATCAATTCCTCTTTTGTACAAAACCCCTGCAATAATTTTATAAGGTTTTCTTCTTAATGCTAATCTCTTTCTTTGATCCTTAGTCATTGCTTCAGGTAACACCCCTTCAATCAAAAGCTAAAGCATATCTTCATACCAATCCCCTAACTGGTCAATCACCTGAACTAGAAACAACTCCACATCAGGCAGTTAATTAGGTACACCTCCAGAATTTTCCTCTCTTGTTTCCAATCTCATCAAATAATCAACCAATATATGAAGTCTTCTTGGAGTATGTATTACTACATAATAAAATTCCTGCAATAGCAGTATCCATCTTGCCAACCTCCTTGAAAAGTGTGGTTTATTCACCAAGTAGATCAATGCCTGGTGATCTACATGAAAAATTACTGTATTTGCCAATAGGTAATATCTAAACTTTTGCAATGCATAAACCATTCCCAAGAACTCCCTCTTTGTAACTGTGTAGTTCTTATCTTCATGTCTCAATACCTTGCTTGCATAGTAAATAGGTCTACATCAACCTCTACTGGTTTCTTGCATTAATGTTGCACCTACTGCTACATGAGATGCATCCACAAAGATGTGAAATGGTAACTTCTAATCAAAACAATCAACATTGGTGCTACAGTTAACATGTTCTTCAAAATCTTGAATGCCTTGCTTTGCTCTTCTCCCCATTTAAATACAATATCCTTTCTTGTAAGCTTTGTTAATGGTGTGCAAATATGAGCCAAGTACCTGAAGAGTTTGTTATGCCACTTGACCTGTCTCGAAAATATGCTCAATTTTTTAACTGCTCTTAGTTTTGGTGCCTTTCTAATAGCTTCCATCTTTCTTGGATCAATAGAAACTTGTGCTGAAATCACATGCCCTAAAAGAACTCCTCTTTTCACTACAAAAGCACATTTGGTTGGATTTAGTGACAACCTGAATTCCGTACATTTTTGAAAGCATGGTCTCAAGTGTTCAAGATGCTCCTACTTCTTTCCAAAAACACTAAAATCATCCAAGAAAACTCTCATAAATGTTGTAAGGAATTCAAAAAACACATGTTGTACTGCTTTCTAAAATGTTCATGGAGCATCTTTCAAGCCAAATGTCATCACATTGCTAGCATAAACTCCCCATTCAGTCACAAAAGTATCTTTTTCCCTTTCTTTAAATGCCATTGAAACTTGGTTGTAACCACTAAAACCATCCAAAAAAGTATAAATCTCATGTACAGCTACTATATCCAGTAGTGTATCACAAAAAGGTAAGGGAAATGGATCAGTTACCGTAGGAGCATTCAATTTCTTATAATCCACACACACCCTAATCTTTCCATTCTTCTTTGGAACTACAGCAATTGGTGACAACCAAGTAACTTCCTCCAAAGGATAAATGAAACCAACATCCGAAAGTTTTTCAATCTCTTCTTTAACTTGCTTGGCATAGTTAGGATTCATCATGTACCTTGTTGTAAAACTAAAACTGCATCTACTTTCAAATTAATTTTGTGTTGACAGAAGCTAGCATCTACTCCTTTCATATCTATGTATTTCCATGCAAAAACATCTTTGAATTCTAACAATGATTCCTTTTGTTTCAGTTTAAACTCCTCATCCATATCTGTTGATACCTTCATTATCTGTGGTTCCTCCTGGGTATTCAGGTTCAGCTCCTGCAGTTCATCCTGAGTCACTCTAGTACTTCTTGCCATTTGATGTTCAAACGCTCTCTATGCTTACTTCACTACTTCAATAGCTTCCTCCTCTTCTCTATTTTCAATCTTTAGGTTCTTCAATAGCACATTGATCATCTTGTTATTTGATTGTTTGTTCCCTCAGTAATTACTGATTTGTGAGCTCTTGACTGTATTCCTTCTGAATGCAGTTTCCTAAAATCAAGTGGTATCACCTTTTTTTCATCCATTTGCATTCCCACTTTCTTCTTTACTGTTTTGATCATTATAGAGTCTACTCCATAGCTATTTTACTCTTGTTTCTCTTAACCAGGGCCTCCCCAAAATCATTGGATAAGAGCAAGTAGATTCTTCCAACCTGAGAACCACAAAGTTGGCCACAAATTGCAGTCCCCCAACTGAGACTTGCAAATTCCTCAGAGTTCCCAAAGGCTGAATCCATCTTTGGTCTGCCATCTTTACCTGAAAAGGTGTTGGATCCCACTTCAAGATATCCAGACGTTTGCATGTCGACTCTGGGAGAATTTTAACTCCTGAACTATCATCCAAGAAAACTCCTGAAACAAACACCTTTCCAATAGATACCCCCACTATTGGTACCTTGTAATCCACATCCATTGGTACAACTTCACATGCTTCTTCCCAAAAAGATTCTTGAGTTTCCCTTCCTATTGCTTGATTTGCACCTTTTACTTCATTAGTTAATCTTTTCAACAACTGATGGAAAAATGCAGCTACCAACCTCAACATCTGTTTTACACTAAATCCTGTTGGAGCTGACATCAAAGCTTCATAAAATTCATCACCATTGCCTTGCTCTTTTAGTGCAGTATTATTTTTATCTAATGTACTTTTTCCCTGATCAACCAAGGATGTTGCAACAAACTCCCATTCTTTAGATAACATATTTCCACCTTGGGACTCTTGTACTTCCTTGAGTGCTTCTGTTCTCACTTCTTTCTACTCCTTCCAATTTACAGGGCCCTAATATTCTTTTTCCTACACGATTTCCTTTCCTGGCTTTGATTTTAATCTTGTTATTACAACCATGACATCAGTTCACCTACTGCTTTCAGGAGTATCCTCAATTTGGATACATGTTGCACAATCACACTTGTAATGCATACTTGTTTCCTGAGTATACTGAAAATCTTGTACCCTGTCTTGAATCCATTCTTTCTCAATCAATTCTTCTTCAATCCATTCCTCCAGCACTACCAAATTAGCCTCACCTGGAGGTCTCTGTTGCTGCTGAGGTGGAGAGGTTGTTGATTCTGTTCCTGAGGCCTCTTAATATTGTTGTTATTGTTATTGTTGTACCTAATGATAGGTATGACTTTAGCATTTTTGTGTCTACACCACAATTCACAATCACGAACATGTCTATGTCCTACTACTCCACAATAATTACGTTGCAATTGTTGCATATTATTTTGACCTCTATTTTGGTATCCCCAATTATTTTGGTTCTGAACCTTCTTTGAGGTGCAATTCCTTGATATCTCCTATTAGCACCCTGAGGAGCTACCACATTTGCAACTCCATCCCTCATTTTCTGAGTAATATATTCAAGTCTTCTTCCCCTGAAATCTAGATTATAGTAATAGTTTTCATATTCATGACCAAATCTTTGACAGATAAACCTGGAAATATGGTTTTCTTGACATTCCAAACTAATTCATTCCATTTGTCAGCAATTTTTCCTGAATGATTTTGTTGCCTGCATTTGCAGTTACTACTTCCTTTCCCTGCTTCTTTTCATTCTTTTGCTTACCCTTATCTTTCTCTTATTTCTTCTTTTTTTGCTTCTTCTTCTTTTTCTTCTTCTTTTCTGACCAATCTTCCTCCTCAGTATCAATATCCTGATCTGAATCTTCACCTTCAAACTCTAACTCTTCTGATTTTGAGTCTGAATCCTCAGTCTTCTTATTCTTCTTTTCCTTTAGTTCTGCCTTACCTCCATATCTTCTTTTGGCTCTTGCAGCTGCTTCCACCAAATCAATAAAATCTTGTGCATTTGCTTATGGGGTCTACTTGCCACTACACTTCTGAACTCCTTTTTGAGTCCCTTACAAAAGTAGTCTATCAATTGCTCCATAGAAGGCTGTTGTACTACCCCTAGTTTATTATTCAATTTCCTAATTTTTGTGCATAATCTTCAACCAACAAATCTTTCTGCTTCAATTTCCTCAACTCCTTCAAAATGTCTTCAAGTGTTTTATCCTCCTCGAACCTTAATAAAAATCTATGCCAGTGTCTCTGCAAAATGCTCTTTCTTCACTACATCCAGATGTAGCGCCTCATAACCACTTGCAGACCACCTTGTTTGAAACTGACTAGCGTGGTTGTCAGCATCTTGGAATTTTTTCCCACTGAACTTTGCCATGCCCATTTTGGGATTTGCAACAAATCTTTCTGCTTCAATTTCCTCAACTTCTTCAAAATGTTTTCAAGTGTTTTATCCTCCTTGAACCAAAATAAAAATCTTGCCTCAAATCATTATAATCAACAAAAGCTGCCATGCCATACTACAAGAACCAATCCATGGCCTTACCCTGCATTGTTGTTGCAAAATGCTATTTCTTCACTACATTCGGATGTAGCACCTCACAATCACTTGCAGACTGCCTTGTTTGAAATTGACCAATGTGGCTGTCAGCATCTTGGGACTTTTTCTCACTAAACTTTGTTGCACCCACTTTGGGATTTGGTGCAGCCATTGGAGGTATCCGAAGTGTTTTGAGTACTCTTATCGGGAGTGTATTGAAAGGTAAAGTACCTGTCCCTAATGGTACAAATTACAATTGTCTTCTTTCCCTTAAGATTGTCTAAGTTAGTTGTACATTAACCAATTTTCCCAAAAGTGGGTCTACTTTGGGAGGAGTTGTTTGTTGTCCTCCTTGGTTTGTAGGTGGGGCCTCCTACAGCCTATGTTCAGGTTCCCTCACCCCAATATTTTCTTCTTCTGCAGCAAGCCCCCTTACAGGTTCTACTTGGTCATCACTAACCAACTCTTTTTCCTGTCTTCCCCTTGCAACAAACTCTCTCCTCAATCTAAACCTTGTGCCATATAAGAGTTGTCGTAAATTGGACCCTTGCCCTGACCCACTCATACATTGTTTCTTCTTTTCTTTCTTAAATATTGTACCAGCACTTTCCTTTCCTACAGATTGTAACATGAAGGTAAATTGCATGCCCCAAAAGGTAAAAATGAAGTAACTACCTTGTGATCAATTGCAATTTTGATTTCCCCTAGTAGATTTGGGAAGAACTCCTCCAAGAACTTTGTTGCATATTCCTCAGACTCTTCCTGTAGGGTAATCCAATTTGAGAATTCCTGTAGGTGGTCTATGTCAACCAACATATTAGTTCACTGCTGTATTCCTGAGTGCCATATGGTTCAGGCTGAATTCAAACCAGTTGCAAGATCATCAAAGTGTTAGGGACTCACAGCCCTAACGGGTAATCAATACAAGAATCATGCAGTATAAAGATTAACAAGGTAGGAGACTCCACATTTTATCACAGAACTACAGAGTAGATGAATAAGAAACACCATAATGAAGATAAGAAAGTACTGCATTTACTGTATATTCATCATCACCATTGAACTATAGAGAAAAACACAATAGTATGACTACATGAACACTGCCAAAAACTGCATGTCGGCTACATCCAAAAACTGCTACACGCCATATGAACATTTGACTGTTTTAAAACTACCTAACCATAAAGTCCTTATGTAAACAAACCCCTAAGTCTTAAAGCTAAGACCTTAGTTACAATCAAAAAGTCACATCAGACACTAATAGGATGCCCCGTAAAAAGCACAAAGAGAGTGGGAGGTGGCACCTTACGAGATCACTGATATCTCATCAAACAAGAAAGCTCACATCAAAAATAGGAACTGGAATCAATACTTGCAAACATTTTCATTGGGAAATTCCAAGTAGTAGATGGAGTGATAGTGAAGGCCACCCTCTTTCCAAAGTAACTACGGACATTACACCAAAGATTCAAAGTGCTAGAATGGGCCAAATATCTATAGTTGGATATATTCTTAAGACTACCACCATGGGGAATAGATTTCCAAAGAGCCCATGAACTTATTAGCTCCATTCAATACAATAGGGAATCAACACTAACTTACAAAGATGGAGCTACAATCAAGGTAAAGATCACTACAGAAATCATCAATGAAGCTCTTCACCTCTACAGCATCGAACCCACAATTTATTGTGCAAAACCAAAGCAATACATAATGACTAGGCATTTTTGAAGGAGTGGGGATACAAATTGACCTATCAAGATCTGATCTACTCCAAGACAGAGCTACCACTACACTTGATATCGCATCATTTTAAAGTTCAAAAGCCACCATGCTACACGGAACCACTTTTACATATGGAACTGGTCATGGTAAAAAGAAGGGTGGTCAAATGTCACTTTGGCAATTATATCCTTGACAATATAGTGGAAGTAAACATCAAAGGAAGTCACAAAAGTAAGTTATATATGACCAATGTTGATCAATATTGCCTACCAAGCTTTAGGCATGATTGATGAATTACCCTGTTGAAGCACAGATGGATCCAATCCATAAATCCAAAAGAGCGATGAATCCGGTGGCAGGACCATCTACAAGACCACTGCCAGAGATAAAGCAAACAAGAAAAAGCTCAATAAAACATGATATTGATAGCAAGGAAACACAATCAGATGTGCCAAACAGTGATGAACCTAAATCAAAGGATAGAGAAACTCCCTCAGAGTATCAATCTTTAGAGGAGGGACAAGAAGGTGAGTTTATAATTAGACAAACAAGACTAAAGATGAAATTAGCCAGGGCAGCAGAGGCAATTCCCATTACACAAGCATGGAGGAGGATGGAAGAAGCTCAAGCACAAAGAGAAAGACTTTGCCAACAAAAGAATGACAAGAAAATAAGTCTTGGAACAGAGCCAGACGATGAAAGAGAGGACAAGGAGGACATGCCTCTGCAACACAGAAAAGATGAAGCTCTAGAAAGAATCAAACAGGGGAAAACAAGAGAGGTACCAAAACATTAGAATATTACCAGCAAGATGTGACAAAAAATTTAGAATGATCTTAAACACAAAATGAAACAAAGAGAAAGAGAAGAAGAAAAATGCCCACACCTCCATGATCTTGAATCATTTGATGAGTGTACCAAGGTAGAGGAGAAGAACAACATTAACAAAGCAAAACGTTAAGAAGAAGAAGGTAATCTAGACAACATTGAAGGTCAAATAGAAAACATGACATCACCAATTGAGACAAAAATGCCTTCCCCTACTCAAGAGTCAGTTAATCCAAAGATTGAAAAGGAGAGAAAGGAATACACCATGGACCTTCATGAAAAAATGATAGAAAAAGTATTGCCACCAAAGCAGACAGTTCAAGAAGATGAGACTGCAGTATCAAAGATCACCACAACTCCAATGGCTCATGAAGTACAACATGAACAAGCAAAGAAAACAGAAGAAAAAACGATGATTGAGGCTGGCACTTCTGATCATGGTCAAAAAGAACAAAAAAGGCCAAGGTTGCCTCATTTGCAAGCTATGGTAGATGAAGGGGCACAATTGATTAGGTCTCTTGACATTGATGCACATTTGGACCGGATCAATCTCCAATTTCAATGCCAAAGAGCACTCTACAACCTACACAAATCAGAGCTGGAAGACACCAAGAAGGAGGCAGCCAAAGCAGCCAAATACAGTCTGGAACTTCAAAACAAGATCAAGGAGTTACAAAAAATTCAATTACAACTCCAGTCAAAACTATAGAGAGAACAAGAAAATGTTTCCTATTACTACAAGGAAGTTCAAGCATTCAATGAAACAAACACAACTCTTCACGTAGAGAAGCCGACCAGAGGAAGATTTAACCAAAGAGAGGCATCAAAATAAAAAACTTGGTGAGTCATATGCAGTAGGGTGAGCAAGACTCTTACACAGCTCTTAGCCTTGCAAGAGATGCCAATCTCAACAAGTACATCAGCTAAACTAACCTCGCTAACAAAAGAGGTACAGGATCTAAAGACTGCCCTTGCTCAAGAACAGTACGACAGGCAAATCCTAATAGCAGGGCATAGAGCTTTACAAAAAGCTAAAGATGATGAGATTAAAGATCTATGAAAACAACTTGCCAAGGCAAAGGAAGATTTGGTTGCTCAGAGCGCAAGCAGCCGAAGCAAGCCCAACCAGCGCCTGTAGAAGTGACTCAAAGAATAGGACAGGGATAGTTGATGCTAGAAACTCACCATGCAGATATGCCAAGTACAAGCACAAAAACAACAATGCACGAGTTTGAAGATCCAGCCAATACATCAGTCTCCAACACTGCAAAAGATGAAATTCAGCGGTGGCTATCAGAGAATTAGAGATTCTTCACACAAGGAGTATCTGCAATATGAATTCAAGGTGTTGTATTCAACTTACCTTCTCATGATCACACATGACAAAGTGGTGAAGAATCTAGGTCATGAAATGATTGTGCTTCCATTGATGAGGCAGGAGGATCTTTTATGGAAAAGAAAACTGTTGCCTACCATTGAGCCCAACCCCAAAGGTGGTTATTATAGGGATGTTCAGCTTGTAACTACTATACAGGTACAAACAATCATTGATAATCAACCAACCTAGAAAAGGAAATGGTTTGAAAGCGTCCAACAAATGAAACCTATTACAAAAATGCTCCACAGCATCTTCAAATCGACTCGACCTATTGTCCCATAAATAGAAGAAGGTAATCCTAGGATAGCTTCTATTCCTGGCAAAGAAAGAGACCAACTGTTCTCACCTACCTAGTAATAACAAAGCCAAGCAATAACCTTCTCCCCTCAGAGAAGTATATGATTCACACACTCAAAGGAGTCATCAACATGATGAAGGAAGTGCCAGATCTTGCATGCCAAATGCTTGTAAAGATGACCAAAATTCTAATCACCTACATAAGAGCGTTCAATGATATAGAATCAGCAAAGCATCCCTGGCAGGTGTTTGTGGAAGAAACTAGAGGATTTTTGGAATCTAGAAACTGAAGTTCCCAACAAAAACATCATCATGGGATTAAATGCACGAGTCATATTTTTTCCCTCACACTACATACAAAACTTCGAGGAGGCATTCATGATAGGATTTTTTGAAGTTGACTCCTCCATATTTAATCCTATGGCCAAGGATTTACCGGCTAGGCATATTGCATATTAGAGCACTCTCAACAATAACCCATTTAGAGAACTCACAACAAGGATAGAGATCAAAGCACGGGTAGAGAAATTTAGACGACTCACATGGATGCTCGAAAAAAGACTGATAAACTACTAAAGGCAACAATCAAATGCAATTGCACAAGGATGTGCAATGAATATGAAGGGGGGAATGTTTGGCAATTCTTCCCATGTTCCCTTTAATGATTATGACATGCATTCCCACTGGCCCTTTTTCCCATAAGAATTGGTACTGGCTCTAAAACTTTACTGACTCTGTCATTGCACTATTTTGTCATGCTGAGACTTTTCTGGCACCGTCATTGGTTCTGGTATTGGTTGTACATGGAAGAGGTTTATAGGTAATATCCTTCAGTTCTAGAGACGATGGGCTATAATAGATTCTTTCCTCTGAAATAAACCATCTTTTCTGATCTATCAATGGACACACTTCTATGAGCTGTGGAATTGGAGCTAATCTCTTCAGATAGCTGACTCCAGTGTTAGAATTTAGAGCTATTGGTAAGTCGTCAGTTCAATCAGTGAAACTAGAATAGAGGGTGGAAACTAGATCGAAATAGTTATCTGAACTGAAATATTGTACCGGAATGAGAAACAGACTGGACAACTGGAAAAGTGTTTGCAATTTCAGATTCATAATTCAGGAATAACCAGTACAAGGTGTAACAGATTGAAGCTCAATTGATTACAGCAGTAATGATTACAAGGTGAAGTTACAGCAAAGAGATTGTAGCTCAGGAAATACTTGGAAGGATAAAACCAAGAGAACTAAGAAGTAAGAAGTAAGAAGCCCAATTACAATGTAATGGGTCCTATTTATAGCCTTCTAGAAGTTACTGTAGTAATTGTCTTAATTACTGATTCGTGACTAATCCACTGTTTGGCTTTCCACGAGACAGTTCTCGCGTGTTGGGACTGTCTTTGCCTTCTACATCCTTCCCTCCTTTCTTGAATTTTGGTATAACTTCCAAAAATTTTGAAAAATCCACCGTCTAATTCTCATTTGGTGTTGAGGAACCCATTTGCCAGTTTGCTAAGTTGGTTGATGTTCCTCATGAGTTGGCCTATGTTCCTCATGATAGTAGGGTTAATTTTATTTGTAAATTAATCAGTTCGAGTTTTTTTTCTAAAGGTGATGCTTTTTCGAGTTTATAGAAGCATGGATTTCACTCATATGTATGCTCTCTAAGGTGGCGTTGTGGTATGTTAAATAAGTACCAAGGGAAGGGGAGAGAGAAGAAGGATTAGACGGAGAGAGAAAAACATACTTGTGAAATAGAGATAGGATCGGGGTGTGAGAGTACCGACAACGAGAGAGAGAGAGAGAGAGAGAGAGAGAGAGAGAGTTGGGGATGAGGGGGAGAGAGGAAAGATAGGTTCAAAATGAAAAATGTCCGGCTCAAGTTTGGGCAAGAAGGTTCTCAAGCCGGTTCAAATTATTTCATTTAGTAACTTGGTATAGAATTGTTTATGTGTTGGTTTAATGTATATATTTTATAAATATCCCACATTTTAATTGAGATGAAAGTGGAGTTAAGTAAAAGTGGAGTTTTTTTGTGAAGAATGAGGTTGTGTGCACGTTTTCTAATCACACGTGTGTGTGTGTGTGTGTGTGTGTGTGTGTGTGTGTGTGTGTGTGTGTGTGTGTGTGTGTGTGTGTGTGTGTGTGTGTGTGTGTGTGTGTGAGAGAGAGAGAGAGAGAGAGAGAGAGACTTTGCCTGTTCATATGCGTGTGAAAAGGTTCCAAATTCGGGTCCAGAAATAATGTTTTCTGAGCCCTTAGAGAGGCAATTAGTGGTGGCTACTCATTGCACTATTATATGCTTATAGTATTCGTAGGGGAATAATAATCATAGTGTTTCCCGAGCCATTAGAGAGGCAGTTAGTGGTGTCTACTCATTGCACTATTAGATGCTTATAAATTTTATAGGGGAATAATAATCGTAGTGACAAATCATGCATATTTTATTGCACGCCCCACTTTAAAAGTTAGTGGTCGACTAGTAGACGATTATAATATTCATAAGGGCATAATATTCATATTGACAAATCATGCATATATTATTGCACGCTCCAATTTAGCAGTTAGCATATGCTGCGTGGGACCCCTCATGTCACTAACTCATGCCACTCTTCCATCACTATCAATGCTTTTTGAGAGCATGTTGCTTTAGCCTATATAAATGTTACAAGGCAAGCAACATATGCTGCACAAGTGAATCGGAGGTGCTAATCGAGAGAGATTTTTTCATTTTCCCTGTACTTATACAATGCCTATAGGATATGCAACTACTGGTAATGAGGTAGTTGCAAAAATCCATGAAGAGCTTCACAAACTCCCCCCCAACGCACCCCTTGAAGAAAAGAAGACGTTTACACAGAGAGAGCGTGACACAAACAAAGCGATCCGGATGTTCAACCACCTTAATCGCGCTCACAACACCGGAGACCAAGAACTCAATGATGTCTTTGAGACAATGCGAGAAGCTCTGGGCAAGTGGGAAACATGGGGGTACATAGACAACTCTAGAAGAGCCGCTTTACAGGCGGAGATTGACCATTTGCTTGTCTACAAACGCACAATCAACCTGGTCGACATCTCTGGCTCTAATGTGGTAGAAGATTGAGGCAAGATTTAAATAATTATCCACTAAATATATATAGTTAAATAAATATGCACTAGCACATGATAAATTGTACTAGTGTGATGCAAGTTGTACTGTGTGTGTGTGTGTGTGTGTGTGTGCAGGTTTGATTCCCTGCCTAATCATATAAACAACTTATTTTAATTATATGATGCTTATTTTAACTATATGATGGTGTTCCACTCTTCAGTCCCTTGGCGAGAATAATTCATATGTCTCTATCTGACTTATTATTATTGAAGTAGCTGTGATACTTTTAATTGGCCTGGTCTACTAACACATCTTCAAGATCTGTCATAATTTAGGGTATTGTTGATATCTTGTAGCTAAATTGAACCACCAAATGTAACTACAAGCTGTTTGAAAGCCAAGCGTAAAGAAAATCTATGTGAGTTTTTTCTATAATGCAAGAAAAAAATGAGCATGTCTTTAGTATTTACCCTACTTTTAGTAGAATGTTGTTTCATGTCCATGTAGGTGTTTTTGCAAACAAGGATAAATGCCTAATAAGCCAATTTGAAACTAGGAATCTAAAAAATATTGATGGTTGTACTTGTTTGGCCAGAGACCTCAAAGTAATGATACACGCATAGACTCTTGCATATAAAATAGTAGTTAAGAACACTTTACTAAGTTGAAGAACTGCATACGTACATAAACACACACATATAAATAACTATATATATTGTATAAACAAGTACTTAAAAACACTTTACCGAGTTGAAGAACTGCTTACGTACATAAACACACACATATAAATAAATAAATAAAAAGATATTATATATAAAACTATATATATTCTTAGACCGATAGTGTAAAGAAATACTGACAAGCAATCAAAATTTTGATAGCATAACAACGTAAAAAATAAAAAAAAACCCATTCCATACTTGCTTCCGTGAAAGCTTGCCTAACTTTCGTTAAGCTTTCCCATTCTATACTTGCTTCCGTGAAGCTTGCCTAACTTTTGTGTATACATGAAACCATGATTATGTTTCTAAAAATGAACAAAAAGCATGATTATATTCACAAGCAATCAAAATTTCGATAGCATAACGGCGCGAAAATTCAAACAAAAAAATTTTCCATTCCATACTTGCTTCCGTGAAGCTTGACTAACTTTTCTGTATACATAAAACCATGACTATGTTTTCAAACATAAACAAAAATCATGATTATATTGACAAGCAATCAAAATTTCCGCAGCACAACGGCATGAAAATTCAAACTAAAAAAATCCCCATTCCATACTTGCTTCCGTGCAGCAGCGAATGCTCACGGGAAGAAGAAATTACATATGCAAAAAAGCATGTGTTGGTATATTACTTTGGTAAATCCAAAGCTCTCAACTAACTTCTATCTAGCATAATAAATATGAAATCATGGATGAATTGATAAGGACGATCAACACCAACAACATGTCTTCAGTAATTCCAAAAAAGTGGCACCCAAACACCATGGTTACACGTCGTTCCATAAAAATCACAAACTAGAAAAAACGATAGATAATACCAATGTTGATGTCAATCAAGGGCAATGTGATCCGGGCTCATATTGTTGCCAATCAGTCTCCTCATTGCTATCTGCATCAACTGCTGAAATAGCACGTACACATGAAGCCTTGAAGCGTGAAAGATGTTGATGGAAGACCTCTGGATCACTATCTATACAGAGACAGTGTCTAGACAACTCAACGCAAACATTGCCCAAGCCACCACATCCAAAAAACATATCAACAATGTAGGTGTGCTCCGCAATAAATGTCCTCACAAGCCAGCTAAAAAAAGCAAAAAATATGCGCATTTTTACTTTATGTAACATAGTCCCATAACGCATAGCAGGAATCATATATTCTTACCAAAAGAAGTCAAGGCTACGCTCGGCGGCACCTCTAAGAGCGTGTCCTCCAATGTACTCTCCGTCGGTGCGCTCCACCAGTATTTCGGACTTGGCATCGAAAGAGTTGTTGTCCACACTCTCTCCATCTCGTCGATCGTAGATAGGACGTTGACCCTTATGATAAAACAATCCTAGCAATAGTGTTTCCACCTACAAATTACAATTAGAATGTGATCTAATTGAAGAAAACTACGAGCATGCTTTTCAATCAACAAATAAATTTACTTACTCTCTCAATCTCAATGGTCTTTTAACCATCGAGGATCAAAATAAGGATGGTGGGCATCATTTTGAATCCCATCTCGATGGCATGGCTAGACACAATGCCAAAGTGATCAGTGGAGCTTAAGGTGATGTACCACCCATTGTCTGCCACATACTTTGAAGCTATTACGACCACTTTCTTACTTAATTTTCGAGAGAATTGATTCCATGGAGGGACCTGCATAATACACATTGTTAATTGAATTAAAGTTCCAAAACTATCATAGACTATCCATTGTGGTTTTGAAGGATGCATACCTCGTTCTCCGAAAAATTTTCAACTTTAAAGTTTGTTGGAAAATCCGCTAACAAAAGAGAGGCCACTTCATTGCTCTTTTTCCCATCAACATGGGCTGAATGAAGAAAATCCAAGATCCTGCATACGATCAAATACATGTATTTCAAGCATTCACAACACACATCACACATAGTTAGTCTTTCTTTTCACATGTGTTTACCATTTCTCATCATTAAGAGAAATTTTGTAAACATCTAGCATGATGCCAATAACGATCACATCACAATCTATGGAAGGCACTGCATAATCAGAAAATAAAATATTTCATCAAGAATTGTTGAGTAGAAAGAAAGTGACGGCTAGATATCTATACAAGCAAGTTTACCTGTGGAGCCTTGAGCACCTTTTTGGTTCTTTTTGGGAGACTTCTTGGGATTCTTGGATCTAACAAAATCCAATCGTTTCTTTATAGAGGAGATTGTACTATTGTTTACTCTTTTTGAAGAGGTGGCTTTCTTGGAAGCTGAGCCAATCTCCTCAATACCATTTTCATTTCTTTCAAGAACGTGCTCTAAAGCAAACAAAAATATATTTCTCACAAACATAATCTAAATAGTATGAGCACTTTAACAATTTTGTAGTTTTTATAAATGCCAAAAATAAACTTTATATAAGTTCCCTTCATCACGTGGGTAGGTGCCTGGAGTGTAATCTAGCCACCAAGGGCAATACTCAATTTCCCAAGAAATCAAACCATAATCTCTCATCCATAGTGGATACATACACTCCTCACAAGAGAGGTCCCTCCAACTTTCAACAGCAATTGGCAACTTCTCCAACAAAGTTTGATCGTAAAGCTGAATTAGCCATCTACATAAAATGCAGTTAAATTTATTTGAGCTCCTTTCCTAAGTGACTTATTTATTATACAAACTCTAAGTAAAAAATAGAATAACAACCATAAAGATATCAATTCTATTACCTGAATAATACTCTCCTCAAAGATTCCATAAGCTCTGGAATTTTTTCATCTGACTCTTTTGTGTTGAGCTTACTCCAAAGCTCCACAAAAGCTTTATCAATGTGGTCCCTCAATTGGTGATGAAACCATGCTTCAAAGCCCTCCGGCATTTCTTCAATCATTTTCCCTTTGATCCTCAAGCATTTCTTCAAGATACTTCCCCAATACCACTCTTTACGTAAGTACATTCTAAATTTCATTGCACTAATATAACGCTCAGAAGTAACATCATCTACACGGCAATACATCAAAGAGTGCAATATTTCCTTTTTCCTATAGAGCAAACAATAAACAAACCCTAAATGCATTGATTCCTTTGATGATTTCATGTGTATTTTTTATCCAAAAATTATTAACTCTCTGGTGATATTTTAGAAGTTTCCAAAGAGTGGACCTTGTCTCTTGTAAGGGGCTAAAAGCATGCTTTGGTGGTACAAAAAGGACTGTCCTTGACAGCACCTTTGACAAATCTTTGAGTTACAATTTCTACATGTCACATGAAAAACTACCTATCGTACTATATACCACTGGATAGATCTTCAAAAGAAGAATCTAAAAACACAAGGTTCAAAAAGTTTTGACCTAAACTACAAAAAATTTACCAATCCCCACTTTTTCATTGATAGAAGTAAAATAGGTCCTTTTTTTGTACCACCAAACCACGCTTTCACCCAAGGCCCACTTGATCCTTTTCTCTTATCCAATTGAAGTTAAATAATAAAGAGAAGAATCCCTGGCCATTGGCAGGGTTGGAAATGGCCAACATCTATGTTGCATTAGCACGAGATCAAATCAAATCAATTTTTCAATCAAATAAATCAAATTCAAATGACATGTCAACTTTCAATTTTGTAGAAATTCAAACATGAACGGTGAGAAGAGAAAGTGTTTACCTTATAAGCTCTTTCTTTGAATATTTTTTCTACTCTTCCTCAAGCAACCATTTCCTTTTCTGGCAGTGAAATCGAGGGATCATTGATCTCTTGCATCTCTTTGATAAGAGACAAGTCAAAGTCTTCCTTTTGTAGAGCAAATGAAAAAAAAAAGTAAGATTTTACAAAATAATGTCAAGCTTTAGAAATTACATAAAAAGTGTACTTTAAGGCAAAAAAATTATACCTTCCATATGAGCATTGCTAATAAAAGAGCAGGAGCGTTGTACCAACTCCCTTTAGATGCCTTCTTCTCACAAGCAAGCTCTACCTCTATCCATCGAACCCAATCTTGGGGAAAGTCTTTCATTAAAGAATCTTTGCTTGCCACAGCCAGTTTTTGGAACAAGAAGATCTCTTGCCCAAAATTTGTGCTCATAGTGGTTCTACCAATCCTAAACCACAATATCTTAAATTAAATGGCAGGAGAATGACATCGATAAAGTAATAGCAATAACTTTCAAAACAACAAATGTGCCTACTCATTTTGAGAGTGCAAAGCTAGCATAAGCTCCCCCTCTGCACTTCTATCAACATAGACAAATTGACACTTCACAGAACAATGTCTCCACTGTATCATTGAAAATTCTACAACAACAAAAAAGAAAATTAGAAAGCATAGAGTAATACAAGTCAACTTTACATTAAACAAAAAGAAATCACTTACGTGTTTTTATTAAGCGCATCCAAGTTTTCAAACGGTGATTACCATCCCAAAAGATAAATTTTTTTCCCCTTAAGTCTTCTCACTCAAGGGGAAGGGAATTATCAAAATCATCGCTTATTTCTCGCCAAATAGGCCCCCATTCATCTTTGTCTAAGTCGGAAACATAATGTTGATCATGGCCTGGCTTCTTAAATGACATAAGAAATGGAGCTCCAAGCACACTGTATCCAAACATCTCAAACCTTTTCACCAAGCCCTCAGTGCCTGGACCCACCGCTTGAATGGCTTCATTTTCCATCAATCTGTAGAGAGGAATTCAAGGAGGTTCCCCACCTCTCTTTACAATAAAACCTTCTACAATCTCTTCCAATATTCGACCATGAACATCCTTTCCAAATACTGTTGGATGATCGGGAGGTTTAGCAACAATTGTTGTTGCTTCAAACACGCTGTGAGCCACCAATTCACCTTGTGTAGCATGAATATCTATGAACACCTCTTCTTCATGCACATCACTCAATATATCCTCTTCTTCATTCACATCACCCAAAATATCCTCCTTTCGATGGACATTGGAAGAAGCAATGGAAGATCGTGCATTGGCCCTATGCCCTGTAGTGCCAGACCTTAATGTGTATCCTACTCCTACAAGCAAAAAACAATAAGAACACAACTAGTTTAGTGAGTATGTGGAGACAAATAAAAAGAACACAAATAGCTTAATGTATTTGAACTTACTTTGAGAGATACCTGTCTTGCCACGTTTAGATGGTGTACGAGCCATAATCTATCAACCACAAACAACAAAAATCTTCTTAGCAATGACAATACAAATATAAACTTCTAAATTTTGGCAGCATAACGGCATAAAATGAAAATTAAAAAAAAAACCATTCTCAACTTGCTCATGGCAAGGAAAAATACAAATCCACTTTGACATTTGTATACCTCTTCTCTACAACGACTTGTTCTTACATCATTGTAATTGTTACTGTAAGTGTGTTTAGTATGTGTGTATGCATGGTGTCTTGTATGCAAGTGTGTTGATGTGTGTGAATGCAAGTGTTTATATGTGTGTGTGTGTGGGTGTATGCATGATTGTGTGTGTGTGAATGTAAGTGTAATATGTGTGTGTCTGTATGCATGATTGTGTGTGTGTTTGTGCTATGTATGCAAGTGTGTTGATGTTGTGAATGCAAGTGTTTACATATGTGTATGTGTGCATATGCATGACAATACAAATATAAACTTCTAAATTTCGCCAGCATAACGGCGTAAAATGCAAATGAAAAAAAAAACCATTCTCAACTTGCTCATAGCAAGGAAAAATACAAATCCACTTTGACATTTGTATACCTCTTCTCTACAACGACCTGTTCTTACATCATTGTAGCTGTTACTGTAAGTGTGTATGCAAGCGTGTTGATGTGTGTGAATGCAAGCGTTTATGTGTGTGTGTGTGTGTGTGTGTGTGGATATATGCATGATTGTGTGTGTGTGAATGTAAGTGTAATATGTGTGTGAATGTAAGTGTAATATGTGTGTATCTGTATGCATGATTGTGTGTGTGTTTGTGCTATGTATGCAAGTGTGTTGATGTTGTGAATGCAAGTGTTTATATATGTGTGTATGTATGTGTGTGTATGAAAGTGTAATGTGTGTGCGTGTGTGTTTGTGCTATGTGTGCAAGTGTTTTGATGTGTGTGAATGCAAGTGTGTATCACTGTGTGTGTATGTGAGTGTGTGTGAGTGTGTGTGTGTGTGTGTGTGTGTGTGTGTGCTTACCTGCGACGCTCGCCCGATCCACCGGAGGAGGTCCAATAGGAGCTCCATTGGAGCTCCTAATGGAGCTCCCCCATGCCTTGAAAGGCATGGTGAGAAGGCAACACGTGCGCTGCCCTCTCACCATGCCTTTCAAGGCATGGGCGAGATCCAATGGAGAGGCTCCGGTGGATTGGGCGAGCGTGCGCAGGTAAGCGCGTGCACACACACACACACGTGAGTAGAAAATCTACACACACACACACACACACAGTACCTTGTCTTCTTTTACTCCTTCTTCTTCACAGAAAAACTCCACTTTCTCTTCACTCCACTTTCATCTCCTTCTTCGCAGAAAAACTCCACTTTCACTTCACTCCACTTTAATCTCAATTAAAACTCCACTTAAACTTCACTCCACTTTCATCTCAACTACTACTTTTTTCACACACACCATATATTACAAAAAATGATATTGTGGTATAAACACTCACACACACATTCATTTATATATATATATGTATATACACACACAAAGATATACACAAAATGGATTCATATATATAATTTTACTAAAAAAATACTACGTTTTTTACACACACGCACACACACACACAGCCATATATTAAAAAAATGATTGTATGTGTTTGTGTGTATAAAAAATGTAACATTCTTAAAGTTAAGTTATATACACACACACACACGCACACACAAGATGGAAAAACTATGTGCACAGTCATACAGACATACACTCTTTAAAGATAATTATATATATCTTAACTTAAAAAAATGCTACATTGTTTACACACACCCACAAAATCATTTATACATGCGCACAGTAATGTATATAACTTCAGTAAAAAAATTATATATACACACTACCAAAAACACTCACACACATATATATAAAATGGCAAGATGGAAGCATATATATAACTTAACTAAAAAAATTGCTACGTTTTCTATACACACACTCACACAATCATATATATATATATATATATATATATATATATATATATATATATATATATATATATTATACACACACACACACACACACAAAAGATGGAGACACTATTAGACTGCATTAAATGCAGTCCTTGAACCACCATTTAGAAATTAAATGGCCCCTCAAATTTGATGACATATTCCACTGCACATACATTCACAACTGTCATATATTAAATGCACTTCTTCAATTATGATTTTCATTATTCTTTGAGCCTTCACAAGATCTTATGCAACTGTCTTTTCGTCTACCTACCAATCTTTCACTTTCATTAATCTTCAAATCTTTCATTAACTTTCACCAGTTTCATTAACCTTCACTTTATCTTTAACTTTCGTTAACCTTCACCACCTTCACTTAATCCACCACAGTTTTCTCGCATCTCCACCCTGTAATCTTTTGCTTGAGAGAATATGTCCAACATGAAAGTAACAATAACTTGGAAGGTTGGTGGTCAGATAGTCAACCGCGACATTCAGTTGAAGGGAAACTCATTGTTGCTTAGTGTTTGCAGAGTTTGATGCCTCCATCTTGCCATTTTCAATCCCTATCTGCTCTTATTGAAAGTGATTGTGGCCTAACAAAATTCTTACTGCAACCACAGTGGGATATGGAAGGTCATCAGCATTTCTTAATAGATGGATCTTTTTCGAGCTTGTTTGAGATGCTTCATTCAGACACATTTATACATGTATCTGACAGTGAGAAAGGAAATGACAAAGAGATATCTGAAGATGTTTTAAGCATTGTGCATCTTGAAAGTAGTGGTGACGATATAGGACAGCTCAAAACTCAGTCAATCGTCATTTGGATTCAACAAAATCCAGGGGCAAAAAAGTTAAATGATCTGTTAACATTATGTGGAGCTCCTTTGCAAGTTGTTGAACTTCCACAACATTATGATGGAAATTTGTGTTTTGAGTTACCTGCGACTCAGGATGGAACAACGCTTTGATGGTCACTTGTGGACTCGCCCATCTGTGACAACCATGGCAATAGCATGCACAATTCGTCTGAGCCACTGTTTGGGATGCATGTAGTGAAATTATTCAACGTGTCCTCATTATATTAAGGAACAAGAATTTAATAGTAGAGATTTTCATGGATATTGGGACAGACAGATCAAAAAGGACTACCTTGCAATGGAAGAGAATACAACAATAACTTGTTGTGTTGTTGCTTGTCCCTGCAAAATCTATTATGTTTTGCCTAGAGATGGTACAATGTCGCGACTGGCAATACGTGTTGGTAAACATTGTCATAATATTAAGGCAGGAACCTCTAGGGCTGCTATTTCAAGAGTGTGGAAACTGGTAGGTGCAGTACTAAAAATAGAAAAGGATGGCCCAAGAAAAATTCAAATGTTGGTGGCTCAAAAACTTGTGCTTCACTCCTTGATTGGTGAGGAAGCTGAAGTTACATTCGATGTACAATTCAATGATTTTTTGGAAGAAATGATTCCACTGGTTCAAACCAAAGGAGAAACTAAATTTTGTTCCTTGAATTTGTTAATTTTTTAACTATTATAAATTTAGCTTTCTTGTGATGCATCATGTAGGTTTTCTTCAATTGTTTCAGAGGAGAGGAAGAGTCAAGGTGTTGTTATTGGGGATGGATATGATAATATTTTATTTCTTCAAAAAAAGTGCATGTTTCCTTTTTTCCATGGGAGTAGATTTCTTGGACAGGGTGAAGAGTATGACAAGTGCTTCCTATTTAAAATGTCCACTAAAGGACCAGGTTCTGGGATTGATCTAGTAAATCAGATGAAAAGAACTGAAACTGATGACTTGAGAAATGTGTGGGTACATTTTGATTTTACCCATAGAATAGATGGATGGGCAACAATGTCATGCTCAGTTTATGATCCAAGGTAATCTTTAAGTATTTAAATATCTCGTATTTTTTTATCATTAAATAAAAGAAGATGTGTGAAAATGTTTATGTTGAATATCTTGCAGCATACGATCACTACAAATAATTGCTATATGTGAAACTAAAGAGGAGGATGCAAAGACTCAAGTTATTTTTTGGGAGAACCTTAATTCAACAATGGAAAAGTACGGACATGGTGCAGCTGACTTTGCAAGTTTTATGTCTGATGAGGCTGGTGCAAATTGGAATGTTATTCGAACAGTCTTCAATGGTGGGCCAGATAATATCATGGAGGGACGTGAACGGTCATGCCTATTGCATTGGGAGAAGAGTCTCCACAAATATGCTAAAAAGTGGATCCCTCAACATCTAACAAATCAACACATTGATATGTGTGAGGAATGAAGAGCTTGTAAGACCATTGTGCTTGCATCTCAAAAGGCACTTTCAATTCAAAAATGGTGGAGATAGCATCTATCTACAGAGAGCATCACAAGAGTGAGCAGATGATTTAAATGGTGGGAGCAACGAATTTCACACTGGGGAGGAATTGGAACAGATGTAAGTACCTTTATGACAATTTATATTTTTATAAAAATTTATAAGCTTTTCATACATGAAATTTATAAATTTTAATTCATGTTTTTTTTAATTTCATAGGGTGGTCTAAGTCCGTGGGAGCGGGCACAAATTCCCAATGTTAATTTATCAGAAAGTGTACATGCCAGTTGGTTAGCGGGTGAAGGTGGAAAGAGAAAAATATCCTTGTATGATGCATGTGTAACAGATGTTATAAACTCATATATTCAATGTGCAAAGCGTTTGGGATATACTACTGGGTGTTATATAGGAACGGGTCCCACAATGGAGACCTTGATTTCTCAAGTTGAATCTCTGCAAACTCCAACTCCAACCAACGTGGCCCATCTATTACACGAGGCTGTTGCAAGGACTCCCATGTATGTGCAGCCAATTTTGCATGGAGACAAAGAAACAGTACAACGCAAAAAGAGGGGCAAAACAGGAACAAGTAGCTCCCATCGGCCGGAATATGTCATGGAATCTAAGCAACGAAACCATCGCGGTCGACCCAAAAAAATCAAGTTTGATACCCAAGGGCCAGGTATTTCTAACATTCCGCTGCAAATTAGTGATAGTGATGATGATATTGAATCTCAAAAAGAAACAACCACACCTTTTTCATCTCAAAGAAACAATGTGTTTGAGAGTGATGTGCCACGCACTCAGTGGGCCCTCAGGAGAATGCCCATTCAAAGTCAAAGAAAATGTTTTGGAATAGTAGGGAGAAAAAATTGTGACAATATCTTGCATAGTCGCTCAATTGGTCTTGTTGCTCCATGTATATGGTCTGAAAGAATGTTCAAGGGTAAAACAATTGAGCAATGGTTATGGTTTTGTAATCATGATATTTTGCATACTCAATCAATCAAAAGACAAGTCAAAGATTTACCTCCTGCTCCAAATGTTTAGCTAGTAGCAAGAGGGACAGATATCTCCACACAGGAACTTTCCGCGCTGCATCAGAGTGGATTTCGGACAGAGAATTCAATGGTAAATCCACAACCTCTTGCTGGCGACTGCAAAGAAGGTGGTGGCAGCTTGAGGAAGAAAAAGTGGAGACATGGAATCTCTACAGAGGCGAGATGAAGTGAAAAGGTCTCAAGAGCATGTAATTTTCCGAGTTCTCACTGAAAATAGTTATGAGATTCATATAAAACAGAGTCCAACATGCACGTGTCCGGATTTTCAAAAGCGAGAGAATACCAACAAATCCTTTTTGGCGTGCAAACATATGTACTATGTGTACACAAAAGTGCTCGGAGTTGAACCTAAGAAGCACATGATTATTCATCTGCCAGCCAACCCTCTCACCAATGGACATCGCTTTTATTCTTGGACAACCAAGGAGGATTTCTCCCTCCATTTAATTACAGCTGGTTTGGTATGCATCTTTCATCAACTAGAATATTGATCTATGATATTAAAGTGTCTTTCTGTATTTATTTTGGTTTATTACACTTGTGATTGTTTATCTTGAAAAAACATTGTTTATGCAGCAAAGGAATTCAAATTTCAAGCCAAAGACATGAAGCAACTTGCAAGCTATTTGGGAGAAAATTACTTGCCTTTTAGAGTGACCATTACATTTATGGCGACTATCCTTTTTTGTACTCTAATTTTGATCTTATCCTCTGGTAGTTTAACGAATGTACTTACATCCTCAAACTTACGTTGTTTCAAAAAGCTCAAGCTTGGGAAAAATAGTATTGTCTCTATCTGGCATGATTTTTGACTTCATCACATTTATATATGTTGTGGATTATTTAACTCTGAAAATAGTGTTGTCTCTATTTTGCATGTTTTTTGTTTTATCGCATGTTTATATGTTGTGGATTATTTTACTCTGATCACATGCGCTGCAAGCATATTTGACTCTAATGGCATGAGTTGTGAAATGGTGATTTTATTTGTTTACATTTTCATGTCGTTATGCCCTCTCTCTCTCTCTCTCTCTCTCTCTCTCTCTCTCTCTCTCTCTCTCTCTCTCTCTCTCTCTCTCTCTCTCTCTCTGCGTAGTGATATACAACTCTATGATTTTGCTTTCTCTCTCTAGACGAGAAGTCACACACTCTCTCTCTAGAATGTATACTTTCTCTCTCCGTCAACCACACATATATGGAGTCTTATGATGATTGAAATTACATTAAATAGATACTTTATGCTATGACACATATTTGGTTTAAAAAACTCTAAAGATTGCTAAAATTGTCAAAAAAAACTTGAAATGAAAAACTCGCAAATGTTAAATCCCCATGATAGTACTCCTCTCGAGTTGCTAGCTCTTCTAGTATTGCTAGCTTTATGACATACTTCATGCTTGTTGAGTGCTTGACAATCCTATAATTGTAATTCCAAGGGTGCCCAGCCATAGAAATTCCAGTGTCTTACTGAGAAAATCCACTGTCTGATTTTGAGATGGAACTACCAAGTATCCTTCCACTAAACCCGCTTCCTCTTTCGCTTCTTCTGTGTTGGTGTCTCAAATGTCCCAGTGTCAACATTGTCCTTTTGGATAAGTTTGTGAATGGCCTCCTGCTCAAGCTGATCCCACTTTGCTGTGGACATCTCAAATTCATAAGGCGTGAGAGGATGATATGTTTTGGTTTCGGGATCATAGAGCGTGCGTTTACCCTTTGTCAGATGGGTTCTGGCCAATTTATGACAACGCACAACTATGTGAATCCATCCTTTCGGAAGAGGCTGATTTGTTTTAATCCTAGCTTCAAAGAGTATCTGAGCCATTTCTCTGTACTATGGCCCCAGACATGGTTTAGCCGTAATATCCTTTTCAGAAATCTTAGAGGACTCCACAATAAGTTGAAGAAGCTGATTTGTGATCCTGGTGAAAATTTTCCATTGTCCCATATAGAGCTTGATCCTCTGCATTTTGCCTTTTGATTCTAAAATATCATTTACTTGGAGAGCATAATTGATCAGCATTTTCCAGGTCTTCCATTCTACAGTGGCTCGCTCATACCAATCCTGAAGATCATCGATGATGTTATAGTATGTGAGCCGATCCACTGGTTCTAGATGTTGAGGATACAGAGCTGGGAAAAAACTAGGCAGCTTAGTCTCTCTAGCAGGCAATGCGTACAGGAGAACTCCAGAATCAGGTACAAACTCTAAAAAATTAAGGACAACGTGGTTCTCCTGCTCCATCATCTTCCTGGTGACTCTAACCAACTGAAACAGTCTTTGGAGAGCAGTGGCCTATTCCCCTACTGTCATTTGAGTTTGTGGTCCCTTACTGCTGGAAGTCTCGTCTTCAATAATAGCTTGTACCCTATGGTCCATAACTCCTCTGGAAATTTGCATTTGCAATAGGACTTCTTTCAGTTGATTTCTGACTTCTTTCATACATTTCTATGTAGGTCGGTTCCCAAGCAGGAGCTCTAATTCAATGGCTAGGGAATGATAGTCTGTAGTAGACTGCCACTTCCAGTGTGGATTGACCAGCTTATCATCAGAGGTTGGTGCCCATTCAGGTACTCTCTCTAGCAGTTGAATTCTGCTACGATTCTCAGGTAGTTGGCACAACTCCTGATCATGGAAAGCGTCTGATTTCCAACGCTGGATCATTTCTCTGGCACCAACATATAGTCTCTGAAAACGTTCCAGATCAGAAAGAAGAACATCATCCTCTAGATACATCCTAGTTATAGCAGCTTGTTGATGTCTTAGCCTCTTGTTTAGTGTGATGAGTTGTAATGAATGTTGCTCATCACCTTTCAGAGTATCAGTCACAGCTTTAGCTTTCCCTTTCACATCTGAACTGTGTTGTGATTGGTGTACTGGGGAAACTTCAGTGTTTCCTGGTTGCTGATCATCAACCCCTTGGTCTCTCGACTGCTGATCCTTATACTTGTCTGGCTGATCTGTGTTGGGTTGACTGTCCCGGTGGCAGTTGATCCACGAGCACCAAATCCTGAAGGCGGAGATGGAGGAGAGTCATTATCATCATCATGTTTTTCTGCTAGTTCATCCTTCCTCTCTTCATCCTTCTCTTTTGCTTTCTCTAAATCCTCATCAAGGTCATTCTACTTATTAATATAGTGTAGAATAGCTTGATTTGCAAAGCACTGTTATATTGAGAAAGCTTATCCTTCAAATCACTCTGCATTGTTTCCATGAACGCCTTTAGATCATCTATATTGATAATGGCATTGCCTTCTAGATTCAAAATATCAGTCAAGTTATTGTATATGTATCTCTCTGTTAAAGAGACTTTTAATGCAGTATGGGTGGTCAGCAATATGTTGAAATCAACTCTCTTCATCCTTAGCATAGTCTCAAATTTGTTAGCAGAGCTCTCTCAGCCTCTAACTTTTCTTCATTTAACTGCCTCATCTCAGACTGAAGATTTAACAGCTTACTTTCCAATGTCTAAAATTTCCTGGCTAACTGATTTTCAAGAACACTATGCCGCAAGGATTGTGCCCCTATATCCTGTTTCAACTTCACGACTTGCTGCTCACTGTTCCTCAGTTCAGCTTTTAACTTGGTCATTTCATCAATAGACACTGAGGCATCCATCAAGCATGGACAATCGTATTCTAGGATGACTAGATAAGCACTAAGAAACCATCCATGACCGTTGCTGGGTTAGAGGCAACTAGCTCATAAACTGTAGCAGGAGCCATATATGGTAACAGGAGCCATATATGGCAACTAGCTCATAAACTGTAACAGGAGCCATATATGGTAATGTGGCAAAGTCGGGTTTATGCAGGACTAATCTTCCTATGAGAGGATGAGTCTGTTGTTGTTGTAATCTGTCCTTCTTGGTTAAGGCTAAATCCATTTCACTGAAAGGAAAAGGAACTTTACTAATTGGACTAGCAGGTGCTAAACCTTTTCCCTTATTTGTGTGGGATGCCGACTGATCAGCACTGGTCTTGTCTGGTTGATCTTTTCTACCACTAGTGTTTGCTGGATTCTGCCCTGTTTGCTAGCTGGTCCCAACAGTAATCTTCACTTGAGGCTTGAAGGAGTACGAGCGGAAGTGCGACGCGAGAGAGAGTGCGAGAAGAAGAGCACGACGATATGGTGAACTCGCTCTACTGTAATGTGTAGAGCATAGTGAGTTCTTATTAGGTTTTTACAAAAGAATATGTGTACATACCTGGCGGCCCGCCCACTTACCTGGGCGACCACATTGGGCTTTATACCCCAACAACCTCCCACTTAAAGTCCAATGTGGTACTTTAAGTGTGAGAGAAGCTACTATACAAGCTAATATACAAGAGATGTAGAGAAGTGATGTACTACCCTACACCTAACTTCTTGTGAAAATGCGCAAAGATCCCTGAGGGAAGTCCTTTTGTAAGTAGATCAGCAGGATTTTCTGTGGTGTGAACTTTGACAAGCTGAAGTTGCTTATCCTCGAGCATTTCCCTGATGAAATGATACTTCACATCCACATGCTTTGTCTTTGAGTGATAAACTGGATTGCAAGCCAATTGTATAGCACTTTGACTATCACAATATAACACAGGCATCTCTTCTTTGATTCCCAAATCTATTACTAGTCGATTAAGCCAAATTGATTCTTTGCATGCCTCTGATGCTGCAACATATTCAGCCTCTGTAGTAGACTAAGTAACACAATCTTGTAATCTAGAACGCCATGATACTGCTCCACCAACCAATGTAAAGACATACCCTAACATAGACCTTCGGTTGTGTAAGTCACCTGTATAATCTGAGTCTGTAAAACCCTTTACACTTAGCTCCTGACTCCCATAGCATATCCGCATACTCTTTCTAGCTTTCAGGTATCTCAATATTCCTTTCACTGCCTCCCAATGTTTCTTGCCTGGGTTTGACATGTATCGACTTACTACTCCCACTGCAAATGCAATGTCTGGGTGAGTAGTAATCATTGCATACATCAAACTAGAAGTCAAAGATGGCAAAATCGTTTGACATGAAAGACATGGGTGAGGCAAGTCATATACTTGGTATGCGCATTGAGAGAGACAGATCAAAGAAGTTGATTTGGTTATCTCAAACAAAGTATATTGACAAGGTTTTGCAACAATTCAATATCGAGAAGGGAAAGGCAGTGAGTGTTCCATTGCCACTATATGGAATCTTATCCATTTCAACCTGTTCTTCCTCAGACACAGGACAATCTTGTTTGCTAAGTTTCACATATGGTGGCAATGGAACACTCAGTGCCTTTCCATTATCCATATTGAAACGTTGCAAAACCTTGTCAATATACTCTGTTTGAGATAACCAAATCAACTTCTTTGATCTGTCTCTCTCAATGCGCATACCAAGTATATGACTTGCCTCACCCATGTCTTTCATGTCAAACTATTTTGCCATCTTTGACTTCAAAGCTAAAATTTCTTCCAAGTGCTTGCCAGCAATCAACATGTCATCCACATACAAAATAAGGATCAGCCAACTACCATCCTTAGTCTTCTTTGTATATAGAGAGTGATCGAACTCACTACGCTTGTAGCCTTGAGAAAGCATAAACTTGTGGAATTTATGGTACCATGCCCTCGGTGATTGTTTTAAGCCATAAAGACTCTTTAACAACTGGCATACCCAATCTTCCTTGCCTTTCTCAACAAACCCTTCTGGCTGATGCATGTAAATTTCCACATCTAAATCACCATGCAAGAACGCTGTCTTGACATCCATTTGGTGCAACACCAAATCTAATATGGAAACCAATGCAAGAAATCATCTCAATGTAGTCATCTTGACCACCGGAGAGAAGACTTCATCAAAGTCAATGCCTTGTTCTTGCGCAAAGCCCTTGGCAACAAGCCTTGCTTTGTACTTTGGCTGACTATCATGAGCGGTGATCTTATACCTGTAAACCCATTTACAAGGTAGAGCCTTTTTGCCCTGTGGTAATTTAACTGGCTTTCATGTCTTGTTTTTATGCAGAGCTTTCATCTCTGACTGCATGGCCAATTGCCAATTCCCAAAGTCCTTCATTTGCACTGCTTCCTTGTAACATGAAGGCTCATTGCAAACAGTCAACATGACATAGTTCATAGATGGAACAAACCTATCAAGAGGTCGCGTGACACGTTCAGATCTACGCACAATAGGTGGCTCAAGCTCAGCCACAACCTGTGGTTCCAATCTATCCTGTCCTTGCTCCTCTTGAGCCCTGACATTTTGTCTTGCACGTGCAGGTCCATCTTCTTGGAAGACAACTCTTCTAATCTCCTCAACCCTCTCTGGTTTAGAATGATATTTGGATTCATTAAAGTGAACATCATTGCTGCGGACAACCTTTCTGGATTCGGGATCCCAAAGTCTGTACCCCATCTCACCAGAATTACCATAGCCTAGAAAGATGCACTTTCTACTCTTTGGCTCAAGTTTGTTCCTAAATTCCTTTGGAACGTGAGTATATGCCTCACAGACAAAGACTCTGAGATGATTGTATGAGGGAATTTTGCCTGACCATACCATCTCTGGCACTGAATCCTTCTGCAAAACCTTGCTAGGAGATCTATTTACAAGATGAACAGTTGTTGATACAGCTCAGCCCAAAACCCATTTGGCAGCTGTGCATTAGACAACATACTTCTGACCTTCTCTTGCATGGTCCTATTCATCCTCTCAGCAACACCATTTTGAGGAGGATTGTAAGGAGCAGTAAGTTCATGTTTTATACCTTTTGACTCACAAAAGTCCTGAAAGGCCTTTGAAACATACTCTCCACCATTGTTAGTGCGTAAGCATTTAAGCTTCTTGCCACTCTGATTCTCCACAAGTGTCACAAACGTTTTGAAAACACTAAACGCTTCATCCTTGTGCTTGAGAAAGTAAACCCATACTTTCCTCGAGTAATCATCTATAAATGTCATAAAGTAAGAAGCTCCCCCTAGAGATAGGTTAGGCATAGGTCCACACAAATCACTATGAACAAGTGCCAACTGTGTATCTCTTCTACTGCTTCTATGCTTATGTGGATGCTGTGTTTGCTTACCATACAGACAATGTTCACAGAATTCAAAATCATTAAATGAAAGCCAGGAAAATAACCAGAATGAGACAAGATTTCCATTCCCTTCTTGGACATATGTCCTAACCGGCTATGCCACAAAGAAACGTTCGGCTGCTTGGTTACATTGATTACATTTTTAGGGACATTTGATACATAAATCATGTAAAGTCCTCCAGAATTTACTCCATGTGCTACTGTCATAGAACCCTTGGATATCTTCCACATGTTCTGTCCAAAAGTGGTGACGTAGCCAGCATCATCAAGTAAACCTGTGCTGATCAAGCTCTTTGTAATTGCGGGAACATGTCTCACATTCTTCAGTGTGAAAGAAGAGCCATTCTGAAACTTCAATTGAACATCTCCAACACCTAAGATCTCACATGTCTGCCCATTGCCTAGCCGAATATGATCTTTAGTGGTCACATCAGAAGTAAACCACTCCTTGTTTGGAGACACATGAAGTGATGCCCCTGAGTCTATAATCCAGTCACTCAGTGCATTTCCATCAGATGCTGTAAGAAGAGCTGAGTCCATTGTATTCTTCAAGAAGTAGATGTCTCCTGACACTAGACTGTCATCCTCTGCAACAGTGTTTGTCACATTTATTTCTTGAATCTTCACTGAGGACTTGTTCTTCTCACCATGGTCTTCAGCTTTCTCTTTGCCTTTTTCTGCTTTCCATTCTCTGCAGTCTCTTTTCATGTGACCCTTCTTGCCACAATGGTAGCATTCTATGTCACTCTTGCCTTTAGCACTGCGGGACTTGCTACGAGACTGATTCCTCTTTCCACCTTTGTAATTTCCTTTGGTCCTTCCCCTGACAACTAAGGCTGTTCCTTTGCCTGTGTCCATTGTCTTTCTATTGGTTTCTTCAGTAAGCAGACTTCCTTCTACACCTACTATGTTCAAACCATCTGGAGGTGCAGAATTACTCCAAGCTGTGAGAAAAGTGTCCCAACTTTCCGGCAATGTGATCAACAGGAACATAGCTCTAACAGGTTCATCAAACTTGACACCTTGAGCTGACAACTGACTATAGATTGTGTTGAATTCATTCAAATGATTGGACATAGGTGTCCCTTCTTTCATCTTCAAGTCAACAAGCTTCTTAAGCCAGTATACCTGTGAAGCTGCACTCTGCTTCTCATAAAGATCACTCAGCTTTAACCATGCTTGATAAGCCGACATCTCGTCTGCTACATTGAAGTAAACGCTTTCTGCCAAAGTCAGCATAATGGTAGAAAGTGCCAATTCATCCATTTCGCTCCATTCATCTACGTCCATATCTTCTGGTTTTATCCCCTTGAGCTTTATAGGTTTTATCTGCTTCTTTTGTACCAACACGTGCCAAATCTGCTTCTTCCACAATGGGAAATTGGTTCCATCCAGCTTCTTGATATTGTAAAGAGAAGTGTCCTATGATCCAGCCATAGCTACGCTTCACAGTGGTTTACTTTCCTGGGAAAAATTCGGCAGAGTTTCCCCCGTAAACTGACCTCTGAACCAATATCAACCTGTCAAATGAACCAAGAAAGCTTCAAATCCTGCATAAATTTCGGTAGAGTCTCCTTTGTAAAATGGCTCTGGTGTACTCAAAAACAGACCAAAAAACTGCTCAAAAAACACTGTCTCTCTGACACTGTAAGCTGCGGGTAAACCTGTCCTGCACCTGTACTGTCTCTCACTGTCCTGTCACTGTCCTGTAAGCATAGACTGTGACAATGCCTCAACGGCAGTAAAGCAAAGATGCAATCCCAACTGTCTAACTCACAGTCAATACATCCTAGCTGCCTATCTAAGGGTGCTCGAGGGATCGCTCCAGGACCTGTATCACCGAAAGGATCTCAACATTCGAGAATCCCCCAGCTCAATAAAACCTCACTCGACCCTCAACAAAGGCTGCAGTAAATCTGATAGTACATAGACTTCCCACAAAGTCACACATCCACAAATTTCCCATTGTATGTTGTAACCGTTGCGGCGGTTGTTTGCTGCGTGACTCACAGCCAGCAAACCCTCAACAGACATAGATCATCTCTGACAATACATCCCATGTGGAAGTACCTGCAATGTCAGGATGAAATCTGGAATATCAAGCAGCAAACACAAGCTACCTGATGAACTAGTGGATGTCGCCTACAGCCTGTGTGTAGATGCGCCCGTGTCGTATGTGACAGGCCTCCAAGAACTGTGAGCCGTCCTTCGATGTGTAGACAGCCACAAATCAACACTCTGGGAGTGTCGATATCCTCAGCACCTGCAGTCGTAGGCCGAAAACCCCCAATTTGCAGAGTCGGATCTGCACCCGTCGAGACCACGTAGTCGAAAATGGCCTGCGTAGACCTTTGTCGAAGCCGAACGGTGGCCGAGATGACCTCAGAATGAAATGTTGAGCACACCGCTACCTACGGGCTCGCCCACAAGATTTTGGGCCGTGCTTTTGCCTGTCGAATTTCACTCCAATCTGAGTTGGTGACTCTAGCCTCCTGCAGTGCTGCCCCGAGCCTCGATTTGAGCTCTGATACCGGTTGAAGGAGTACGAGCGGAAGTACGACGCGAGAGAGAGTGCGAGAAGAAGAGCACGACGATATGGTGAACTCGCTCTACTGTAATGTGTAGAGCATAGT
This sequence comes from Adiantum capillus-veneris, assembly GCF_014529385.1. Lineage (NCBI taxonomy): Eukaryota > Viridiplantae > Streptophyta > Polypodiopsida > Polypodiales > Pteridaceae > Adiantum > Adiantum capillus-veneris. The sequence goes on along the minus strand of NC_140955.1, from coordinate 80,130,552 downwards.
GAGTTCTTATTAGGTTTTCACAAAAGAATATGTGTACAAACCTGGCGGCCCGCCCACTTACCTGGGCGACCACATTGGGCTTTATACCCCAACAAGGCTGTTCTACCTGGCCAACTAAAGTCTAGCATACCGGAGATTTTTCAGTAGACATAGTTTTGACCTGACTTTCTAGCAGCTTTAAGAAAGCACCACTCCTAGCCAATGTAGTTTTTGGTCTCTTAGAGCTACCAGCTTCCACTTGTGTGGACTTTCTCTTTTGACCAATGAGAGCCAACTGAGTACCTGGGTTTCTTCATCTGAAGATAAGTCGCTGAGATGGGTTTTTGACTCCAAGCCATCCGTACTTGGTCATGAGCATCAGGAGAAGTTTCCCAGTAAAGAAACTGCCAGACATACCAGGCTTTAAAAATAGTCTGAGACTGTAGCTTGGTGATCTGTTGAAGCACATTATGACACAGAATCTGACATAGGTTGATCGAAGCTGTGGCATCTAATCTCTTTGCCAGTAACATAGCAAAAAACTTTTTTGAAACGTATGTGGGGTTATTTTTCAGACTCACAGCTCAGCCACCCACAAACCAGTAAGGAACGGGAACGTCCAGACCTGCTATACTGGAACCTCTTGTGCATTGGCCTTATACTTTATCTTGGCTGCATCATCTTCCTTCAGAGCTACACTTATTTGTTCTACAGTTACCACAGTCGGCTTTGGCTCATTTGGCATCTTGAAAGCATAAGCAATGTCATCTGGAGTTGCTGACACTTTCCTACCATACACTATAGTGCTACCTTCATCAGCATTGAAGGAATCAAGAACCTGCCTAATGATAGTTGTGTCAAACTCTATTCTTGTGGCTTTCACAACCACATGCAAATCCCACAGTCGTAGCAACACTTCTGCTTGCTCAGTAAACACAAACCATTGTATCTTACTATGGGGAATAAGTGGTGGAGAAGCTTTGGTAGAGGTGATAAGTGCCGAAGTTTCATCTATAGTGTCTTGCATCTTGACATTTTTCTTCTGCCCATACAAGGTGAAGATGATGACTCTGTTGAAGAAGAAGAATACTTACCCGAATATTCAAATCCGTATTCAGGTGTGTCTGGTAAAGACAAACAGCAATCGACTGTTGCCTCTAATGAAGAAGTTTGTGGCTGTAGTAGGGAAGAGGCTTCGGAGCTTGGTGATGGCGAATGTGTAACAGTAGGCAGACAATGCGCAAGAGATTTATGAGAAAAAATTCCCACTCGCCTTACTGTTATACGCGTTTGCACCATAAAAGCTCCACTACTTACCGTTCCTAGAGTTCTGTGCACCGCAAATGACGTGGCATACATGCATTGGCTAATACTCTCCATGTTCCTTGAAATGATTATTACGAACAATCCAATTGGCTCTTTTCCCCATAAAAATTGATATTGGCTCTGACACTTTACAAATTCTGCTACAGACATGGTTTTGTCGTGCTGAGACTTTTCTGACCCTTTGACTGGCTCTGGTACTAGTTGTACATGAAAAAGGCTTAAAATAACTGATTCTGAATTTCCTTGGTCTTCAGCTCCCAAAATACCAGTATCATTATCCCTGGAAGTCTCTTTGTCATTTGATATAGCTTGATTTTTGCCCCATTATAAACACCTGGCAACAGTAATCCAGATAAATCTTTCAATATAATTGTGCCATTGGAAAACACCCAATCAACTTTATATGGACCAGCCCAAGCTATCTTTAATTTTGGTTTCTTAGGACCCAGTTTTGATTGATATAGTAGAACAAAAACTCCTTTTTGAAACTCCCTGACTTTGATTCGTCTATCATGCCAGTGTTTCCTTCTTTGTTGAACAATTTCCTGTTCCAGCATAGCCCTCTGTCTTAACTCATCCACTGTGTTAACTCCTCCAGACTCTATTTTAGATTGTGATTCAAATCCAATCCATACTCTATTGCCATGTTTAGACTGGGTATTACAAATTCCATGGGCACGACAACTTCAGTTTCATACATGTAAGACAAGGGAAGCTAGAGACTGAGAGTCCACCACCCAACCACCCATTATATAGGCAAGCCCCTGGCCCTTTGCCCTAGTTGGACTCCCCGTTCCACACTGTCTAGCCCGGCCCTGCCCTTGTCTAGTCCGGACTTGCCGGTGTCCTGACATTACTCCCCCCTTAAGAAGATTTTTCATCCTCAAAAACAAAAGTGGGGAGCTTCTTCTTAAGAACACTAATGTTTTCCCAAGTGGCACCTTCTTCAGGTCGGTCTTTCCACTTGATTAAGGCTTGTTCACGTACGTGATGATGTGTACGCAACTCATGATAATCAAGAACACGTTCAGGTTCATGTGGTAGGGTAGGAGGTTCAATGAAATCAACCAAAACCTATTGGTCAATGACATTGTCGTCCCCATGTAACCGTTTACGTAAACGGCTTACATGAAACACCGGATGAATGCGAGAATGTGAAGGTAGTAATAATTTGTAGGCACGATCACCTACTCGCTTGAGTATTTTGAAAGGCCCATAATATCAAGGAGATAATCATTAGGTGTCGGCCCAGTTTTTAGACTTTCTGAATGTTCTTGCACACGTAAAAATACTTCCTCCCCTTGTTCGAAGGTAACTTGCCGATGTTTCTCATCAGCGTACTTCTTATACAGATCATGTGCTTGCCGGACATTCTGACAAGAAAGTTTCAGTATATCCATGTGGTCTTGGAGAAAATCCTTAACCTGTTGGAGTTTTTTGGTTGCCAACCCCACCGTAACTGGTGACCTAGGTTGAAACCCGTACATGAGCATGAAAGGACTAAAACCTGTTGTGACATGCTTAGCACTATTGTAGGCAAACTCGAGAATAGGTAAGTATTCTTCCTAGTCTGACTGTTTTTTGCTGACGTATGCTCTTAGCATATCCTCTAGCACCTGGTTAACCCGTTCCATTTGACCATCCATTTCTGGATGATCAGTTGTACTGAGGTTTAGTTGTGTACCCAATTGTTTAAATACAACTCTCCAAAAGTGGCTGTTAAACTTGGGATCACGGTCACTAACAATGTTACTTGGCAAACCATACAATTTGTATAGATTGCCCACAAATAACTTGGCTAGTTCTGGTGTCTTAACCGTTGATTTGGTCAAAATAAACCTACATAGTTTTGTCAACCTATCTACGACCACCCATACTGAGTCATGAACTCGTATAGTGGTTGGTGAACCTACAATAAAATCCATAGAGATGCTTTTCCATTTTCCATTGGGAATCTCCAAAGGATGTAAGATTCCTCCTGCTTTCAGGTGCTCTGCCTTGTTAACTTACATTTTTGGCAGTGCCACACATAAGCTTGAACAAAGCCATGTGGACCTGGCCAATAAAACTGTCGTCGTATGAGAGCATAAGCTTTTCTAATACCTGGGTGCCCTACACTTGGACTATCATGACATTCATAAAGAATTTGGCGCCGAATGTCTCTGTCCGTCGGTACACAAACTTTCCCCTTGTGGAGTAGGTATCCATTGTTGATGGTAAAATGCTTCCATCGTTGTAGTTAATCACTTCATAAAGGAGAACTAGGTGTGGAGGTTAACTGTACACTATCGTCATTGGAGTGAGAAGGATCCCTCTGTTGAACATAGCTCCACACTTTGGAATATGCTTGATCATGCTCATATTTGCCCTTGAGAGAATCTAAAAATTCACTACGAAGTTCCGTGAACAAGAGCGAATTGATCTCCGGCATTCGACTTAGAGTGTCTACCACTACATTGTATCGGCCTTTGCGATACCTTAGCTTGGCATCATATTCCTGAAGGATCTCGGCCCACCTGGCTTTTTGACCCTTTAAATCCATTTGTTATGTAAACCATTTGATGCTTTCATGGTCAAACACAATCTCAAATTGAGCACCATACAGATAATGCCGCCGTGTTTTTAAGGCAGACACTATTGCATAGAGTTCGCGTTCGTAAGCAGAATAGTTCTGCTGAGCTGCATCAAGCTTTTTGCTTTCAAATGCAATCGGCCATTTGTCTTGTAACAGGACTGCTCCAATAGCACGGTCATTGGTATCCATTTCCAAAATGAATGATCTACAATAGCTAGTATAGGAGCTGTAGCTAATGCATCCTTGATCGTATCAAAACTGTGTTGTTGAGTGGATCCCCACTGAAAAGCTTTACCTTTGCCTTTTAGGTAATCCGTCATAGGAACAGCAATTTAAGCATAGTTTTTAACAAACCTTCGGTAAAAACCTGTAAATCCTAAAAATATCTGTAATTCTTCTAGATTATTAGGAGGAGGCCATTTCCTGATGGTATCCACTTTGGATTGATCCGCTGAAATAACATGCCCTAAATAATGAATTTCATCTTTTAGAAAATCACATTTAGATTCCTTGGTATATAACTTGTTTGTGCGTAACAACTCAAACACTTGCCTGAGATGTTGTAAGTGTTCTTCTTCAGAAGCACTACAGACTAGGATGTCATCGAGGAAAACAATGACAAATTTGCCCAAATATGGCTTCAAGACACTATCCATAAGTGTCATGAATGTTGCGGGTGCATTGGTTAACCCAAAGGGCATTACCAAAAACTCGTAGTGTCCAAACCGTGTTCGGAATGCAGTTTTAGGTATATTGGCAAGTCGAATACGGACTTGATGATATCCTGACCGCAAGTCTATTTTCGTAAAAATGCGAGCATGAGTGAGCTTATCAAACAACTCATCTACTCTTGGCAATGGGTATTTGTTCTTAACTATAACCGCATTTAAGCCCCGGTAGTCCACGCACATACGCATACTGCCATCCTTTCTCTTCACTAAGAGGATAGGCAAAGCCCATGGTGAATAACTGGGTTGTATAAACCCTCTGCTAAGGTAGTCAGTAAGCTGATGTTCCACCTCAGCAGCCTCTAAATAACTCATACGGTAAGGTGGTTTACTAACAGGTTTACAGCCTGTAGCCACGTCAATGCTATGCTGTACTGATTGTGTCGGCGGTGGAAAATCATTAGGAAATACATCTTGAAATTCCTTTAATAATTTTTGTAATTGACTAGCAACATTTGCTTGTTTAGAATTAGCAATTGGTGGAATAGAGGAGAGGGAAGCATGCGGCGTTGAGGAATGTTCAACAGACTCAATGTTAGAAAGAAAATGAGACAGTGAGTAACACAAGAAAACCTGATCTATTTCATTATCAGAAACAAGCTGCATAAGCTCAGTGGTACAAATCAGTGGTGATGAAGGTATATCTTTTTCTCCTAACAACAACACATGTGCGCCATGGGATTCAAACATCAAGTTGTTGTGCTCATAGCTACGCTTTAGTGATGGTCCTAGGCTATGCAACCACTCCCTACCAAGAACCACATCAGCCCTTTCCATGTTCATAACCTGAAAACAGGTAGAGTATCCTTGTACTTCCAATGGAACAGCTTGGCGTTGAGTATCCCATATTTTAGTATCATATCCATTCATCATTGCAACCTTGTAGTGGTGGGTACTCAGAGTTTGAGACAGTTTGAGTTTTTTCACCAATCCGTAATTGAGAAATTGTGAGTAGCACGTCATCTACCAAGATGCACACGTTGTACCCTTGCAGATATCCGTGCATATGTACTAACTCATGTGGTCCAAAGGTTGGTTTCCACATGGAAGCTATGAGACAACATTCATGCACCACCTCATTGTGTGTTACTTCCACTATAGAGAATCTTGAGGAAGACTCAAGAGACAACAGTTGCACCGTGTGCACTGCTTTCTCCTTTCCCTAAGCATCAGATTTCCCCTTGTGACAATCCTTTTTGCCATGACCTCTTCCTAAACATTAAAAACATAACTTTTCTTTCTTGGCTTTATCAAAATCCTCAAGAGAGAGAGGACCCCTAGACCCCTTAGGTTTTTTAGATGCATCTGAATTAGCAACTAGCAATTTTCTTTTATTGTGCCCATACTGAGTGCATGTATACTAGCAGGCACGTGACTATTATGTGTTTTCTTCTCATCAAGATCATCATGAATATGTGCTTTCACTATGGATTCCTCAAGTGTTTTAGGGTTTTGGGTCTTGACATACTTCTTAAGCTCGGGTGTCAGACCTCGTATGAACCCCCGTACTTGTTGAAAGGTATCTAAGCCTTCCAACTTGAGGATAACGTCCCCATAGTGAGAGATATATTCAAGGAGTGACGGGTATTGGCGCATGGAACATGTGTCCCAAGCCGTCCAATTCCAATCGGCCTCGTTTGTAGGAAAAAATTCCTTGCTAAACATTGCTTCAAAAGCTGCCCAACTTTGTGGTATGATGTTCTTCTCCTTGAGAGACATCCACCATTTGTAGGCTTGCCTTCCAGAGTTAAGCTCGTTCGAAGTACGTCGAAGGCGTGAATTCCATCCCACTTGCTGAGAAAGATATTCACTGCATCCTTATTGCGGTCTCGGTCTTCTCTCTTAAAAATTGGTGGTTTAGTATTCTTTATCAATTCATCCACCTCTTTGGCAGTGAGAGTATGCAACGTATTAGCATTTGGGCCATGCCCTAGATTAGAAATTCCCTGCCCTTGTGTGGAAACGTGCTCATGCATGTGGGTGTCAGCAGGACTCTTAGACTGCTGATGCATTAATTGAATTACTAATGTTGATAGTTTAGTAACATTTTCATTTAAAGCTTTAAAATTTTCATCCATGAATGTCATGCGTGTCTGAAGTGCACGAAATTCTTGAATAGCGAGCAATTCCTAAGTATCTTCTCCTGCCGTAGCGTCGCGGGTACTCTCCTTGAGAGGATCCGCCATCATTGGTAGGATCATGAGTACTTTGCTCAAAATCGAATGTCATATTGATATCCGAATCCATGGCTACACAGTGCGGTGAAAGAAGTACTCAGAAAAAATACCGGATATTGAGATTACTCACAAAGTATAGGAGCCTTGCTAACTCCGTCAAAATCGAGAGTAGTTCGGTGGAAAGTGATTTGAATTGCTCGTCGTTTATGGAATTCCACTAGTTCTTGATAGTCGAATCAATTAGGCTTGAAAGCGGTAATTGATCTCAACAAAAACTTGTACTGCAACTCCACTAAATTGGTTGTCTTGAAATTTTTGAGTTTTTGCGTAATACGTAGAAAATTTTTGTCAGAATGTGCACCGCATACGTCGATGCCGTCCTTTCTGGCCTTTTCGTACTCGCACATAGTGGAGTGGGGCACCCACTGTGGGTACCACCCCTTAAGCTTTAAAATTTTTGTGTATGGCCACTACCCCTAAGGGGGTGGCCGCTCTTCAAGTGGGAAAAAGAGCTTACAGTTGGCTATGGCGCCAAACGGGCAGCACGCAGAGACTTGGAGAGCTTGGGGTGGACGATGCGAAGGCCAAGGGGCTTCAACCATATATTGTCATAAAACTCCGAGCAGGCCCTTGTGCTGCTAATGAGTCCACACGCCGGTGTTTTGGTGCTCCTGCACCCGGTGGCCCTCCCTTTCCAAGCTCGCATGCCCACGGGCTACGTCTTCGTCGACCTCCTTGCTAAGGGGTGATCCCCACTGTGTTAGACCCCGACATGAAAGACTTAAGTGGCTAAAAAGTACCACGCCCTTCCCCCTTTCCCAAAATAGACACAAGCTCTGGTACCAGTGTAAGACAAGGGAAGCTAGAGCCTGAGAGTCCACCACCCAACCACCCATTCTATAGGCAAGCCCCTGGACCTTTGCCCTAGTTGAACTCCCCGTTCCACACCGCCTAGCCCAGCCCTGCCCTTGTCTAGTCCGACCTTGCCGGTGTCCTGACAATACACCATTCTAAATGGTGTCAGTCCAGTGGTGACCTTATAGGCTGTCCTATATGTACAAAGAGCGGTTTGGAGCTTCAAATCCCACTGATGTGGCTCTTTCTGCACAATAATAGTGAGAATAGTCTTGATAGTCTTGTTGTTTCCCTCTGCTTTCCCATTGCATCTAAGATAATATGGTGTTTATTTTTGATGCTTTACTGAGAGTATTTCCATTAGAATGTCCATAGTGTCATTTATAAAGTGTGTTCCTTGGTTAGACAAAATCTCCATAGGACATCCATATTAGCAAACAATATTTTCAAATAAGAATAGAGCAGTGGACTTCGCAGTGTTGTTGGGAATATCCTTAGCTTCTACTGACATAACAAGTGGCCATCAATATATACCTATTTTTCCTTGGAGTAATTTTCTTGAATGGACCCATGAAATCCAGATGCCATTTCATAAATACACCCAGTGGCTGGACTGAAGTTAGACTGAAGTTAGAGAAGTCATATTTGATGCTATGGGTCTGCCCATCCGTTCGCATATATCACATGTTTTACAAAACCTTTTGACATCAGATATTAAAGTTTGCCACCACAATCCAGCCTTCAAAATCTTCTTGGAAGTAATATCAATGGAGATGTGTCCTCCAGAATCCCCATTATGTGCCTCTAATATAACTTCATTCTTCCCTCCATAGGAAAACATCTTCAAAGAACCCCATCTACTCCCAGCCTATAAAGTGATCCACCAATGATGGTGAACTTTAGACTCTTAATAATTAGAGCCTTCTTCTGATTCTGAGTCCAGTTGTCTGGGAATCCTCCCTTGTAAAGAAACTGATATACATCATACAACTCTGGATCAGTTGTTTCTTCAGTTGTTCTCTGAAATAATTTTGCATCCACTGGCTCATCTCTCAAGGATGCCTCAGAGTAGCCATCCATACTCCTGGACACGAAATCAGCACCACAATGGGGTTTTACCGGGCTTATGAAAAATGCAAAATTAAAATTCCATTAGGAACATTATCCATCTTATCAGTTTTCCTTGATTAATGACTTTGTTAATCGAAAATAATAATGCCTGATGACCATATAAAAATAAAATAGCTTGCCCAGAAAATAATGTCAGAATTTAGTAGCACTGAAAACCATTCCTATGGCTTCTCTTTTAGTAGTTGTATATCCTTGTTCAGTCTGATTGAATCTCTGACTGGCAAAATACACTGGATAATCGGTCCTCCCTTCTGGCTGAGCTAATATTGCTAAGATCGCCAGTCCTAAAGCATCTACATGTACATGAAAAATGACATCCCAATTCGGTTGTCGAAGTACTAGCTTACTGATAATAGCATTCTTCAAACTCTGAAAACTCTCCTCACATTCAGCAGTCCAAATGAACTTGTTGGTCTTGTTTGTGAGCTCATACAAAGGTAATGCCTGGGAAGCAAACTTGTGTACAAATATTCTATAAAAATTGATATATCCCAAGAAATAACTTAACTCTGATGCATTGTGGGGTGCCTTGGCCTGTTGGACACAATGTATCTTGTCATTGGCCATTTCTATATCATTTTTAGACACTACATGTCCCAATAGTTGTCCTTTACAGACCAAGAAAACAGATTTGAATGGGTATAAATAGATCGACAATGCTGGAAAAACATTTCCAAAAAAAGTAAATGCTTCTCCTTTGTTGAATATACAATGAAGTCATCCATAAATATGGCAAGGAATCGGTGGAGAAACTCACTGAATATTTCCATCATACATAGTTGGAAAGTTGTTGGAGCATTGCAAAGACCAAATGGCATAACCAGATACATGAATGCTCCCCACTCAATAATAAAAGTAGTTTTACTCCAGTCCTTAGGAGAAATCTGTAACTGGTTATAGCCACTATAACCATCCAAAAAGCTATACATCTCATAACCTGCAATTTCGTCAAGCAACATGTTCATAAAGGGTAATGGAAAGGGATCCTTGCTGGTTTGAGCATTCAGCTTCCGATAATCCACACATACTCTAAGCTTTCTATTCTTCTTAGGCACCACCACAATAGGAAATAACCAGTCACTATTGGCTACTTCAGTAATGAACCCAGCCTTCATAAGGTTATCGATCTCTTACTTGACCTTCTTAGCATAATTTGGATTCATTTAGTATCGGCAACCACACTGGTCAGGCATCTGGTTTCAATGGTATTCGATGTTGACATACCTCCCTTGACATCAGTATGTTCACATGCGAACACATCTTTGTACTGCTGAAACATATGTCGGGCCTTCTCTTTCATCCCTGGATTTAGATGTTTGTTGAATTTGATTAATCTAGGATTTTCCTCAGAACCCAAATTCCATTCCTCTATTTCTTGATCATCTGGAAGCAACCAATTAGCCCACCACCCTTTCTTTGGTTGACTCCTCAGCATAATCCTGAACTGCTATTTTTATTTTTAGTAACTTCTCCAGAGTGTGCTTTTTCAAAAACCGCTGGCGTACTGGAATCAACTGATTCTTCCTGCCTTCCAGTCAGCTAAACTGGTCGTTCTCCAAAGTTCAGTTCAATGAACTGATCTACAAATTTCTTCTTTTGCTTTTCAGCCTGATCTTTGTCCAATAATACTGCATTGAGATCTATTTCGGCTAATGGAAAAATATTCATTTCTACCAGCATCCTCTCAATTTTCTTCACCTTATACTTATGGCAAAGCTCTTCTTGTCGCAACTCCTTTCTTCAGCTCCTAGTGTTGTTTGTCTGAATCTGAATTCTGCTACTAGCACCTTGTATTATCATAGTCTGATTAGCATAGTCGTGAATAGCCTATGCCTTTCACAACCATGGGTGCCCCAGTAGTATCCATTATGCACCTTGCACATCTAATACTAGGAAGCTAGTCTTGAACTTTTCTTTGCCCACCCTTATCTGCATACTCTCTATCATCCCAGTTGCCTGCACAACTTGATGATCCACCATTCAATTTTTAAAAGGTGCTAGTTTCACGTTTGTGATACCCATTCTTTGTTGAAGGTGTGGATATTTACTCCTGCTCCTCCATCCAGTATGACATTAGATAGTGGCTCCCACTTTTTTCTAACCTTGTAATCTACCTATATCACCGGCACTTCATCATCTCTGATAGCAGCCAAGTCAACTGCTCTGGCTTCCCTCTCAACATTCCTTCGCTGTCTAATGAATTTCGCTACTTTAGGCAAAGTTTTTCTTATGTCATCTAGTTCAATTGTGAGTTTTTGAATTCTGTCACAAATATTTACATGAATTCCTTCCTTCTCTTTATCAGAGTTGTTATCAGAACTTGAAGAATCGGGAGTAGTTGCACAGTACCATTCCTCTATTTTGGTGCCTTTAGTGCCTCTTTCAGTGTTTTCTGTTGTTATACCTGATTTAACGCTCCCTAATTCATCCATCAGTCCCTGAACTGCAACCAACATAGTCTCAAGAATCCCAGACCATGACTAATCTAGTTGTGCTTTCTCAAAATATTGGGTTGGTATCTTTTGAATGACTCGAGCATCAAAACTTTATGGTTTCTCTGCAACTTCTTGGCTAAATCTTCTGTGATCTTTGCTGCCAGTTCTCTCTGCTCCTCCCATTCATCAACTAGCTTTTCTTTACCCTTTGTCTTCCACACCTCTCTCTATTGAGCCCATTTGCTACTTTCAAGACTGACTGGTTTTGTCAACACATCTGGAATCTCCTCAATAACCACCCCTTTGTTGCATCTAACTGCTTATATAAGAACTGGCTCTGGGGCCTTCACCTCAGTAGTTGCAGTAGAAGGTGTTTTTGGACACTGAGCTGCAAAATGCCCATACTTTCCACAAGTATAACAGTTTAGGCTTCGGCTCTAGAAACTACCAAGACCCCGGCCCCAGCCAGTACCGCCCTGGTACCTACCACGCCCGGTACCAGTACCACTGGTACTTGATTTCTCCTCTTGGGGTACACTAGTTGTCTCTACTCTGGCTGGTTCAGCATTGGTAAATGCCACTACAGACAAATATTTTCCCTTCTTGAAGTGATGAATACGAATGCCACAGTTGTTCCATAAATGGCCATATGCTTTGCAATAGGTACATTGTGGACATTCATTGGAAAGATGATCTTTAGATTTACACTTTGAACACCAGGTTTCCATTCTTCTTATTGGTTGTCTGGTCTGGCTGATTTTAGCAATCTGCCTAGCCATCTTATCAATCTTTCTGGACCAAGACCCCTTCTTGGCCTTGTCTTTGCTCTTTTCATATGAGCTACTTTTAGAGCTACTGGAGGTCTCAGTGGAAGAACTGCTACTACTAGACCTCCTCTTCTAGTGACTCCTTTCCTTCTTTGCCTGTTGTTCAAGCTTCAGGGCTCGCTGCACCAAATCATTGAATTTCTTTGTTGGTGCGGGCACCTCCTGTTCCCTAAGCTTTTTACTGCGGAACCCATTTAAAAACCATGCGTGCAACCTCTTTTCTGATGGTGGCTCCTATAGTTGCCTTGTTAGCTCCTTGATTTTCTCAACATAACTTCTAACTGATAATTTTTCTTGCTTTATCTTATCCAGTTCATAGAGGATGCCCTCATCTCCTCTGTTGTTTGAATATTCCAGTCGGAAATCTTTGAGCAATTTATTGTATGATCTGAGTTGGCAAGCTGAGTAATGGTAGTACCATTTCCTTGTTGCATCCTTTAGTGTCTGAGGAAAGTATTCCCCCCATTCATCTTCACCAATATTCTTCAACTCGGCATATTGTTCAAAATCTTGGATATGAACATCTGGATCATCTTTCTTTCCACCTTTGAACACTAGAAAATAAATTTTCAATGAAGAGGCATAATCATGTCGGTCAGCATCGTTTCTACCTCTTCTAACCTGAGGAACCTGATTCCTTCTTGAAGACTTATTGTAATGGTCTATATCAGCATCCGAATCAATTTCTTTGTCACTCTTAGTTTTTGTCTCCTCCCTGGATTTTCTACTGGAACTGTGGCAACTACCCTTATTGCCTTTGGCCCCAACATCCCATATCTGTGGTCCGAGAACTTTTGCCTTGTGCTCTTCCCTCTCAGCCCTTCTCCTTCTGGACTGACTGGAGTGCTGAGAGTCCTTGGTCTCATCATCATGACTGTTCTCCTCCTAAGCCTCATTCTCAGTCACCAGGTCATTCTTAGGATCGGAATCTCTTTCTGATTCCTCAGGAATAGGGTCAACACATTGTGATGGTTTACGACCACGACTGGTTTTGGGCGCCATCACTACAACTGAAACTGTGAGAAGAGTTTTCTAGTCAACAAGCAAACAACTCCAACCACCAGGACCACCAAAATGGAATTGGAGTTGATCACTTCAGATAGCCGATTCCACTGTTAGAATTTAGAGCTACTGGTAAGTTGTTAGTTCAGTCAGTGAAACTAGAATAGAGGGTCGAAACTGGACTGAAATAGTTATCTGAACTGAAATAGTATACTGGAATGAGAAACAAACTGGACAACTGAAAAAGTGTTTGTAGTTTCAGATTCATAGTTCAAGAATAACCACTACAAGGTGTAACAAATTGAAGCTCAATTGATTACAGCAGTAATGATTACAAGGTGAAGTTACAAGCGAAGAGATTGTAGCTTAGGAAATACTTGGAAGGCTAAAACCAAGCGAACTAAGAAGTAAGAAGCAAGAATCTCGATTACAATGTAATGGATCCTATTTATAGCCTTCTAGAAGTTATTGTAGTTATTGTCGTGATAATTATATTGATGTGCGACCGATCCACTATTCCGGTTTTCAGAAGACAGTTCGCCCCTGCTGGACTGTCTTCGCCTTCTACAAGCTGGTATGTGGGCCATTCAAACACTGTTTGATCCTTTTTGTACAGTTTCCCTTTTTGGTCTATATAGTGTGCGTATGAATTATGTGTACCATACAAAGCTAACAGCATTCTGTTTGATGTGTCCTTTAGACTCGTGAATGATTGCACGCTTGTGTCAGTGAATGCAGAATCATTTTTAATCCTAATAGTCTTTTCAACCTTTGGTGATATCTCAACACCTTTACTAAGTTCATGTAAGAATTTGGTGTTCAAAAAATCAATTTTAAGTTTTTCAGGTGCCTGTGCATCTTTATGCTGATTTTGAACTTGTCATGTCTTTACTGGTGCTTCTAATGGTAATGCAAAATCATCTGATTATATTAAAAGTGACAAGTTAAATGCACTTACATCAAGATTCACATTTCCAATTTGCTATGTACCTTGGTTGGCAGTTGATGTACCACTATTTTTGGGATTTCTTGGACAATCTTTAGAAAAATGTCCACCTTTTTGTCCAAAATCTGAGCAATACGCCATGACTAGTGGTATTTCATTTGGTTCTGTCATGTCAAGCTCTAGTTGACAAGTCTGCTTCTATGCTGGCCAAGTTGTCGGCCTCTTCTTTTAAAACACTAAGCATCAAGCTGTAGATTGCTCCATCTTGACCTTTGTACCGTCTTTGGCTTGGTTCTCCAATTAGACTGGCTCCTATTGGTTGATCTATTGGATCTTGTAATTCCGGTTCTCGACTATAGATCTGACCATTGTAGTCCACAATGACCCCGATTGCATATGCACCAAATGTATGTTTTGCTGGCTTGTGCAGATTTCTAGATAAACACTTGGGTTGACTTTTTGAATTTCTATCTGCACTTCATCTTTGAGCTTGAAATACCTGGCTCCACTGAAGTTTGTGAACATTTGGGAGTTATCTGAATGTGGATTTACTCTGATCAATAGGATCTTGGTTCATGTGTTTCTTTTGCTGCTCATCAAGTATCTATGGCCTTCTGAATCTGTGTATAAAACTTTATCGCCATTGTAGCCATATAGCCGTAAAATCTGCTCTGTTGCAGTTGTGCATGTGTTGCCACTGCTACTGCTTGCTCTATTGTACTTGAATTCTCAACTCGATTTAAGTCCATGTGGGCTTGTTCTGTAAGAACTGCTTCCTAGCAAACTTTGGTATCAATTAGCAGAATTTCTCCTAGTTGGTTTTGATAAAACTGCTTGTGCCAAAGCACTTTTGTGGTTGACTGCTCTTCAGACTCACAAGAGTTGATTAACTCTAGCTTGAAAGTTTCAAAATTGATTTAACCTCTGAATAGCCTAATCTGTTATCCACCATGATTTGTGCTTCTGTTCATCCGATTAGAAGCCAATTGTCAATGCAATTGCTTGCACTACCCAATTTATAGCGTGCAATACATTCACTTCTAGCTTCTTGACTGAATTGTGGTTGCACTTTTCAAACTCGAACACGAAATTTGTTTCTGTTGCTCACAGCTTCGAGTTGGTCGGTTTCAGTTGTTCTTCTGCTGATTTGGTTCACTTTGTGCGGTGTGCTACAATGCTTTGCTTTTTGGCTTTTGATTTGCTCGTGGGTGATTTCTTTCGGCGTTGCGTGTGATTTTGCTTTTTTGCTTCTTTTTGGCTTTTTTGGATCTTTCGATGACTTTCTTTTTATTTTTCTTAATTTTTTATCAAATTTTGAATTTTTTAACTTTTTGGTATTTTTTATGTTTCTTTATGATTTTTTTGAGAAGGTTTTGATTTTTACATAATTTTTTTGTGAATTTTGGATCTTTTTTGGATTCTTTTGAAGGTTTTATGAATTTTCTAATTTTTCTCATGAATTTTAGATTTTTTTTGTGATTTATTATGTTTTTCCGATTAGTATATGATTTTTTATGGATTTGTTTTGAGTTTTTCTGAATTTTTTCAAAAAAACTTTATTTGTCTGTGACTTTTTGGTTTTCTTTATGAATTTTTTGTGAGGTTTTTAATTTTCTTTGTGAATTTTTAATGTTTTTTTTTAATAGTTGAATTTTTTGGTTTTTAATTGTTTTTATGGATTTTTTTGTGATTTTGATTTTATATATATATATATATGTATATATTTTTATTTTTATTTTTTGAAATGGATTTTTAATGGGCTTTTGTGATTTTTAAAATCCTTTTTCTAAATTTTTTTATTATTATTTTGTGAATTTTTAAAATTAAGTTAAACTAACCTAAGCTAAGCGAACTAGCATAAGGTCTCATCTAACTAACCTAACCTTAGCTAACCTAACCTAACCAAGGCTAACTAAACTAACCAACTTAAACTATCTAAAGCTAACCTAAGGTGACCTGGCGGGCTGGTAGAGGCGGGACAGCGGCGCGTAGGGTTGACTTGCGGTGTTAGCGCTTTCAACGGCTAGTTGAAGGCAGGTGCGTGGTAGCGGGACAGCGTGGCAGCGGGTCAGCAGGGCGGCAGGTCAACAGGCACACGCGTGCAGCGCGTTTGACGACGAGAACCAACAGTGCCCATTACAAAGTTTGGCAGGGGAGATAGAGTCACGAGTGTGTGTGTGTGTGTGTGTGTGTGTGTGTGTGTGCGCGTGTGCGTGTGCGTGTGTGTGTGTGTGTTAATAAAAACAAAGGGAAGCGCGTGCGCATGACAGTAGGGCAGCGGGCGCAATAGAAGACAGCAAACGCGTACAAAAAGGGTAGCGCGTGCAGGTCAGAGAGAGAGAAAGCGACCTGGGCTGCAGAATCGGGCCCGGACTAGCGTGGGGCAGAGAGAGAGAGAGAGAGAGAGAGAGCAGGGGAGTTAGTGAGAGAGTGAGGGGTTAGAGAGAATTTTTAATAATGGCGATGAGGAGGCGGTGGGGAGGAGAGAAAAAGTTAGAGAGAGAGTGAGGGTGTGGGGTGAGTTCACATAGAGAGGGAAGAAGAAGAAGAGAATTTTAATTTCAACAAGTACTATCGCAAAAGATCGTAAAGATCTAGTCAAAAGTTTTATGTGCCGCAAGGCACGAGCGTCGAAGCTCGAACCGGCATTTTATTAATTTTTTATTTTCAAATTTCCAAAAATGTTAAAAATAGGTCGAAAATTAGCCAAAAACGCTAAGATTCACCCGAAAATTCCAAAATCCCAAAAATCGCCAAAAAATCCAAAAAATTCTAGAATACTTAAAAAATCATCATCATTTACAACCGAACATTTTCGATACGCAAAAGCACACCAGAATTAGCAGATTTTTATAGAAAATGCCAAATTCGACAAAATCGTCAACCTGGCCCCCAAAAATAGCAAAAAGCTCAAAATTTGGTGAATAAAGGCCCAATCGCGCTCAAAACAATGCCGAAAAGACACATTCAAAACAGCTCGTAAAGATCGTAAATATCAATTTTTTATGAAATTAAGCAAAAATTAATGCAAAATTAGCAAAAAATTACAAACCTTATCCAAAAAATACCCTAAAACTTTTCCACACATAGGGAAATAGTGCAGCCAAATAAAATCACTGAAATCACATCAATTGAATTGCCAAACAATTTCATTAATAAAATCAAGACTAGGCAATTAAACCGACATAATTAGGTCAAAATTTGACGCAATTGAAGTGTGTAAATCCCCGTTTTGAGCTCAAAAACACAACAATTAACCATTAAACACATCAAGTATGCAATCAAAAAATGAATCAATCATGCACATTAAACGCTTTTTATGCATACACACACACACACAAATAATTGGCAATTTTTACCAATCTTTAGGTGCGCACACAAAAGGGTAAATTTTGTCGAAATTGCAATGTGATTTTGTAAATCATTAATTGGACATTACCACAACACAAATCAATCATCACAACTGAAAAATCATTAAGCACACATTGATTTTTAGGTGCACAAACATGGGCAAAATAGTGCACACACCTAAAATTAGGTATACACACACTCAATTAGAATGCACACACACTTTATTTTAGTGCATAAAAACTTGCAATTGACCATCCAAGCATGCAATTAACTCAATTAAGCACACAAATAGTAATGCACATTCACCAATTAGCAATTGAAACTTGTCAAATTCATACGCCACCAAATCTTAAAAATTTCCGCATTACGACGGCATGAAAACGAACAATCGAAAAAAATTCAATCCAACATAGCATCAACATTGCATTGCATCAAAATTACATTGCATCATGGTGGGATCTCTATACAGTTCTACACATATTTAATTTCTAGGGAGATTGAGAATACCACCTTGATTACCTTTCCATTGAAGATCGATTGAACGGTTGAAAGCTCCAATCCTTCAAAGAAAATTAGTAAGTTAGCAAAAATTAGTGAAATTAGCAAGGGGTAAGTGTGAAATTAGAGTGTGTTAACACACAATTGGTAAGATACGGTGACATATAAGGAAATTATGAACACATTGCTTCATGCACACACATCCAAAATCCACAAAAACATAAACACACAAGTGAAATTAGTGAGGAAACACATCCGATTATGCTACAATTACACTAGCGTAGGCTATCATCCCCGGTAGCGGCACCAAATGTTGGGGGTACCATCGTTGCAATAGCTCCAATGACCAACAAAATTACCAATCTGGAGGGATGAGCTACCCGGCTAGGGTATGGAAACACTCACACAATTAGTGAGCTAATCATGGCAACACAAATGGTTAGCTCTATGAGGTGAGCTTCTCGGCCTATGGAGGAGCTAAGCCACAATGAAGAGCAATCTCTACATCCACTTCTCTTCACCTCTAATCAACCTAATCACACACACTAATGATTGCAAGACGCACACAACACTAATCCTATCATGCAACAACTAATCGCAAGCACACACACATAGATCTATCGAGTACCACACTCCAATCAAACCTACATGCACACACAAGCAAGAGAGGGAAATCACACAAGCTAATCTAAGTATCATAGGCAATCATAAGAAGCATGAGAGAGGCATAATGAAAGAGAATGAATCATTGATTAGTGTTAATCAAGTCTCATGAGCAAGGAGAAGCTCAAGAACTCCATAGGCACACACCTCAAGAGCTCTTACCAAAGAGTGCTCTCAACAGATGAGCTTGAGAACCCTAATTTCCTTTACACACTGCCTTATATACCTAGGGTAAAAATATGCAATGTCCGGGTGACCTGTTCTTTACAACTTGGAACTCCCATTGAGCCTGTAATACATTAAAACATTACAATGGCTTGAAATAAATCAGGAATTTACAATATGTGACCATATTGGAAAAATGTGGAAAATGTGTAACTCCAATCTTTACTGCTTCTTTGTATTCATCCTCAATGTGCATTCGTAGGTCTTCGGTCTTTAGCAGCTTCTGTTAACTCACGTTGACTCACTTAACAGGGCACTTGGAGGAAGTTAAGAGAGCATGAAGCCACAAGAAATACTTCTAACATTATGCTATTCTTTAAAGAGCATTTAAAGACAGATCCTAATCTTGCTCAATGATCACTCATTGCACTAATTACGTCGTCCTTTTCTTCGGCTTTAACATTTTGAATATTACTATTGATTATTGTAAATGATTTTTCATCTGGAATTTTAACTTGAACCATCCATCTGTAATAAATCGTGAATGTTTGTTCACATAAGTTGCAATTCATTTGGATGGACTATCTATAGTCAATCGAGTTGTCTACTATATAGCTGAAGTATTTGCACCAATTATCTATAATTGGGCTAAGGGGGGAAACTTTTTAAGATTGTGCTAAATGGATTGAGTATCTATAATAGAGTTCATTGGGATAAATGTTCGTAATTGATTTCTTTAAATATCTTGATATCTTTGGCTTTACGTGGTCTTGTCACAGATGATAAACACTTTGAACTGAAGAGTTGTAGAGTAGTTTTTTGAGAGAAAAATGTTTGCCCAGGATATTTAATATATGTCTATTTGGAAATTGCAGTTTTGAGGCACCATGGGTGAACAAGAGCAGACATGTGACTCACATGCAGTACCAACAAATCAACACCAAGCAGATGCTAATGCTTTTCAATGCATGAAATCTCTAGCACATGGCATGACAGTGCAACAAGCCACACGCACACCTCGTCGACTATCAAACTGGGAAAATCCAAAACACGGGCAATGGAAATACATCAACAAAGAAATGACCAAGGAATGATCAAGACAATGAAGTGATATCTCACCTCAATGTCCTTTGTCCTTGAGTGAAAGGCTAAATTCTTTGCAAAATGTATGGCACTTTGACTGTCACTGTACAAGAAACAACTGTCTTGCTTGTATCCAAGCTCCTCCAAGAATCTGTGAAGTCACAAAATCTCTTTGCTTGCCTCCGTCATTGCTACATATTCTACTTCCATGGTAAAAAGTGAGACCACTTTCTGTAGCTTTGAAGCCCAACTTATTATTGTGCCTCCAAATGTGAAGAGGTATCCAGTAGTGCTCCTTCAAGTGTCTTTGTCACCTTCCATGTTTGCATCATCATACCCTTGCAAGAAAATGTCGGTTCCTCCAAAATGCAAAGCATTCATGGTTGTCCCCTTTAGATGCCTAAGTATCCACTTTGTTAGGAAATAAGACGTAGCTAAATAGATAATTGAGTAGATTACTTAATGGAGAGAGACAGATTTACATACACGAGATTATAGAGTAGAGTAGAGAGAGAGAGAGAGAGTACACACGATATACGTGGTTCACCCAATGTGGGCTACGTCCACAGGAAAGCAGCCACTCAATGGCTTTAGTACTTCAAAACAAGAAGTAGTTTACAAAGGGATTATACCCTTAATGGAGCTCCCGCCTTGCTTCACTCTCACCACCTCACACTCACCTTGTTGCATCAACTTCACACTATGAAATGTGTGTAGAAATGGCCTCCTTTTATAGGCCAAAAGGGCTGCCCTCTCTTATGAGAGACAGCCATGTGTAGCCGCCCTTGTGCGAATAAGTCCAAATCGGGCCCTCCAATCCGCCCATGTGTGGCCGCCCTTGAGAAGACAAGTCCGCTTTTGAATTCGGCCACCGGTCATTGAATTCGGCCACCAGCCACCGGCCATTGACTTCCGGCCACTGGCCATTGACTTCCGACCACCGGCCATCGGCCATTGACTACCGGCCAACCGACCGGTTGTTTTCCGACCACTTTCCGGCCGCCGTCCGGCCATAATATTTCGGCCATTGATTCTTGTCCGTGAAAATTTTGGTTTTCGGTGAGTGATTTTCCTTCACGCACGATGGCTTCTCCTCATAATGGGGGCCTTACAAATGTGCGCTTTTACCACAGAAAATTACAAGGGTAAATCAGGCTCCATACTTAACAATCTCCCACTTGGAGACTGATCTCCAAACCAAACCTGTGACTGCTTTCCTTCTGGCTTCTTATCCTTGAATGCCGATTGAAGATGAGCAAAAGCTCAACTTCTCCTTGTTGACCACCTTTGTAAACATGTCTGCAGGATTTTCACTTGTATGCACCTTTCCTAGCTTTAGTTGTCCCTCTTCCAAAAGAGTGCGTATGAAGTGATATCTCACCTCAATGTGCTTTGTCCTTGAATGAAAGGCTGAGTTCTTCGCAAGATGGATAGCGCTTTGGTTATCACTGTACAAGACACAATTGTCTTGTTTGAATCCAAGCTCTTCTAAGAATCTGTGAAGCCACAGAATTTCTTTGCTTGCCTCCATCATTGCTACATACTCTGCTTCCGTGGTAGAAAGTGAAACCACTTTCTGCAGCTTTGAAGCCCAGCTTACTGCTGTGCCTCCAACCGTGAACACATAGCCAGTAGTGCTCCTTCGAGTATCTTTGTCACCTGCCATATCTGCATCAGCATACCCTTCTAGAAAAATATCAGTTCCTCCAAAATACAAAGCATTTGTTGTTGTCCCTTTTAGATACCTAAGTATCCACTTCACAGCTTGCCAATGCTCTTTACCTAGGTTGTCCATGAACCTACTCACAACTCCCACTGCATGTGCAGTGTCTGGCCTTGTCCAGACCATAGCATACATTAGAGAACCTACCGTTGCAGCATATGGAACTTTAGACATATAGGCTATCTCCTCTTGTGTCTTTGGACACATATCCTTCGTTAGTTTAAAATGACCAGCCAAAGGTGTAGAAACTGGTTTTGCATTTTGCATTGCAAACCTTTCTAGTACCTTCTTGATGTAATCTTCTTGAGATAGCTTTATTGTCTTCTTCGTCCTGTCCCTTGATATTTTCATACCAAGTATCCTCTTTGCAGCACCTAAATCTTTCATTGAAAAAGATTTGGACAGCTCCTCTTTTAGGTCTTTGATGTCCTGCATGTTAGCACTTGCAATCAACATGTCATCAACATACAACATTAGGATGATGAATTTCCCATCTCCCAAATTCTCCGTGTAGACGCAGTGATCCGAGTTGCATCTTGTGAATCCATGATCCAACATCCATCGATCAAACTTCAAGTACCATTGTCTTGATGCTTGCTTTAAACCATACAAGCTCTTCTTTAATCTGCAAACCATTTTCTCCTTACCTTTTACTTCATACCCCTTTGGATGAAGCATGTAGATTTCCTCCTCTAAGTTACCGTGAGGGAATGCCGTATTTACATTCATTTGCTCAAGATTTAGATCATGAGCAACCACAAGGCTTAAGACAAGCCTAATTGAGTTCATTTTTACAACAGGAGAAAATATTTCATTGAAGTCAATACCTTTCTTTTGAGAAAAACCTTTTACCACAAGCCTAAACTTGTACCTTTTCTTCCCACCTTCTTCTTCCTTTAGCTTGTACACCCATTTGTTTTGAAGTGCCCGCTTACCTTTAGGCAACTCAACCAACTCCCATGTTTGGTTGCGATGTAGTGAGTCCATCTCCACTTGCATGCTCTTCGTCCATTCTTCTTTGGATTCATGTTGCATAGCTTCTTCATATGATTCCGGCTCTCCAGAATCTGAGATCAAGAGATGGTTGAAGGAAGGAACAAACCTTTCTGGAGGTCTACTTGCTCTTGTAGATCTTCGGGGAATAGGTTGAGGCTCCTCATTTGGTTGACGTTGTTGCACATTGTCACCGTTTGCAGTTCTTGAGTCTTCCCCGTCCTCAAGCTCCATGTACTCATCACCTGTTTCTTTTGTTTGTTTTCTTTCCAAGTAATCTTTTTACATATTTTGTTCGTTAAAAATTACATCCCTAATCCTTAAGATTTTACCATCTTCAGGATTCCATAGGAGATACCCAAAGTCTCCTTCTCCATAGCCAATGAAGAAACACTTTTTGGACTTTGCATCTAACTTTGATCTTAGGCTTCTATCTATGTGCATGAAAGCCTCACACCCAAACACTTTGAGAAATGCATAATTCATCGGTTTACCTGTCCATGCCTCTTCTGGAACTCCCCCATCCAATGCCGTTGAGGGTGACCGATTGATTAAGTACACAGACGTACTTACAGCTTCCGCCCAAAGCTCAAACGGTAGGCCTGCATGTAGCCGCATGCTTCGTGCTCGTTCCATGATTGTCCTGTTTATCCTTTCAAAAATCCCATTTTGTTGAGGTGTCCTTGGGGTTTTCCTTTGCCTCCGAATGCCATTGCTAGCACAAAATCTTTCAAAATCTTGGCTGCAATATTTGCCTCCATTGTCGGATCTAAGGCATTTAACCTTGGTACCTGTTTCATTCTCCACAAAGGCTTTCCACCTTTGAAATATGGAAAATACATCGGATTTATTCTTCATGACATAAACCCATGTTTTTCTAGTCGCATCGTCTATGAATGTTACATAGTACAATGAGCCACCAAGTGATGGTGTACTTGCAGGACCCCAAACATCATAATGAACCAACTCAAGTTTTTTATTTTTTCTTTCATTTCCTGATTTTTGAAATTTTACCCTCTTTTGTTTACCATAAACACAATCTTCACAGAACTCTAAGACCACTTCTTTCAAACCTGATAGAAGCTTCTTTGTTTGAAGGATTTGCATTCCTTTGGCACTCACTTCCGTAGTTGCTGCACAAGCTGAAGGTTGCGTGCTAACAGTACACAAGTAAAGTGTACCGACTTTTTCACCCTTGGCAACCACCAAAGATCCCTTTGAGATCTTCCCCCGTTTGTTTCCGAATGCAATGTTGTGACCTTCATCGTCCAATTGTCCTGTAGAGATCAAATTTTTGCGAAGAGAAGGAACATGCCTAACATCTTTAAGATTCCATTCATTTCCGTTAGCAGTTTTGACAGAAATTGTACCTTTGCCGACAATCTCACAAGCTTCATCATCTCCCAAGTATACATACCCAAAATTACCTTTGGAGTAGTCTTGGAAATGTTGCTTGTGTGGTGTCGCGTGGAATGAAGCCCCGGAATCTACTATCCAGGAATTAGACACATTGTCTAATGAGAGAATTAGAGCATCTTGCTCTACTTTACCTGCCACATTGGCCTCCGATGTTGGCTTGTTGTCTTGAGACTCTGTCTCCTTCTTCTTCTTGGACCAGCAATCCTTCTTGACGTGGCCTTTCTTGCCGCAGTTCCAACATTCAAGAACTGACTTTGTGCGTGACTTGCTCCGCCTTGAGCGATCAAGACCCTTTTGGTTTTTGAACCTCTCCTTAGGCCTTCCTCTTGTTTCCACTGATAGTGCAGCACTTGATGATTCTCCTGTGCTTCTCCTTCGCATTTCATCGCTTAGGAGAACACCCACAATATCATCAAACTTAAGAGTATTTGTGCCAGAGATAGAATTACTTACAGCCATCACAAGGCTGTCCCAACTATCCGGTAGAGATGATAGTATAAGGAGAGCTTGCACTTCGTCATCGAAATTGATTTTCACTGATCGAAGTTGACTTATGTTTGTGTTAAAGTCATTTAGGTGTTCTGCAACTGAACCATTCTCTGCCATCTTTAGATTGAACAAACGCTTCATAAGAACTACCTTATTGGATGCCGATGGTTTCTCGTAGAAGTCGTCAAGTGACTTCATCAAGTCCTC
This sequence comes from Adiantum capillus-veneris, assembly GCF_014529385.1. Classification (NCBI taxonomy): domain Eukaryota; kingdom Viridiplantae; phylum Streptophyta; class Polypodiopsida; order Polypodiales; family Pteridaceae; genus Adiantum; species Adiantum capillus-veneris. Next base: position 80,105,980 of record NC_140955.1, on the reverse strand, counting down.
CGTGGTCTTCATCTCTGAAACATTCAAGGCCACCATTGACGCCAAGCTTAACCGGATTGTTCCCAATGCCTTTCGATCAAGGACAATCCATGCTTCATCTGCCATTGTTGCGGGCTTCTTCGCAAGACCGCCTAGTGGCAAATAGAGGTCCTTCTGGTAGAGATAGTCTTCAATATGCATCTTCCAATGTTGGTAGTTTTTGCCGTTGAACTTCTCAATCTTGAGCTTCCCTTCCTCCGCCATAACTCCCACTCAATTCAAGGAACTCTTTCCTTGAGATAATTTAGCTACGAGAAAACCTTGCTCTGATACCAATTGTTAGGAAATAATACGTAACTAAATAGATAATTGAGTAGATTACTTAATGGAGAGAGACATATTTACATACACGAGATTATAGAGTAGAGTAGAGAGAGAGAGTACACACGATATACGTGGTTCACCCAATGTGGGCTACGTCCACGGGAAAGCAGCCACTCAATGGCTTTAGTACTTCAAAACAAGAAGTAGTTTACAAAGGGATTATACCCTTAATGGAGCTCCCACCTTGCTTCACTCTCACCACCTCACACTCACCTTGTTGCATCAACTTCACACTATGAAATGTGTGTAGAAATGGCCTCCTTTTATAGGCCAAACGGGCTGCCCTCTCTTATGAGAGACAGCCATGTGTAGCCACCCTTGTGCGAATAAGTCCAAATCGGGCCCTCCAATCCGCCCATGTGTGGCCGCCCTTGAGAAGACAAGTCCGCTTTTGAATTCGGCCACCGGCCATTGACTTCCGACCACCGGCCACCGGCCATTGACTTCCGACCACCGGCCATCGGCCATTGACTACCGGCCACCGGCCAACCGACCGGTTGTTTTCCGACCACTTTCCGGCCACCGTCCGGCCATAATATTTCGGTGAAAAGGAATATTCCGTCGGGAAAAAAAAAGTCTCGGGGGCCTCCGCCCCCGAGGCCTCTAAAGTTGCCCTTGATTCTTGTCCGTGAAAATTTTGGTTTCCGGTGAGTGATTTTCCTTCACGCACGATGGCTTCTCCTCATAATGGGGGCCTTAGAAATGTGCGCTTTTACCACAGATAATTACAAGGGTAAATCAGGCTCCATACTTAACACACTTTACAGCTTGCCAATTTTTTGTAAAGAAATCATAAAAATCAAATTTTGATGAATAAAGAGCATAAAGTTGGTTTTGGTATACATGTGTACTAAGTCTTATCTCTCCTTGTCTTATTTTTAGATAGATCTTCTTAACCATCTAGATGAACTCCCAAGTCATTTTGCATGAATATCTATTTCAACTATGTGGTTGGATTCAATGTTTATCGGGAAGTTTAAGTGGTTCAATCTTCAAAGGGACTAGAGATTACCTTGTTCCAAACACTTACGTAGCATGGGAACTATATGTCAAAGCACAATGTGAACATCGGAGCCAAGTGCCCAGTAGGTACATGGTTGACCCATAGCTTTGTGACAAGGAGAAGATTCAAGAGGGCAAAAATCAAAGTATACGGATATGTTATTTATCATAACATGTGATCACTCTTGGATATACCAAGACGGAAATCATCCTTAGTAAGAAGGCACTCATGCTCAACCAAATATGGCTTCTGTGAGAAATTCATAATCCGAGTATGGAAGATGTTAAATAGTGCCAGCCAAAATATGTCAATACTCAGGGAAATGACTCGAATGGAGACTCTTTGAGGTTGTCAATCCTCAAGAAGTGAACCTAACAAGAAAACGCAACAACTCAACAAGTAAATCACCACTCAATGATCAAAACAATTTCATATGTTCTTTCTCACTGCTCTAAGTCACCACGTAATTTCTTCGACCAAACGGACTCAGATCGTCATGAAACTTTAAGGGAAGCTTCAATAGACCTAAAGGGACAAGTTTGCAAAGTCTCGTTGCAATCTGACAAGGTACACGGATTGTGATCCATCATGACCCATCATAGAAATTGCCTTTGATCAGCCCCCTGAACCTCTTATGGTCAAAATGTCAAAAAATAATCGTTAAGTGTTGGGGTATAAAGCCCAATGTGGTCGCCCAGGTAAGTGGGCGGGCCGCCAGGTATGTACACATATTCTTTTGTAAAAACCTAATAAGAACTCACTATGCTCTACACATTACAGTAGAGAGATTTCACCATATCGTCGTGCTCTTCTTCTCGCACTCTCTCTCGCGTCGCACTTTCGCTCGTACTCCTTCATTAAGCACTCAAATCTGAAATTAAGGTTCACAAACTTGTAGTCACAAACCACAACAAAAGTGAAAATGCATATACTTAACTGAAAGAGCATGGAAAGAGAAACATAATGCAAGTTTTGAAATTGAAAAAGGATTAGCCAATCATTTGTTATGATGATTACAGTTTGGAGTTGCTTATCCCAAACAAAGAAGACTTTGGGAATGGGCTCCAAACAGTAAACTCTACTAGCTGACCAAATTTCATGTCCAAAAGAGATAGAACATGGATCATGACCCATGCCTCCCATCAGAGAATTGGGATAGAAACCTAGGCACTCTATAGTAGAGACCTATAGAAACATACTTCCCGAAACAAAATTGCAAAAAAAAATCCAAGAGTAGACCAAAAGGGCCAAAAACAACTCATAGTAAAAAACCGCAAGTCAGACATAGGTTTTGACTTTCAATTGACCTAAACCAATTCAAATCACATCAGAAGTATATATCTGATGTCAAGGTACCAAGTGCAAGCTTTGGGAAAGGTTTCATCACATTTCGTGAGTGAGGAGAGTTGTCAGAGCACAAGATGTTCTATGTTTCTACATACACTCAAGGGGAGGGGACACCCACACAATCATGCTTGATGAGTATGGACAAAGTTATTTGCAACTAGACTTGAGAGAACTTGAGAGTCATACATATTTTGGAGTCCCACTCCATCATTATTATATCATTCCCAGCACCATCATACCTACTATGTCAGAGACTAGACTAGAGACAAGAAGGTTGAGTCTAAAAAGATCAAGAATTACTAATTCAATTAGCCAAGAATTTTTTTTGCTTAGATTGATGGGATCCTTGGGTTCCAGGGTTTTGATGACTACACATAGGAGCAATGAAGCTCCTAGCACAATACATACAGTGAGAGATTTGATTACCTTGACGAGAGAGAGAGAGAGAGAGAGAGAGAGAGAGAGAGAGAGAGAGAGAGAGAGAGAGAGAGAGAGAGAGAGAGAGAGAGAGAGAGAGAGAGAGAGAGATATGTGTGTCACCTGAGGAGAGAAACATAGAGAGAACTCTAATTGGAGCTCCTAATAGAGGTTACAAGGTGAGAGATTTCCTAGCAAGAGAGATAGGACTAGTTGGAATGGTAAAAAAAATGTAAAAAATGTGACCATCTCAGCTAGCTAATGTCTTTCCAAAAGGTACAATGGATCGGGAGATCCATATGCTCATGTTTCACTCTTTAAACAAGTTTTGAGAGCTAATATATTACGGATTTCCACACTCAATTTGAAGGAATTGGGATGAAACTGGAAGGAACGGCCTTGACATGGTTCCAACCTTGAGTAGAGGAGATTTTTCTAATTAGCACTAGATTGGTAAGAAGACACTTTCATGTCCTGTTAACCAAGCAATTTCCTAGAATTATTGTAGGAGATGCTAATTTGGTTTTTGAACGTTTGATATTCACAAAGATAGCTTATGAGCTTTAAAAAACTTGGAATTCATTAGGAAAAATATGAACCCCAAAAGGGCCCTTTAGCTCAAGGGGTGATTAAGCATGGACCGATAGGAAGAGGGTGGTGACCACAGCTATACCCTCTCAAAAGGTAGGGTAGTAGGGGGCATGGGGGCCTATTTGTTCCTCTCATTATAGCTTTGTCCCCTAGAAAGAAAGAGAAGGGGGAAAACATGGGGGGGGGGGGGGGGGGTTGGGGGTCCCTCCATTTTTATGGGCACCCATAAAGTAACCCTAAAATTTCAATTTTAAAAAAAAATCTTTAAATCTCACTTTTCACTCTCCAAAAGCTATCCTAACCAAATAAATGGTCAAAAAACTATCTTCTCAAGACCAAAATCTGCATTTCTCAACAATACCCTCTATTCTATTTATTCTCTCTTCTCTTTCTCCTTCTGCCTCCAAGATTTCCATAGCTACAGCACATGAGGAAGCTTTCCATAGCTGCACTACTTGTCTCCCCCTTTCATCTACACTATCCCTTTGAACTACTTCTTCTCCCCTTGCTCCCCATTAGCCACTTCTCCCCCTCCTGCCAAGCTTTCCATAGCTGCATCACAAATGGAAGCTTTCCATAGTTGCACTACATGTCTCCCCCTTTCATCCACACCATCCATTTCAACTACTTCTTCTCCCCTTTGTTTCCCATTCAACCATTCCTTCTCATTTTATTCCTGAAACAACAGGCCTCTCTCTCTAACACCACAACTCTTCTTCTTTTGGTGCTACCATGTCAACCCCTTCCACTTCAAGGAAGCCAAAGGATGAGATAGAGGCGCTTTGCTTGCATAACGCTAGGGATTCTAATGGGGAATGCGTGCCACAGGTGTTTTCTAAAGGATCTTGGATCATTCATGCAACCTGCAGCTATCGGGCCTCATCGAGTTCAAAACCGTGGCAACCTTGACGAACATTGGAAGGGGAGATTTCTTGGTTTCAAAAACCATAGAGTCAATGGAATAGTGGCCATTGTTCAACACGTGTAGGCTTGGCGTTCCATGCGCTTGAGGAATGGAAAGAGATTTCCGAATACATTGTAAGTCGTAAAACATTGTTGGTTGTTGACTGTAAACGCTTGTTATTTGTTTTTTATTTAATAGTTTTTGGTGTTTTCATAGATATATTCCCATCCGACCTTGTTGAGGAACAACCAATCAAGAGTCTCATAGGAACCTTCAACTCTCTTTGTGTGGACATTGGTGTTATGATGCTTCCCAACTCGCCACCTTCGATTTTTCCTACAATGCAGAATCTTCTTCTACTCACACATGTATGTAGTGCCGGCCTTGAAGGATCGATATGGTAAGATCATTGTTGTTGACAAACCTTTATTAATGAGTCTGAAATGGCCACAACCCGATGCGTGGTCACTTTTTTCAATGAAGAAGAAGATGCTTTTGGATATTTTGTCCTCATTAAAATTTTAAAAGGCTTCCAGATTAGTAGGGCTTAGTTGCTGCTTCCCCGTGCATGTTTTTGTACATCTGTTCAAGACATTGCCATTCTGTGTCACACCTACTATGTTTTGTAGAAAGAATATCATGTGTGAAGCACTAAAATTGGTATTTGGAGATAATTGGGGAATGGTTGAGCGAGTGCACCAAGGAGATAAATACAAGTGTAAGGTGGGCACTTCAGGTATAGGGATACGATATTTGAAAGTACGCACTACTTTGTACTTACGTTTTCACTATGAGTGTTGGATGTGTAAGAGTGGAAAGTGGATACCCTTACAATCTAGTGTTGCTAATTTTGTGACATTTGACATGCCCATTACTTTGTCAAATGGTGTTTCTGAGATTGTGCAAGTCAGTGAACATTGGACACTCACCAACATACGGGAACACTTGATTATCTTGGGCTACAAAGAAATCAAAGATGCTTACTTTCGTCTCAATCGATAAAAGGTCAATTTAGTTTATATGTTGTCTACATGTGCCAATTGTTAGTTTTATTAAAAGCATTTTTGTTGTTTCAGATTGGTAGGCGGATGGAGGCAACCATGAAAGTGCAAGAGGAGTGGAGGGTTGACGGTGCAATGTCTTTAAGTTGATCTGATAGATCAAATGTAACCGGCTCTAATGCCACATTATAAAGCCTTCTAATTAATGGAAATTCAAAACCTTTTTTGTCATTATAGTATCAACTTCATTGGTTAAGTTTTTTAGACTTTGTTTGGGTGTTTGTGTGCGCACCCATGTGTGTTTGTATGTATATCAAAGAGTTGTGGGATGGTGTCTTTTTCTACAGAGGGGGGGGGGGGGGGGGGGGGGGGGGGGGGGAGGGGGAGGGGGAGGGGAGGTATATAAAGGGGAGGGGGATTCTTGTTTTTCTGTCAACACTTGAGAGAGACAGAAAGAAGACACACACACACACACACACAAAGATCCATGGCAACACATGCTAGCGCATCCTCCTCCCACACAGCAGCAGTGTCGGAAGAGACACACACCCGCCTTTTGTGGTTTCTTCTTGTCTTAGAGAACACTAAATATGTTGGATGCAGTGATCTTCACGGCTTCTTTACCCGCACAGTGGACTTACAAAAAACCATGCAACTCCATAATGACACTTTTCACGACATCATAGAGTATATGCATGCGCATATACTCAAGTATGCTGTGAACTTTCAAGACAACGTCATGCTGTGGTTGCCATGTGATCTGCTTCGCTGCATCCACAAGGGCGACACATCATTTTCAAAGAGACTAGCTTACTTTGAAGCGATTGCTGAAGTGGCGAACCACTTCCGTCAAGTGAGAAAGGAAGTTGCAGACTCCTTCAAGATGTGCAAAATTGGGCAATCTTTCTTGTCCAATATTGCCACTCTCTTCTTCCTCGTCAATGAGAAGCCCTCCTTGGGGGAGAGGGAGATCTCGCATTTGGTAGTGGGTCGGGTGCTGGCGGATTGTAAAGATCCCAAGGCCGCGCCTATAGATGTCCAAAGTGAGCAAATACTGCAAGCTACCGAATATCCCCATGGCTTGAAAGAAGCAATTTCAGTGAGAGAGTAGATTGCTGGCACCTTCAAGGTGCCCGACCCCGAGTGTCGTGACCCTGTTGCGATTCTCGAAGTGGAGATTAGCCGTCTTAGCAACATAATTATAGAAGATGAGGAGTATTTATTCTTACATGATCTTGAAAAGTCTTTTGGTGTCTGACTAAATGAGTGTCTTAGCCTCAGATGCACCAAGATGGAGTACCCCTTGATCCTACACCAGAAGCTCTAGATGACAAGCTGCTTCCATTGGGGGAATTTGTTGCTACACAATTGTACTAGTGGCAGTGGATATTCTCGCTGCAGAGCAAAGCAAAGTCACAGACGAGGAGTTCGTTGCCACACAAGCCAAAGTTGTTGCCAAACAAACTCCTATCCACCCCAATTTGCCTGGTTCGCAAATGTTACCATATACATGTGGTAGTGATGTGTGTGAACACACTAGGACTGTCGGGGCATCTTTTGCCTCTTTAGGAGGTTTTTTCCCCTGAGCATTGTATATACGCCCATCACTCTAAGGCTATCAATTTTTGCATCGCACACTAAGTAATACACTCTCTACAGTGCCTTATACACCTCAGCAAAATGGTGTTGCTGAGAGGAAAAACAGGTCACTAACGCAAATGGCACGATGTATGGTCAAAAGTCAAGCTTTGCCGCATTCTTTTTGGCTTGAGGCCATCATGTGTGCCACTTATGTACTTAACAGGTGTCCTACGAAAGCTTTGTAGTCTATTACTCCATATGAAGCACGGCATGATAGAAAGCCTTCTATTGAGCACATGCGTGTTTTTGGCTGTTTGGCATATGCTTTGGTGCCACAAGTGCAGCGCAGAAAATTGGAGGATAAGGCTGTCAAATGTATTTTTGTTGGTTATAGTGCTGAAAGCAAAGGTTACAGGTTGTATCATCCGCAAACAAAACGTATTCTAGTTTCACAAGATGTAGTGTTTGTGGAAGATTCTATTCAGCCCTTGCTGTCATGTACTAGAGACAGTAATGTAAGCTCACAGGACATTTATGACACTTTGTTGCCTCTTTTCAGTGGTGGAAATACGAATGTAAGTTCCAATGAGGCAAATGTACAGCCTATGGGGGTTTCTGAAAATGCTTTAGATCAGCCTATTACTGATGCAGATGTACATGATGTACTTGATGAGAAAAGGGCTGAAAATGAGCAGTCTAGAAGTATGCCAAAATGGCTGGTCCACACTTTGTGTGACAATAAATTGGATGCACCTTTGTCTAGTCGTACTCGTTCAGGCTCTCGCCATGCATCTTATGCATCGGATTGTTATGCTTTGGCTATGTCTAGCTTACATGATGTTGAGGAGCCTCTCTCTTTTGATGAAGCGCAGAATTCAAAAAATTGGATGGCTGCCATGCAATCAGAATATGATGCACTCATAGAAAATGACACATGGACTTTATGTGATTTGCCTCCTGGAAAAAAGGCCATTGGTACAAAGTGGGTTTACAAGTTGAAACGCAAGCCGGATGGTGAGATCGACCACCATAAGGCTCCACTTGTTGCAAAGGGTCATGCACAGCAGAAAGGCATAGATTATGAAGAGACCTTTTCTCCCACTTGTCGTATGACTACTGTGCATTTTCTATGTGCATTGGCAGCTCATTTTGGTTGGGATGTACATCAATCAGACATTGTTACTGCTTTCTTGAATGGTGACATATTTGAGGAAGTTTATGTAACGCAGCCTCGCAGTTTTGTCATAAAAGGACAAGAGGACAAAGTGTGCAAATGTAAGAAGGCTTTGTATGGGTTGAAGCAATCTCCTCGTGCTTGTTATGAGAAATCTGACACTCATTTGGTCAAACAAGGCTTTCGTAACAGTCGAGCAGAAAGCACATTGTATGTAAAGCGTGAGGGTGATGTACTTCTCATTGTGGTTCTTTATGCTGATGATTTGCTGATCAACTGGACCAAATGAGAGACATATTGCTGAATTTAATAAGGCTGATTTGAATGCTACTTTCAAGATGAAAGATTTGGGGTTGTTGCATCATTACTTGGGTATAAAGTTTAAGCAATGTGATGGTGGTATTTCCTTGTGTCAGAAAAACCACATAGAGACATTTCTATGTAAGTTTGGACTTGAGGATTGCAAACCTATTGCCACTCCCATGGAAACAGGTTTGAAGTTGAGTCTACATGATGCTGGCGATCCTATGTCACTCTTTACCAAACTATTGTTGGCTACCTCATTTATGTATGCAACACGAGGCCAGATATTCAGTTTGCAGTCTCACAGGTCAGCAGATTTATGCATAGCCCAGGGTCTAAGCATTGGCAGGCGGTCAAGAAGATTTTCATCTACCTTAGTGGCACTTTACATATTGGCTTGTTTTATCCCAAGGGGGGATCATTGCCACCAGACTTACATGCTTTTTCGGACTCAGATTGGGCTGGTTGTTTTGACACGAGAGTATCCACAAGTGGTTTTTGTTTCATGCTTGGCAGTTTATGTATATCATGGTTGAGCAAGAAGCAACCTGCTGTGGCCACTTCGAGTTGTGAGGCTGAGTACAGGGCAGTCTTCACAGCTACGGTTGAGTGTGTATGGCTCAGACGCCTTATGGCTGATTTGGGTGTTGGACAGGACACTGCCAACACTATCTACACTGGTAGTCAGAGCGCATTGGAAGTTGCGAGGAACCCAGTTTTTCATGCTCGCACAAAGCACATTGAGGTGCATTACCACTATGTCAGGGAAAGGCTCTCAGCAGGAGAGATCAGCTTGGCTTATGTGCGAACATAGGACAACCTTGCAAATCTTTTCACAAAGGCATTGTCTCATGAGAAGCTTGAAGCTTTCCGCAAAGCTTTGGGCTTACTCCCCTTTGTGGACTGATCATGTCCTTAGGGCATGGCACTTCCCTTTACTCATTTGCCAGCTCTCGTTCACCGCATCACTCCAGGGGGGAATTGTTACCATATACATGTGGTAGTGATGTGTGAAAACATGTGGTTGTTACCATATACATGTGGTAGTGATGTGTGAAAACACACTAGGACCGCCGGGGCATTTTTTCCCTCTTTAGGAGGTTTTTTCCCCCGAGCATTTTATATACGCCCATCACTCTAGGGCTATCAATTTTTCCATCGCACACTAAGTAATACACTCTCTATTGTGTGCCTTGAGCTTCCTTCGTCTTCTCCAAGCTGTGTGTGTTTCTCTGTAACCCTAATTCCAATAGCAGAGCCCCCACAAGGTTGATGAGACCAAATCCTTTATCAACCTTGAAGCCACACCAACAATGGATGATGAGGATAAGCAACAAGAGGTAATATTAAGCATCTTCTACGTTGATAATTCAACCTTTCTTCTTTGCTTTTGGTTAATTACAATTTTGCAGGATGTTTTGGACATGGACCTTTGGGCTAGCGGAAAGGGGGGAGAGTGCACAGTGTTTGGGCCTCAAGCTGCCCTAGCACACTACATCGACAAACTACCAATGCAAGATGTGTGCATCATACACAAGGATTTCTCCCCGAATGGCCATTTTATTTTGTGGGTGCTTAAGGCCGCAAGTAAACTCCTATGTTTAGCCACCATCCCTCAAACAGCCCATGTAATTATTCTTGTGAAAAAATCACTTGCAATTTCCACTTTTGGCACTGGCTTCCGCGAAAAGGTCATGACACACATAGCTCTTTGTCAAGCCCTGGGGGCTAGCAGTGCCCAAGCTATAGCTGCTTTTGTACTTACATCCATTCTACCCCAACGCTATAGAATATCATAGAGAGGTTGCAAAGTGCCTCTTGTCAAAAGATCCTTAAGCCAGATGTACAAGCTTTTAAATGAACATTATCTCTCCTCTCCATGATCTTTGCAAAGTTCAATTTACTGTTTTGTTCATGTTCAGTGACAAAGTAAACTATTTGAAGCTTGATTTTGTACATTGAAAAAAAAATTGTCCAAAAAATTGCATATAATAGCTTTTTTGGTACTAGTTGTGCCTTGAAACTGACATTTCATGAAATTTTCAATGTGTCCACAAGGCAGCGAGATTTGGCCCTGCAAGACTGCTGTTTGGCCAATTCTCGTTGTCTTGTGGGCATCACAAATTTGTCAATCTTTGCAAGTTTTTGGAAAATACAAAGCAAAAAATTTACCTAATGGACAATTTTAAGCCAAACAAAAAAATTATTTAGCTTTGGTTGCCAGTTGATTAGCCTTTTGTACAACTGATTAGCATCTCACCTTCAACCATTTCACAAAATAAATGTAGACAATTAGACATTAAAGTTGGACCTTAAGGTAACATAGAGAGACAAAAAGAGATGGATTGTATTTGCAAAGTGAAAATACATTGAGCTCTCAAGAAAACTAGAATCCAGTACAAGGGTTCCAAAGTAAATTGATTCCAATACAAAAGTTAGTTACAAAAAAAGGTTTTGACATCAGAGGTATCAGTTCTGCCTTAGGCGACGTGCAAGTGGCATGTCCTTGGCCATGATTGTTACACTCTTGGCATGGACAGCACATAAGAATGTATCTTCAAAGAGGCTGACCAAAAAAGCCTCTGCAGCCTCATGAATTGATTTGAGGGCAATTGCAGACATCCGAAGCTCTGTGTTGTAGCTTTGTAGCACTTCTTTACATGTCTGTGCAAAAGGTGCTTTCCTAATAAGAAGGCCTGTTGTCTTCTGGTAATGCCAAATCTCAGCAAACGCTCGACAAAATCGTCGTGTTTTTTGAGATCGGCGTTGCGGGGGCCTCTGAGCTCCTTGTGGCTTTGCTCTTTGTAGCTTCCTGTAGAATTTTGACTTTCGATGGCGCTTGGGAGGTGGCTGGGGGGACATCTTCATCTAGATCATAATCCTCATCTTCACTGCTACGTCGTCATTGTTGGGTTGATCAAAAGGCATGGCTCCCATTCCTCTGGTGGGAAGTGACTTGCCGGCCACAGTGGGGCGACCTGGGCCAGATGGCATCGGGCCCATTTGGCCTGGCAATTTCTTCCCACCCACCCTATGGTTCATTGGATGTCCTTCCCTTCCCACAGCGTACATTCATCGAATGTGTCCGTCTCTGTTTGATTTGGGTCAGCTATGTCTTTAGGTTGTGTAATGGAATTGGCCTATTTAACTTGAGAGTAGCGGAAATTAATGAGAGTACTTTTGAGAAATAACTTTGCGAGCATAATGGGTGAACATAATTGAAGATAGCAACATAATCATAGCAATTAGTTAACTTGGCATGAACAATACTTTTGCAAGAGAGAGAATTTAGAGAACATGACAACAGTTGAGGACCGGATTTATGTGGAGCCGGTCCCCCCTCCAATAGGCATTTGTATTATGATTTCTCCCATTAAGAGAGACTTGTTACAATACAGTCTTTGTGTTCCTTGTGACCTAGGTGATGCAATGAAGATGGAAAGCTTCATGCATCACAATCATAACATAACATAAACGTGAATAAAGCTTTAAGTATACCAAGCATCAGTCCCAAGACCTCAAACACCTTTGAAGGTGGAGAGAGCTAGCAGGGAATGAGGGTAGGGAAGAGGAAGAAGAAACATTTCGTAGGAGAAAGAATTAGTTCCTCACTTATCATACTCTTGTTGCTAGCATACATAATAGCATAGTAATGAAGAAGAAGGAGATGGCAAGCTTAAGCATTGAAGCATGGCTCTTGGTTGGATTTGCACTCCATAACCAAGAGTGTTGGTGTAGGCTCTCAACCTCTACTTGCTTGGAGAAGGAGAGGGAGATCTTGCACTTTGCATAGTCCACAATGAGAGTGCTTGTGTGTGTGTGTGGGTGAGTATACCCCTCAAGCAAGCCCCCTCCTTGCTAGGTCGACCCCCCCTTCTAGCTCATAATTGAAGTGAAGGGGATCGGGGAGCACCACAGACGGAGAGTGAGAGAGAGAGAAGGAGAGACACACACGATGTGGGTGGGGAGACTCAAAAGAGTGAGCAGCCCCCTATACACTTATGCTATGTATAAGGTATACAAGTCAGTGGACGCCCAGACTCTGGGCGGCCGGGCAAGGCACAGGCGCCTATACCCCAACAACCTCCCACTTAAAGGCGACTGTGCCTTTAAGCAAGAGAACCTAGTCTAAAGACTACAAAAGGCGAGAGAAAACCGCTCTCAACCGATGCCCACTGGTTGGCTGTGATCGTGTGCATCCGGCTGTCCTGCTCCCGTGTAAGTCCATACACCACCAGACGTACCGCACACGTATTGCAAGTATGTATGCAATACCTCCATATCTCCCTCGTGCACTATGCCATCATCTGTCAACAAACGAATGATAACCCCAACTGCAAATGCTCCCAGTGGAGCTGCGATATCTGGTCTCAAGATCAACATCTCATATATGAGACCACCGAATGCCGATGCAATGCTAGCAGGCCCTGCTAGCTCTACGGAGCATGCATCAACATATATATCCCTGGCAATAGGCATCTCTGACTGACAAGGCGTGTCAGCCACATGCATCTCCTGACTGTCCACAAAAGACGCATCAACCTGTCGTGCAACCTCAAAGAAAACTAGCTGCTTTAGGTGTCTGTTGGAAGACATATCCTGCACAACTATATCCCCATGCTCACTGTTGAGCATAGAAAGGAATGACTGCATAATCGCTGACATCTCAGTCTCCTCTGCAATCATCCACTCCAAACATGACCACTCAATCTGCTGTGACTCACTAGAGCTCTCATGCTCTCACTCCGTATGCATAGACTCTTGCACAACGTCCTCGTGTCGTGACTCACTAGAGCAAGACCGCTCTACCTGTCTATCCTGCATAGAAGTATCTCGCACAATTGACTCTCTGCTTTGCTCAGTCACTAGCAAAGCATGCATGTCTGACTCTGTCACCTCTTTGTGTGACTGCTCAAGTCGTTTCCCAACTGTGTGCACAACGATCTCACTACTCTGCACTCCATGCAAAGCATCCTGCAACCCATGAGCAAAAGAGACTCGCATGCTCTCTCGCTCTCTACCTGGCTGCGTGATCACAGAGACAACACCGTCTCTCCCGTGACCCACATGCAATGGGTAACCTGTACCACTCCTGGCACCTCTCGCAATCACTAGCGAACCCAAATGCAATGCAAAAAATCGCTCAAGCAGCGATACCCGATATCCACTATCCCGTAACTGTCTGACTGAGATCAAATCACGTCTCAGATCTAGCACATAACGCACATGACGCAGGGTAAATCTCATACCACTGGGCAAGGACAAACATACGTCTCCTGTACCCTCAATGTCATACACAACACCATCAGCCATGTGCACACAACCAAGTCTCCCACTAGAAAACGTGCTAAACCACTCACGATGCGACGTGACATGGAAAGTAGCATCTGAATCTAGTAACCAATGTGAAGACAATGTGCAATCCGATATGTAATCCGTAGACATAAGATCGTCTGAAGACAAGCTAGATGTAAATGTGACATCGCCGTCACAAGCATACTCAGTAACCACCGTACTGATCTCACTAGCATCTGTCATGCCCAAATCTGCATCACGCATCTATCGCCTTCGTTGTCTCAAACGCCTGAAACATCGACGCCTAATGTGCCCTCTATGTCCACAATGCCAACATGTCAAGTCTCTATGCCGTTGAGACTTGCGTGTGGGATCAATCTCTCCCATGGACATAGAAGTGGGACTAGACTTCCCTGTAGACATGGATGTCGCGTACATAGCATGTAAACTTTGCCATAAAGCATGAGTTGTAGTCTCCCTCGAGACCTGCCAGTCAACAGACTCAACCAGATGCAAACGAATCGTAGACATGGCTAACTCATCAAGATCCTACCAATCATCATCACGCATAGACTTGGGCTTCGCCGATAAACCACGCAAGGGTTTATCCTGCCCCAAATCCGTCAATGCAACAAGCATATGCTCCTTCCAAGCAAAAAAATCTGCACCATCAAACTGTGTCAGACCATAACGCTGGAAGTCAAATGAAAAATCAGCCATAATGCTCGCAAAAGAGCAACCATCAATGAGTAGCAAATGTCAACCAAATCAGCCCTAAACTGGCTCGAACCGCATCAACAAAAGTCTGCAAATATGGCTGTAAATCAGCCCCAAAATTTAGCTCTTAAACAGCTACATAAACAAGTCACAAACGTGTCCCAGATCAGCCTACAACTGAGCCATACATGGACACCTGCAAAGAGGAAACAATGGCTGCAAATTCAACGCCCAAATAAGCCCTCAAACCTGCCTGTAAACTTGTAAACCTGTAGCTGAAACCTGCTAAAAAACCTCAAGCCATTAGTGCTCGAATCCGGCTACCTAACTCGTAGCCACACAAGCATACATCACAACATTCACTCTTGTGAGTGTGTCAAGATAACTGTATGCCTGTCAAACGGTGAGCTAATCACCAAGCCCACACTGTGCGGTATCGATGCATACACACGCACAAATCTCCCACCTGCAGAGAACACCGCACACAAATGCTGAGTGCAACCCACAATCTCTACCTAGATCGCATAAATGATGCGCATAAAACTCCTGGGAAAATTTCGCCAGAGTTTCGTCAGTAAAACAGCCACAAAACCAGTAACCAAACTGACAGCACACTCAAAACCATGAGCAACCAAAGCGCATCAAACCGCACTCCAAATGTATGCACCAATCTCCACACTTTGCATACATCATTGCAAACACCTGCAAATCTAGTACACAAATATCTTCTCTACCTGTGACTGCCAAAAAACATGCTCGAGGCATACATTGCCAAGCTCAAAATGCAATCACATTAGTCTCCCTGAGCATCAAACCACATAAGGCATACATTGTATCCTCCCACCTGTGAGGAAACTTGCAGCAAATATCACTCTCACATCTGAGAGCAAACCATGTGTGGAATCCTCGACACACAATAAACAACTGCTGCTGCAGAAAATTCAGTGTTTAGAATTTTAAAATTCTGATATATAGAGCGCATCCAGAGCGTGCCAAAACCCCAAGGTAGACTCCTGGATCACATGTATCCGAGTCCGGGTGTGAAAGCTATGCCAAAAAACGCTGTTTTCGGTCCAAAAACGCAGCAAAAACTTGTTGCTGCTGCAAAAATTTCATAGGTCAAAATCAGCTCAAATAGACATCACCATTGCGTCCGGAGCGTGCCAAAACCCTGATCTAGACTCCTGGATCATGTAGATCTGACTCTGTATGACGGAGCTACGCAAAAAACTGCATTTTAGAGCCCGAAAATGGCAAAAACGAGTTGCACACAGTATTGAACCTGCTCCTGCTCCACTCTGCGTGATGCAATGTCCTCTCAATGCAAGCTCCAACGCAAGAGCTCTGCCACAACAGCATCCAAGCACTCGAATGTCAAGCTCTCCTCCGCCGAGCACTTCTCTAACGAGCCTCCTCGACCAAGCTTGACCACACCAAGCTCCTAAGCTCCAAAGACAATGCTCCTCAAGCTAAAATCTCTCTCCGTGAAACTCCCTGATCGAACTCCACCGTCGAGAGCGAGCGAGCTTTCGCCTCGAATCTCTCAAAGCCGTCGTGCTCTCCGCGGTCACCATAGCTCTGATACCAATTGAAGGGGATCGGGGAGCACCACAGACAGAGAGTGAGAGAGAGAGAAAGAGAGACACACATGATGTGGGTGGGGAGACTCAAAAGAGTGAGCAGCCCCCTATACACTTATGCTATGTATAAGGTATACAAGTCAGTGGACACCCAGACTCTGGGCAGCCGGGCAAGGCACAGGCGCCTATACCCCAACATGAAGCTCATTGGCTTTTGCCAAGCCTAGCCAATCATAAGCTTGGGCCATTTCTAGAATTAGGTGTAGGCTTGGGACAAGTGTCCCCCTTTCCCCTTTGAGAGAGAGAGGACTTGATAAATGCAAAAACAATTAGATAATTCAAGTAATTTATCATTCAACCCCTTTGAAGCCTAGCCAATAGGCTTCAAGCAACACATGAAGGTAGCATGGGTAGGGACCTGACATGTGTCCTTGCTGCCTCTTCAAGCTGGGGCTTCCCTTGTGAGTGTGAGTGTGTGTTCTCTCTCTAATCCCTAGTAACATTAGGAGATTTCGGAGGTCTTTTGGAGGGCCTTTTGGTGGAGAGAGGAAAATAAGCTCCTCCAAGAGAGAAGAGCCTACGTTACGTAGAAAAATAGATTGATATTAACAAAAATATAAAAGGTGTCCCTCTCCTCATTTAATAATCTAGTGGTCCTTGAAGACGAGCACTCTCTTTTATTTAATGCGAGCACCTTTTTCAGAAGGTAGATGCGGTGCATTTGATACGGGATACGTCATCACTAGAACTCAAAAAGTCACAAAACTATCAAGTGGTGGAAGATTTTGAAACTTTTGATACTGCCAATGCGTCCGGAACACACATATCTCCTAGAAATGAATGTCCAATTGCCTCGCTTAGACATCCAAAGATACCAAAAATGTCAAACACCCCTAAAAGAACATTTTACTAACGGCGCGCGAGGGGGCATTTCAAAATTTTGGAATGCCTCCTCGCGCGCCGTTAGTAAAAAGGCCCTTTTTCCCTCTTTTTAGGGAGCTTTTTGAGAGAAAAATGTCCAAAAACCTCTAAAAAGGGGCTTTTTGGAAAGATAAGTGTCCAAAAATCACTAAAAAGAGCTTTGTACTAATGGCGCGCGAGGGGGCATTCCAAAATTTTGGAATGCCTCCTCGCGCGCCGTTAGTAAAAAGGCCCTTTTTTCCTCTTTTTAGGGAGCTTTTTGAGAGGAAAATGTCCAAAAACCTCTAAAAAGGGGCTTTTAGGAAAGAGAAGTGTCCAAAAATCACTAAAAAAAGCTTTGTACTAACGGCGCGCAGAGGGGCATTCTAAAATTTTAGAATGCCTCCTCGCGCGCCTTTAGTAAAAAGCCCATTTTTGGGGGGTTTTTGACAATTTTTTGCCTCTCCGGATGTCGGAATGAGACAAGTAGACATTCGTTTTTAAGGTATTTTGGCGTTCCGGATGCATTGGTGGTGTCAAAATCCTCAAAATCTATCACTATTTTACAGTTTGTGACTTTTCAACTTTCAGTGATGACGTAAGCTGCATTGAATGCGCCGCACCTGCCTCCTAAAAAAGACGCTCGCATTAAATAAAAAAGTGACCGTTTTCAAGGACGATTGGGAATATAAATCTACTTTTCAGAGTGTCTGGTTGTCCTTTTGGACGTACTCACAAAGTGCAAGTGCATTTTAAAAAAAGTTTCTAGAGAGAGAAATACAATTTCTTACAAGGCCCTCCAAATGACCTCCGAAATTTTCTAATGAAGGGCTCGCCCCCCCTCTTGTAGGGATGCTTTTGACTTTAGGAGCTCAAGCACCTTAGTCATCAAGCATGACAAAGCACTTGGACTAGGGGGTATTCCCATAAGCATCTCAGGCAAGCATGTCAAGGCACCTCAAGCACCTTAATCAAGCGGCAAGTCAAGCACCTCAAGCATGGAGCAATTCAAGCACCTCAAGCACCTTAATCAAGCACCTCAAGCATGACAAGCACCTCAAGCACGACAAGCACCTCAAGCAGGACAAGCACCTCGATCTTGGGTCGGGTTCCCACCTCAAGCTCAGACCTAGCTTTACCTAAGGTCAAAGGACTTTTACACACATTATTGGAGGTCTTCAATGAAGCTAACCCTAAGTTCTTATGCTCCATTGGTTAGCAATGCTCTTTGATAGACCATCTCTCATTTGGGCCCCTTTATCATTGGCCCCGTGTTGAGATAGATCTATAAGCACATATCTATATCTTAACACTTGTTCCCGTTTATTCTCCCACATTAAGTGATCAATTTAATATGAGAAAATCATTTGGGTTGGGTAGATATTAGATTTTATGACATTACCTCTCTCTTGAAATCATAGTCATCCTCGACTATGAGGTAGAAGAGATAAAGTCTTAGTCATTAGTCAATCTTACTTAGCGGGTAGAGGATCCCTTTTTACCCTACGACATCTTTCCAAGATGGATGACTAATCCATTTGGTGCTTGGGAGACATAGCTGCCGCAAGCATGTCTGCTCTTTAGTCCATTTTATTCTCCCAAAGTAGAGTGACAAATTCTACTTGGTATTTGAGAGACGTCGTCATCACAAACATGATTCGAAGCATGCATACTAGTTAAATTTGTGCACAATTAAAAAGAGGACTAGTCTTATAAGACAAAAACTGAGTCATTTAAAAGAAATTTGTACATTTGCTTACTCTAATGTAGCATTGTAAGCATTGACAAGGTTCATACTATCCTTAAGTTGTACTCCTTGCATCCATCTAGCATCTTCAAAAGGATAATTTTTAAACTTAATAAGATACCGTCGGATAATCTTACCATGTTGTAGTACCTTGTCTTCATGCCGAAGGACAGCTTCGGGTTGTAGCACCTCTTCTTGGTCTTCAACTTCGGGAGGGTCTTCAATGATTGGTTCAGTTGGTGGCTCTCCTTTGTAGGGCTTAAGTAGGCTTACATGAAAGGCATTGTGTATGAGCCAATGGTTGGTCAACTTGAGCTGATAAGCCGTCTCATTGATGGGCTTCAAGATTTGGAAAGGACCATAGTATCTTTTTGCTAGTTTAGCATAATACTTTTGATGGCCCGTAGGTTTTTTGCCCGTTGTTTGCCTTACTCGAGCCTTAGGAAACTTGAGTAAGACCCAATCATTTTCTTTGAACATTAAGGCTCTTCTGTGCTTATCAGCAGCAGCTTTTTGCCTTTGTTGAGAGATAGATATAGCCTCCCTAATCTTTTGAAAAGATTCTTGTAAGTCACGGCTATACTCATCAGCGGAGAAGATCTTCCCATGTACTTTGAGTAGCAAGGGACTTTTAGGTCTTCCCTCAATGATCTTGAAAGGTGCTTTTCCCGTAGAAGTATGTACATTATTATTGTAGGCATACTCTACAAGAGGTAAATACTTTTCCCATTGTGAGCGTTGATCTACTTCGGTAACATAAGTCTTGAGTAGATCGAGTATCGTAAGATTGGCTATCTCACTTTGGCCATCCGTTTGTGGGTGATAGGCCGAAGAGAAATTCAATCTTGTTCCTAGATTTTCAAAGAGACCTTTCCAAAAATTACTGGTCATTCTAAGACCTCTATCTGACACGATGGATGTGGATAATCCATGGTGCTTGAAAATCTGAGATATGAAGAGAGTTGCCATTTGATGTGCCTTAATAGTCTTTTTGACAGGAATAAAATGTGCTTGCTTGCTAAACCTATCGACTATTGTCCATATTCCTGTATTCCCATGGATAGACTTGGGTAATCCAAAGATGAAATCCATGGATATACTCTCCCATGGTGAATTTGGAATAGGCAATGGCTGGATTAATCCAGGTTGCTTCCCTCTATCATACTTGGTCTTTTGGCACACTACACATTTTGAAACATACTCTTGTATGTCCACTTTCATGGTAGGCCAATAGAAGTACGTCTCTACTCCTCGAAGAGTAGGTTGAATACCTCTATGCCCCGCATATGGAGGAGCATGGGATTCATACATAACTTTCTCACGAAGGGAATGGGTAACACATAGCCTATTGCCGTGGAGAAGATAACCATCCTGCAAGGTGAATGGTTCCTCTTTCTTCCCCAAAGCAAGGGCTGACATTATGTCTCTAAAGTCGGGGTCAGTAGCATACTCATCTATCATAGAGGATAGATCATTGTGAGTAGCTATAGACACCGCATTGACTTTTGGTCATCGTGAAAGTGCATCGGTAACTTGATTGTGCTTACCAGCTATGTGAGCAATATGGAAATTAAATTGCGAAAGAAAATTTGCCCACCTCATTTGTTTGTCGGAAAGCTTGGTTTGCGTCATGAAATACTTGAGACTTTGGTGGTCGGTTCGTAGGATAAATGGAGTCCCCAATAGGTAGTGGTTCCATGTGTCTAGGGCATGTAGAACAACTAAAAGCTCTTTCTCATAAATGCCCAAAACTCGTTCATCAATATTGAGCCTTCGGCTCTCATATGCTATGGCATGCCCTTCTTGAAGCAAAACTGCTCCAAGGCAATCACCACAAGCATTCCATTGGACCTCAAATGGCTTTGAGAGATCCAGAAGCACGAGGACTGGTTGGGAAGTAAGTTTCTCTTTGAGCTTTTCAAAAGCATTTTGCTCCTTAGCAGTCCATACAAACTTAACGTTCTTTTTAGTTAAGTCATGTAGTGGTCCTGCTACTTGAGAGAATTTTTCTATGAAGAGTCTATAGTATGCGCACATACCAACAAAGCTTCTTAGCTCATGTAGATTTCTTGGGTTAGGCTATGCTTTTATTACCTCTAACTTTGATGGATCCATTTGGATACCATCTTTAGAGATAATATGACCTAGGTATTGAATCTCTTGAAGGAAGAATTCGCTTTTCTTTTGGTTGAGATAAAGCTTGTTCTCCCTCAATGCTTGAAAAATCACTTGGAGATGTTTCTTATGTTCCTCCAAAGACTTGGAGTAGATGATGATATCATCAAAGAACACTCCTCTGAATTTACGATATGGTCTAAAAGTTTTCTCCATCAAACGATTGAACGTAGCTGGTGCATTAGTCAAGCCAAAAGGCATGACTAGATATTCATAAAGACCAAACATTGTGCGAAACGCGGTCTTTAAGATATCTTCATCCACTATCCTTATTTGATGATAGCCACTCTTAAGGTCAATCCTACTGAAGTAGGTAGAGCCTTGTAGCTTATCAAATAGATCTTCTACCCGAGGTACGGGAAATCTGTTTTTGATAGTGATATGGTTTAGTGCTCGATAGTCCACACACATACGGTATGTACCATCTTTCTTTTGCACTAAAAGGACTGGAGAACAAAAGGCAGAGGAACTAGGCCTCACCATCCCTTTGTCTACCAGCTCTTGTACTTGCCTCATGATCTCCTCTTGTTGAGCTTGTGAGACTCGATAAGGAGGCTTGTTAGGTGGTGAGCTTCCAGAAAGGAGCTCAATACGATGGTCATCATCCCCTCATTTTGGAGGTAAGTCCTTAGGGATATCATCGATGAACACATCTTGGAATCCTTTTAGAAAATTAGAGAAGTCTAACTCTTCTTGATTCCCATTATTTACATTTCATGAAACATTAGTATCTTTTAGAGACTCTTTGACAAAAATCATGTACGCAGAAACTGAGCTCTTCATTGACTTATCAAAAGCAAGAGGATTTACAAGTGGAATAGTACGACCATGCTCACTAGCATCTATATACATGTTCTTTCCCCTGTAGGTGAAGTAGATTCTCCTTTCAGGGAACTTCATGTTGGCAGCCATGCGATCAAACCATGGTGCCCCTAGGATAACATCCTCATGTTGGAGAGGAGAGATGAAGAAGTCTTCTTTGTCGACATAGCTTTGGACATGAAGCCTCAACTTCCCAATCAAGGGAGTAACGGAGGCTTGTTGTCCCTTGAAAGCTGCATCAGCCACTACTATATCTCACATCTCAAAAGCTTGAATGCCCAACTTGGTGGCCAACTCTATTGATATGAAGTTGAGAGTAGAGCCAGGGTCAAACAAGATGAAGGAATCATGCTCTCTTACCTTTCCCCAAGCATAGGAGAGTGATGATCCTTTGCAATGAGCATCCTCTTTTGGAGCTTCGATGGTGGAAGCCCTAGGAGTCTCATTGCGAGTATTCTTCTTGGGGCAAGAACGATAGCCATGTCCTTGCTCCCCACACTTGAAACACTTATGGTCCTTGCGAAAAGCTTCAAGCTCTTCAGGAGAGAGTTTGTTTTTCCCTTTGTAAACTCCCTTCTCCTTGGACCGATTGTTGTTGTTGTTGTTGTTGGAAGTGACTTGGGAATTATTTTGAGCATTGGTTTTCCCCTTTGCATCATTTTTGTCTCTGTTTTCCATGGGCACTCACCATATAGTGTGTAATGTTCGATTCACCCCATGCAATGACGACTGCCTTTGTGAACTCCACCACAAAATTTTGGAATTCTTGTCATTGCTCATTGGTTGTGCTTGCAAGTTGTAGTATCTTCATCATCTTGTTGAATACCGCCCAAACATGTTGTCGGCGGCTAAGCACAACACTTGCATTGCTATCATTGCCCGTTGTATACTTGCAGAGATCCTTCCACAACTCCCATCCACCTTTAGATGTTGATGTTCCGGTAGCAGCACCCCTTTCCTTGGACCGAACCCTCTTCAAAAAATACCTTGCGTTTAGTCCACTCATGGACACTAGTTGGGCCACTTCCTGAGCGCTTGCATTGTTCTTCTATGCAACAATGGAGGTTTTGGTCCCATGACAACCTATTGAATTTAAGAGCCCTTCCACTTTTGAGATAGCGTCAAACAACCTTTCCACAGGCTTCATTGTAAAGGCATAATCAATATGAAGATGCGCATAAAAGCATGAAGTGTGCAAAAATGCACATTTTTTAGAGGGAAGTTAATTATAGGGTTCCATTCACTGTCTTTTGCAACATGATTGGGCTCGTTTAGCATAGGACATTGTAGAACCGAATGCTCCTACACACGTGTAATTTGTGAATTGTCATCTTCCTCTGTTTCGTCGATCATTGTGATCTGGCGTGCATTCCCCTTATAGCCCTTAATGCAAAATGGACAAAGATACAGAGCTCCTATCCCTTGTTTGCACCCTAGAATGTACTTGATTGTTTTC
Source organism: Adiantum capillus-veneris (assembly GCF_014529385.1). NCBI lineage: Eukaryota > Viridiplantae > Streptophyta > Polypodiopsida > Polypodiales > Pteridaceae > Adiantum > Adiantum capillus-veneris. The sequence goes on along the minus strand of NC_140955.1, from coordinate 80,082,604 downwards.
AAATCGCCACCTAAGTACCAGTCAACTTCAAACTCCCATATTCCATCTATTTGGAGTTTTTCCCCAGCTAGTTGTGCCTTAATGACATCTGTTATCCACGAAATGCGTTCAAAAATCCAAGCAAGCACTCCACAGGTCTCTCTGGGATTCTCAATAGCACCAAGCCATCAATTTCTTTCTCCGACTGCACACTAAAAGATGGTGCAGAATCCTCGTTCATAGTTGTACGTTTTGCATAAAATAATGCCTCATTCATGAGAGTAATACTTATCCTTTCTAATCTTCGTTTCTTCACAATCTGACACTCGTCTAGCTTGAGCACAAACACCAACTTTGAGCCTAGCATTGAAAAATGTCCAAAATAACATAAATAACATAAGGAAACCATAATTGAAAAAAAAAATGCATTACTATAGCCTCACCATTAGGTGGTACACCATAAAAAATGAATCATTGCCATTTGAAGCCTTCTCAAATCAACAAAAATATTATTTGACATTGAGTAAGGAAATCCCTTGTCCACCTGTCTGCACCTACGCTTGCACTGGTACGTTTCTTAACTCCTTTGGACTACTTGGTAAAGATGGATGAAGGCATTATCTCCTCTATGTGCAAATAGCCTCCTATTCGAAAGTACACGTCTTCATTCGAGGCCTTCGTAGCAAGATTGACCTTAAGTGGTATAGAAAAAACATTTTCAGTAATTCCTCTTTCCCTCAAACCATCCTTAAGGAGACCATATAAAGCAATGTATCCCTTAATACTAATTCCAACTTCATCACAAGCCTTCTGTACATCAACATCGTTGCTCACAAGATTTAAAAACTTTTGCATCACCTCCTTTGTGATAGCACTGTTCAAATGTTCTGCATTCAGTGCTCGTAAAAGGGCTACGACATCCGATTTCTTGAGGCACAAACTTAACAAATGGATGCGATCCTCCTGGCTATGGCCACCACACAGCTCTTGGATAAAATTCCTACAAGAATGAACAAAAACATTATTATAAAATTCCTACAAGAATGGACAAAATCATGACCACAGAAACACAGATTGGAGCGTAGCAAATGTACCTTGTAGTTGTAACCCTTCTTTTTCCAGCACCACCTTCGGGGGCTAAAGTCTCTATGGCATTCAATCTCCTCTTATGTTCCCTTACACCTAAGGGCATCTTTTTAAGATGCAGGATCTTATCTTCAAGCTTCACAATCTTAGCATCCTTCTCTTCCACCTGTAGCTTAAGAGTTTCCACTTCCTCCTCCGCATGAAAGTTCCTTTCGCGCAATCCACTAGTAGTATGGGAAAGAAGTTGACATTGATGCAAAGACCATTGTGCACTATCAGCTCCAATAGTCGACAATCGCTTGCAGTATCCAAGAAGACCTTGCTCCCATCTACCTACATATTCTAATATTGAAGAAAGGCTATTGAATGTTGGGTACACATTGATGGCTGGATCATTAGGGTAGAGGCAACCATGCACCCAAAGGTCCACATTGGTGTGACCTACAACACGGCGTTGTTGTATAGTTTGCAAGTAATGACACTTTGAGGGTGCGAAATCCTTTGGAAACCGAACATGTAGAGAAACCGTTTCCGAACTTGATAGTCTTGTTGTGGATGGGAGGTTTGTAATGTCGCCTAGCTCCATGGCAAGGAGAATAAAGTTGGCCTCAAGAAATAATGGAGAGCTGCAGTAGAGGCATGGAGTGAAGAGCTATGGGATGGAGAGCTTCAGGAGAGCTACGAAGTGGAGAGGAGAGCTATGGAGTGGAGTGCTGCAAGAGAGCTACGAAGTGTAGAGGAGGGCCATGGAGTGGAGAGCCATGGGGGGAGAGCTACAGCAAAGCTATGGAGTGGACCTACAACAAAGAGAGGGAAGGAGGAAGCTATGGCGTGGAGAACCATGGGAGGGAGAGCTGCAGCAAAGCTATGGAGTGGACCTGCAACAAAGAGAGGAAGGAGGAAGCTATGGAGTGGAGAGCCATGGGGTATGGAGTGGACCTGCAACAAAGAGAGGGAAGGAGGAAGTGTGTGTGCTGAAAAGTAAGAGAGAGAAGAGGGAGGAAGAGGAGTGAGAGAGGAAAGGAGGTAGAGTGTGTGATGAAAAGTAGGACAGAGAAGAGACAGAGAGGAGTGAGAAAGAGAGAGAGAGAGAGAGAGAGAGAAGTGATTTTGGAGGGAAATTAAAAAAGGTGGGAAGTTTCATATTTTGCAGGTCTAACTGTGAGATTTTGAGAGAGAAAATTGATTTTTGAGTGTATACATATAGGTTGGGGAGACGTTTTGAGTAAAAGTGAGGTTTTTTTTATTTTTTTGAAAAAAGTGTTTTTTTGGCACGAGGCTATGGGCGCCCTGGATGATGTGACAAAAGAAAGGGGGGGAGGGTAGTTATTGTCATAAGGACCACCACTCTTTTGGTTAGAGAGAGAATGTACCTATCCTCCCTCCTTAGCCTCTATTTCAACCTACAAAAATCCTATGACAACCTTAAAAAATGCCTATGAGAATATCCTCATTCCATGGCCTTGTCTCATAAACCACACATTTTCAGCCTTAATCTTTTAAAATTAGGGATCCTTACAAGGCCCTTTTGGGGTTCATATTTTTTCTAATGTTTTTTTGGGCCATTGCTTTCAGCTTTAACATTGTGTTTGAATAGGATTTTCCAACCTAAAGTGTCCCAAAAAACGTGTACTATTTTTTACCGTTTTCCATAAAAATTGGCCATAGAACACCTCTAAGTGGGTTCTAGGGTGTTGCATAATTAGTCATTGGTCATTCTAAATGTTTTCTAATGTTTCTAAGGCATGACAAGCGTATATCTTCAAAGTTATTGCTTAATTATCAAAAAATTCCATGCAGAGTTAGGGATAAATTTTACACTTTCACGAATTTTTTGGATATGTTTGTGCTATACAATGGTAGTATTAATTATACATATTGTCTCATAACTATGTAAGGCTTCTTTTATGAGTTTTGGGAAACCTAATACCCCAAAGAGCTAAAAATACGGTCGAAAAGAAATTCCACTTTACCAAAATCACACTCATTTTGAATTCGAAATGTATTATGTTCAATATTGGTCATTACATCCAACGAACATTGTCAACTTCTATCTTAGGTCCATATCTAAGCATACAAACCCAATTTGGGAATATGTATCTATTTCTCAAGGAGGCTACGATGGCTACAATCTGGAACCCAGTTTTTCATTCTCTTAGTTTTTGTGTCTTGTGGTTGTGTCTAGAATGATCATAATAAGACATGTTTGCATGTCTTTGATATTTTTTGGGTGTCAATATGAGGGTGAAGTACCAAGCTATATCAATAGATAGATTATATAGTGCATAATAGGTTAGAAGAATGCAAAACACGCCACTTTTTATATATGATTTACCATTGGGATAATCATGAAAGCATGTTGTTTTCAGTAATATACAGCACTGCCTTGGCTTTGGAAGCTTGTCATGACCAAGAAATCAAGAGATAGGCATGTTACTCATTTTAAAAAATTGGAAAGTCATGTAAGCGGTAGGAACACTACTTTGCTCGTATCTCCCAAACTGCTATGAATCAGGTTGAACACTTTGAACTAGAGATTAAACACATAATTTAGAACATTTTATCTCTACGTGTCATGTGAAAAAATTTCATGAGTAAAGAGTTATGATCAAAATATAGCTTGATGTCCACTACACAATCAATATCTTGGACCCCAAGCTCCTTGGGAGAACCACCATATAGATTCATTGGATGAACGGACCCACTTAACCAAATCAAAACCTTGATTAGAATTGCTAATAAATGTTTTTGGATCACTGATATCACTTCATGAGTGTGAGTTATTAGCCGTTCCTTGTACGACGTGTAGGGGTGCTACCTAGGGAGAGTACCATATGGATTTGTGAGTTTTATGAGTGGTTCATATATGTTTTAATTTGTTTTGGTGAGTTGATTTCAAGTGTTTGATGCCATAAATGTATAGAGAGGGGGTATGGTTAGTCAACCCAAACCGTATGAGAAAATATGATAAGGTGGTTTTCTTTTTGTGTTATGGTTGTTTGCATTAATCTCATATGGGCAAAGTGATGTGATAAAATATTATTCTATGTTATGGGGCTGATCTTGATGCATTTGGTTTGTGGTTGAATACTTTCATTTCCATGTGATACATGCACCCAAAAATAGTAAAAAGTTGTTTTTTTGCATATACGTAAAGTTATGGCATGTGCCTGACCAAACTAGTGGGGCTGTTTTGTATCATGGTTGAGTTGATGGGATGATGTCATATGATGTATGGAAACTCATTGGTGGATGTGGATGCCTCATGTGCATGTGTATACTGCTTTCCACCCTTCTAGGTCAAAACTTGTTGTATGTGCTAGGGGGGTGAGGTGCGATCATAGTGCATCTCTTATGTATGGTTAATCATTCTCAACATGGGTTTTTGAAGTTATATTTGGTTAGACTTATTTTATGCATAAAAAGTTCATCTCTTAAAGGACATGTATGTTGGCTCAATTTGATTGGGATGAGTATGGTAAAACTCCAAGTGTGGGAGTTGGTTCTGCTCCCCCATAGACTCTTTAAAGGCGCCTCTAGAGGGTCTTCTCACACGCTTTGAAAAAAGAGAGCAACGTGATACCTTTAGTGCTTAGACATCTTATTTAAGTTGCACAAGACGTTAGTCTACTTTTCGTGCAGGGTATGAGCTCTATTGTAGGCTACACTGCGTTCAAGACTGCGTTTCAAATAACCTACATCGCTAGCCTTAGATGAAATGATCCTTAGATGAAAGGATCAATGACTTGGGGCTTTGCTGAATCATATTGCCTAGATCTTCTTCTTTTTTGTTAGGCTCATCTACATGGTTAATGCGTCGGGGGTTGAATGACCTACATGGCTAATGCATCGGGGATCTTGCCTTGCTTTGCCTAAACACCTGATGCTAAGCATCAAAGAGACGTGGCACATAAATTGATATGGTTAGTGTTGATTTCCTACCATTTGTCAGTATTTGGAATCCTTTCAGAAAAGCTCAGGTTCATGGAGGGATGCGAAGCGGTCTCAATTTACATCTAGCTCAGATAATTTGAAGGTGTTTTGGCTCGCTTCCTACAAAGTGAAATTATCTATGTCCGTAGTAGAGCAAAAGTGGATGAATGGACCGATAGATCCCTACACAAGGTCCGGTGCTATGCTAGTCATTTTCGTTTTTGGTGTTATGGTATACCCAGATTTTGTTATTACATTAATCCATGGTTGCCTGTTTCATTTAGATGGGTCATATAAAGACTCTCTTTTGTCATTCTCCTATGTCTCTACACTGTCATGCAACTCCTCTCCCATGCTAAGAAAGATACCACGAAAATGCACGTCGAGCTTACTTGAAGCTTACCTGATCCTTGATCAATGTTCAGAGCTTGGTAACAAGCTATTCATACAATTAATGTATGCGAGATGCGGTTTTAAAGGGCCAACAGATGCCTTAATGATGCTAAAAAAGAATATTTTTCAAGTGAGCACAGATGGAAGTTTATGATCTAGAACTGTAGTTCTTGAAGTGCTCTACCGGGCTGTCTTTACGACTCGTCGATTGGAGCTATGGTGAAGAAGTTATGGCAGTTTGAAGTTTAAGTTGATACAGATCCATACCCGATTGGGCAACTGCAACTGAGGGGACAGAAATGAAGTGAATGCATGGGCCTAAAGTGTTCACTTTGTGGAGCATGTCGGTCTTTTCATATCAGCACCAATCGATTACCTGTTTAAGTTTCCCTGGGGGCCTAGGTCGGTCGCCTCAGTCGGTGTGCCATCTGGGAATTTTACAGCCTCAGCAGGTTTTGTATGCTTTCTATGCAACTTGAGAAGTCTATAGGAATTTGCGACTCGCTAGACAAAGTCCGGGTTGATGATATAATATGGCTTGAGGCCGGTGTCAGCTGCCAGCACTACTGAGCTGGATAATTTTTGGCATCATTTGAGAAGCTGATAGAAGCAATAAACAATTGAGTGCGAAGGGAATGCCTTTCGGCAAATGCAATCAATTATACGTGCATCTTAAAAGCATGTGGCATTATTCGAGATGTTGATATGGGCAGTAGAATTCACGATGATATTGTCATTTAAGGACAAATGTTGTGACATTGAATGCTTTGGCCGGAATGTATACCAAAGGTGGTGCCCTTTGAGGGCAACCTGCCCAAGGATACTATGGTGCCCAAGGGCCCAATAGTAATGGCCACCCAAAGGGATAGGCTCAATAAACTCCTAATAAGGGAAATGAGGGCATTAAGTGTGAAGAAGAGAAGAAAATAAGGAAGGCATGGCGTGAGGCGGCGAGCAGCAAGAGCAAGGAAGAGAGAAGGGCTCATAGCGTACAGTAGGCATCTCAGATGAGCTCCTCCATGAAGCGAGAATTGCTCAGCCGACTGGGGCAACAAAATTTGGAGCCATTGCCGGTGATTTTGGTGATGTTCGAAATCCACCCTGCCACATCATCACCCATATTCCCACAATGACGGCTCCGTCATTGTTAAAAATAGGGGAAGGGGAGGGCGGGGGGGTTGCTATATAAATGGGAAGTAAGGAGAGTTTTCGAGGGATTCAAGGAAGAGTTAGAAAAGGAAAAACAAGGGCTCACTAATCTCTTTCGGTAAGGAGCAAGCAAGGCTCTCGGCAAGGAGGAAGAGGAGAGTTCGGATGAGGTTAAGCGGGCTCACGAAGAAGGTACTTGAAGTCAACGACCAAAGCATGCTCTTTTCTCATACATAAGCGAGGAATGGACTCGACCAAGGGAAGGTATTCGACTAAGACCAGGGATAGCAAGCTAAAAGTTCCAAACTCTCACTCTACCGAGCTCGATAAGAGAAATCACCAAGGGCATACAGAGCTTGAAGGTAATCGGAGCAAGTCGATTAGAGGAGAAAGTCAAAGCTTGTGAGTGGCAATTAAGGTAGTGCAAAGAACACAGAGCAGGAAGCTGCAGAACATTTGACAATAATTAAAGCATGAAGATTGAGACAATGAGCAGAATTTAAGTTAGTAGAATCTAAGGGGCAGTTGAAGCAGGTAAAGTAACAGGCAAAAATTTTCCATCATCATCATTAGGCCAAAGATTGATTAATCATCTTATTAAACCCCGGTGTCGTTAATGGCCCGGTTAATCTTGTAAACTCCCATTTTTCAATTAATTCAAGTGTTGATACTGCTAATAGCTTGCCTTGGCTATCGATTAAATTGAACTTAAATCTTGACTTGATTAATTGAAAATTACGATGATTAGAGAAGCTTACAGTGTCTATTGTTCTCTCTCTCTCTCTCTCTCTCTCTCTCTCTCTCTCTCTCTCTCTCTCTCTCTCTCTCTCTCTCTCTCTCTCTCTCTCAGCCAGAGGCCCCCCGCCTTCTTGGCTCACGTTTCAAACACTTATCCCCGACACTGCACTCTAATTCACCCTTCACTCTTCACTCTCTCTCTCTCTCTTTATATATATATATATATATATATATATATATATATATCCTTTCGATGGGGTGTACATATATATTCACCCTCACATTGTCATTTTCTTGAGTACGCTTTTATTCATAGCACCCATTCAGAGGTAGCAATAGTTGCTAGGTGCCTTTGGATGCAGTCATTCTGGGTCGGGTGCTAAGAATCCCTCCCCTATGCATTTACGCTTCCTCAACTCTGATGTATACTAAAATTGTTTAAAAGTATAAATTGTATACTTTTGCATAGATCCCTAGGGAGGGGTATCTTTCACGGAAAGATAAGTAGCCATCATGCTTAGTAGATCTAGACCATGTGCAAGTTTGAAGTGTTTGTAAGCTTCAAGTAATTTTTGCATATGGCGAAAAATGTATTCGATTGTACTATTGGAACCCTTCATTTTTTATCGAGGTGGAGAGTATTTGTCTAAAGAGTTTAATAGATTTTTGGCTAGTTGTGGGATAAAACACCACTGTATAGTTCCATATACCCCTCAAGAAAATGGTGTGTTGAGAGATAAAATAGGTCAATCACGGAGATGGCACAATGGATGGTCAAACGTCAAGCATTGTCATGCATTTTGGCTCGAAACTGGAATGTGTAGTACGTATGCAGTAAACATGTGTTCTACTAAACCACTGGAGTCTACAACTCCATATGCTTTGGTGGTGCACTATTGAGAACCCCCCTATATAACGTGCATTTTAGGTTATTTAAAACCCCTTTTTTGACATGTTTGAATGAATAAAATGACCCATATTTTAGTAGTTTCTTTCAAAATCGAATATTAAAACCCCCTTTGTTAATGTATCTCTATTAATTTGAGTATAATTTTTGCATTAAAACCCCCCCGTGTTGAACTCGTGTGATACATTAACATGATTACATAGTGCACCTCTTGAGTCTATATGAGGCTTGGCATGGCAAGAAGCCATGTGTGAGCGGAATACTTGTGTTTGGTTGCTTGGCTTATGCTTTGGTGCTAGAGCAACAAAGTAGAAAATTGGATGACAAGACTTTGAAATGCATTTTTGTTGATTGAAAGTCTAGAGAGGAACCTGTGTTTTGGCTAGTCGAGATGCTCTTTTTGTGGAAGATGCACTGCTAACAATTACCAAGAAGGCAAATTTGAGCTCACAGAGTGTATATGGTATGTTGATGCCTTTGTTTAATGGTAATATTATGCATGTAAGTTCTAATGAAGCACATTTGCAACCTATGTAGGTTTCAAATGATGTTATAGATCAGCCAATTTTCTATGCATATGTAATTGATGGATATACGTTTGAAAACAAGTAAGTTGGAGGTATGCCAAAATGAATGGTGTAATTTTGTGTGACACTAAATTGGTTGAACTTTCAAGTTCTCAACATGCCTCTTATGCATTCGATTGTTATGCTTTGGCTGTAGCTAATATGTCTATTTGTCTAGTGAGGAGGAACCTTTGTCATTTGTTAAAGCGACAAACTAAACAAAGTGGTTGGATGCAATGCTATTTGAGTATGATGCAATCGTGGAGAATGACACATGGTGTACATGTGATTTGCCTCCCCCTTGTAGAAAGGCCATTGGTATGGGGATTTGCCCACCTCATTAGGAAAAATGTGGACTCTCCTTGGGTCATATAGGATTAAGGTTAATTAGGCTCCAGCCAATAGGAAGAGAGCAATGTATATAAGTCTAGAACCTAAGAAAGTAGAGAGAATAATAAGGTTGTCCACTCATTTATTGCTTTGTATCCTAGAGGGAGGTGGATGGGTAAAAGAGGGAGGGGGAAAAAGGGAGGGAGGGGGGGAGTGGTGGGTCCACAGATACGTTTTTGCAAAAACCCTAAAATTTCAAATTTTTTTAAAAAAAATTTAAATTCAAAATATTCCATCCAAAACTCCCCCCAAACCTACCCTATGATCAAAAAGTCATTTTTTCACTCTAGAACCTTTTTTCCAAGACTCCCTTCCTCCATAGCCCCTTCCATAACACAAAGCTCTCACTCTCTCTCTAAACTCTTACACCTTCCTCCTTCTTCAAGCTCTCCATTGCAACTTTAAGCTCCCACTCTCTCTCTCTAAACTGTCTCCCTCCTCCTTTCTCAAGATCTCCATTGCAACTTTAAGCTCCCACTCTCTCTCTAAACTCTGTCTCCCTCCTCCTTCCTCAAGCTCTCCATTGCAACTGTAAGCTCCCACTCTCTCTCTCTAAACTTTGTCTCCCTCCTCCTTCCCCAAGCTCTCCATTGCAATTTCAAGCTCCCACTTAAGCATCCATGGAAAACAATGGTCAAAATAAACGCCCCAAACCCATCATTCAAAGTATGGTTCTCCACAACTCGAAGAATGAGGAGCAGCAATGGGAACCTCAGGTTTTTCAAGAAGGTGCGTGGGTCTACATGCAACCTTCCGCAATCGGTCCCCATCGTGTTCGTGAAAGAACAAACGTTGATCTCCATTGGAAGGGAAGACTAATAGGCTTCAAGCAAGTAAGAGACAAGGGTACGGTGGCAATCGTTCAACATGTTTTCATGTTTGGACACATGCGTCTACGAGGGATCACCAACCCAAGGGATTTTCCTTGTAATTGTATGTCCCTTGCACTTCAATGGTTTTGGTGGTAACAAAAAAATGGACTTTTTACATCTCACAGACTGTTTTGTTTCTATGTAGATGTTTTCCCTTCTAGCCTTGTGGAGGAGCAACCACTCTCGTGCCTTTCAGGCACATTTACGGCCATGCATGCAAGTCTTGGGGATATGCTCTTCTCCAACACAACTTCATCAAACCTTGCGCGACAAAGGGTGTTCTTCTACACCCACAAGTACATTGTACCTACAGATGAGGAAGGCTACGGAGAGCTACAACCTTTGGAGGCTACAACCTTGCGTAGCATGGAGTGGCCAAAGCCAGATGCATTAGGAGATTTCGGAGGTCTTTTGGAGGGCCTTTTGGAAGAGAGAGGAAAATAAGCTCCTCCAATGAGAGAAGAGCCTACGTTACGTAGAAAAATAGATTGATATTAACAAAAATATAAAAGGTGTCCCTCTCCTCATTTAATAATCTAGTGGTCCTTGAAGACGAGCACTCTCTTTCATTTAATGCGAGCACCTTTTTCAGAAGGTAGATGCGGTGCATTTGATACGGGCTACGTCATCACTAGAACTCAAAAAGTCACAAAACTATCAAGTGGTGGAAGATTTTGAAACTTTTGATATTGTCAATGCGTCCGGAACGCACATATCTCCTAGAAATGAATGTCCAATTGCCTCGCTCAGACATCCAAAGAGACAAAAAAATGTCAAAAAGCCCTAAAAGAACATTTTACTAATGACGCGCGAGGGCCATTCCAAAATTTTGTAACGCCTCCTCGCGCGCCGTTAGTAAAAAGCCCCTTTTTTGTCTTTTTAGGGAGCTTTTTGAGAGGAAAATGTCCAAAAACCTCTAAAAAGGGGCTTTCTAGAAAGATAAGTGTCCAAAAATCACTAAAAGGAGCTTTGTACTAACGACGCGCAGAGGGGCATTCTAGAATTTTGGAATGCTTCCTCGCGCGCCGTTAGTAAAAAGCCCCTTTTTCCTCTTTTTAGGGAGCTTTTTGAGAGGAAAATGTCCAAAAACCTCTAAAAAGGGGCTTTCTAGAAAGATCAGTGTCCAAAAATCACTAAAAAGAGCTTTGTACTAACGGCGCGCAGAGGGGCATTCTAGAATTTAGAAATGCCTCCTCGCGCGCCTTAAGTAAAAAGCCCATTTTTTGGGGTTTTTTGACATTTTTTGCCTCTCCGGTTGTCGGAATGAGGCAAGTAGACATTCGTTTTTAGGGTATTTTGGCGTTCCGGACGCATTGGTGGTGTCAAAAGCCTCAAAATCTATCACTATTTGACAGTTTGTGACTTTTCAACTTTTAGTGATGACGTAAGCTGCATTGAATGCGCCGCACGTGCCTCCTGAAAAAGACGCTCGCATTAAATAAAAAAGTGACCGTTTTCAAGGACGATTGGGAATATAAATCTACGTTTTAGAGTGTCTGGTTGTCCTTTTGGACGTACTCACAAGGTGCAAGTGCATTTTAAAAAAAGTTTCTAGAGAGAGAAATACAATTTCTTACAAGGCCCTCCAAATGACCTACGAAATTTTCTAATGCATTCACTGTAATGTCTTTGAAAGCCAAGATTGTAGCTGATGTGAGAGCATCATTAAAATTTGGAAAAGCCTCGCATTTCGTTGGGCTTGGATGGTGTTGTCCTGCTCATGTCTTCGCTAGCATCTTTGGATCTTTACCTTTCCATCATACAAATACTATGTATGTTTGCATAGATCTACAATACAATACATTGGAAGCCATCCTTGGCGAGAAGTGGGGGTATCTTGAAGGACTTCACAACGGAGATCGCTTTCGGTGTCAGGTTGGAAGTTTCGGCATTGCTATCCGTTTCATCAAGGTGCGCTCCACCCTTTACGTGCGGTACTTCTATGAAAGGTGGATGTGCAAGCTTGGTGAATGGATTCCATTGCAATCCACCGATGCTACAATTGAGGTATTTGACATTGCAATTAAATTGTCGAGTGGTGCCGTTGAAACCGTCCAAGTGAACAAGCATTGGATATTGGCCAATGTGCGGCAGCACATTAGCCAATGTGCTCCCTTAGTGATAATGGGTTTAAAGCATGGAGAAGATACAAAATTTTGCATCGGACGACGTAAGGTGAATGATTTTTCTCTCTTAATTATGTTATATTTATGTTCTTTTGATTATTCCCTGCTCTAAGTTGGGTATGCTATTTCCTTTTTTTTTTGCTAGATTGGTAGCCGCATGGAGAGCACGATTCAAATTGAAAAGGCGTGGACGACGGACGAGAATTTGATTTTATCATTAGAGTAGTTATGTTTTGTACTTAAATTTCTTATAATATCACAATTGTAAGTTCAAGCAGATGGTTGTATCAAATTTTGGCAATGCACATTATCTTAAAGTCGTAGTGATGTGTTTTTAGAGTTAAATGATTGTAATTTAGTTTGTAAGTTTTTTATAACTTCTTGTTATTTGTGTTACTTTATGAAAATTGTTTAATATTTTAATTTTTGTTTTTTTTTTTTTTTTTTTTGGGGGGGGGGGTTGCTATATAAAGCCTCCTAAACCTTACCATTTTCACACTCTTTGCCTGTTCACACTCTCATTTGAGCTCTAGCACTCTTTGCATTCCTACCTTAAGAGCTAGCATTATGGCATCCTCCTCCACCCCTCCCGAAGCCACAACGTTACAACGCTTCCAAGCGTTTTTACAAACAACCGAGTGGCAAGATCGTGACGATCTTCACAATTTCTTCACCCAATTCCCTGATGTGAACGCAACTATTCACCTAAACAGCCAATCTTTTCAGCCTATCTTGGAATTTTTTGAATTTTACATCGACAAGTATGTTGTATCAATTGTCGGACAAGGGGAATTGTGGATTCCATGCGATTTGCTTCGCTACATACACAAAGGCGATCGGCCTTTCACCCAGCGACTTCAGCGATTTTGTGTAATTGCGGGTGAGGCAGGTCAGTACATTGAAGATTCACGTTTGAAAAAGAAGAAGGTCGGCACCCAGTTTCTAAGTCGCTTGGCGACTTTTGTGTTTCTTCTTGCGGAGGATCCTAAAAGATCTGAGGTGAGTTTGCCTCATTTGCGCCTTGGGGGTGTCGTCAAGGACACAAAGGAGCCCATTACAGCGCCCTGGGATGCAAGGAAAGAGGGCAATATTCTTGCCCTAACCTACCCAGGCGGTGTCATGGATGCCGTTGTCAGGAGTTTTTTGGAGCAAGGGATTGCGCATATGTACATATACATGCGTGGTGCATCAAATAAAGAATTGCCCATTTTTCAGAGCCAGGTGGTTACGTGGGGCCCACATGTGTACAGGTAGGACAGGGTGTACATAGTGCATCGATTTTCACTATTACCAGTACCACTATGTTTTTTCTACAATAAGGAGGAGTTGGTAGCGCGTAAAACTTCTTGAGGAAGCTATCCACGGGTCGACGACATGAGGTAAGCAGGTGCGTCAGATGGCATCGAGTGGCGTCAGGAGGCCGAACGGGGACAATATTTGCACGTGGATGAATACGGACACAAAGTGGTGTTTTCTTGTGAGAGTTATGCAGAAAGGTCATCATTAGGACCACTTTTTGGGGCCACTTCACGTCGTTGCGAGGCGCATTATTGAAAAGAAATGAGTGCCAGGTGTGCGGATGATGCAAAAAAGGTGACAACTATGCACTGCGAGGTCAGTTTTTGGCCTGTTCGGGGTCCGTTTGAGGTCATCTTAAAGGCCAAGGGTGCCCAACTAATAAATCTAAGTGTGGGAACTGAAAAAACTGAGAGAAGACCAGAAAAAAATGTGGAGAAGAGAGGAGGAACAGCCGCAGGTGTGTTTTTGGGGTTTTTGGAGCCTGTTTTGGTCGTAAACTGCTCATCCGATGTCGGATTTGAGCACTTTGACATTGTAGACTGGGGTTTTGGGCCATACCGGACGAGATGGCGCTATCCATTTTGCCAAATTCCTCACCCTTTTTCTGTTGTTTTTGTTGTGTAAGTTTCTCCTATGAATGAAGCTTCTTCTCCAATTTGTGATTGTATCTGGCATATTTTACCCATATTGTGTGAGTTGTTTGCCCCATTGGTGTTGGCCCAAGCTCATTTGTATCTAAACATCAGAAATTCTCCTCTTTTGAGCTGATTTTTTTGGGTGTGTGTGTGTGTGTGTGTGTGTGTGTGTGTGTGTGTGTGTTTGTGTGGAGTGGGCAAGTGGATAGTCTCTCTCCTCTCCCTCCAGAGGTGTGTTCCCTGTCTCGGCCAGGTGTGTTGTCTAATCCGAGTGGTGCCCCATAGTGTGTGTGTGTATCTTCCCAAGAGTGTGTGTCGGGTCGCTATAGAGGCGCTGTGTGTGTTTTCATCCCGCTCACATTCTTTTGGCGCCCCCACGGAGGATCTTCTTCGAGTACCTTCTGCTTCAAGCTTCGAGCTTCGAGCTTCGAGATTCAAGATTCAAGGTTACAGGTTACAGGTTACAGGTTATAGGGACAGGTACAGGTACAGGTGATTCACACAGGTACAGGTAGCTGGAGTACAGTGATATACTAGCAGTGATGTCACTTGGAGTTGTTGTGGGTATGCATCACTTGGGGCCTGTTTGAGCGCATTGTCTGTTGGATTGTACGTTACTTGTGGAAACTGCCAATTGTATGCCTTTGTGGAGCCATATTTGGTTTTATTTGGCAGTCCCAGCCATTTCTGAGACTTGGTCTGGAAGATAGTCATTTCTGAGACTTGACTATACGCGATTTGCATTAGCCTTCGTGTGAGGGTCGATAGCGTGAGGTTTTTATTGAGCTGGGGGATTCTCAAATGTGGAGATCCTTTCAGTGATACAGGTAGCTAGAGCACCCTTTTTGTGACCTCGCCATAGGCTATGTATTAGTGATTCCTATTTGATGCTCGGGTTCTATTGTTGGCAGTTTATGCATACATCTACAGTCTATATTTTGGGTTCTCACTACTCTACTTCTTGGGAAACTCTGTCAAAATTTTTTCAAGTTATGATGGCTGGTTTTTTAGTCTTTTGAGCCATTTATGCGGTTATGCTACTGAAATTTTGGCAAAATCAGAGGATAAGTCAGGTGTGCCTTCTTGGGAGCTGCATGGTTGGCTTGAATGGATGATCAAAATGGCCCTCAATTCACTCCTTTTCATTTAACTCAGAGAATCCAGATAAATGTTCATGTGTCCAGGAAGATTTTTTTCCAGCAGCGCATAGTCTTTATGTTCGGGCCAAGAAGATTACGAGAGATCTTGGAATGTCCTTTGCCTGTTGTAATTCCGATGATCAACTATGAAAACTCATTTGATGTGCATGTGTTTGTCTTTATCTAAAGTTGAGCTCCATTGAAGTTTCTGGGGATTGGGTAGTCAAAAGTTTTGGGTTCTTGCACATGTGTTCAAAGGGGTTCTCAAAGCATTGAAACTTGGGTAGCCATGGCTTTCTCTTATCCGGAGTTTCAAGGAAGAAGTGATGAAGATGTGGAAGAATTTTTGGAAAAGATGGAGGTTGCCTGTATTAGCAACCAGATTCATGACCCTGCGCAGATGTTACGCCTTCTCCAAATTTGTTTGAAGAGTGATGCACGAGTTTCATCTAAAGCATTTGAAGAGGAGTTGCGTGTGGCTGATCCACCTGTAAGGTTGAGTTGGGACAATCTACGAGATGGATTGGAAGTGGAGTTTGTGAAGATAGAAGACCCTGACAAAGTGTGGCAAGAAGTACAGGCTTTAGTGCAAAAGGAAGGTGAGCCAGTAGATGCGTATATACGAAATTTTTCATTGGCATGGGAGCGGATGTGCAAGGCTTTAGCACCACAGGTATCCCCGCCTGACATGATGAAGAAAGACAGGTTCTTAGCTGGTCTTTGGGAGAATATACGTTGGAGAGTGGAGCTAAAGAAGCCTAGGACATATGAAGATGCACTAGAGGTAGCAAGGAACAAAGAGTGGAAGTTGAGGAAAATGAGCCAGTTAGGGGTGGAGTCTTTGCCCATGAGGTCTGAATTTCAGCCTATAGAGTCTTTACAAGGTCGCATGTCAGGGGTTCATCACGAACCAGTGGTTCCTCTTACTACTCAGGTTATGCCAACAGTGGTCACTACAGCAATGCAAGATGATGGGCTAAGGCAAGACATGAAGCAAATGGTAGATTTGATGAAGAATCTCAGCCTAAACATGCTAGGTCAAGTGGGAAATAATCGAGGTCGAGGGAGGTTTGCAAATCAGCCAGGAGGTGAAGAAATGCCTAGGAATGGTGTTGGACAAAGCAATGGTAGGTTTTGGAGGCAGACGCCCACATGTTATAATTGTGGAGAGTTGGGTCACATCAGCCCGCAATGTGATAAGCCACCAAGGATCGGGGGAGACATGTATCCATTGCCAAGACAGGTGCTAACTAGGTCAAATGATTATGGCATCGAAATTAAGGGAGACGAAGGAACCAGTGGACTGACCCAGGAGGAAAAGGGAAAGACAAAAGTGCTAAGTGTAGTCACCTTGGAGAAGGCATCAAAGCTAGAGGATACATTAGTGATGCCTATTGGGAAGAGGACCACAGAGGATAAGGAAGGAAGAAGTGCCCCGGGTCCTAGTAAGAAGAAAGGAAAGAGCCATGAAGGCGAGGATGTCAAGGCCAAGAGGAAAAGGAGAGCTCGTCGAAAGTTTCATGTTTCAGATTTTCCACTAGGGGATGGGCAATTAAGCTATGACTTGAAGGAAGATCTGACGAGCAGGAAGGCAGATGTTACTTTTGGGCAGCTTATAGAGATGGTACCTAAGCTAAAGCGACAGTGGAAGAGGATGGTTAACCCAATGGAGAAAGAGCCAGAGAGAGGTTCAGTAAAGGTGTTGGCAATGGATGAGCTACCAGACATTTGTCCAATAGTAGATGTGTGGCATAAAAGGAAAAATTTGGGACAAGGTTATGTGGATGGCGGAGCCCAAATATGCGTCATAACACACTCATGCGTTGAGAAGATGGGTCTAACAGTGGCTGGGGTGTCAGGTTTTCGGATCAGATTGGCAAACCATCAAAAAGTAAAATGCTTGGGTGTTGTAAAGAGCTTAGAAGTGGAGGCATATGATGCAAAGGCAATGGTTGATTTTCATGTGATGCCAGCAGGGTTGGGAGCATATCCTATTATACTGGGCAGACCATGGTTACGTGCAGTGGGAGCTGTTCAAGATTGGCGACATTGTACGATTAGCCTCTATGGAAAGACAGGTACCAAGAAGCTTTATAATATGGACACAAGGAAATGATTAGAGGAGCTTTATGAATATGAGGATGAGTCTAGTGATGAAGACTCTTCCACGGTGACAGATGAGGACAGTGATAGCACTACCATCAGTGATGAGGATGCTGATGTTGCATTTCTTTTGATGGACATAGAAATCCAGGAGTTTGGTTTAGTTGCATTTGCAAATGAGGTTGAAGATGAAAGTGAAGGGCCTTATGAAGTGATTGAAGGGCTGATGCAAACCAAGGTTGAGTTGTCAAAGAAGCAAGAATTGATGACACAAATGATCAGTGGAGACCTCTCAACTATGGAGAAGGATATATATTTGCACATGCTGGCTAGTTTTCCTGATTTGTTCATTACTTCATATGAAGAGATCAGAGGGTTCAAGGGCGAAGAGATGCATATAGAGCTGAAAGAAGGTGCTAAGCCAGTGCGGCAAAGGCTAAGAAGGATGGGTCAAGAGCAAATGGAATCCTTGCGAGAAGAGGTGGACAAGTTATTGAAGGCAGGGTTCATAGTCCCTGTGGAGACCACAGAATGGGTGAGTCCAGTTGTAGTCAGTCCAAAGAAGGATGGGAAGTGGAGAATTTGTGTAGATTTTAAACCCTTAAACGCAGCCACTAAGAAGAACCCATATCCTCTTCCATTCATTGATCAGATCTTGGATTCAGTGGCAGGTTATGAGAGGTACAGTGTGTGTGATGGTTTTTCAGGCTATTTTCAATTGAAGATTGCTCTTAAAGACCGCACAAAGACAACTTTTATTACGCCATGGGGCTGCTATTGCTACACAGTATTTCCATTTGGGTTGTCAAATGGACCTTCCTTCTATCAAGAGAGAGCAAATTGGGTGTTGGAACCATTCATTGGTAGTTGTGTTAAAGCTTTTATGGATGACTTCTGTGTTTATAGCAGTAGGGCTGAACACCATGAGAAGCTGCAGATGGTATTGGCTCGATATGATGAATGTGGAGGACAACTAAATCCAAAGAAATGTCATCTAGCACAGCCAAGGGTGAAGTTATTGGGCCACATGGTGTCAGAAAATGGCATTGAGGCTGATCCAGACAAGGTTAAGTCTATTATTCTTCTTCCATCACCTACGAGTACGAAGCAATTGGTAACATTTATACACAAAGTGAAGTACATGGCAAGGTTTATTCCATTGTCTTCTCAGATTCTTTATTCATTACAACAAGTGGCAAAGCATGATCCATTGCAATGGGATGACAAGTGTGAAGAAGTGTTTCAAGAGGTGAAAGAGGTGTTAGGGGGTTTGTCAGCCATGCAGGCTCCTGATTGGGAGAAAGTTTTTTATGTAAATCCCTCAGTAGGGGATGATGCCATTGGAGCCATGCTATTGAAAAAGGGGAAGGGCAGCCATTATATGAGGCCAGTGTATTGTGCAAGCCGAGTGAAGTTGGTAGCGGAGAGAAAGTTCTCGGAAGTAGAGCTAGTGATGGCCAGTGTAATATTTGCTTGTCGACGATTTCGTCATTACTTGCTACCACGGCCTTTTGTTTTCTTGACGAGTTATGCCTTTTTTCCACAGTTAATTAATGGTACTAACATGTCAAATGTGGTGAAGAAATGGGTAATTGAGCTGCAAGAGTTTGAGTTCTCTTTTCTAGTGGAAGATAGTACAAGGGCTACCCTAGCTGATTTGTTGACCTACAAGGAGAATCCCCTTATTGTTAAGGAAGAGGTGGTGAGAAAGATAGTTGAAAAAGTGTCACAGATCAGCAATGCACATGTGTTGTTCTTTGATGGTTCATACAGAAAGAGCCATGATGCAGCTTCAGGGGGTATAGCACTTTATGATCCAGAGGGGAAGCTAGTATGCAAGCGAGGGTTCAAATTGGATGCTCATAGTAACAATGAGGCTGAATATGCTACTCTGAAATCCGGATTACACATTTTTTTGAAGCATGGGGTTCGAAGGTTGAGCATAAAAGGTGATGCCTTGTTAGTGGTGAAGCAAGTGCTGGGTGTGTGGAAGAGCAAGAACACCTCATCGAAGGAAATGTGGTTCAGAATTAAAGGCCTGTTAAAAAAGTTCGAAGCATGGATCATCAGACACATTGAACGTGCTCTAAATGGAGAGGCACATGAAGCAGCTCAAGGCATGATTGGGGAGCTATTTGTGTTGAGGACCACTTTACCTCTTTATCATAGCCGGGAAATTTTGGATCAAGAAGAGGAGTTTTTGCTAACAGGAATCATTCCAAAGGAGATTCAGAAGTCTAAGAAGTATGGCTTTGTGCGTAGAGCATACAGGTACAAATTGATTGGTGATGTCTTATACATGAAAGGGGCTGATCTCGTGTTGAGACGTGTACCTTGGCGGGAGGAGCTTTACAGAGTGTTGGAAGAGAATCATCAAGGCGCATGTGGTGGCCATTTTGCTCTAAAGATCACCTTGCATAAGATTTTGCAAGAGGGGTATGTATGGCCTAGTTTGCACAAGGATGTTCACCATTGGTGTAGGTCTTGCAATAGGTGTCAAGCATTTGGGAAGAGAGTGTTGAAGCCAGAGCTACAAAAAACCATTATGGCGTTTGATGTGTTTGAAAAGTGGGGGATTGATGCAATAGGCCCGTTACCTATCACAAGCAGGGGCAAAAGCTATATTTTGACGACAGTGGACTATCTTTCTAGATGGGCAGAGGCTATAGCAGTAAAACAGATCACTGCAAAGGATGTGGCAAAATTTGTGTATGATGAAATATGTTGCAAGTTTGGGGTGCCACTAGAGCTACTTTCAAATAAGGGGCACGGCTTTAGAGCTAAACTGCTAGATTTTTTATGTGCAAAGATGAAGATTAGGCACCAGCATACCACTCCTTATTACCCACAGTGTAATGGCTTAAATGAAAGATTCAATGGTGAGTTGGTACAGATTCTTTTGAAAGTGACAGAGCACCAAGGAAAGAATTGGGATTTGGAATTGCCTAGTGCATTATGGGCTTACCGTACTTCGGTGAACACAGGTACAGGGTTTACTCCATTTCATTTGGTGTATGGAAAAGAAGCACTATTGCCTGTGGAAGTAGAGTTGCCTGCGGTCAAGATGTTAGAGAAGTTGCTTGGGCCGCCTAGTGATGCATTCGAAGAGAGGCTCTTACAGCTACAAGAGGTTCAACTGGATAGGATGAGTGCATTGGAACATTATGGGCAGATGCAAGATAGGGCTTTAGCAAAGATAAATTAAAAGGTCAAAAGTAAGGGTATCAAGAAGCATGACTTGGTTTTGCGCTACAACAGTAAGCTGGACAACACCTTCCAAAAGAAGTTTCAAATTAAGTGGGAAGGCCCTTTCAAGGTAGTGGAGTGTTTTCCAAATGGCACATATCAGCTGGCTAACCTGGATGGTGTTCTACATAAGTCAAGGGTAAATGGATTGCGTCTTAAATTGTATCATGCTAGATTGATGATGGTGGATCAAGATGAACTATCTGTGGAGCAAGCAATGTTGGTGAAGGATGAGGAGACCTGTGATGCGGCGAGTCTCATATCGCTCTTTGCTGCTGCTGATCATGAATGATCTAGCAGGTTAGGGGATGGGCAAATTATGTCAGGAGTTTTTTGGAGCAAGGGATTGTGCATATGTACATATACATGAATGGTGCATCAAATAAAGAATTGCCCATTTTTCAGAGCCAGGTGGTTACGTGGGGCCCACATGTGTACAGGTAGGACAGGGTGTACATAGTGCATCGATTTTCACTATTACCAGTACCACTGTGTTTTTTCTACAATAAGGAGGAGTTGGTAGCACGTAAAACTTCTTGAGGAAGCTATCCACGGGCCAACGACATGAGGTAAGCAGGTGCGTCAGATGGCATCGAGTGGCGTCAGGAGACCGAACGGGGTCAATATTTGCACGTGGATGAATACGGACACAAAGTGGTGTTTTCTTGTGAGAGTTATGCAGAAAGGTCATCATTAGGACCACTTTTTGGGGCCACTTCACGTGGTTGCAAGACGCATTATTGAAAAGAAATGAGTGCCAGGTGTGCGGATGATGCAAAAAAGGTGACAACTATGCACAGCGAGGTCAGTTTTTGGCCTGTTCGGGGTCCGTTTGAGGTCATCTAAAAGGCCAAGGGTGCCCAACTAATAAATCTAAGTGTGGGAACTGAAAAAACTGAGAGAAGACCAGAAAAAATGTGGAGAAGAGAGGAGGAACAGCCGCAGGTGTGTTTTTGGGGTTTTTGGAGCCTGTTTTGGTCGTAAACTGCTCATCCGATGTCGGATTTGAGCACTTTGACATTGTAGACTGGGGTTTTGGGCCGTTCCGGACGCGATGGCGCTGTCCATTTTTCCAAATTCCTCACCCTTTTTCTTCTGTTTTTGTTGTGTAAGTTTCTCCTATGAATGAAGCTTCTTCTCCAATTTGTGATTGTATCTGGCATATTTTACCCATATTGTGTGAGTTGTTTGCCCCATTGGTGTTGGCCCAAGCTCATTTGTATCTAAACATCAGAAATTCTCCTCTTTTGAGCTGATTTTTTTGGGTGTGTGTGTGTGTGTGTGTGTGTGTGTGTGTTTGTGTGGAGTGGGCAAGTGGATAGTCTCTCTCCTCTCACTCCAGAGGTGTGTTCCCTGTCTCGGCCCGGTGTGTTGTGTAAGCCGAGTGGTGCCCCATAGTGTGTGTGTGTGTATCTTCCCAAGAGTGTGTGTCGGGTCGTTATAGAGGCGCTGTGTGTGTTTTCATCCCGCTCACACCGCCAAATCCATGGGTGATGTGGGTGCAGAAGCATCCTTTAAGCCCGCTGGCAGATGCGCCGGAGGAGACATTAACTCCGAAGGTTTTTTTTGAACACCTCTCCCCAATTGTAATAAATGAGGAGGAATATTTGTTTTTACATGATCTTGAAAAGACTTTTGACATTCGCATGGATGAGTGTTTACCCATCCTCTGTGCCACAGTAGAGTCCTCTGCCATTGACCCCTCTTCCGATCCTTTGGATCGAAGCCTTCTTCCCCTTGGAGAGAGTGTGGTAGATACAATGGAGTTGGCAATGGTGGCGGTGACAGATGCACCGCACTCATCTGTGTCGGAGGATGAGTTTGTAGCTACACGCGCATTTCTTGAAGCCCAACGCACTCCTATGCATGTTCATATAGATGAACTTGAGAGTGTCGCTATGGCTCCCAATTCATCTATTTCTCTTGACAGCAAAGGCATAAACGATGAGGATGATGAAAAACAAGAGGTATTAATTAATTTTTGTTTTGTGATTACGTTAATTTTCATTGTTGCATTCTGAAATTTTACTTACCTATTGATTTTTTTGTAGAATGTTGTGGAGCTGGATGAGCATGCAGGTCGGGGAGGAGATGGTAGGCGCCAAGCTTTTGGATGGCAGTCATCTCTTGCGCATTACCTTGGCAAGCTCCCCCAAGACGGCTTTGCGATAATCCACAAGGAGTACACTCCTTGTGGTCAATTTTGGGTGTCAATGATGAAAGCAATGAGCCGCATCGTATGCCTGTCAACCATATCTCAAGCCTCCCAAGTTATATATCTTGTAAATAAATCTCTAGCCAGTGTTGCATTTGCGACACACATTCGTGGTCGTGTGCTTTGTAACGTGGCCTTAAGCCAAGCTGTAGGTCTAAGCAATGTGGAACAAATTGCTTGGGATGTGTTGCACAAACAGCTTCCCTGCGCCCAAGAGCGTCGAGAAAACATTGCTCGCCATATCTAAGATGGCTCAAGCACTCAATAGCTGCATAAATCTTGTAATTAACTCCTTCAAATATGTGATATATCACATCTTTGTACTTTGTTATTTCAAAATTCGAACGGAAATTGATTTTAACTGGTACTTTCCAACTTCTGTATTGAGTTTATGGTACGATAGACCATACGTGATTGGTTCTATCTTGTTATACGATTGTGCAATTCTCTGAATCAAAATATAGAGTTTTTTTCATATAAATAACATCAAAAAAAGCATAATATCATAAAATTCTTATAATTTTAGCCTAAAAAAGGTTTAAAAAGGCTATCTAGAGGCCTGCCACGCAGAGGCGCGCGGGAAAGCAAAAGTAACTTCTACTTTTTCCGTCTCGTGCGCCTCTGCGACAGGCCTCTAGACAGCCTTTTTGAACCTTTTTTAGGCTAAAATTATAAGAATACAATGCCTTTTGTGGTTATTCAATCAACCACACTTGGTTGACAGCTCTTCTATCCAAATCTCTCTCTCTCTCTCTCTCTCTCTCTCTCTCTCTCTCTCTCTCTCTCTCTAGTTAGTTTTACTTATATCACTTAAAACACAAATGTACACGACTCGTTATATTTGAAAAAGCCACGACTCTTTATATTTCAAAAAGATATTTTTACATTGGCAAAATTGCATAAAAGTCAAATTCAATCTCTTTCTCCTCTGATTCGACGCGCAAGAGCTAAATCCTTGGGCATTATTGTCACCCGTTTTGCATGAATAGCACACAAGTTGGTGTCTTCAAAAATAGAAATTAGATGATATTCTGCCGCTTCTTGCAGAGCTTCTACGGCGATACCTTGAACTCGAAACGCCATTCGATAACTTTGCATGATCTCTTTCACCAAACGTGCGAATGGTGCCTTGCGGATGAGAAGGTTTGAATTTTTTTGATAGTGAAGAATCTTTTGCAATGCCTTTGGAATGCGTCGCTTCACAGCAGGAGCCCGTTGTTGAAGGATGGTAGGATCTGGGACATGGGCCTTGCAAGGGCGAACCTTGAAAAACTTTTTCTTTTTACGAGAGGGCTTGCGAGGAGGAGCTTGCGCATCTTCAAAGCCACCATGTGCTCCGACTGGCTCTTCAACTCCACCCTGCGCTCCAACTGGCTCTTCTGCTACATCCTCAAAATCGTCTTCATTTAGTAACCCATGATCACCTCTAGGCTGATCTGACGCCAGAGCGCCGAAGCCACGTAGCAATGTCTTCCTAGCCAGAACTCGATGATTGCTTGGGATCTCCTGTCCACTCCATGGTGGGCTTTGTGCTTCGTTGTCCGTTTCGGTTTCTGTGTCTTATGTCACTACCCGTTTCTTCTTGCGTGAAGGTTGTCCATCTTGTTGCTCTTCACCTGAACATTCTCTCTCCATCTCTTCTAAGAGCTCTTGTTCATGTATCCAAGGTGGTTTTTGAGCACCTTGGACGGTTGAGTGAGGGTGAGCAAAAAAAGGTTGATCTTTTCTTGCTGTTTGATTTGTGCGTTCCATGGTGTAAGAAGGGGCAAGATTGAAAATGAGACTCCCTCTTCTCTAAAAGCCCTCTATTTTTTTTTTTAAAGGTCTCTTCACACTTAACCAGGTCACTTAAAAAAACTCTTAATATCATCAAAATATAAAAAACAAAAAATGGATAAATGGAAAAGTATTATATGCAACTCAACAAAGACATCTACAAACATAAACATTACATTGCATAGCATCATTTGTTTTACATGTTGGGTAACCAACATTTGCCCACTCTATGGCGATTTTCACACCACCTAGCATGATTAAGGGGTCCGGTGGAGTTTCTCCATTTCTCTTTAGCAGTAAGTCGAGATTGTTTCCTAACCTCCTTGGCAAGACTTGACTTTCGCGCTCGCTCTATGGCATGACATCTCCCCAAAGAACAACGAAAGAACCAATCAAACATCTCCTTCATGTAGTTGGATCTCGTAGTTCCACCACCGTGACGTGTATTTTTAAAGTAAACACCTTTGGCTCGATAATGTGATTTTTCCATTCCTTGAGTGCTCCACATGTCTAATGAACCATATTTTGACATAAAGAATGCTCCATGCGCATACAAAATATGCTGCATCAAGAAAAAATGCTTAGATCAAATAAATATTTATGTATAGTATCAAAATTTGAACTGAACAAAGTAACTTACCATGTAGTGTGTGATATTGCTCTCTCCCTACGCTTGCACAAATGCTTTAGTGAAATTCAAAATGTGATCTTTGAACAAATTTTGCTGCTCGCTCGTGGTTTGGGGTTTCCACATGATTTGAAGCACTAACTCCAAGTGGTGCCACACTTGCCTACGCAGATTTACAAGCACGGGATTTGAATCTTGATCAGTCGTACACTTGCAAAGCGCTTTCCATAGCTCCCATGGAGCATCCTCTTCACCCCTCTCCTTTCGCATCTCTGGTTTCTTGAAAAACCTACGTGCTTTCACACCATTCATAGATACTTTTTGTGGCACTTCATGCATATTTTCCACCTCACCGATGATAAAAACATTGCCACCATGACATCCAATCGAATTTAGAATTGTTTCAACTATTCCAATGGCTTCCACAGATCTGGAAAGTGGTTTCATTGTGAAAGCGTACTCTATGTGAAGCTTTAACAAACGATCAAATATACGCATAAAGGCATTCAAAATGCACAAGTGTACATTTGTAAGTGGAAAATTGATAATGGGATGCCATGTTTTATCTTTTGTCAACCGATTGGGGACCTCCATGATAGGACACTTCAACACCAAGCACACCCAATCCCTTGCATCATCATCCATTGACCCTGTTGCCTGACTTCCCTTGATATTTTTCTTTGAAGACGTGGAGCCAGGAGTACTCTCCTTGTATCCTCGTACACAATATGGACAAGGAAGAAGTGATGAAGCACCTTGTTTACACCCAAGTATACATTTGATTGTTTTTAGATCACCTCCTAAGTGCCACTCAACATCAAATGTACCTACTCCATCTACTTCTAGCTTTTCTCCCTCTAGTTGTGCCTTAATAACCTCTGTGATCCACGGGATCATAGAGAAGACCCATGCCAACACCTCATGAGTCTCTTTCGGAACTTCAAAAGCTCCTAACCACCATATTTCTTTTTCCGATTGTACACTAAATGATGGTTTCTGAGAATGATCACCGATAGCATTGACTTTTGCAAAAAAAATTGCCTCATTCATGAGTGTCACACTCATATGTTCCAATCTCCGTCCTTTGACAATTTGACATTCATCTAGCTTAAGAATAAATATGAGCTTCTCTCCAAGTACTGAAACAACACAGGAATTGAATTATTATACTAAATGATATTCAATACAAATAAAAAATGACATTACAATTTGTATTACCTTGTGGAGACAAAGCATAAAATTTAACCATAGCTCGTTGTAGTCATTTCAAGTCAACAAAAATATTGTTGAATTGATGATAACTAAAAGACTTTTCCCCATTAGGAATAGTATTGTCTCCCTTTATATTACCACGTGACTTGGCACTCGTGGAAGAGTACACCATGGATCCTTCAATGTGTTTGTATTCGCCAAGGGATTCCCGAACGAGATCATTGTTTGCTTTTTTTGCAAGTCGGACCCTATGTGGAATAGGAAATAAATTCTCGGTGATGCCTTGCTCTCGTAATGCATCTTTCATCAATCCATGAAGTGCATGGTATGCATTTGTGCTGATCCCAACCTCATCACAAGCTCTCTGGACATCATCCTCAGACACAAGGTTAGAGATCTTTTTTAGGATCTCCTTTGTGATGGCATCTTTCATGTGTTTGGTCTTTTCACAACCTTTGATGTAAAGTATATCCTCCTTTGAGATGCATCCTAGGAGAAGATTGCAACGGTCCTCTTGTTTAAAACTTCCACACACATCTTGTATATATGTCCTATTTCAAAAGGTGAACCGAGTTACAAATTGATGATCCGCTTCTTACCTGCCCCTCCATTAGAGGCTAAGTTTTCAATGGAAGAGAACTCCCTCTTACGCTCACGCACGCCAAATGGAGTGGCTTTTAGGTGCATCATTGCAATCTGTAGCTTAGTTACCTCTGTTTCTATAGCTTTCATCTCCTCTTTAAGATCTTTGAGTTGTTTCTCTGTGGAATGTAGTTGTTGTTGGAGATTTGTGGAATGAATGTGTAACACTTGACATTGTTGTCGGAAATATGCCAACGCACCTGCGTGATTGAAGTCCAATCTCTTACAATACCCAAGAAGACCACGTTCTCCTTCTCCCACATATTTGATTAAGCTTGGGAGTGTACGGAATGTCGGATGACAGCCCACGAGCGGATCTTTTGGATACAACCCTCCATCAAGCCACAAATCAACATTGGTTTCTCCTCGAAACCGTCGTACGGATGCCGGTTGAGATGCTTTCTCGTCATTTTTTTTTGTGGGAGCAAATTCGATCAGTAGACGCAAACTGACATTAGTTGACCTAGTAGATGACGGCGCAGGTGATTCATTGGTTATGTCGCGAAGAGACATGGTGAAAAGTTATGATGGGGAAAAAATTTGATAAGATATACTTTTTAGGATAAACAGACAATTTTTGGGATAAAAAGACTTTAAAATATATTTTTTCATATATAGGTTCAATTTTTGAGCTCAAAGGAGGGAAATTTTTTTCAATTTTTAGGCTTTATTAGATGGACGTTTTGATGATGTGGCATTATTTATTTATTCTTGGAGTTAATGTAGAGAGGGACCCAAGGATTTTTAGATTTGGAGCTTATAAAAGTTAGATTCTTCTAAAAAAATAATGTTATATATATATATATATGTGTGTGTGTATATGTATATATAGGGACCTTTTGAAAGCTTAAAAGATCCATTTTGAAGATTTTATGAAAAATTCAATTTTTTGGGGTGAATTGATGCACTAACTGAAAAGTGGATTTTGTCATAACTACTTACTCTCTTTGTTTGGTGATAGGTAGAGAGAGAATGGTTCTTCTCTCTACTTTTACTCCTCTCTCTCTTTTTACTCCCCTCTCTCTCCTACTTTATCCCCCCTCTTCCTCCTACTTTACCACTCTCATTCCCTACTTTCCCCCCCTCTCCTATCTAGAGAGAAATTAGAGAGAGAGCTACAAAAGTAGCCCTATTTATTGTCTTTGTTCCCTCCATCCCCTACAAAATTAGCTTTAATCCCTTAAAAAAATAAGAATCCTTACATGGCCCCAAGGGGGTCCAATTTTTTCCTAATGTAGGTCTGGAGAAAATAAGAGCAATAATTAGCTCAATTCTTCAAATTTTTGTGGCTACAAAAATTTATTTATTTTATGTTGAATGGGATACTTGGAAAACATGAAGGTGCTTGAGGAGCATCCTTGATTGAGGAAATACAAAGGTAATGGGATACTTGGAAAACATGAAGGTGCTTGAGGAGCATCCTTGATCGAGGAAATACAGAGGTTTGCAGATCTTTTCTTCTCATACAAGGAAATTTGGCTAGGATTTGATAGGTGACAATAAAATAGAGATGCATTCCTATTCCTATCATACCAACAAAGTCACAAATGAAGGTGCTTGAGTAGCATCCTTGATCGAGGAAATACAGAGGTCTGAAGATCTTTTCTTCTCATACAAGGGAATTTGGCTAGAATTTGACAAGTGACAATAAAATAGAGATGCATTCCTATTCCTATCATACCAACAAAGCCATAGATAATGGTGTCTGCAAATGTTCCAAAGAGGAAAGTTTGGAGCGATGAACTCTTGTCTATTTATTCGAATTAACTATGTTTGCTAGATCCTTTATTTCTTTCTTTTTTTCCCGAGAGGACCTCTTTCCCCACCTTGAGGTAATAATGTAATTTCCTTTTCTAATACATTTCCTTCTGTCTTTTGGGGAAATAGTTGGTTATGTAGGCTTTGGAGATGAAGTGCTTCATTATTTTTTGACATAATTGCCTTATTTTGCGAGGTAATTTGCGACAAATTTCATGCGAAGGACTCAAAAACCGATCTAAGTTGTCGAACAAGAATAAAGATTAGAAAATCTTGATGAATCCAACAAAAATAGATACAAGGGTATTTTGGGAATTTTTGAAATTTTAGGGGTATATTGTGAATTTCCACAAATTAGAGGGGTATTTTGGTAATTTTCCCTTTTTTTAAAAAAAAACCAGGAGGGTTGGTCAGCTGTAAAACTCCCAAGAAGGACATATGATACGCGAGCTTTTCGAACCGCAAACCTACCAAGCACCCGCAAACCTTTACACGCTTTTGGCGTTCAAACTTGCTGTAATATGAGATCACCAAAAAAAATAACGGTTTCCTTTCTTGATATAAGGGACCATGATCGGCAACTGATGCATGCCTCTGCCTCACCTCATTAATTATGTAACCAGGGCTTTACCTTCATTTAGGATTAGGCTTAATTCCTAATTTGGCTGGATAATTTAATCTACTCTCCAAAATCAGGCCAAATTTGTACATGCTACAATGTCCATTGCCTACTGTAGTAAATTCATCAGCTCCATTGCAACCCCAGCTACACTCAACAGTCTTGTAAGAAGCACACACAAATGATCAGAAAATCAAAGACTTTATGCATCTGTGGTGGCCACCGGTCGTCACCAGCGCCAGCTCGCCTCTTTATCTTCTTCTGCCCTGTTTTTGCTACTGTCTTCTTTTGTCTTTGGGCAGCTTGTAACTCTGTGCTGCCCACTACACCACATAGGGTTGATTGCTCCGGACGCAATGACATCGATGCGGCTTGCAATGCCATAGTCCGAATTAATGCAGGCATTGCCCCACATACTGCCGCCCGCACACAGCGCGCATCTACCATTGCAAATGGGGGTTCTGGATTGCCAACATTGAAGCTCAAGGATAGGCAGCACATCAGCCTACTGCCATCAAAGCCTTTCTCTTCTGTTAAGCCTGTGGAAGTCACTGGTGATGCCAGGCAGAATTACAATCCACACCCTCAAAATTTGTCCACAGTCACAACTTTGTCTTCGTCCTCGCCATGGAGGAATGATGCACAAAAAGGGGCTTCCAACATACAGAGCCGCCGACCACCGACACAGGATGAGACTTACGTTGATTCGAGTGAGGAGGTGGATAGGATAATAAGAGATCTTAGAAGACCTCTTTCTATGGAGAAAAAATCAGAAATAGCCCCATTCAATTCCAAAGCTGGTATGGATTGTAAAGGCAAGCACATCTTTATCTATGATCTCCCCAGCAAGTTCAATTTGGATTTGCTTGACCGCTGCCTCAAGCTCCTCCCATGGCAGAATATGTGTGAATTCTTCTCCAACTCTGGAATGGGCAGGATTTTAGCTACCTCCCAAACAGACAAAACCAGCTCAAGAATTCTTGTGCCGTCCGGCGTTTGGTATGAAACACATCAATATGCTCTTGAGGTGCTTTTCCATGAGAGGCTCAAGCATTACAAATGCTTGACGACGAGTCCCGAACTTGCGAATTTGTACTACATACCATATTATGGGGGAATGGATGTGCTGAGATGGCTCTTTGTCCAAAATGTGTCATCGGCGCAGTTAGATGAACTAGGGTTGGAGCTGATTAGGTGGCTTGAAAGGCAGCCCACATGGAGGAGAAAGGAAGGGTTGGATCATGTCCTTGTGCTGGGAAAGGTAACATGGGATTTTCGGCGCTTGCCGTCAACCCGGACGATGTGGGGAAGTAGCTTGCTGTTGCAAGATGAAATGCAGAATCTTACCAAGTTGCTGATCGAGAGGCAGCCATGGCACGAGAATGACGTTGGAGTCCCTCACCCCACATTTTTCCACCCTAGACATGATAAAGACATACGGGCATGGCAGGACCACATCGGTAAGGAAAAGAGGAATCACCTTGTGAGCTTCGCGGGGCAGCCGAGGCCTCAACAACGAGAAAGCATACGATCTCATTTGATTCGACAGTGCATGAGCAGTGTAGAAATGATTGGGTCAAGCTCGGATTCTGCTTGTCATTTCATGGACTGCGGCCGGGATCGATGCTTGCACCCAAACACAACAATGAACCTATTCATACACTCAGAGTTCTGCATGCAACCTCCTGGGGATAGTCCAACAAGGCGTTCCATCTTTGACTCGCTCATCGGAGGATGCATCCCGGTGCTTTTTGATCCATACTCGGCTTACTATCAGTATCCTTGGCATCTCCCAAGTAAGCCAGAATCATATTCAGTCTATATACCAGCTGAAGGTGTGAGAAATGGAAAGGTGAATGTGATCAATGAGTTAAGGAAAATCCCTGTGAGCGTGCGGCAGAAGATGCGGCACCGAATCATCTATGACATCATGCCAGGGCTAGTGTATGCAAGGCCGGATGCCAGGCTCAAGAAAATAGATGATGCATTCTTAGTGTCTCTCAGAGGTCTTTTTGCAAGGGCATCAGAGAGGCTCATGAGGAGAGGTCAAGTACTGAAGGACAGAGAAGGTATTGGATATGATACAGCTTAGCTTACCTAATAAAGAGTAGAGGAAGCTATTAATCATTCAAGGTCCATTTGTGGAAAATGCTCTTCCATCTTTGTAGCATTGAGCATGCCAAGGATTTGTATAGAAATGGTGATTGCCTGCATATATTGAGGCAAGAGAAGTTTAAAAGTAAAATACATCATATAAATAGCTTTCTCTTAATGCATTCATTCTACTTTCCCTTTACTAGAATGGGGCAAATAGAGGAATATGTGAAGATTGGGGACATGTCAACCGCTCCCCCAACTAGAGGTGATTCCCCGAAGGTACACTGTTAAGAACCTCCCTATATAACGTGCGTTTGGAGCGTTCTTCAAAAACCCCTCTGTTGAAATGCTAACATGGATAGATTGACCCCTCTTTTTTATGAATTAATGAGATTTTTTCCAAAATAGATTAGAAAAAACCCTCTTGTTAATGTATCTTTGTTAAATTACTTAAAATTTTAAAAATAGAAAACCCACCTCTCCTACTGAAATCACATGGTATATTAACATGATTATACAGTGGAGCCCCCAAGATGCGATTCAACGATGATGTGAGAGGACACTCTCGTTCATCTTGCAACTTAATGAGAAAAGCTTTGGCCACTTGCATCGCCACAAAGTTCCTCTC
This sequence comes from Adiantum capillus-veneris, assembly GCF_014529385.1. Lineage (NCBI taxonomy): Eukaryota > Viridiplantae > Streptophyta > Polypodiopsida > Polypodiales > Pteridaceae > Adiantum > Adiantum capillus-veneris. Next base: position 80,050,468 of record NC_140955.1, on the reverse strand, counting down.
AGCATCTTTCCTTATCTCATAGACCCAATCCACCAAATTGTCTAAGCTTCCTTAAGCTTGATAAATAGCATTATTTGGGTTGTACAAAAATGGGCGTGTTGGTCGAAAAGAGCAGTGGCTAATAGAATGGCAATCTGGTGATGTTTATAACCTGCAATAAAAGAGAAGTCCATAGAGTTTTAATTAGATTGTGATATAATTTTTCAAAGACATGCTTATTACAGTAAATATTTATGGTCCACATTAAGGTCTCTCGCATCTTGAATGTAATGGAAGTCCGCATGGTTTTGTAAATGTAAGCCGTTGTAAATTTGAGAAGATTTGGTAAATTCAGGTGATTAAACGATATTTGTAAATTTGGGGCTAAAATTCATGGCCCGATTTCGCCCGCGGCCTTCAAATGAACCCACACCCTTGATCCCCTCAATATTTGTGGTGTGTCATATAGAGAGGAGGGGTTAAACCCTGCCCGTGCGAATCTGCCCTAGACGGTCAGGTGTTGTATGTGTGTACTACATGAGAGAGAGACGAATGCAAAGCATCTGCAATTTATTGTGAAACTTTACAATCGAAACAGGGTTTGATTTTGAATTATGCTTTAAGCTCTATGCCTTCCCATGAGAAGGATAGTAGAAAATCAGAACAGGTAGGTAATTGCAACTGAAAATCGAGATTGGATACAAGAGTTGAAGCAACCAAGACCTGTAGGAAGTGCATCCATGCACAGGATATCGACACCACACACTCGTACATACGATGGGGTGCAGTCAAGTAATGTCGTGGATGACCGCTCGACCGCCGCCGGCGGCTCCCGATTGTTACATTATGTCTTGTGACTCCACCTAACTAATGGTACCAATTCTACCCTGACATGTGCAGGTAGATTGCCCAAGGGTCCATGACACCTTCCAATAGAAGCTAGACATTTTCTAACACTTTGTACTGTTATCTTTTATATTGAGAACCCATCTCTGCTGACTATGGCATATAAGCACTGCCTTCGAAATCAATATAAAGAGGGAAGCTGGGGAAATCGAAGTCCTCGGAGCTGCCGGTGTCGAAAAACATCGAGGGGCTAACGCTTTTGCCGAATGAGGGGACACTCAAAGCTGCCAGATCAGAGAAGCTGGAGCTCGATCTGTGCAGAGGACGGGATCCGCTGACACCACTTCCAGCACCAGCGATGGCGGATAGGTCTGAGAAGCTGGAGGTGCGTTTTATGGAGCGGCTGCGCAAGAGGGACGGGGTGTGCGCATGATTATCTGCGTCGCCATGAGCTGATTGCTTGGCAGAGGGGCTTATGGTCATGCTCACTCTTGAGTTGCTTCTTTTGAGGCGAGGGCTGCTGGTATCAATGCTGTGAAGCTGGCACTTGCAATTGCGGTGATAGGGTCGCTGGCTGATGTCGGAGCTACTAGCTAGGCAAGAGCTTCCACACCCATCGAAGGGGCCGCAGTTACACATGCCTCCATTCATGTCACACAAAAAACTCATCTTTTTAAGTGGCTGCAAATTACTTTAGTATTGCCTTGTGTGTGTGTGTGTGTGTGTGTGTGTGTGTGTGTGTGTGAGTGTGAGAGTGAGAGAGAGAGAGAGAGAGATGAAGGGTCGCTTGCGCACACAAGTCACAACAGAGGGTCACAATTTTGGTTGGATGCATGGACAGTGTTTATGTAGGCAACCATTCTTCTTTGCTACAAGAGGACAAGAGCGCATAGTGTTTCTCTATAATAATGAGACAAGGCCCTCATAACCTCTGTAAAGGACAAGCTCCATGTATAAGCCCAATGCTTGAGGATTAGATAAAGATAAAGACAAACTCTCTCTCCTTGATCCCATTTGAATATGCCCGTACCATATAGTGCTCAGGAATTGCAATGGCTTTGGGAATTGCAATGCTAGCAAAGCCTGAATAAGACAAAAGACCTTACGACCAACACGCTCGCTTACATTTGTGATGTGACCCCTGCTTCACTCCAAGAACGTGGGACAAATGAGAGAAAGGGTCTCCTTTGTCAACTTTGCAATGCTCAGAAAAAAGTCGGCCATTCACCCAAACCGGGACAAAAAGAATTTGTATCCATGCAAAACTTGCTTGCTACATTCATTTTGGATGGGTAAAGAGAAAGTATTTGGTTCGTATAGCTCGAATTTGAAAATTGGGGCATTGGCAATTCTACGTAAGAAATGTAGAACAAAACAGGATCTTGTAGCAAGGAGAATAGACTCTAGAGAGATAATATGCAAAGTAGATTAGTGATAAATCAAAATCTGGATTAATGGGATGAGGTGACTGGGTCGAGGCGCTGGTGAAGTCCCATCGTCGTACGAATGCTCAAAGCTCTTCACAGAGGGCTTCCTCTCATCATTCCAGGATCCTTACTCGTCCATCCCCTCTTCTGACCGCACTTTCTCTTTCCCCCTTGGGGGGAGGGGACGGGGGGGGAGGGGGGGCTCGCGATGGCATTACACGAGGCTTTGGTTAATGGAATCATACCGAAAGGGAGTAACCTGGATTCCACTTCAATGGTGACCTCGAACGTAGTCAATCATGGGCCAATTGCCCTTCACTCAGGAGGAACGATGGGACACACCCAGCTTCTGCAAGCAAGGGAGTCTTCGTCGCTCAATCTGCAGGCATCGACGGGGTTCAGCCCCTACACAACGTCCAACATGCAACATCTCCACACTACCCCTCATGTCTTGAGACATCTACCCTTGGGCCCAATGTCATATGCTGAAGCCATTCAAGGTCCTCAAGAGCGATTCATCAACCCTCTATTCAGACCTACACAACTTGAAACTTCAGGTAAGGAACATCTGTCTACGATGTTTAAGCGTAACTTTTGGGATGTGCATGAAGGGATTGCACATCAGCAAGTAAACCCTCCTTCAAGGTCCCCTTCTCACAATGCACAAACCCCTTCCCCCTTTCATTCTATGGAGCATTGTCCTAACCTTAACCTACATCCTCAACAAAAGAATATGCCCCCTTTGTTTCTACTGATACACACCAACAGAATTCAAAAGAGTGTTGATGTTGTAACTATTAGACAAGAATTAACCGCCTAGTATAGTCAACTAATGGATAAGGTAGTAATCGGGCTATGCCATGGCCCAAGACCTTCCTTGGAAGCCCTAAAAAATTGGATAGCCAACAACTGGGAAGACAAGAATCTGCTCCCCCAACACATCCAATATCTTCCCAACAATTATTACATGTTCTTCTTTGATGGTGCAAACAATGCCTTACAGATGACCGCAGAAGGCCAATGGCTTATTAAAAACACTCCTATCTCTTTCTTCAAGTGGTACAAAGGGTTCAACCCAAAAGGCGAAAAGCGTACAAAGGCTCCGATATGGGTAGACTTTCTAGATTTGCCAGTGGAGTACTACCCTTGGCTCAGAAACTTAGGAGAATCATTTGGGAAGTTTTTAGGGCAAAAAGCCAAAGGAGGCATCAACCCTAAATGGGACCCCCAATTGTTGATTGAAGTTGATATTAGCAAGGCATCCAAGCTCAAAGTCCCTATCAAAGACTGTGCAGGTAATCTTCTTCATGAGCAAAGAATTCTGTATCGAAATCCTCCCAACTCTTGCTGCCACTGTTATCAGCAAGGTCATTTGATTAAGGACTTTCCAGTGCTGCTTCAAGAGAAACAGCAAGCCTCTGCAGTTAAAAAATCCAAACTACACCCTCAAAAACAGTTCCAATTGGTGAACCGGAAGAATTCTATTAGGCACCAAAAGAAAAAACCAGGGACCAACCCTAATGCTAACTACTTTGATGTACTCCTTGAAGATGTCTTTGAACCTTTCAATGCAGGACTCAACCAGGCTGCATCAACCCACACTAGCCCTCCAAGTGAACATAATGACAAATCAAACACTCAAGAGAAAGTCCTCCTGCAAGTCCAACCGACAAAACTAGAGGCATATCTTCTGACTCCTCTTCAGATTCTGCTGAAGAGAATATACCGAGCACTCAGGTTCATTTGGTCTTGGAAGAAGACACCTTCAAGAAGAAATTGGAACAAAAGGACTCGGAGTTTAAAGAGACAGTACTAATATCTTCAGATCGTGAACAATCAGTGGACATTTTGATGTCCCAAGCTGAGAAAGAAAATTACCTTCCTTTACAGCTATGAAGTCCAAAAGAAAGAAGGAACCTTCCAAAGATCCCAGTAGGCAATCAGTGACATTGGCAAAGCCGTCAAAGAATAGTAAAAAATGAAGTTTCTAGTTGTCAAAAGTTTTACTCTGAATTGCCAAGGTTGTTACCATAGACATGTGGTAGTGATGTGTGTGAACACACTAGGACCGCCGGGGCATTTTTTCCCTCTTTAGGAGGTTTTCTCCCCCGTGCATTGTATATACGCCCATCATTCTAGGGCTATCTATCTTTCCATTGCACACTAAGTAACACACTCTCTGTTGTGTGCCTTGACCTTCCTTCGTCTTCTCCAAGTTGTGTGCATTTCTTTGCAACCCTAATTCCAACAATTGGTATCAGAGCAGGTTGCATCCTCCCGGGCTTAGTCGCCAGCTGCTCCAACACACGCCTGCTCACTTTCTCCGATTACAGTGAGGTTTGGCGAGCGTTCGCAGGTCGATAAATATTTCGGGTAGACTCGTAGAGATCAGTCTGCTCAGATTTTTGATTCGGATCATTTCGGCCTCCGTTTCCACTACAGGCATTGCTACACATGCTATTTCGTCATTTTGTGCAGAATTTTTGTCAGTGCCATTTTCTACATAATCGGTGCCTTACGGTCTTCTACGGTTTGTGCTATATAGCACGTGTTGTTCCCACTCTGTTTCTCCTCTTTTCGGACCGTTTTCACATAAGGTGCAGCATTTACCATGGCTGACAACAACACAGATGTGTTCAAGATGTTTGCTGTTGAGGACAGGTTGGATGGGGAAAATTACCCTATGTGGGCTTACATGATGCAACATGTTCTTGTGTCAAAGGGCGTCTGGAATATTGTGTAGGGCATTGATGCACGTCCTAGTTCTGAGGATGTAGGCGATGTTGAGGATGTTGCAGGTCTTGCTACAAGGATTGCTGCTATTAGAGTTGTTTTGCCTACGACGGAACAAGCTCGTTGGGATGTAAAGGATGAGCATGCTCATGCATTGATTGTGTTGTCTGTGAAACGCACCATTGCTCCTCACATTCGTTCAGCAAAATCTGCAAAACAGGCTTGGGATATTCTAGCAGGTCTTTATGCAAGCCGCAATGAGGCGAAAATTGCTTTGCTTCATAAAGAGCTGGAGTCAATGATTATGCATGAGGAAGATGATATGGACATTTTCCTTGCTAGTGTCAAGGATATCAATGAGAAACTTATTTTTGCAGGTGAAGTCATTTCAGACAGTTCCCTTGTGCATACTATTCTTGATGCCTTACCAGACTTTTGCTAATACTTGGAGACTTATGACCCAAGGAAATCCTGAAGTTGTCAAGTTTGATGCATTATGCACATTGTTGTTGCAATAGTCACTTTCCAGAAAAAGCAGGACTAGGGAGCGTGTAGTTGAACATGCTTTTATTGCTTCTCAAAGAAAGGGTGGTAACAGCAATGCAGCCACTTCTTATGGTTCTGCTGCGAGTGGCAAAACTTCTGTTCCCAATGCTTCTGTTGGCAGCACTTCGTCTGGCAATTCTGGTTATAAGGGCAAAAAGAAGATGCGTTGCCATTATTGTAAAGCTAAAGATCACTTGATCAAGCAGTGTCCTAATTTGAAGGCAAAAGAGGCTAAGAAGAAAGAGGGTGGTTCCACTACAAATGCTGGTTCCACTAAAAATGCAGCCATTGTTGAGTCTTCTGTGAAAGGATACTGTAATGCTGATGTTGATGCAGAATGGGCTTTTAGTGCAGAGTGAACTTACAATCCTGTCGTCCATGATGCATGCATGTCAGTTGTGCTGCAAATTCACATGTGTAGTATTTTGCCAGTGGTGCTACAAAGCACATTACCTCACATCGTGAATTGTTCACCTCTCTCAAGTCTGTCCCTCATGGGAATCCAGTCACTTGTGCCAACAATGCCTCTTATCCAGTTCAGGGAGTTGGAAAGATTGTGCTTACTATTGCAAATGGAAGTTCCTTCACACTTGTTGATGCACTTTATGTACCTAGGATCAAGAAGAATCTCTTGTTTGTATCTGCACTTGCTAGACTTGGACTTGTAGTCAAATTTGTGGATGACAGATGTACAGTTCATGATCTCAGTTTTGGTGATTAAATTGTTGCATCTGGACTTTTGTGCCGTGGGTTGTATAAGCTCACTTTGTATGACAAGTGTGGACAAAATTTTGCAAATGTAGTTGCAGATTCAAGGGATATTTCAGATGCAAAACTTTGGCGTGCACGTTATGGTTATCTGAATTTTGCCACTTTGCTGCGTTTGCAGAAATCTGCTATGGTTGCTTCTTTACCCCCTCTTGAAGCACCTGTCAAACATGTTTGTGAAGGCTGTATTCTGGGTAAAATGCAGCGTTCTATGTTTCCAAAGGATGGTTCGGTTAGGGCCCCATGCAGGTTGCAGCTTGTGCATAGTGATGTTTGTGGGCCCATGCAAACTCCGTCCTTAGGCAATTACCTGTACTTCGTGACTTTCATTGATGATTACTCTAGGCATGCATGGGTATTTCCACTTAAAGCAAAGTCCAAAGTTTTTATGTGCTTCAAACAATTTCTGGCTATGGCTGAAAATGTATCGAAATGTACTATGGGCACCCTCCGTTCCGATCGAGGGGGGGAGTATATGTCGCATGAATTTAAGGAATTTTTGGCTAGTCATGGGATAAAACACCAATATACAGTGCCTTATACACCTCAGCAAAATGGTGTTGCTGAGAGGAAAAATAGGTCACTTACGGAAATGGCATGATGTAAGGTCGAAATTCAAGCTTTGCCACATTCTTTTTGGCTTGAGGCCATCATGTGTGCCACTTATGTACTAAACAGGTGTCCTACGAAAGCTTTGCAGTCTATTACTCCATATGAAGCATGGCATGATAAAAAGCCTTCTATTGAGCCCATGCTTGTTTTTGGTTGTTTAGCATATGCTTTGGTGCCACAAACACAGCGCAAAAAAATGGATGATAAGGCTGTCAAATGTATTTTTGTTGGTTATAGTGGTGAAAGCAGAGGTTACAGGCTGTATCATCCGCAAACAAAGCGTATTCTGGTTTCACGGGATGTAATGTTTTGTGGAAGATTCTGTTCATCCCTTGATGTCATGTACTAGAGACAGTAATGTAAGCTCACAGGACATTTATGACACTTTGTTGCCTCTTTTCAGTGGTGGAAATACGAATGTAAGTTCCAATGAGGCAAATGTACAGCCTATGGGGGTTTCTGAAAATGCTTTAGATCAGCCTATTACTGATGCAAATGTACATGATGTACTTGATGAGGAAAGGGTTGAAAATAAGCAAGCTAGAGGTATGCCAAAATGACTGGTGCAGACATTGCGTGATAGTAAATTGAATGAACCTTTGTCTAATCGTACTCGTTCAGACTCTTGCCATGCATCTTATGCATCAGATTGTTATGCTTTGGCTGTGTCTAGCTTACATGATGTAGAGGAGCCTCTGTCTTTTGATGAAGCACAGAATTCAGAAAATTGGATGGCTGCCATGCAATTAGAATACGATGCAGTTATAGAAAATGACACATGGACTTTATGTGATTTGCCTCCTGGCAAAAAGGCCATTGGTACGAAGTGGGTTTACAAGTTGAAAGGCAAGCCAGATGGTGAGATCGATCGCCATAAGGCTCGACTTGTTGCAAAGGGTTATGCACTGCAAAAAGGCATAGATTATGAATAGACTTTTGCTCCCACTTGTCATATGACTACTGTGCATTTT